>NC_053035.3:485171263-485811813 GCF_002575655.3 Aegilops tauschii subsp. strangulata | reverse complement strand
CTCCATGGGGTCCTGTTCATCCAGCCCCAACCGGCTCAATCGATCGAGGTCCTGTTCATCCAGAGGCAACACCACGGGGTCCTGTTCATCCACCTCCACCGGGAACTGTTCATCCAAACCCCCCCCCCCCAGCAACGCTCACTGTTCATCCAGAGGCAACACCATGGGGTCCTGTTCATCCACCCCCATCGGGAACTGTTCATCCAAACCCCCCCAGCAACGCTCACTGTTCATCCAGAGGCAGCATCGACCAGCTTCAGTTAGCAGCAGTAGCGAAGGAATCGCTCGATCGGTTTCAGTTAACAGCCATCGATCGATCGCTCGGGTTCAGTAACGCGTAGCCTGCAGTGCAATCACTCAGGTTCAGTTAGAGCCCAACGCCTCGCTCGGGTTCAGTTAGAGCCCAACGCCTCACACCCACGCGCGTGCGTGTACGAGAGAAACGCGCATCGCTCGGCCCCGACCACCCACCATAACCGGGAACACCCCGATATTTTCCTCGCCCTCGCTTCTACCACGGTTTTTTCCGTCATGGACGGCCCAAAGAATGTCATGCAGCTGCGTCTCTGGCCCGCCCAGGACGAAAAGCCCATTTTCTGTCATGATTTTTTGTCATAGAAGTAGGACCCCACCACATCTATGATGATACCGGGTTTTGTCACAATTATCGTCATAGAAGTGTCATAAGTATGGCAGAAAAAATTCGTTTGGCCCAAAATGTCACGGATGTGTCTTTTTTTGTAGTCATACATATTTATATTGAATGGTGGAGCTGTCAGTTGGTGCAGTTGCAAACAGAGTGTCGTGGCAGGATCTACGTGTGAAGCGGAGTACATACCTGCTTCGGAAGCAGCAAATGAAGGAGTCTGGATGAAGGAGTTCATATCCGATCTAGGTGTAATACCTAGTGCATCGGGTCCAATCAAAATCTTTTGTGACAATACTGGAGCAATTGCCTTGGCGAAGGAATCCAGATTTCACAAGAGAACCAAACACATCAAGAGACGCTTCAATTCCATCCGCGATCAAGTCAAGGAGAGACACATAGAGATTTGCAAAATTCATACGGATCTGAATGTTGCAGACCCGTTGACTAAGCCTCTTCCACGAGAAAAACATGATCAGCACAAGGACTCCATGGGTGTTAGAATCATTACTATGTAATCTAGATTATTGACTCTAGTGCAAGTGGGAGACTGAAGGTAATATGCCCTAGAGGCAATAATAAAGTTGTTATTTATATTTCCTTATATCATGATGAATGTTTATTATTCATGCTAGAATTGTATTAACCGGAAACTTAGTACATGTGTGAATACATAGACAAACATAGTGTCCCTAGTATGCCTCTACTTGACTAGCTGGTTAATCAAAGATGGTTAAGTTTCCTGACCATAGACATGTGTTGTCATTTGATCAACGGGATCACATCATTAGAGAATGATGTGATGGACAAGACCCATCCATTAGCTTAGCATAATGATCGTTAAGTTTTATTGCTATTGCTTTCTTCATGACTTATACATATTCCTCTGACGATGAGATTATGCAACTCCTGGATACCGGAGGAACACCTTGTGTGCTATCAAACGTCACAACGTAACTGGGTGATTATAAAGATGCTCTACAGGTGTCTCCGAAGGTGTTTGTTGGGTTGGCATAGATCGAGATTAGGATTTGTCACTCCGAGTATCAGAGAGGTATCTCTAGGCCCTCTCGGTAATGCACATCACTATAAGCCTTGAAAACAATGTGACTAATGAGTTAGTTACGGGATGATGCATTACAGAACGAGTAAAGAGACTTGCCGGTAACGAGATTGAACTAGGTATGATGATACCGACGATCGAATCTCGGGCAAGTAACATACCGTTGACAAAGGGAATAACGTATGTTGTTATTGCGCTTTGACCGATAAAGATCTTCGTAGAATATGTAGGAACCAATATGAGCATCCAGGTTCCACTGTTGGTTATTGACCGGAGATGTGTCTCGGTCATGTCTACATAGTTCTTGAACCCGTAGGGTCTGCACACTTAACGTTTGATGATGATTTGTATTATGAGTTATGTGTTTTGGTGACCGAAGTTTGTTCGGAGTCCCGGATGAGATCGCGGACATGACGAGGAGTCTTGAAATGGTTGAGAGGTAAAGATTGATATATTGGAAGGTTATGTACGGACACCGGAATGGTTTCGAAGAGGTTCGGGGACTTTTCGGAGTACAGGGAGGTTACCGGAACCCCCCGGGAAAGTTAATGGGCCTCATGGGCCATAGTGCAGAGAGGGAAGTAGGCCACAAGAGGTGCCCCCCCCCCCCTTTCCTTCTCCCTCTCCTCCTCTTTCCCCTTTCTCCCTCTCCGTTGGAAGGAAGGGGGGAGCCGACTAGGACTAGGAGTCCTAGTGGGACTCCCCCCACTTGGCGCGCCCCTAGGGCCGGCCGGCCTCCCCTCCTTTATATACGTGGGCAGGGGCACCCCAAAGGCACATCAATTGTTCTCTTAGCCGTGTGTGGTGCCCCCCTCCACAGTTTACTCCTCCGGTCATAGCGTCGTAGTGCTTAGGCGAAGCCCTGCGTGGATCACATCACCATCACCGTCACCATGCTGTCGTGCTGACGGAACTCTCCCTCGACCCTCTGCTGGATCAAGAGTTCGAGGGACGTCATCGAGCTGAACGTGTGCTGAACTCGGAGGTGCCGTACGTTTGGTACTAAGATCGGTTGGATCGTGAAGATGTTCGACTACATCAACCGCGTTAACCTAACACTTCCGCTTTCGGTCTACGAGGGTACGTGGACACACTCTCCCCTCTCGTTGCTATGCATCTCCTAGATAGATCTTGCGTGAGCGTAGGAATTTTTTAAAATTGCATGCTATGTTTCCCAACACTAGGACCAATGGGGAACAAGGGACAATGAACACAGTGTTTACCTAGGTTCGGGCCCTCTCGAAGAGGTAAAACTTTACGTCTTGCTTGATTGTATTTGATGTATGATATGGTTACAAAGTAGATCTACCTCGAGATCATATGAGCTAAACCCTAAGTCGATGAGGTGATGAATGTAGCTCTAGCCCTAAAGACTAAAACCCCCCTGTCTATATAAGCACCGATAGGGTTAGGGTTACATGTGATCGGTTACAAGGAAGGAAAAAATCCTGCCTAATCTTGGCTTGGAGGACACACCACGGCTCCGAAGATTCCTTATCCAGTCATGGATCCGCACTCTAGCTTGCCCCCATAATAGCCCATCAATCCGGCCCAACAATAACACGCCGGCAGCCCGAGGACCCCTCAATCCAGGACTCCCTCACCCGCTACTTCTAACTTCTGGATTTTTTTTTACGCGGGTGACTACATTATATCTGCGGCGGGCGTAGTTACTACCCACCACTGCTAACTTCCGGATATAAAAAAACTATTGAGAGGGTCACCCCAATATATCTGTGGTGGGCATAGAAAGGGCCCGCCACTGGAAATCCCTGTAGCAGTGACAGGTGCACAGCACTGCCCGCCAGTGCTCACTTTCAGTACATGTGCAAATTTAGGGGAATTCGCTTGCGGCGGCCGCTCCTGTGCGCCTGCCACTTCTAAGCTACCAGCAGTGGCGGGTACATTTTATTACCCTCCATAGCTACGTTTCCAAAATAGAAGTGACGAGTGCCTGCATGTGCCCGCCACTAATTTGAGTTCACCTATAAGCCTTTTCCCAGTAGTGTCAAGGTGCGGAATTTCACATGGTGGATGTTTTAACCAGGTTCGGGCTCCCCGTACTAGGGGTAACACCCTACTCGTACTGGATCTTCTCTCTTGTATGAACAATGTGGTTACAATGTGTGATCTTGTTGATCCTATTGAGCTGGTCAAGATTTTACCCTAGCTTCGTATTATATAGGGGTGATGAAGCAGAAAATACTGAGTCTTCGCAACCTTTCATTCTTCATTTTTGAAACCGAAGCTTTGGGCTAGGGAATTTGGTTAGGGAACCAACTTGTGCCACTGCGCAATAGCTAGTCTATCATCAGCTAGGCAAAACCAAAATACAAAAAAAAAATCCTTCGAAAACTTTGGGAAAACCAGGCAAAAAACAAAAAGCCAAAAAAGAATAAAAAATCATCTAAAGACCTGAAAAGGCGTAAAAAAAATAAAAAGACCGAAATCCAGAGAGAGCACCCAACACGCGACATGTGGCGGCGGTTGGGCGCACCACTTAACACGCTTTCACGCAATAAAAGTGACCCTTGTGGGATCTCCCAAAGGGGTAACTATTAGTTAGCTCCCTCGCTCGGGCGCGTATATATATCGCCTCAGAAGAGTGAGCGAGGCTAGGGAGGGCCAACCCAGGAGGACGGTCTAGGTTTGTTATCTAGGTGCTTTTTTTCTTTTGATTTTATTTTTTACTTTTATTCATATTTAAAAATATTATAAATCAAATATACCACAAAATTAATTTACATCAATTTTGATAAAGGTTCACTGCACATTTAAAAAATATTCATGCAGTGTAAAAGGAATGTCCACGGAACTTTTAAAAAATGTTGATATCATTCAAAACAATTCTCATGACATTTAAAAATGGTCACGTGTTTCAAAAAATGTTCACGATAGTTCTTAACAATATTTATACAATGTAGAGAAAATGTCCGAGTAATTGAAAAAATGTACGTGAAATATTTTTTAATATGTTCACGTGCTTCCAAAATATGTTCATGACATTTTCAGATAATGTTTATACAATATGAAAAATGAAGATTGTACTGAATAAATAGACGCGTAGAGGAAAAATACTGATGTAAAAACACGGAAGAGCGGAAAAAGAAAAAAAAACATAGAAGCTTCTAAAACCTTCCCAAACAGGTCATGAAAGCTTCCTAAAACCACTTCAGAAAATCCGATGTTGGGTCAGCCCATCTAGCGATTGCCAGAGGCGAGACAGATCGGTACTGGTGAGATATAACCCGATGAGCTCACTCTCAGTCCCCCGGCTCTAGATCTAAGAAGACTGGAAGAATCTCTCAAAAATCCGCTTTTTGACCAATGATTCACCGGTCTCTACATTCTTGCAGCTCTAAGGATGACCAGGAGCTCGCTCTCCATCGGTCGTAGGTGGAGAACCGCAGCCGGATGAAAGGGACTCCTAGCACATGTCAATAAGCAAGACGCATCCAACTCGCACCGGCGCATGTTCAGCAACAGCAACAAGCGATCCCCGCCACCACCCCAACGGCAACAGGCACACGCCCCAGGCTTTGACAAACATGGAAGAACGAGAGGGTATCCAACACGGGTGAAATTGTTATTCACAGAAAAGAAAAGGCAGAGTTTGAAAAAAAAAGTGAACAATATAGGCAAAACACTCAACAGCTAAAAGGTGAAGTAAGGCAAAACTTTGAGAAATCAGAAAAGGCACCTGTTAGGTAAACTATGTCTCCAAAGAGTTACAAGATTGTTTTGCTCAACGCATATAACTCGTCCGAAAAACAAACACATCAGTCCGACAACACCGACATGACACACACAACACGTTAAAACGCTCTGCCGAGACACGGACCCTCTCCTCAGCGAGCCACAAGCTTGAGTGATGCAAAAGAACAATTACTACAAAATTGAAGTAGGAAACAATTATGTATTTGTTTGCATATACCAAATGAATTGCTAGTGTCGGTCATCACACTTACGGCAGTGCTTAAAATGAATAATATTGAATGTTGGTACTTCGACATTATTGATGATATATGGAATGAACAAGATATTAAAAACTAGAAAAGGAAAAGTAAAAAAAGACACGCGGAACCTTCCAGAAGGTTCAGAAAACAGGAAAAACGTAATATTGGAGTCTATTCTTGGGCCGACCCGTTACCTTCTATGGTGCGCGTTTTGTACGAATATCGAATTACTCAGTGCCTTTAGCACTAAATAGGATATTCACATCAACTGGTAGGCTTCTTTCCGTGGTTCCTCTAAAACAAGGCCTTTTTGTAATTCTTATAAACATTTTTTCATGGGAGAGTGAATAGACGTTCAAAATTACTAACACCTAGCAATATTTCAAACACATTGGAGTGTGTAACAAAATCACCGCTAGTTCCAATTGATCTTTGAGAGAATTGATCGCAACGCTTGCAACACAAAAACCAACTCATGCCACAACATTACAAACAACTTTGTAGCACGAACCCAACCTTTGTAATTGAAGCTCAAAGGCACAGTCACATGTCGCATGTGTGTGTATAAAAATAAACAAAGGCTGGTAGCATGTCAGAGAAAAACGCAACATTGAAAATTCACAAAAGAAAAACATTATTACCGACATTCCAGGGCCTACCTCGTTGTCTTAGGCTCGTCAACGATAATTTTTACTCGTTGAGACCCACTGTCAACAGATCTTATGAGCCACATCATCTATTTGTTTGATGGCATGATTAACTCCATGGTTTGAGCTCCAACTTGGTATCCATTAGACCATTACTGATCTACTGGCCCACAACCAATGTTTTCATATTCCGACACTCATGGGTTTACACCCTATCGTGGGGATTGCGCGGCAATACTCATGGGTTGGTAATTTTGTGAAGGCAATGCACACATAGTTGATCACGGCACGGAGTTTCACATGATGGAGGTTTTAACCAAGTCCCCCCCCCCCCCCCCCCCCCCCCCGGTTCTAGGAGTAACACCCTACTCCTGCTGGATGTTTTCTCTTGTATGAACAATGTGGTTACAATGTGTGATCTTGTTAATCCTATTGAGTCGGTCTAGATTTTTACCTTGGCTTCGTATTATATAGGGGCGATGAAGCAGAAAATATTGAGTCTTTGGAACCTTTCGATCTTCATTTTCAGAACTGAATCTTTGGACTAGGGAATTTGGTTAGGGAACCCACTTGTGCCACTGGGGACAGCTAAAGACAGCCAGGCAAAACCGAAAAAAAAAAAAGAATCCTTCAAAACTTAGGGAAAACGAGGCAAAACCCGAAAAGCCAAAAGAAAAGAAGAAAAACCCATCTAAAGACGTGAAAACGCGTACAAAAAATAAAAAGGCCGAAATACAGAGAGAGCGCCCAACACGTGACATGTGACGACGGTTGGGCGCACCACTTGACGCGCTCTCAAGCAATAAAAGTGACCATTGTGCGTCAAGTGGACGGTTGGACGGTCTAGGTTTGTTATGCAGGTGCCTTCTTCTTTTTGATTTCCTTTTTTACTTTTATTTATATTTAAAAATATTATAAATACAAATATTCCACAAAATTAATTTACTTAAACTTTTATAAATGTTCACGCAGTGTACAAGGAACGTCCATGGAACTTCTAAAAAATGTTGTTATCATTCAAAACAATGCTGATGGCATTTGAAAATGGTCACGTGTTTCAAAAGAATGTTCACGATAGTTTTTAAAAATTATTTATGCAATGTAAGAAAAAATGTCCGTTTAATTAAAAATGTACGTGACTTTTTTTATATGTCCACGTGTTTCCAAAATATGTTCATGACATTTTCAGTAAATGGTTATACAATATAAAAAATGTACACTGTACTGAAAAAATAGACGTGTACAGAAAAAAATGATGTAAAAACACATAAATGCGGAAAAAGAAAAAAAAACATAGAAACTTCTAAAACCTGTCCAAACAGGTCATGAAGGGCGTGTTTGGTTGCCCGCATGCAGCCCAACCAGGCCCGCGCGAGATGTGCGCGGCCTGTTTGGTTGCCTGGGCTGCATGCGGTTTGAGGCCCGCACGGACCTTAAAGCAGCCCGCAGCCTGGTCCGACGGAAACTGCCGAATCGGCAGTTTCTCGCGAGCCTGGCCGCGCGCGGCCACGCGTGCGAGGCAGTTGCACGCCTCGGGCGGCGCGGGAGACGGAGGCGACGTCCATTACTCCCCCCCCCCCCCCACTCTCCTGTCACCGTCCAGACGCACTGTTCCCACCGCTCCCTCTCTCTCCCTCACCACCCCTCCCTCTCCTCTTCTCCGATGGCTCCGCCACGCCCACCGCCGCGCCGCCCTCTAACCCCCGTCGACCAGCGCATCGCCAGCATCCAGGAGCGCTGGCTGGCCGGGCTTCAGAACTCGGGCCGCGACCTGGCGTCGGCACTGCGCGCGTCGTCCCCCATCTGTTGCCGGCCACCACGAGCGTCGGACAATGCGGTGCCGGCCGCTCCTGCTCCGCCGCGGATTCCGGACCTCGTGGTCCTGGGCTCGACGCCGGCGCCATCGACGGAGCCGCCCCTTCTTGGGACCCCATTGGCCACGGGGGTTTTCTTGACCCCCGTCCAAGGGTTTTCTCTGGTCGGCGGGCCGTCCTTCTCGACCTCCGGCGTGGCGTTGAGCACGGGGCCGAGGCCGCAGGCCGTCGCCGGGGCCGGCTCCTCCTCTGCTCCGCCCCCTCTCTCCTTCCCGCCGGGGTTTTCACCCCGGCCTCGGTTCGCCGCGGCTGCGCGTGCTCCAGTGAGTCAAACCCCTAAATCTTTGCTCCTAGATGTAGATTAGATGTTTATTTCTTAGGCATGTTGTAGTAGTTAGTGGATTCTATAGGATTAGATAAGATTATAGCAGATCCAATTGGATGCGATCCCAATCGAATCCAATCAGACTGATCTGTTCTTATTTTGTACAGTGTGTGTGCTAGGATTATTTTTCTTGTGCTACTGCTTGTGTGTCCTATGATTTGTGTTCATGCTAGAATCATGTTCATGTTGAATGATGAATGTTATACTGATGGCATGTTCATGTTGAGTGATGAATGCTAGAATCATGTTGACTGATGGCATGTTCATGTTCTAGATAGGATCATGTTCATGTTTCATGTTGCTAACATACATGTTCTAGCTAGGGTTTGTGTTGAATGTTATACGTGCATGTAGTAGGCGCATTTTAGGATGGTGCCAAATCTGCATGGCTGCACATGGGTGCTATTGGCAATTGGTGTTGCTATTTTTAGATGTTACCATGTTTAGGATAGTGCAGTGTTGAGTGCCAGTTGCATCAAAGAAGATGGCACTGATCAGTGGAATTGCCCAACAGCAAGTCAACTGATCAGTGCCACTGATCAGTGGCATTATGCCACTTATCAATGGCACTTGCTGTTGGGCAAAATGCCACTTATCAATGCCACTTGCTGTTGGGCAAGTCCACTGATCAGTGGACTTGCCCAACAATAAGTGTCATTTGCTCTTGGGCAAATGTCCCTGATCAGTGCCATTTTATAAAAAGTTTGTGCACTAATACTTGTCATCTTACCTGACAAGATAATGAAGACTGACTGGGATGTGACGGGAGGAGGAGCTCAGGTGGTGGCCGGAGCTGAGCGCGCCGAGGATTTCATCCCCACGAATAGGTGGCTCAGGAAGGTGGACCTGCCTGGCAGGATCGCCTTCATAAGTGTGCCTCGTTCAAGGGGACGATCTCCGAGGCAAGGCCACGAGGAGGGGGCCTGGGAGCCGATGCGCTTCTACCAGCAGATCAAGAACAACGAGGACCTCGCCATGCTCGTCGTGCCTCCCAAGTTCGTGGAGGTGATGAACACCTCGCTGGTCATCAAGCGACTCCCGCGCGTCGTCAGGCTGTCGGCGAACAAGCGGTGCATGTTCTGGGTGCAGGTGCAGAACTTCGAGGGGCACATGGTGCTTGGCCGGGGCTGGAATGACTTTTGCCGCCGCCACCGGATCGTCCCCGGCGACCTCGTCATTGTGCGCATCTCCGGACTCGGACTGAAGGTTCAGATCTACAACCACGACTCCTCGGTGATGTGCAGGTTTCGTTGCACCAGGCACAATTGCATTGGTAACATCGAGCGGGCTATGTAGTTAACTTAAGGTGTTAGTGGAGAACTTTTATGGTGTGTGGCGAGACTTGTGCTGGAACTTGTTCATATTTTGGCCAGGAGCAGCACCCTGGCATGGAGCAGGGAAGGAGGATGCCCCTGCTTTTAATCTAGACTTATGCTATGTAGTTAAGTAGTTTGCTGTCTTTTCCTTGCATGTTGTGTTAAGTTTGCTGTCATTATATTGCTTGTTTTGTTTGATCCTGCTGTTGCTGTTGTGCTGATCATGTGGTGGTAAGGCCACCACATTTGAATGGGGTGAACAGAACACAAACGCTGTTTGCAACCAAACAACTGAAGTTTGCATCTGCTCACACCCTAAGCACAAAAACGGCAACCAAACAGCAGGGGTAAATGCCTGCCTCTTTATGCGATGCAGGCAACCAAACAGATTGCATCTGCTGCATATGAGGCTGCATTTCATCAACCAAGCTGGCTAGAGATGGACATGCAATGCAACTACTGTTACAAACTGCAACCAAACACGCCCAAAAGCTTCCTAAAACCGCTTAAAAAAAGCCGACGTTGGGTCAGCCCATCTAGCGATCACCAGATCGGTACGGGTGAGATGTAACCCGGCTTTTCTCAAAAAAAAAGAGATATAACCCGGCGATGTCACTCTCACTCCCCCTGCTCCAGATCTAAGAAGACTGGAGAACCACGGCCGCGGATGGAAGGGCCTAAGCACAGGTCAATAAGCAAGCGAGCCCACACGCCCCGGCCTATGACAAACGTGGAAGAACAGAAAAGAAAAACCAGAGTTTGAAAAAACAGAGCTCAATATAGTATAGTAACGGAAAGAACACTCAACATGGGTGAAGTAAGATGAAACTTTGAGAAATCAGAAAAGACACCTGTTAGGTAAACTATGTCTCCAAAGAGTTACAAGACTGTTCTGCTCCGCGCATATAACTCGACCGAAAAACAAACACATCAGTCCGACAGCACCGACATGACACACGCAACACGTTAAAACGCTCTGCCGAGACGCGGACCCTCTCCTCAGCGAGCACAAGCTCAGCTACTCTGAGCTGCTTTACTCCGCAGCGAGTCCTGCCACAGTGAGCCAGCACCGCAACAAGAGTGCGGGGGGGCTCAGTAGTTGGCGTGCTGCTGCCAGCTCTGGTGAGATGGCTGCTGCTGCTGCTGCTGCGGTGCCGCCTGGTAGCCATTCAGGGCTCCATCGGCCGGGTTCTGGGGGTGGTGCTCCTGCGCCATGCCGCCCTGGGAATGGTAGAACGCCGGGTATCCATGGCCCCCGTATTGAGAAGGCTGCTGGGGCTGCTGCGCCTGCCGGAAGGCGCCCTGCTGCTGGCTCTGTCCCTGGTAGCCGTAGAACTGGGTAGGAGGAAGTGCTGACGCTGTTCTTGAACCAGCCCCATGAAGCCACATCGCAGAGTTGTCGCCCTGACAAGAAAAACATAATCAAACACTTTTCTCTACCAAGTAAACAGCAATCAACACAAAATTCTGAAATATACACAAAGGGTTGCTCGCAATGGTTACCTGCTGCTGGAGAGCCATGTATTGATTGGCCTCTTTGTACTGAGCGCTCAATGCTTCATCAAACCCAAGATTGGCCGACGGAGGGGCAGCATTCTGGTTGAGGGCAAAATTTCCTGGAAGGTTACTTGAGCTACCAAAGCCTGCATAACCAGATATAACCGACGAAGCTTGTTGTTGTTGTTGTAAGTTTGCAGCTGACATGTTGTTCTTGTATTGTGGCATCGAGTACTTCATGCCAGCTCCAGGTACAGCAGCGGCAGACTGATGGAACTGTCCATTACTCGAGTAAGCTTGCTGGAAGGCGGTTGATGGTAAGTAAGCAGGGTAGTTTTGTGCCAAGTATGGATTATAGCCAATCATATTTGCGCCAATCATATTTGCGAAAGGTGCAATAGGTAAAGTGGGCTGTGAGTAAGGATGGACTAATTGCTGAGGAAGAGAGGGGGCCATCTGAATGCTGGTACTCGGAAGATTTTGTGTGGATTGAGTGTTCGAGAAAACTCCTGGCTTCATTGGCTGCAAAATGTAAACATAAATATAATGTCAAGGAAAGGAAAGTCAGACAAAGCAACATATGCAACAACAAATTATCAGCACCATGATGTCAATAATATTCAACGATTAAGTTAGAACATTACCAACCCCACATAAAAATTACTCCCTCCTTTCACTTTTGTAAGATGTTCCAACTTTTTTCTAAATCGGATATATTCTAGTCTCATTTCAGTATGTATGTAGTCCATATTAAGATATCCAAAACATCTTATAATAGTGAAGATAGGGGTAACAAGGAGAGTTCGGTGTATACTGTATGTAGCTGAACGATCTCACATGAAAATGGTTTTTTTTCTCAACGCTAGCACACCTACATACATAATTCAAGTTTACACATACAATACAGAATGGTGCACTTTTTGTAGCTTCCAAACTGACCCTGTGAAATATGAATCAGAATGAAGCACGGAAAGATAAATGGATTCAAAGGTTTTTACCTCCTGCATGCCAGTAGTAGTTGGTGCAGCTGAGTTATATCTTGCACCCATTGATTGTGCTTGTGCTGCCAACAAAGGTGATAAACCGAAGTCCAAGTCCCGAAGAGGTGCCATATTTGAGCCCAACAGGTTGTGTTGTTGTAACGTATTTGATTGCTGGAGAAAACATTTGTATAAGATTATGCCAAAGTTATACAGGCTGGAATAAATAGATAAGCATGCAGAAGATGATAAATTCAGCATAATCCTCTTCAGCAAAGAAGTTTATCATCAATTGGAACAAGGAATGGAAAATCCAGAAAATTTCAGTCAGTCCAGAGGATCCTTTTTTTAAGAATTCCAAGATTTGTATAAAAAACATGATCTAGGCAGAATAACTATTCCAATACAAGTTATTGCACCATTATAAGATAACTTAGCATCCGTTGGTTCCTTTCAAATAGACATCTCTTTGGATCTCCCATTGTCAGTCATAACCATGGAAAAGGGTAACACGAAACATCAAGGGCTCATGCTGTTTTTTTTCTTAAGATACTGTAGTAAGAAAAAGGAGCAATGAGCTATTTTTGAAAATAAAACACAACCAAATGTAGAAGTGTCGGATGCCTAAAAGAACCAATCATGTTCACCAGCTAATTACTGTTATACTTGACCTAAATAATCTGCAATAAGAAGGTCAACAGCCCCACAATTTGTCATTTGGTACATTAGTAACGACTGCAACATTACATTGAAACCATCAATGTTCTGATGCCTTCTCACAATCTGGCTATTACTTCATATGATAGTCCCAAATTTGTATCAATTTTGATACATTATATTATGCCTAGATATACAGGTATGCAGGCTATATCTGTTGGCAGTTGTGAATTACAGGGACAAGTATTTAACAAACCATGCACAAGTGAGACTCGTTTCATTAAGGAAACTAAAACACTAGCCTGAACAGGACAAGGTAAGTGTATTTAACATGGGATGACTACATACAGAACCATATGGAAGTGCAATCTGGCTTTCCTATATGTGCTGTGTAGGCACCTATGGGCTGAATTCAAATCCAGGTATGTGCATTACCATTTTTGGGAGAAGCCTTGAATTGCTAAGTTGAGTTGTTATCTTCCAGATGCAATAAGCACATAGATGCGAGAGACATGAAAAGGTGTTATTTCACTAGAAAGATGAGAAAGGGGAACACTGTACCAGCAAGCTTGACAGGTGTGAAAGAGTGTGCGCTTGGTTACTTCCTTGCATGGCATCCATTGCATTTGGCTGTGCTGGGTTCGCATACGCGTGGCTCGAGACTGATGGCAGATTATATTGAACACCTGAAGGGTCATCCAGTATTTCTTGTCTCAGGACATCAGGCTGTTGAACAGAAGGTACATCAAGATTCTCAGTGTTAGCTCCCATAATTTCCTCAAGGTTCTCATTTGGTGGCGAATTCGGAGGAATTTCATAGAAATCTTGATCCCTGCAAGAAAAGGTCATTCCAGTCATGTCACGAGTTCACAAGATGTAACCTGTCCAGCAAAATAAAGAAGAAGGACAACGCTTAACCTCGTATCAGTATGATCTATAGGTTCAGATTCCTCCACAATAGGCAACTCCACATTGTTTTCAGTGCTCTTTGGCGGCGGGAGGAGCCCAGAAAATGCACCAGATCCGAAACTGCCAAAGCTCAATCCGGCACAGCCTGTGTTGGCAACTTGCAGATGGTCCGGAATTATAACTGCTGGGTTATCTTCGGCAAACTTTGTGGCAGCTAGCTCTTCATCATGTAGGCTCAGACCCTGAAAGTTTGCTGCTGCTGATACATCAGCGTTGGACTCCTCAGCTGCCAAAAAATTCCATAATCAGAATATGGGATGCAAACCATATAGAACAAGAGAGAAAATATATATTCATGTGCAGGTGTGTGCAAAAAAAAAACTCATGCAATTTCCAGAACAAAAACCAACCAACCAGTCGAAAAAGGGTTCACAAATATATTTGTTATGCACAACATGTGAAGCAAATCATGATAAAAAAACCGGAAGCACTGAACATGCCAGTCTGAAGTATATTCACTATTCAGCAAAACAGGAGGAACTGAACATGCCAGTCAAGTATATTCAGAAAGAAACATACTATCTGGCTTCTTTCAATCTGCTGTGGCAATCTATTTTTTCAAAATTGTCAGTCCGAAGTTTATGCAGACAGGAATGGACAGTGTGCTCTCTGGGTTGTTTAAAATATGCGTTAAGATGTCTATTTTTAAAAAAATAGCACCAAGTGATAATAGTCATCTGAAGTCATCCGTATATGTTGCTAGTACCTTTCCAACACAGATGCATACAGGCAGACTAACATAAAAGTTGATAATAATTGTATCAATTGGACAAAGAAATTTGTCTTTCATCTCTAGAACGGTTAAATTATTCTACCACATAAAAAATATAGCTCAAACAATTTTACAACAGTTCTGATTAAGCATGAATACTGGATACACACACATTATACTTAAATGAGATGTCAAAACAAATTCATAAACGATGCTGTGTTGCCTATTCAAAGCATTAAAGTTCACAACAGATATACTCCCTCCGTTCCAAAATAGATGACCCAATTTGTACTAACATTGTACTAAAGTTGAGTCATCTATTTTGGAACGGAGGGAGTACAAGATTCTCACATGGAACGATAATGCATGGATGTTTCAAAAACAAATGTTGGACCGCAAAAGTATAACCAGCAAAGAACTAGATACTTTGAACTCAGTTTAGCACTCACCTTGGTCCTCTATGTGAGAATGCGTCTGAGCCAGATAGGTACTCGAGTTCTGCAATAATCCATCATTATATTCAGAATTCCCTCCATAGTGATCCAAGTGTCTCTCAGAAGCATTTCCTGATCTCATTGCAGCAGAGATGTTATCATCCAAATAAGAATTTTCATGCAAGTAAACCACATCAGCAACATGCGTCGATGGATGTAATGGTGCCTCAAATAACGATGGGTCCCCAGATGTCTCAGGGATGGAGGATTGATTCCCTGCTGTCGGGTCATCTTGTGGAGACCAATCATTATCATATTTCTGCTTGTTATCAGCAGCTGTGTGACTGTGGTCCTTAACCAGAACAGAATCTTGCGCAGAAGGTAACCCCTGGTCAAGCTCTGTTGATGCAACTGTGCTCGCAGATTGTTTTGCATTCTGGTTTACAGTGGTGGGCAAAGATGGGTATTGTCCGGCATATCCTTTGTCCGCTGTGACCACAGTCTTGGTAGAAGGCTTCCCCTGAGCCTGTGGCCTGCCACCCATTTTCACAATATCAGCCATTGACAACTGACCTGGCGGCCCAGACCAGCCATGCTGAAACCCAGATGATGTTTGTGGTGGTACTGACGGTGCATCAGCAACCAGATTTTTGTTCACCGAGGAACTACAACAGACAAAACAGAACATGTATATCATCAGAACAGGTGAAAAGAAGAACTATCTGAAATCACCATCAGACAATTTGTATGATTATAGTGCCGCACAGTCCTCCAAAACTGATGAGCGCATTGTTTGACTCAGATTTAACAACACTGCATTTTTTTACTGGAATCGAATAATTCTCATCAACCAGAAAACTGGAGAAAGCACACAACTACAACCATGAGGATAGGCAGGGATGAATAGACTGATAAACCAAACTGAACATTCATTGCTTGATCAATTGATGGATACAAAATGCCCCTTATATGTGAGGACCTGCTTGACCTGTATGTAATACATGTCAACTTAGAGGTAAACTGATCGATCTCCATCTCTAGGCTTGTTCTTTCTTATTAAAAGAACATTGTACCTCTAAGATGGCTGCCCCCTTATCCTTATACATGACAGAAGAACTATTGTGTTCCAATCTTCTAACAAAATAATTGTTTGTATAACTCACGCGGTTTTTACAAATGTTTGAACAACATCGCAAGGGCATCAATAGTTACAATGCACCTCAGGGGACAATAGATTTCTAATCATAAATTGCGCTTACTAAAAAAGCAGGCTGAGCAGTTGCCCTTCAGGTAAGAAGCGAAGGTCCTTACCTTGGAACTGTTTGCTTCTGGGTGGAATTGGTTGATGGCATACCAGATCCTGAGACGGATGACCTTGAGGTCATGTTATCTGATTTTTGTAAAGCAAAAGTAAATGGTGAAAAAAGAATTATAAACAAGAACAGCCTCAAAGATACAGATGGTGTTTTTTCTATTACCAATGGAGCTGTTGTAAGCAGAGTTGTTTCGCCCACCTCGATCTGGACCGCCTCTTACACCTCGACTGGTAGCATTATTTGCCGCTCGAGACCTTGGCTCAGGAGTCTCTTTAACCTATGAAAGCACATATACCTATCTGTTATTTCCATCACTGCTTGTATTTTGAAACAAGAACCAAAGGAATAACTCAACATGCTAACTATTGGCGGAAAAATCAAACAGAGCAAAATAACTTTTGCATGGACAAAGTATCTTCTGTATGGGTACTTGGATGTTCATGCTAATGAAGTACGATCATGAGAAAAAGGTTAGCTACAATTCATTGGCAACCCAGGTAAAACCCGATGACCAGTTATGAGACAAACTGAGCACTTAACGAATACAGGGCAAATATATTTGAGGAACATGGTTTACTGACCTCTTTTTTCTTGTCACGCTTGCTCTTTACCTCTTGAAAGGTATCTGGAAAAAAAAACAGTGGTACATGAGATAGAGATATTTACACTACTTCAACTGGTAGCTAATTGGCATAATCTATGGTTACCACCACATAAAGGTAATGTAAGCTGGTGAGTAGAATCTAAGATGATAAAATGCAAAGCAAATGTAGGAAATGAAAAAAAATTGTATGGCAAGAATTGAAATCATGTCTACATTCACAAACTATGTATGTGTACACAAGTACTCACTTAAACCCTGACCAAGAGACAGTGTAATCATTAATTCCAAAACCACACCATTCCGACCATCTCAGGTAAGTTCAAGAATGTATTTTACGACCTTCACATCCACACATAAGGCCGTATTTGGATTATCGTTGCTTTTAAATAACCCTGTAAAAAATACAGGTCACGCCCCGTCGTTTTGTTTCCAGCTGAAAATTACTCGGCGGCCTTTAAGATACAGGCATAAGTTAAACACCTCTGCAATAGATTACACCGATCCCGCGCGGCCTAAGAGATCATACAATTACAGATCCCACTCCTTGTCCATTCACTAACCCTCATAAAGTAAGCAACAGCACGTTATAGGGAGGCAAATGGTGTTCACAGAGAACATCTCATCTGCCAAATTATACAAGATCAAACTAAGCAACCATCAACCAAGGGGAGAAGAGCAAGAAAAATGTAAAATATATGCATGGAATGCTTCTCTGGAACAACTTTAATGTATACACAGGCAAACAGAAATTATAGTAATCAAAGGAACAGAAGGAAATCCCTTCCATGCTTTCTCCACAAAGAAAACATCAAAATACCTTCTCTAAGATAAGCACACAAGCTACTCAAGTTTACAAAAGTAGCAAATCTGACTGTGCCACTTTACCATCTGCTGTACAATAGAGGTATAACGAAAATGACCATTTCCCAATCGATATAGCAACACCTAACCGATTTCAGACAAGCAAACCTGATAAAACAAGCAGATCAAAAGTGCTTTCACCTTCCAAAGTTTGGCCAGCAAGACAAGCATCCATCTATTTTCCCAATTTAAATGCCTCCAGCCCAGGAGCCATATCTATCAGAGCACCCTTTTTGCAACCTCGTTGCTAAATCGGCCCACATCAAAGATACCAGTTATCCCCTTTCTCCCGAAGACCCATGCTCCCCGATTCCCCTCCCCGTATACAACAATAACAAAATGAAAGGACGAACAACAGAAAACAAACAGAATCAGCCTACCCTCTAACCCAAAACGGGAAGCGGTGGCCATTAATTGCATTCAGCAGGTGGTCTAAACAGGAACCCTAAAAATGTAGAAGCAGACCATGATTTGAACGAGACCAACACAACTCCTAAGTCAACCCATAACCTGATGAACAGCTATGCCGCCAGTACTAATCCGCAGGAAGCCCGAAAGGGAAAACCGAACGGGCTCATCTGGTTCCAGCTAGTCGGTAGGGGACACGGCCCGCTCGGGGCGCGGCCGTGGCTGCAAGGACCGACGAATCACTCCGCATCGGCCAGAACCTCCTAAGAACCCTAGCGGCGAGGAACCGCCCTCCAATCGCGCATCGAGGGGGCCCGCGGAGGGGCGGCGAAACAGGCGCGGAATCACGGGCGCGCGGGGGAGGGGGGAGGGAGGGGGAGAGGGCGGGCGGACCTTGGGAGAGGAGGCGGCTGACGGCCTCGTCGGGGTCCATGGAGCACTCGCGCAGCGCGGCGTAGATCTCGGCGTCCGGGCGGTTGACGATCTCCTTGAGGCTCTGCACGAGCTTCCTCGAGGCCTGCGGGACGGGCCCCGCGGCCGCCGCCCCCTTCCCGCCCCCCGCGCCGCCGCCGCCGCCGCTCATCCTCGCCGACGGGATCCCCCTCCTCCGCCGCCGCGGCCGCCGACCAGCAAGCCCCTCGGGACCGGGAGACGCGAGGCGCGGGCGCGGGGGCGGCGGTGGTGGGGAGGCTGGCTTCGGTTTCGGCTGGCTGCGCGCTGCTGCGGCGGCTTCAGTCGGCTCTGTCTCTCTCTCTCTCTCTCTCTCGCACGCAACGCGACGCAACGGCGGCCTCAGTTCCAAAACCCTTCCTCCCCCTCGCTCCTCCGCGCCCGGCTTTATATAGCTGGGCCGGCGGGCGGGCGGATGGACGGGTGGGTTGGGTTGGGTTGCGGTCTCGCCAGGAAGGAATAAATACGGGGACGGCGATTTGCTCTGCTTTACTTTACCATATCGAAATACCCTATATATGCTCTTTATGGCTTATTAATTTGATGAAATCATCAAAATACAAGTACATCATGTATGTATATATGTACTATTATATTATTATTAGAAAAACAAAACCAGGTATTTTCGAGTGTATTTTGATTGAACGCGCATTTGTTCTTCTCCGTGCTTATCTCTCTGTCGCAGTGCTTATCTCCGCCGCGGCGATTAATTGGTTTGACCGGACGTTTGGGGGGGGGGGGGGGGGGGGGGCATTGGATGAGCGCGGCGCGCTCCTCGAATTAATTGCCTGCCGCGAGTAGAAGACGCGGAACGAGGCGCGGTGCTATCTCAAGAAGTGCGCAACCGCGGGAGGACTATCCGCTGCATCGAGCGTTTCTTCCTAGCAACGCGACGTGTTTCACTCGAGGTTAGGAATACCTGGTCAAACAAAAATCATGGTAGACTGCCTCTTAGGGCATGTTCAGCAATGCTCCAGGCCGTAAACTCCTCGACTCTTGCTCATCAGTCAGAAAACTGGCTTCTCGAAAGAAAAGTGGGGATTCCATGAGCCGTTTAGCGGCCCGGCTCCGGCCCTAGATCGGTTTAATGGGCTGGCAGCCCATTTTGAGGAGATTTGGACCATTTGACGGGGAAACATCTGGCTCACCTGGCTCGTCTCGCACTAGCCCAGCTCCAGCCGACCACACCACTATCTTTTGGCATGAATTGAGCATAGCCTTTGTGGACTCCAGCAGCCCCCACGATCTCTCTACCGGTGCCTCTCCGACAACAATGATGATCTCTAGAGCACCCTGTACGCACCTCATTGAGCCCTGGCCTGAGCCCCAACCAACCATGGGACCTGTCTTTCGTGTCAACCGAGCTCCATCGCCAGAGGAGCATGGATCGCGATGTGCGGCGGAGTCTGACCACCCAGCCAGAAGTAGGACCCCTCTAGGAAAATAGCGCCACCTGGTCCTGATCCCTCACCGACCCAAGGAACTTAAGGTTGTTGATGGCATCATAAGATTCATTACTAGAGATAGCACTAGTGGGGGCGCATCCTTTTCTTCGTTTCCTCCAAGTCATGCAAAAGAAACGTTTCTTCTAAAGCGATAGCGACCCGCTCTGGCATATTGATCACTAATTCATTATTGCACAAATTATCTTTTTATTTTCCTACCGTTTGTGATACCTACATCGCACACAATTCGGTCCAAGGGTGTGTGATAGATTTGTCGTCTTAAGCCCATTTTGCAGTAGTGTGTTGCCCCCCCCCTCCAAGTGCAGTGGTTTGTTGGCAAACAACAGTTTCCCTCAAGTGGATGACTTCAAGGTTTATCGAACCAGTAGGAGTGCTTGAACAATAGTCAATGATCAGTACCTGCACAGAACTATAGTACTTGTCTTAGCCCCCAACAAAACTAGTGAGATTGTTAGTATCACTAGCCTTCCTAGTTACAAAGATTAATGTAACTCATCGAGGAATTGACAATTGCAGCGGAGGAAATAGAAGTTCAGAATTAAAACAGAATTAAAGAGTGTCGATCAAGGTTGAAAGCATCAAGAATGAATGGACTAGGATCCATAATTTCACTAGTGAAATCTCTCCATAAAACATAACATGGCATGGCGTGTTGGTCCATCATACCGACAAATTCCTTGATAGGGTTGCTCATGTGGCGGAGTGCACACAGAGGATCTGATTGGGAGCACACAAGACAAAGATTTTGCCTAGGTTCAGGCCCTCCTGGTAATATCCTACATCTTGCATGTCTGATTGTATTGGTTGGATTTTGTATGAGAGATGTTGAGATATATTGGATACTGACTTGGCACTTAAAATAAATTTTATGTAAACACTATCTATGCTCCGTACCAACATTTGTTATTTACGTGCGTCATTGTCTTTTATGATCGACATGCATGGATTTTAGAGTCCGGATTTGAGATATGTGGATGCCAGAAGGGAAATATGAGGGCCCGCCCGGATGCGCCCACGGGCGTGCCCCGACGCGTCCGCGGACGTATAGGGGGTCGGATTTGCCAAGTCCGACTGTAGATGCTCTCGGTAGAGAAGGGTGACGCAACGGCGCTGCTTAAGGTGGGCACCGTCCTAGCCACGACGCTTCCCAGCCTTAACGGGTGCGAGACTATTTTGCCATGTATGTAGTATTGTACACTGCATGCGACAGGACCACGTCGATGACTTTGGCAGCCATTGCTGTTGCAGAACGCTTCTCGATACATGTCCTCGAGGATTGATAGACATTGTCGCCGCCATGGATCACGATCGCCAGTGAGCTGTTGGCCGGCGCTTTTCCCGCCCTTCCTTGGTAAATGCAAGCTACAAGCTTTAGCTTCTTGGCTCACAGTGGCCTGATGTCTACTACACAACTTGTTCTTGTAGACTCGTGTTGGGCCTCCAAGTGCAGAGTTTTGTAGGACAGTAGCAATTTTCCCTCAAGTGGATGACCTAAGATTTATTAATCCATGGGAGACGTAGGATGAAGATGGTCTCTCTCAAACAACCCTGCAACCAAATAATGAAAAGTCTCTTCTGTCCCCCAACACACCAAATACAATGGTAATTTGTATAGGTGCACTAGTTCGGCGAAGAGACGGTGATACAAACATAGTAATTATAGTAAATATTGATTTTTTAATAGAAACAATAAAAAACAGCAAGGTAGCAATTGATGAAACGGAACACAAATGGTATTGCAATGCTTGAAAATGAGGCCTAGGGTTCGTACTTTCGCTAGTGCAATCTCTCAACAATGCTAATATAATTAGATCATATAACCATCCTCAACGTGTAATGAAGAATCACTCCAAAGTTTTTATCTAGCGGAGAACATAAGAAGAAATTGTTTAGGGTACGAAACCACCTCAAAGCTATTCTTTCCGATCAATCTATCCTAGAGTTTGTACTAAAATAACACCAAGCTATTCTTTCCGATCGATCTAACCAAGAGTTCGTACTAAAATAATACCATATGATACACATCAACCAACTCTAATGTCACCTAGATACTCTAATGTCACCACCAGTATCCGTGAGTTGATTATACGATGTGCATCAAACAATTTCAGATTCATAATACTCAATCCAACACAAAGAACCTCAAAGAGTGCCCCAAGATTTCTATCGGAGAAACAAAGACGAGAACGTGCATCAACCCCTATGCATAGATTACCCCATGTCACCTCGGGAATCCGCCAGTTGAGTGCCAAAACACATATCAAGTGAATCAATATGATACCCCATTGTCGCCACGAGTATTCATAGCAAGACATACATCAAGTGTTCTCAAATCCATAAAAGTATTCAGTCCGATAAAACGAAATCTCAAAAGGAAAAATCAATTCATCACAACAAGATAGAGAGGGAGAAACACCATATGATCCAACTATATTAACAAAGCCCGCGATACATCAAGATTGTGCCATCTCAAGAACACGAGAGAGAGAGTGAGAGATTAAACAGATAGCTACTGGTACAAACCCTCAGCCTCGAGGGTGGACTACTCCCTCCTCATCATGGTGGCCGCTGATACGTCTCCGTCGTATCTATAATTTTTGATTGTTCCATGCCAATATTATACAACTTTTACATACTTTTGGGAACAATTTATATGATTTATTGGACTAACCTATTGATCCAGTGCCCAGTGACAGTTCCTGTTTTTTTTGCTTGTTTTTTGTTTCGCAAAATATCCATATCGAACGAAGTCCAAACGTGATAAAAATTTACGGAGAATTATTTTGGAATATATGTGATTTTTGGGACTTGGAATCACATAAAACGGGTGCCCACAGCCCCCACAAGACACCAGGGCGCGCCTGAGGGGCCAGGCGCGCGGTGGTGGGTTGTGCTCACCTCGTACGTCGGTTGAAGCTCTACTTCAGGCGCAAGGAAGCTTATATCCGGAAAAAAATCGTGTTAAAATTTCAGCGCAATCGGAGTTACGGATCTCCCGGAATCTAAGAAACGGTTTTCGGCCAGATCTGGGGGACGCGAAACAGAAGATAACAGAGAGAGAGAGAGATCCAATCTCGGAGGGGATCTCGCCCCTCCGCCGCCATGGAGGCCATGGACCAGAGGGGAAACCCTCCTCCCATCTAGGGGGGAAGCCAAGGAAGAAGAAGAAGAAGAACGAGGGGGGCTCTCTCCACCTCTCTCCCGGTGGCGCCGGAGTGCCGCCGGGGCAAGGATCGTGACGGCGATCTACATCAACAACCTTGCTACCGTCAACACCAACTTTCTCCCCCTCTATGCAGCGGTGTAATGATGTCTACTACGCAACCTTCTTCTTGTAGACTCATGTTGGGCCTCCAAGCGCCGAGTTTTGTAGGACAGTAGCAAAATTCCCTCAAGTGGATGACCTAAGGTATATCAATCTGTGGGAGGCATAGGATGAAGATGGTCTCTCTCAAACAACCCTGCAACCAAATAACAAAGAGTCTCTTGTGTCCCCAACACACCCAATACAATGGTTAATTGTATAGGTGCACTAGTTCGGCGAAGGGATGGTGATACAAGCGTAATATGGATAGTAGAAATATATTTTTATAATCTGAATAAATAAAAACAGCAAGGTAACAAGTGATAAAAGTGAGCAAAAACGGTAGTGTAATGCTTGAAAACAAGGCCTAGGGGTCATACTTTCACTAGTGCAAGTTCTCTCAACAATGATAACATAATTAGATCATATGGCAATCCCTCAACGTGCGGCAAAAGTCACTCCAAAGTTCCTATCGCGGAGAACATAAGATGAAATTGCTTGTAGGGTACGAAACCACCTCAAAGTTATTCTTTCCGATCAATCCATTGAGCTATTCCTATAAGTGTCACAAACAGCCCTAGAGTTCGTAGTAAAATAACACCATATGACACACATCAATCAGCCCTAATGTCACCTAGATACTCCAATGTCACCACAAGTATCCGTGGGTCAATTATACGATATGCATCACACAATTTCAGATTCATAATATTCAATCCAACACAAAGAACTTCAAAAGCATCCCAAGATTTCTACCGGAGAAAGGAATATGAAAACGTGCATCAACCCCTATGCATAGATTACCCCAATGTCACCACAGGAATCCGCAAGTTGATAACCAAAACATACATCAAGTGGATCAACAGAACATCCCATTGTAACCATGGATATCCCATCGCAAGACACACATCAAGTGCTCTCACATCCAAAGATTCAATCCGACATAACAAAACCTCAAAGGAAAAGACTCAATTCATCACAAGAAGGTAGGGGGGAGAAACACCATATGATTCAACTATAGTAACAAAGCTCGCGGTGCATCAAGATCATGCCAAATCAAGAACACGAGAGAGAGAGAGAGAGAGATCAAACACATAGCTACTGGTACATACCCTCAGCCCCGAGGGTGAACTACTCCCTCCTCATCATGGAGACCGTCGGGATGATGAAGATGGCTACCGGTGATGATTTCCCCCTCCGGCAGGGTGCCGGAGCGGGCTCCAGATTGGTTTTTCGTGGCTATAGAGGCTTGCGGCGGCGGAACTCCCGATCTAGGTTTATTTCTGGGGGTTTCTATATTTATAGGCATTTTTGGCGTCGGGAACAAGTCAGGGGGGTCCACGAGGCGACGACAAGGTAGGGGCGCTCCCTAGGGGGGCGCCCTCCACCCTTGTGGATGCCTCGTGGCTCCTCTGATCCATCTCCGATACTCCGTGGGCTTCTTTTGGTCCATAAAAAATCATCATGAAGTTTCAGCTCGTTTGGACTCCGTTTGGTATTCCTTTTCTATAAAACTAAAAAAACAAGGAAAAAAGAGAAACTGACACTGGGCTTTAGGTTAATAGGTTAGTCCCAAAAATAATATAAAATAGCATATAAAACATCCAAGATGGATAATATAATAGCATGGAACAATCAAAAATTATAGATACGTTGGAGACGTATCAAGCATCTCAAGCTTAATTCCTGCTCGTCCTCGAATAGGTAAATGATAAAAACAGAATTTTTGATGTGGAATGCTACCTAACATATTTATCAATGTAATCTTCTCTATTGTGGCAAGAATATTCAAAACAAATTTTAATATTGACATAAAAACAATAATACTTCAAGCATACTAATAAAGCAATAATGTCTTCTCAAAATAACATGGTCAAAGAAAGTTATCCCTACAAAATCATATAGTCTGGCTATGATCCATCTTCATCACACAAAATATTCAAATCATGCACAACCCCAATGACAAGCCAAACAATTGTTTCATACTTTTGATGTTATCAAACCTTTTCAACTTCCTTGCAATACATGAGCGTGAACCATGGACATAACACTATATGTGGAATAGAATATGGTGGTTGTGGAGAAGACAAAAAGAAGGAGATAGTATCACATCAACTAGGCGTATCAACGGGCTATGAAGATGACCATCAATAGATATCAATGTGAGTGAGTAGGGATTGCCATGCAACGGATGCACTAGAGCTATAAGTTTATGAAATCTCAAAAAGAAACTAAGTGGGTGTGCATCCAACTCGCTTGTTCACGAAGACCTAGGGCAATTTGAGGAATCCCATCATTGGAATATACAAGCCAAGTTCTATAATGAAAAATTCCCGCTAGTATATGAAAGTGACAACATAGGAGACTCTCTATCATGAAGATCATGGTGCTACTTTGAAGCACAAGTGTGGTAAAAGGATAGTAACATTGCCCCTTCTCTCTTTTCTCTCATTTTTTTATATTTTATATTTTTTTGGGCTTTCTCTCTTTTTTTGGCCTCTTTTTTTTTCGTCCGGAGTCTCATCCTGACTTGTGGGGGAATCATAGTCTCCATCATCCTTTCCTCACATGGGACAATGCTCTAATAATGAAGATCATCACACTTTTATTTACTTACAACTCAAGAATTACAACTCGATACTTAGAACAAAATATGACTCTATATGAATGCCTCCGGCGATGTACCGGGATGTGCAATGACTCAAGAGTGACATGTATGAAAATTATGAACGGTGGCTTTGCCACAAATACTATGTCAACTACATGATCATGGAAAGCAATATGACAATGATGAAGTGTGTCATAATAAACGAAACGGTGGAAAGTTGCACAGCAATATATCTCGGAATGGCTATGGAAATGCCATAATAGGTTGGTATGGTGGCTGTTTTGAGGAAGGTATATGGTGGGTGTATGGTACCGGCTAAAGTTGCGCGGTACTAGAGAGGCTAGCAATGGTGGAAGGGTGAGAGTGCGTATAATCCATGGAATCAACATTAGTCATAAAGAACTCACATACTTATTGCAAAAGTCTATTAGTCATCGAAACAAAGTACTACGCGCATGCTCCTAGGGGGATAGATTGGTAGGAAAAAACCATCGCTCGTCCCCGACCGCCACTCATAAGGAAGACAATCAATAAATAAATCATGCTCCAACTTCATCACATAACGGTTCACCATACGTGCATGCTACGGGAATCACAAACTTTAACACAAGTATTTCTACCAATCCACAACTACTCACTAGCATGACTCTAATATCACCATCTTTACATCTCAAAACAATATGCAAGGAATCAAACTTCTCATAGTATTCAATGCACTTTATATGAAAGTTTTTATTATATCCCTCTTGGATGCCCATCATATTAGGACTAAATTCATAACCTATGCAAATTACCATGTTGTTTAGAGAGACTCTCAAAATAGTATAAGTGAAGCATGAGAGTTCATCAATTTCTTCAAAATAAAACCACCGCCGTGCTCTAAAAAGATATAAGTGAAGCACTAGAGCAAACGACAAACTACTCCAAAAGATATAACTGAAGATCAATGAGTAGTCGAATAATTGTGTAACTATGTGAAGACTATCTAACATTTAAGAATTTCAGATCTTGGGATACTATTCAAACAGCAAGCAAAACAAAATAAAATAAAATGACGCTCCAAGCAAAACACATATCATGTGGTGAATAAAATATAGCTCCAAGTCTTTCCACTCCACAAAAATTGACATGCTTATAAGAAACATTTTTGTCATGACTTGTGCAATCATCATTACGATTTTGGATATTCAAAGAATTCATACTAACAACTTGCAATCATGCTCATCATTCAAAGATTCTATGCCAAACATTTTATTGAATTATTCTTCTATCAATTGAGCATAATTTTCCTTTCCATCATTTTCAAGAAAGACATGATAAAGACGACTAATATGAGGCCGCCTCAATTCCATTTTTTGTAGTTTTATTTTTATAAACCAAAATAGTGATAAAACAAGAAACTAAAAGATTTAATTGCAAGATCTAAAGATATACCTTCAAGCACTCACCTCCCCGGCAACGGCGCCAGAAAAGAGCTTGATGTCTACTATGCAACCTTCTTCTTGTAGACTCGTGTTGGGCCTCCAAGCGCAGAGTTTTGTAGGACAGTAGCAAATTTCCCTCAAGTGGATGACCTAAGGTTTATCAATCCGTGGGAGGCGTAGGATGAAGATGGTCTCTCTCAAACAACCCTGCAACCAAATAACAAAGAGTCTCTTGTGTCCCCAACACACCCAATACAATGGTTAATTGTATAGGTGCACTAGTTCGGCGAAGAGATGGTGATACAAGCGTAATATGGAAGGTAGAAATATATTTTTATAATCTGAATAAATAAAAACAGCAAGGTAACAAGTGATAAAAGTGAGCAAAAACGGTATTGCAATGCTTGAAAACAAGGCCTAGGGTTCATACTTTCACTAGTGCAAGTTCTCTCAACAATGATAACATAATTAGATCATATGGCAATCCCTCAACGTGTGACAAAAGTCACTCCAAAGTTCCTATCGTGGAGAACATAAGATAAAATTGCTTGTAGGGTACGAAACCACCTCAAAGTTATTCTTTCCGATCAATCCATTGAGCTATTCCTATAAGTGTCACAAACAACCCTAGAGTTTGTAGTAAAATAACACCATATGACACACATCAATCAACCCTAATGTCACCTAGATACTCCAATGTCACCACAAGTATCCATGGGTCAACTATACGATATGCATCACACAATTTCAGATTCATAATATTCAATCCAACACAAAGAACTTCAAGAGCATCCCGAGATTTCTACCGGAGAAAGTAATATGAAAACGTGCATCAACCCCTATGCACAGATTACCCCAATGTCACCACAGGAATCCGCAAGTTGATAACCAAAACATACATCAAGTGGATCAACAGAACATCCCATTGTCACCACGGATATCCCATCGCAAGACATACATCAAGTGCTCTCACATCCAAAGATTCAATCCGACATAACAAAACCTCAAAGGAAAAGACTCAATTCATCACAAGAAGGTAGGGGGAGAAACACCATATGATTCAACTATAGTAACAAAGCTCGCGGTGCATCAAGATCATGCCAAATCAAGAACACGAGAGAGAGAGAGATCAAACACATAGCTACTGGTACATACCCTCAGCCCCGAGGACGAACTACTCCCTCCTCATCATGGAGACCACCGGGATGATGAAGATGGCCACAGGTGATGATTTCCCCCTCCGGCAGGGTGCCGGAACGGGCTCCCGGTTGGTTTTTCGTTGCTACAGAGGCTTGCGGCAGCGGAACTCCCGATCTAGGTTTATTTCTGGGGGTTTCTATATTTATAGGAATTTTTGGCATCGGGAACAAGTCAGGGGGGTC
Organism: Aegilops tauschii subsp. strangulata; assembly: GCF_002575655.3. Taxonomy (NCBI): domain Eukaryota; kingdom Viridiplantae; phylum Streptophyta; class Magnoliopsida; order Poales; family Poaceae; genus Aegilops; species Aegilops tauschii. Next base: position 485,782,914 of record NC_053035.3, on the reverse strand, counting down.
CACGAGGCGATGACAAGGCAGGGGGCGCGCCCTAGGGGGCGCCCTCCACCCTTGTGGATGCCTCGTGGCTCCTCTTGTCCATCTCCGATACTCCGTGGGCTTCTTTTGGTCCATAAAAAATCGTCGTAAAGTTTCAGCTCGTTTGGACTCCGTTTGGTATTCCTTTTCAATAAAACTCAAAAACAAGGAAAAAAACAGAAACTGGCACTGGGCTCTAGGTTAATAGGTTAGTCCCAAAAATAATATAAAATAGCATATAAATGCATATGAAACATCTAAGATGGATAATATAATAGCATGGAACAATCAAAAATTATAGATACGTTGGAGACGTATCATGTAACACCTCTTTTCCCCGCTGTAATCTCTACTTAAACATGGTGCTCAACACTATATATTATTTCCCAATGATATGTGGCTATCCTATGATGTTTGAGTAGATCTATTTTGTCCTATGCGCTAATTAATGATCGTGGTTGGTTTGAGTGTATATTTTATTATGGTGTTGTCCTACGGTGCCATCCGTCTCGCGCAAACGTGAGGGGTCCCCGCTCTAGGGTGTTGCAATACGTTCATAGTTTGCTTATGGCGGGTGGCGTGAGTGACAGAATACACATACCCGAGTAAGTGGGCTATTGCGTATGGGAGTAAAGAGGACTTGATACTTAATGCTATGGTTGGGTTTTACCTTAATGATCTTTGGTAGTTGCAGATACTTGCTAGAGTTCCAATCATAAGTGCATATGATCCAAGTAGAAAAAGTATGTTAGCTCATGCCTCTCCCTCATATAAAATTACAAGAATGATTACCAGTCTAGTTATCGATTGCCTAGGAACAAATGACTTTCTTGTTGACAAAAGCTATCTACTTTTATTACCTTGCAATTTATCCATAGTTTTATTCTCGCAAAGTACTCGTAGTTTTATTTTTGCAAAATAGTTTCATACTTGTTTTAGGTAAAGCAAACATTAAGTGTGCGTAGAGTTGTATCGGTGGTCGATAGAACTTGAGGGAATATTTGTTCTACCTTTAGCTCCTCATTAGGTTCGACACTCCTATTTATCGAAGAAGGATACAAACGATCTCCTATACTTGTGGGTTATCAAGACCTTTTTCTGGCGCCGTTGCCGGGGAGCAATAGCGTGGGGTGAATATTCTCATGTGTGCTTGTTTGCTTTATCACTAAGTAGTTTTTATTTTCTGTTCTAAGTTGTTCTCTATCTTTAATTATGGATATGGAACATGAAATACCAAAAAAATAGTTGTACTTGCTACTCATGGAGACGGGGAACCTCCTAAAACCCTCGATGCTCGTTATGTGAAAGATATTAAACAATACTTTGATAATCCTAAGAAACCCCGTTCAACTTGATAATGGGAGACACGTTGGATCAACGTGAATACTTTAGGGATTATCACTTGACTCATAAAGGGAAATTGTTATGGCATCAAATTCATATGTTGCATTGGTATGCTCAGGAACTATGCTTGAGATATGATTATACTTGTTGCTCTAGAATGAAGGCTCCTCACCTTCCCTTTTCATGCAAATTTAGTGATAATGAAACCTTGGCTTCTTATGCTAATGGTAGATATGATTACTATGATGTGGAAGATAGAAGAATTTGTTGCTTTTAAGGGTGCTTATTAAATTGAATCTCTGTTTGAAAAGTATGATGATTCTGTTTATAGGCCTGAAATTTTTACTATACTTAAATATTACTATGAAAAATATAAATACAATGCCGATATTGATGCTTTTATTGAGAAAGTCTCCGCTGTTCAAGAAGGGACTAATATTTTGCAGGAGTCTATGGAAGAAGAAATTGATGAAACTGTGGGCTCATTGGATGAAAAAGATGATGAGGACAGCGAAGAACAAAAGGAGGAAGAGCGGATTAGCTACCCGTGCCCACCTTCTAATGAGAGTAACTCTTCAACTCATACATTGTTTAGTTTTCCTTCGTGCTTACTGAAGGATGAATGCTATGATAATTGCTATGATCCCGTTGATTCATTTGAAATATCCCTTTTTGTTGAACTTGATGATTGCTATGTGATACGTCTCCTTCGTATCTATACTGCTTTATTGTTTCATGCCAATATTCTACAACTTCCATATATTTTTGGCAACTTTTTATACTATGGGACTAACATATTGATCCAGTGCCCAGTGTCAGTTCCTGTTTGTTGCATGTTTTTTGTTTCATAGAATATCCATATCAAACGGAGTCCAAACACGATAAAAACTTACGGTTTTTTTGGAATATATGTGATTTTTGGGAAAAAGAATCAACGCTAGACGATGCCCGAGGGGCCCACAAGCCCTAGGGGCGCGCCCCTACCCTGGGCGCGCCTAGAAGGCTTGTGTCCACCCCGTAAGGCGTTTGGTGCCCTTCTTTGGCCGCAAGAAAGATACTATCCAGATAAAAATCGTGTTAAAATTTCAGCCCAATCGGAGTTACGGATCTCTGGGAATTTAAGAAACGGTGAAAGGCCAGAATCTGAGAACGCAGGAACAGAAGGAAACAAAGAGAGATCCAATCTCGGAAGGGCTCGCCATGGAGGCCAAGGACCAGAGGGGAAACCCTCCTCCCATCTAGGGGGAGGTCAAGGAAGAAGAAGAAGAAGGAGGGAGGCTCTCTCCCCCTCTCTCCCGGTGGCGCCGAAACGCCGCCGGGGCAATCATTGTGTGACGGCGATCTACACCAACACCTCCGTCATCTTCCCCAACATCTTCATCACCTTCCCCCATCTCTATTCAGCGGCCCACTCTCCCACAACCCGCTGTACCCTCTACTTGAACATGGTGCTTTATGCTTCATATTATTATCCAATGATGTGTTGCCATCCTATGATGTCTGAGTAGATTTTTGTTGTCCTATCGGTGATTGGTGAATTGCTATGATTGGTTTAATTTGCTTGTAGTTATGTTGCTGTCCTTTGGTGCCCATCTATGAGCGCGTGTGTGGATCACACCATAGGGTTAGTTGTATGTTGATAGGACTATGTATTGGAGGGCAAGGGTGATTGCAGCTTCAGCCTAGCATAGAAATTGATGCATACATGATTGAAGGGGGACCAATATATCTTAATGTTATGGCTGGGTTTTACCTTAATGAACGTTAGTAGTTGCGGATGCTTGCTAAGAGTTGCAATCATAAGTGCATAGAATTCCAAGTAAGGGATGACATGCTAGCAGTGGCATCTCCCATATAAAACTTGCTATCGGTCTAGTAACATAGTTAATTGCTTAGGGACAATTCCGCAACTCCTACCACCACTTTTCCACACTAGCTATACTAACTTAATTGTTTATTTATCTAAACAGCCCCTAGTTTTTATTTACATGTTCTTTATTATCTTGCAAGCCTATCCCACAACACCTACAAAGTACTTCTAGTTTCATATTTGTTCTAGGTAAAACGAACGTTAAGCGTGCGTAGAGTTGTATCGGTGGTCGATAGAACTTGAGTGAATATTTGTTCTACCTTTAGCTCCTCGTTGGGTTCGACACTCTCACTTATCGAAAGAGGCTACAACTAACCCCTATACTTGTGGGTTATCAAGACCTTTTTCTGGCGCCGTTGCCGGGGAGCAATAGCGTGGGGTGAATATTCTTGTGTGTGCTTGTTTGCTTTATCACTAAGTAGATTTTATTTATTGTTTTAAGTTGTTCTCTATCTTTAGTTATGGATATGAACACGAAATACCAAAAAAATAGGTGTACTTGCTACTCATGGAGATGGGGAACCTCCTAAAACCCTCGATATTTGCTATGTGGAAAATATTAAACACTACTTTGATAATCCTGAGAAAACCCCGTTCAACTTGACAATGAGAGACACGTTGGATCAACATGAATACTTTAGGGTTTATCGCTTGACTCTAAAAGGGAAACTATTATGGGATCAAATCCATATGTTGCATTGGTATGCTTAGAATTTATGCCGGAGATATGATTATACTTGTTGCTCTAGGATGAAGGCTCCACACCTTCCCTTTTCATGTAAATTTAATGATAATGAAACCTTAGCTTCTTATGCTAATGGTATATATGATTACTATGATGTGGAGCGAATAGAAGAATTCGTTGCTTTTAAGGGTGCTTATGAAATTGAATCTTTGTTTGAAAAGTGTGAAAATCTTGATGATGCTATTTACAGACCTGAAAATTATGCTATACTTAAATATTGCTATGAGAATTATGAATATAATGCCGATATTAGTGAGTTTATTGAGAAAGTCTCCGCTGTCCAAGAAGAGATTAATATTTTGTAGGAATCTATGGAAGAAGAAATTGATGACACTGTGAGCTCATTAGATGAAGAAGATGAAGAGGAGAGCGAAGAACAAAAGGAGGAAGAGCGGATTGATCACCCATGCCCACCTTCTAATGAGAGTAACCCATTATCCCGTATATTGTTTAATTTCCCTTCGTGCTTACTGAAGGATGAATGCTATGATGATTGCTATGATCCATTTGTTTCATTTGAAATATCCCTTTTTGATGAAATTGATGCTTGCTATGCTTGTGGCCATGATGCCAAAAATGAATTATGCTTATGGAGATGAACTTGCTATAGTTCCTTATGTTAAGAATGATAGTCAAAATTTATCGAAGAGGCCAGGGACCAGAGGGGAAACCCTCCTCCCATCTAGGGGGAGGCCAAGGAAGAAGAAGAAGAAGGAGGGGGGCTCTCTCTCCCTCTCTCCCGGTGGCGCCGTAATGCCGCCGGGGCAAGGATTGTGACGACGATCTACATCAACAACCTTGCTACCGTCAACACCAACTTTCTCCCCCTCTATGCATTGGTGTAACACCTCTTTTCCCTGCTGTAATCTCTACTTAAACATGGTGCTCAACACTATATATTATTTCCCAATGATATGTGGCTATCCTATGATGTTTGAGTACATCCGTTTTGTCCTATGGGCTAATTGATGATCGTGGTTTTTTTGAGTGTATATTTTGTTATGTTGCTATCCTACGGTGCCCTCTGTCTCGCGCAAACGTGAGGGGTCCCCACTGTAGGGTGTTGCAATACATGCATAGTTTGCTTATGGTGGGTGGCGTGAGTGACATAATACACATACCCGAGTAAGTGGGCTATTGCGTATGGGAGTAAAGAGGTCTTGATACTTAATGCTATGGTTGGGTTTTACCTTAATGATCTTTGGTAGTTGCGGATGCTTGCTAGAGTTCCAATCATAAGTGCATATGATCCAAGTAGAGAAAGTATGTTAGCTCATGCCTCTCCCTCATATAAAATTACAAGAATGATTACCGGTCTAGTTATCGATTGCCTAGGAACATATGACTTTCTTGTTGACAAAAGCTATCTACTTTTATTACCTTGCAATTTATTTGTAGTTTTATTCTCGCAAAGTACTCGTAGTTTTATTCTTGCAAAATAGTTTCTACTTGTTTTAGGTAAAGCAAACGTTAAGTGTGCGTAGAGTTCTATCGGTGGTCGATAGAACTTGAGGGAATATTTGTTCTACCTTTAGCTCCTCGTTTGGTTCGACACTCTTATTTATCGAAGAAGGTTACAAACGATCCCCTATACCTGTGAGTTATCAGCCGCCGGGATGATGAAGATGGCCATCGGTGATGATTTCCCCCTTCGGCAGGGTGTCGGAACGGGGTCTAGATTGGTTTTTCGTGGCTACAAAGGCTTGCGGCGGCGGAACTTTTGATCTAGGGTTATTTCTGATGGTTTCTCTAGTTATAGGATTTTTCAGCGTTGGAATCACACGAGGATGGGCCTCGAGGTGGGCACAACCCACCTGGGCGCGCCTGGGCCTCCTGGCGCGCCCATGTGTCGTGTGCTCACCTCCTTCACCTTCTGGTCCTCCCACGAAGCTTCTAGTGCCTCTTTTGTTCCGAAAAAATCGTCAAAAAGTTTCTTTGCATTTGGAGAACTTTTATTTCTGCACAAAAACAACACCATGGTAGTTCTGCTGAAAAAAGCGTCAGTCCGGGTTAGTTCCATCCAAATCATACCAAAACCATATAAAATTATTGTAAACATGGCATGAATACTTCATAAATTATAGATACTTTGAGACGTATTAGGATCCCCAAGCTTAATTCCTACTCGTCCTCGAGTATGTAAATGATAAAAGAAATAATTTATGAAGTGTGAATGCTAGCATAGTGCATAAGTTTGATCAATGATAATTTCAATCACATTTCCTAGCATCATAACAACAATTCTTTCTCATAAAACTTGTCATGTGTGACGCCCGGATAATTAAGCTACATTAATCCCATGCTAATGGTGCCACGTTACCTCCGTTACTGTTGCTAATATATCGTTAGATCAAAACCAGTCCAAAATTCAAATTCAAAATTTGGTAAATAATAAAAGTTTTCAAACATTAAAATAAAAATGTTCGGTTTGTACTAAATATTACATAGATAATTATGGTGTAGAAGACACAATTTTATAAAATGCATAAATATTTTTAAATTGAATTAAAACAGAAGAGAAAATAAATAAAAGAAAGAAAATACAAAAGAGAAAAAACAAAAGGCCAAAAAGAAAGAAAGAAGAGAAATCCCCCCGGGCTTCGGCCCAGTTGACCACAGGCCCAACTAGGCCAAGCCACCAGCCCACACGGCCACCCCACACCCGCAGCCTACACCTAACCTCTCCCCCGTGACCTAACTGCCGCACCCCACATCCCCCCACGATCCCCCCGATCTCTCTCCCCTTCCCCGCGTGGATCTGGATCGGGGGCGCTCGCCCCCGAAAACGGTGCCCCGACCCCATTGCCTCGTCGCCTCGCGGACGCTGCCCGGAGCCCGCGCCGCCGCCTGGACCTCGCCGCCCGTCCCCGTCATCCTTCCCGAAACCCTAGCCCTGCCGATCCACCTCGTCCTCCCTCTCCCTCGAGCGTGCCCTCGCCTGGATCGGGCACAGCCCGATGCGCCCCGAGCCCGCCCGTCGCTGTTGCCACTGCCCCGCCTGACGCCGTCGCCGCATCGCCTCCGCCGACCGCCTCTTCGTCGACTTCGCCCATAGAAGCAAGCCCGAGGCCACTACCTCGCCGGATCGGCCTCGTCTTCCACCTCTGCCCCGCTGGTCATCGCCGTCGGATCCGCTGCACCGAGCCACTTCCGGCCTCCCCAAGCCTCCCCTGCAACGCGGGTGAGGAACCCCACCGGTCTCCTCCCTCTGCTGTTGCTCGCGCCGCCTGCGCCTCGACCATGCCCGACGCGTGCGCCCGCGTACTGCCGCCTTCTCTGGCGCACACTCACCATGCTCCCAGGCCGCGCCCCGCCCGCGCCTGACTCTGGCTGCGGCTGGCGCTGCTCCCCATCCCCACGCGGCTGCCTTCGCCGGCGTCCGCCACCGCTCCCCGCTGTCCCCGCGCGTGACGGAGCCCCTCTTCCGCCACTGCCGCTGCCGGGCGCCGCTCCGGCCGACCTCGCCGCGACCGCGCCTGGGTCTGCCTCGCCCGGTAGCCCGTGCCCTCAACTGGCCTGGGCCACTGCCAAACGGGGCCAACTGCCCAGAACGTTTTAGAAAAAAAAGAGAATTAAAAATAATGTTAATAAAATAAATAAATAAATAATAATTAAATTAATTAATTAATTAATTAAGTTAATTAATCCTATTTAATTAATCTAATTAACTAGTTAGTTTAATTACATAGCAATTAGATTAGTTAAACCCTAATTAGACTAAACAGTCAATGACGAACGGGACCCACACGTCAGTTGACCAGTCAACTCCCCTGTTGACTGCTGATGTCATGCTGACGTCAGCGTGCACTATTCTGGATAATGTTGGATTTAAATAAATAATTAAAATCAGAAAATGATTAAATCTTTAAAAAATCATATAAAATAAACCGTAGCTCAAATGAAAATACTTTTTACATGAAAGTTGCTCAGAACGACGAGACGAATCCGGATACACAGCCCGTTCATCCGCCACACATCCCTAGCATGGAAAACACGCAACTTTCCCCCTCCGGTTCATTTGTCCGAAAACGCGAAACACCGGGAATACTTTCCCGGATGTTTCCCCCCTTCGCCGGTATCACTTACTACCGCGTTAGGGCATACCTAGCACCGCATATTGCCTCGTTATGTTTTGTGATGCTTTGTTTGCTCCGTATTTACTGTTTCTTCCCCCCTCTTCTTCTCCGGTAGACCCCGAGACCGGCGCTGATGCCACCGAGTACGACTACGTCACCGACGAACCTTCTCCCCGTACAACAGAGCTTCCAGGCAAGCCCCCCCTTGATCACCAGATATCGCCTATTCTTTTCTATACTGCTTGCATTAGAGTAGTGTAGCATGTTACTGTTTTCCGTTAATCTTATCCTGATGCATAGCCTGTCCTTGCTTCTACTGTTGTTACCTTTACCTGCAATCCTACATGCTTAGTATAGGATGCTAGTTTTCCATCAGTGGCCCTACATTCTTGTCCGTCTGCTGTGCTATACTATCGGGCCGTGATCACCTGGGCGGTGATCACGGGTATATACTTATATACTATATACATGACACATGTGGTGACTAAAGTCGGGTCGGCTCGTTGAGTACCCGCAAGTGCTACTGATGAGGGGGCTAAAAGGACAGGTGGCTCCATCTCGGTAGAGGTGGGCCTGGGTTCCCGACGGCCCCCGACTGTTACTTTGTGGCGGAGCGACAGGGCAGGTTGAGACTACCTAGGATAGAGGTGGGCCTGGCCCTGGTCGGCGTTCGCGGATACTTAACACGCTTAACGAGTTCTTGGTATTTGATCTGAGTCTGGCCATTTGGTCTATACGCACTAACCAACTACGCGGGAACAGTTATGGGCAGTCGACGTCGTGGTATCAGCCGAAGCTCTTTTTGACGTCAGCGACTGAGTGGCGCGCGCCGCATTGGACCGTAAGCTCGCGCTTGTATTAAGGGGGCTAGGTCTGCTTCCGGCCGCGTACGCAACGTGCAGGTGTGCAATGGGCGATGGGCCCTGACCCCTGCGCGCATAGGGTTTAGACCGGCGTGCTGACCTCTCTGTTGAGCCTAGGTGGGGCTGCGACGTGTTGATCTTCCGAGGCCGGGCATGACCCAGGAAAGTGTGTCCGGCCAAAGGGGATCGAGCGTGTTGGGTTATGTGGTGCACCCCTGCAGGGAAGCTTATCTATTCGAATAGCCGTGTCCCTCGGTAAAAGGACGACCCGGAGTTGTACCTTGACCTTATGACAACTAGAACTGGATACTTAATAAAACACACCCTTCCAAGTGCCAGATATAACCCGGTGATCGCTCTCTAACAGGGCGACGAGGAGGGGATCGCCGGGTAGGATTATGCTATACGATGCTATTTGGTGAACTTACCATCTACTCTCTTCTACATGCTGCAAGATGGAGATGGCTAGAAGCGTAGTCTTCGACAGGCCTAGCTATCCCCCTCTTATTCTGGCATTCTGCAGTTCAGTCCACTGATATGGCCCTTTACACATATACCCATGCATATGTAGTGTAGCTCCTTGCTTGCGAGTACTTTGGATGAGTACTCACGGTTGCTTCTCTCCCTCTTTTCCCCCTTTCCTTTCTACCTGGTTGTCGCAACCAGATGTTGGAGTCCAGGAGCCAGACGCCACCGTCGACGACGACTCCTACTACACCGGAGGAGCCTACTACTACGTGCAGCCCGCTGACGACGACCAGGAGTAGTTAGGAGGATCCCAGGCAGGAGGCCTGCGCCTCTTTCGATCTGTATCCCAGTTTGTGCTAGCCTTCTTAAGGCAAACTTGTTTAACTTATGTCTGTACTCAGATATTGTTGCTTCCGCTGACTCGTCTATGATCGAGCACTTGTATTCGAGCCCTCGAGGCCCCTGGCTTGTATTATGATGCTTGTATGACTTATTTATGTTGTAGAGTTGTGTTTTGATATCTTCCCATGAGTCCCTGATCTTGATCGTACACATTTGCGTGCATGATTAGTGTACGGTCAAATCGGGGGCGTCACAAGTTGGTATCAGAGCCAGGTTTCGATCCTGGGACCTGTGGGTTATGGGCCCACGTCGCCATTGGGTGGTATTAGGATCTTTTACTCCTTGTCTATACTCTGGGACTCTGATCTCTCTCCTATTCGGGTTAAATGATTTTGCTAAAAAGACTAACTGTAGGCTCTCGTAAATACTTTCTCCCGGAGAGCCCTTTATCACAGATGGTCGCCGACTGCACCAGAAGATGTTGAAGATACTCTTCGATCATTCCCGAGACCCTTGTGCCCTCTGCCTTTTCAATTCCCTACTACCGATATATCCATATGGATAACAACATACACTTGTTGTTCATACAATTACTCTGAGTTTCTCTTGTTATTACCAGATACATCGAATTGCTCTCCGGCTTTTTCCTTGTACCACTGCCTTGTAGTTCCTTGCCGCAGAAATACCCATACGGATAATTACTCGCACCTACTCCAAAATTTTGAAAAATTAGGAAAACGTAGGGAATTCGTATATAAATCACCTGTAGAAAATTTAGATCAAAAGCACGTTCCAGTGAATTTTTAAAATTCCTAGACTGAGCACAAAAGTTTTTGTTTTTGCACAGAATCATGTCAACTATCATCCACACTACCCCAAAGGCTTCACTTGGCACTTTATTGAAACAAAAGCTATAAAACATGATTACTACAGTAGACTAATCATGTGAACACACAAAAACAATAGGTAAAATTGTTGGGTTGTCTCCCAACAAGCGCTTTTCTTTAATGCCTTTTAGCTAGGCATGAAGATTTCAATGATGCTCACATAAAAGAATTGAAACATAACAAGAGCATTATGAATCATAAGTTCCTCTCTCATAATAATTTTCAGTAGCATCATGAATGGATTCATCAATATAACCATCACATAAAGTATTCTTTTCATGATCCAAAAGCATAGAAGATTTATTACTCTCCACAAAAGCAATTTTATTCTCATTCACGATAGTGGGAGTATCATATGAAACTCGAATACTATAAATTGTTTCCACATTAAAAGAGTAATATTCAGTAAAAGGATATTCAAAATTATGACAATAATTATCACTACTTTTTATAACATAAGTATCATCACAATAATCATCCTAAAGTAGCAACTTTGTTCTCATCATAGTCAATTGAAACCTCTTCCGGAATAGTGGAATCATTACTAAATAAAGTCATGACCTCTCCAAATCCACTTTTATCATTATAATAGGATTCAACACCCTCCAAAATAGTGGGATAAATATTATCTAAAGTTGACACTCTTCCAAACCCACTTTCATAAATATTGCAATCATCATAAATAGGAGGCATGCAATCATCATAGCAAATTTGATCATTCAAATTAGGGGGGCTAAAAAGATCATCTTCATTAAGCATAGCATCCCCAAGCTTGGGACAAACATTAATTGCAGTAAATAAATTCTCAAACATGTCATTCTCATCAAACATAGCATCCCCAAGCTTGTGGCTTGGCATATCATAAGCATAATCACTCTCATCATTAATAGTATGAATAGCACCAATGATATAACAATTGCTATCATCATAATTTCCCAAGTTGGTGCCAAAAAGGTTTCCAAGATTATAAGAAGTATCATTATCTTCCCAATCATAATCACAACAAGTAATAGGCATAACAAAATCATCATCAATAGTGCTCTCGGACATTGTGCCATAAGACAAAGAAGCAATATCATCATCAAGTGCATCATCTTCCACAATTATTTTTGATTCATTTTCATGAGGCACAAAAATAATAGGAGCAACATTATTTAGGGGAGATACCTTTTTACCTCTATTTTTTCTTCTTTTCTTCTTCTTCACCACATCATGTGTGGGTTTAATTAATTTTTTCGAGCTTCTTATTGATGAGATTTGTTGAATAGGGAGCTCCTCCTCGTCACCTATTTCATCATGAGAGACAATAGGAGGGAAAGTGGAAATCTTTACCCTTCCATTAGTATTACTTTTATATTCTATTGGTTTTCCCATCTTTCTATAGTTGGCAATATAAGCATTCTCATTGCAATTTACCATGCAAAACATATAGATATTTTTTAGATTAGTTTCAATGTCATCCGTGAGAATGAAAACTTTAAACCAACTATTTTTATGTGTAAATTCTTCACTCCCCCAAAATAGACAAAGCTCATTATAAAGTTCAAGGGTGATCAAATTATTACAATATTTGGCCATGATTCGATCATGAAAAAGTTTGAATTGGAAATTAAGATGACCAACCTTATTGCAAAGTTCACAAGTAATAGGACAAAGAGAACATAATTTTGTAGCAAATTCGTCTATCACTTCGAGCAAAAAATTGGTTCTATCATGTTTATGCTTCTTACAAAATCTACCATCCCTATAAGGCACATCTTCACAAAGTCTTTCCACTCCACAAAAATTGACATGCTTATAAGAAACATTTTTGTCATGACTTGTGCAATCATCATTACGATTTTGGATATTCAAAGAATTCATACTAACAACTTGCAATCATGCTCATCATTCAAAGATTCTATGCCAAACATTTTATTGAATTATTCTTCTATCAATTGATCATAATTTTCCTTTCCATCATTTTCAAGAAAGACATGATAAAGACGACTAATATGAGGCCGCCTCAATTCCATTTTTTGTAGTTTTATTTTTATAAACCAAACTAGTGATAAAACAAGAAACTAAAAGATTCAATTGCAAGATCTAAAGATATACCTTCAAGCACTCACCTCCCCGGCAATGGCGCCGGGAAAGAGCTTGATGTCTACTACACAACTTGGTCTTGTAGACTCGTGTTGGGCCTCCAAGCGCAGAGTTTTGTAGGACAGTAGCAATTTTCCCTCAAGTGGATGACCTAAGGTTTATCAATCCATGGGAGGCATAGGATGAAGATGGTCTCTCTCAAACAACCCTGCAACCAAATAATAAAAAGTATCTTGTGTCCCCAACACACCAAATACAATGGTAATTTGTATAGGTGCACTAGTTCAGCGAAGAGATGGTGATACAAGCGTAGTAATGATAGTAAATATTGATTATTGTAATAGGAACAATAAAAAACAACAAGGTAGCAATTGATAAAACGGAGCACAAACGGTATTGCAATGCTTGAAAATGAGGCATAGGGTCCGTACTTTCGCTAGTGCAATCTCTCAACAATGCTAATATAATTGGATCATATAACCATCCCTCAACGTGCGATGAAGAATCACTCCAAAGTTCTTATCTAGCGGAGAACATAAGAAGAAATTGTTTGTAGGGTATGAAACCACCTCAAAGCTATTCTTTCCGATCAATCTATCCTAGTGTTCGTACTAAAATAACACCAAGCTATTCTTTCCGATCGATCTAACCAAGAGTTCGTACTAAAATAACACCATATGATACACATCAACCAACTCTAATGTCACCTAGATACTCCAATGTCACCACGAGTATCTGTGAGTTGATTATACGATATGCATCAAACAATTTCAGATTCATAATACTCAATCCAACACAAAGAACCTCAAAGAGTGCCCCAAGATTTCTACCGGAGAAACAAAGACGAGAACGTGCATCAACCCCTATGCATAGATTACCCCAATGTCACCTCGGGAATCCGCGAGTTGAGTGCCAAAACACATATCAAGTGAATCAATATGATACCCGTTGCGACCACGGGTATTCATAGCAAGACATACATCAAATGTTCTCAAAACCATAAAAGTATTCAATCCGATAAAATGAAATCTCAAAGGGAAAACTCAATTCATCACAACAAGATAGAGAGGAAGAAACACCATATGTCCAACTATATTAACAAAGCCCGCGATACATCAAGATCGTGCCATCTCAAGAACATGAGAGAGAGAGAGATTAAACACATAGCTACTGGTACAAACCCTTAGCCCCGAGGGTGGACTACTCCCTCCTCATCATGGTGGCCGCTGGGATGATGAAGATGGCCACCGGTGATGATTTCCCCCTTCGGCAGGGTGACGGAATGGGGGTCTAGATTGGTTTTTCATGGTTACAGAGGCTTGTGACGGCGGAGCTTCTGATCTAGGGTTATTTCTGATGGTTTCTCTATTTATAGGATTTTTTAGCGTTAGAATCACGCGAAGATGGGCCTCGAGGTGGGCACAACCCACCTGGGCGTGCCTGGCCTCCTGGCGCGCCCAGGTGTCTTGTGCTCACCTCCTTCACCTTCTGGTCCTTCCACGACGCTTCTAGTGCCTCTTTTGTTCCAAAAAACCCCGTCAAAAAGTTTCATTGCATTTGGAGAACTTTTATTTCTGCACAAAAACAACACCACGGTAGTTTTGCTGAAAACAGCGTCAGTTCGGGTTAGTTCCATCCAAATCATACCAAAACCATATAAAATTATTGTAAACATGGCATGAATACTTCATAAATTATAGATACGTTGGAGACGTATCATGGCCTCGTGCACGGAATCCACGATGGCAAGCGTCATTTCTGCCACACCGGTCGACGCGACTGATGTATCTTTCGCGACAACGGAGATGCCGCTCAATGTCCCTTCGCCATGGAGTTTGGTCCTGGTTCATCTTCATCAGGGGGCATGAGTGAGAGGGACAGGTCCTGGCACGGACGATTAGGCCTGTAAGGTGAGCGATGCTCTTGCTTGTCCGGTGGCCCTCCTTCCCGGTCACCTACTTGGGCCTGCTCTTTCGATCCAGAGGCTCCACTCCTCTGTTCTCAACCCTATCATCGAGCGCTTACAAAAGAAGATGCCCACTTGGCGGGCAACCCTCCTTTCCCGCAGCAAGCGGCTTGCCCTCGTACGCCATGTCCGCTCGCCATGCCCCTGCACATCCTCTCGGCTATCACTTTGAACGCCACCACCCTCAAGAGAGCCAACTGGGTGATCCGCGACTTCCTCTAGCACGGGAGGAAAGATGCGGTAGCCAGCTGCTGCCCCGTCAATTGGTGCAAGGTGTGCATGCCTCTCCACCTAGGCAGTCTGGGTGTATGCAATTGATACGTCCATTTTGCATCATGCTTTGGTATTGATATTTATTGCATTATGGGCTGTTATTACACATTATGTCACAATACTTATGCCTTTTCTCTCTTATTTTACAAGGTTTACATGAAGAGGGAGAATGCCGGCTGCTGGAATTCTGGGCTGGAAAAGGAGCAAATATTAGAGATCTATTCTACACAACTCCAAAAGTCTTGAAACTCCACAGAAGTTATTTTTGGAATTTCTAAGAAATACTGAGCGAAGAAAATACCAGAGGGGGCCCACACCCTGGCCACGAGGGTGGGGGGCGCGCCCTACCCCCTGGGCGCGCCCCTGCCTCGTGGGCCCCCTGGCAGGCCTCCGGTGTCCATCTTCTGCTATATGAAGTCTTTTACCCTGGAAAAAATCAGAAGAAAGCTTGCGGGAGGAAACTCCGCCGCCACGAGGTGGAACCTTGGCAGAACCAATCTAGGGCTCCGGCGGAGCTGTTCTGCCGGGGAAACTTCCCTCCGGGAGGGGGAAATCATCGCCATCATCATCACCAACGATCCTCTCGTCGGGAGGGGGTCAATCTCCATCAACATCTTCACCAGCACCATCTCCTCTCAAACCCTAGTTCATCTCTTATATCCAATCTTTGTCCCAAAGCCTCAGATTGGTACCTGTAGGTTGCTAGTAGTGTTGATTACTCTCTGTAGTTGATGCTAGTTGGTTTATTCGGTGGAAGATTATATGTTTAGATCCTTAATGCATATTAATACCCCTCTGATTATGAAGACAAATATGATTTATGAGTAGTTACGTTTGTTCCTGAGGACATGGGAGAAGTCTTGCTATTAGTAGTCATGTGAATTTGGTATTCGTTCGATATTTTGATGAGATGTATGTTGTCTCTCCTCTAGTGGTGTCATGTGAACGTCGACTACATGACACTTCACCATTGTTTGGGCCTAGGGGAAGGCATTGGGAAGTAATAAGTAGATGATGGGTTGCTAGAGTGACAGAAGCTTAAACCCTAGTTTATGCGTTGCTTCGTAAGGGGCTGATTTGGATCCATATGTTTCATGCTATGGTTAGGTTTACCTTAAAACTCCTTTTGTAGTTGCGGATGCTTGCATTAGGAGTTAATCATAAGTGGGATGTTTGTCCAAGTAAGGACAGCGCCCAAGCACCGGTCCACCCACATATCAAATTATCAAAGTACCGAACGCGAATCATATGAGCGTGATGAAAACTAGCTTGACAATAATTCCCATGTGTCCTCGGGAGCGTTTTCCTTCATATAACAATTTTCCCAGGCTTGTCCTTTGCTGCAAAAAGGATTGAGCCATCTTGCTGCACCCTATTAACTTTCTTTACTTGTTGCTCGTCACCAATTATCTTATCACAAAACTATCTGTTACCGATAATTTCAGTGCTTGCAGAGAATACCTTACTGAAAACCGCTTGTCATTTCCTTCTGCTCCTTGTTGGGTTCGACACTCTTACTTATCGGAAGGACTACGATAGATCCCCTACACTTGTGGGTCATCAAGACTCTTTTCTGGCGCTGTTGCCGGGGAGTGAAGCGCCTTTGGTAAGTGGAATTTGGTAAGGAAAAATTTATATAGTGTGCTGAAATTTACTGTCACTTGTTACTATGGAAAGTAATCCTTTGAGGGGCTTGTTCGGGGTATCTTCACCCCGTACAGTAGAGCAAATAGTTGCTCCTCAACCTACTGAACCTACTGAAAATGTTTACTTTGAAATTCCTTCGGGTATGATAGAGAAACTGCTAGCTAATCCCTTTACAAGATGGAACATTGCATCCTGATTTGCACCTAATCTATGTGGATGAAGTTTGTGGATTATTTAAGCTTGCAGGTATGCCCGAAGATGTTATCAAGAAGAAGGTCTTCCCTTTATCTTTGAAGGGAGAGGCATTGACATGGTATAGGCTATGTGATGATACGGGATCATGGAACTACAAACGATTGAAATTGGAATTTCATCAGAAGTTTTATCCTATGCATCTTGTTCATCGTGATCGTAATTATATATATAATTTTTGGCCTCGCGAAGGAGAAAGCATCGCTCAATCTTGGGGGAGGCTTAAGTCAATGTTATATTCATGCCCCAATCATGAGCTCTCAAGAGAAATAATTATTCAAAAAAATTTATGCTCGGCTTTCTGACAACAATCGCTCCATGCTCGATACTTCTTGTACTGGTTCTTTTATGATGAAGACTATTGAATTCAGATGGGATTTATTGGAAAGAATTAAACACAACTCTGAAGATTGGGATCTCGATGAAGTTAAGGAGTCAGGTATAACACCTAAGTTTGATTGTGTTAAATCTCTTATGGATACCGATGTTTTCCGTAAGTTTAGCACTAAATATGGACTTGACTCTGAGATAGTAGCTTCTTTCTATGAATCATTTGCTACTCATGTTGATCTCCCTAAGGAGAAGTGGTTTAAATATCATCCTCCCATATAAGTAAAATTAGTTGAACCTATTAAAGTTGAAGAAAATTCTATCACTTATAATGATCCTATTGTTCCTACTACTTATGTTGAGAAACCACCTTTCCCTGTTAGAATAAAGGATCATGCTAAAGCTTCAACTGTTGTCAACAAAAGTAATATTAGGACACCTAAACCCCCTGAGCAAATTAAAGTTGAACCTAATATTGCTATGGTTAAAGATCTCTTGGCTGATAATATTGATGGTCATGTTATTTACTTCTGTGATGAAGCTGCTAGAATTGCTAAACCTGGTGCCAAAGATAAACATAGACCTGTTGTAGGCATGCCTGTTATTTCTGTTAAAATAGGAGATCATTGTTATCATGGCTTATGTGATATGGGTGCTAGTGCTAGTGCAATACCTCATTCTTTATACGAAGAAATTATGCATGATATTGCACTCGCTGAGTTAGAAGATATTGATGTTACAATTAAGCTTGCCAATAGAGATACAATATCACCGATTGGGATTGTTAGAGACGTTGAAGTCTTGTGTGGAAAGGTTAAATATCCTGCTGATTTTCTTGTTCTCGGTTCTCCACAAGATAGCTTTTGTCACATTATATTTGGTAGACCCTTCTTGAATACTGTTAATGCTAGGATAGATTGCAATAAGGATATTGTTACTATTGGTCTGGGTGACATGTCTCATGAGTTTAACTTCGCTAAATTTCGTAGACAACCCCGTGACGAGGAATTGCCTAGTAAAGATGAAATTATTGGTCTTACTTCTATTGCCGTGCCTCCTAATGATCCTTTAGAACAATATTTGCTTGACCATGAAAATGATATGTTTATGAATGAAAGAAGGAAAATAGATGAGGTATTCTTTAAACAGGGTCCTATTTTGAAGCACAACTTGCCTATTGAAATCCTAGGGGATCCTCCTCCACCCAAGGGTGATCCCGTGTTTGAGCTTAAACCATTACCTGATACTCTCAAATATGCTTATCTTGATGAAAAGAAGATATATCCTGTTATTATTAGTGCTAACCTTTCAGAAAAGGAGGAAGAGAAATTATTGAAAACTCTGAAGAAGCACCGTGCTGCTATTGGATATACTCTTGATGATCTAAAGGGCATTAGTCCCACCTTATGTCAACACAAAATAAATTTGGAGAAAGACGCCAAACCAGTTATTGATCACCAACGACGGCTAAATCCTAAGATGAAAGAAGTGGTAAGAAAGGAAATATTAAAGCTCCTTGAGGCAGGTCTAATTTATCCCGTTGCTGATAGTTGATACGTCTCCAACGTATCTATAATTTATGAAGTATTCATGCTATTATATTATCCATCTTGGATGTTTTATGGGCTTTACTATGCACTTTTATAATACTTTTGGGACTAACCTATTGACCCAGAGCCCAGTGCCAGTTTCTGTTTTTTCCCTTGTTTTAGTGTTCCGCAGAAAAGGAATATCAAACGGAGTCCAAACGGAAGGAAACCTTCGGAAAAGTTATTTTTGGAACGGAAGCAATCCAGGGGACTTGGAGTGCACGTCAGGGAATCAACGAGGAGGGCAGGAGGCAGGGGGCGCGCCCACCCCCCTGGGCGCGCCCTCCACCCTCGTGGGCCCCTCGTGGCTCCCCTGACGTATTTCTTCCTCCTATATATGCCAATATACCCTAAAACCTTCGGGGAACAGAAGAGATCGGGAGTTCCGCCGCCGCAAGCCTCTGTAGCCACCAAAAACCAATCGGGACCCTGTTCCGGCACCCTGCCGGAGGGGGGGATCCCTCACCGGTGGCCATCTTCATCATCCTGGCGCTGTCCATGACGAGGAGGGAGTAGTTCACCCTCGGGGCAGAGGGTATGTACCAGTAGCTATGTGTTTGATCTCTCTCTCTCTTGTGTTCTTGAGGTGATACGATCTTGATGTATCGCGAGCTTTGCTATTATAGTTGGATCTCATGATGTTTCTCCCCCTCTACTCTCTTGTAATGGATTGAGTTTTCCCTTTGAAGTTATCTTATCAGATTGAGTCTTTAAGGATTTGAGAACACTTGATGTATGTCTTGCCGTGCTTATCTGTGGTGACAATGGGATATCACGTGATCCACTTGATGTATGTTTTGGTGATCAACTTGCGGGTTCCGCCCATGAACCTATGCATAGGGGTTGGCACACGTTTTCGTCTTGACTCTCCAGTAGAAACTTTGGGGCACTCTTTGAAGTTCTATATGTTGGTTGAATAGATGAATCTGAGATTGTGTGATGCATATCGTATAATCATACCCACGGATACTTGAGGTGACATTGGAGTATCTAGGTGACATTAGGGTTTTGGTTGATGTGTGTCTTAAGGTGTTATTTTACTATGAACTCTAGGGCTGTTTGTGACACTTATAGGAATAGCCTAATGGATTGATCGGAAAGAATAACTTTGAGGTGGTTTCGTACCCTACCATAATCTCTTCGTTTGTTCTCTGCTATTAGTGAATTTGGAGTGACTCTTTGTTGCATGTTGAGGGATAGTTATATGATCCAATTATGTTATTATTGTTGAGAGAACTTGCACTAGTGAAAGTATGAACCCTAGGCCTTGTTTCCTAGCATTGCAATACCGTTTACGCTCACTTTTATCAGTAGTTACCTTGCTGTTTTATATTTTCAGATATAAAAAACCTATATCTACCATCCATATTGCACTTGTATCACCATCTCTTCGCCGAACTAGTGCACCTATACAATTTACCATTGTATTGGGTGTGTTGGGGACACAAGAGACTCTTTGTTATTTGGTTGCAGGGTTGCTTGAGAGAGACCATCTTCATCCTACGCCTCCCACGGATTGATAAACCTTAGGTCATCCACTTGAGGGAAATTTGCTACTGTCCTACAAACCTCTGCACTTGGAGGCCCAACAACGTCTACAAGAAGAAGGTTGTGTAGTAGACATCAAGCTCTTTTCTAGCGCCGTTGCCGGGGAGGCTAGGTAAGCGACACTCACACCCCGTCAACTAAGCTCTTTTCTGGCGCCGTTGCCGGGGAGGTGAGTGCTTGAAGGTATATCTTTAGATCTTGCAATCGAATCTTTTTGTTTCTTGTTTTATCACTAGTTTAGTTTATAAAAGAAAACTACGGAAAAATGGAATTGAGTTTACCTCATACGCTTCATCTTTTTAATATCTTTCGTGAGTATGATGGAAAAGAAAATTGTGCCAAAGTGTTAGAAGAAGAATGCATTAAAATGTTTGGCACTAAATCTTTGAACGATGAGCATGATTGCAATGTTGTTAGTATGAACTCCTTGAATATCCATAGTACTAATGATGATTGCACTAGTTATGATGAAAATGTCTCCTATAAACATGTCAATTTTTGTGGAGTACATTGGGTTTGCAAGTACACACCAAATAGGGAAGATAGATATTGCAAGAGGCATAAGCATTTAGAAACTAAATGGTTGCAAGAAAGGCTAGATGTTTGTGCTGAAAATTTAAATTTTCTTAGCTGCACTTGTGAACTTGGCAATGAACATGATCATTTCAGTACCCAATGCAAATTGTTTCATGATCGTATCGTGTCCAAAAATTGTGATGACTTGATTTCCCTTGCACATCATAATGAACTTAGTTTGCTCTTGGGTTATGAAGAAATGAAACGTATAACTAAGGTTATTCCAGAATTTTCCCTTGATAGAGTTCTTCATTTTGATCTAGAGGAAATTTATATGTATAGCGCGGTGAATTGCATTGAAAATCCTTATATTGCCAACTACATAAAGAAAAGAAAACAAATAGAAGATGAAGAGAATACTAATGAAAGGGAAGAGACTTCCCAATATCCTCCTATTATTTCTTATGATGAATCAGGTAACGAGGAGGAGCCTTCTATTCAACAAATTTCATTAATAAGGAGCTCCAAAAAGAGGATTGAACCCACACATGATGTGGTGAAGAAAAGAAAAGAAAAAGGAGGAGAGGTAAAAAGATATCTCTCCCAAATAATGTTGCTCCTATTATTGTTGTGCCTCATGAAATGAAGATGATGCACTTGATGATGATCTCGTTATGCCTATTGCTTGTTGTGATGATTATGATTGGGAAGATAATGATACTTCTTATGATCTTGAAAATCTTTTTGGCACTTGCCTGGAATATGACAATTGCTATACTATTGGTGCTATCCATACTATTAATGATGAGAGTGATTATGCTTATGATATGAAAAGGCCCAAGCTTGGGGATGCTATGTTTGAAGAAGATGATGTTTTTGAGAATATATTTGCTGCAATTAATGTTTGTCCCAAGCTTGGGGATGCTATGTCTAATGAAGATGATATTTTTAGCCTCTCAAGTTTCGATACGCAAATTTACAATGATGATAGCATGCCTCCTACTTATGATGATTATATTGTTGAAAGTGGGTTTGGAAGAGTGTCAACTTTAGGAAGTAATGATCCCACTATTTTGGAGGATGTTGAATCTTATATTATTTATGAAAGTGGATTTGGAGAGGTCATGACTTTATTTAGTGATGTATCCACTATTTCGGAAGAGGTTTCAATTGATTATGATGAGAACAAAGTTGCTACTTATGATGATTATTGTGATGAAACTTATGCTATAAAAAGTAGTGATGATTATATTTATAAAACTTGTCATGATTATGATTACCCTTTTCTGAACATTACTCTTTTAATGTGGAAACAATTTATAGTATTCAAGTTTCTTATGATACTCCTACTATTCCGAATGAGAAGAAATTTGCTTATGTGGAGAGTAGTTAATTTTCTATGCTTGTAGATCATGAAAAGAATGCTTTAGGTGCTGGTTATATTGTTGAATTCATTCATGATGCTACTGAAAATTATTATGAGGGAGGAATATATGCTTGTAGGAATTGCAATAATATCAAGTTTCCTCTCTATGTGCTTAAAGTTTTGAAGTTATGTTTGTTTTGCCTTCCTATGCTAGTTGATTATTGTTCCCGTAAGTTATTTGCTCACAAAATCCCTATGCATAGGAAGTGGGTTAGACTTAAATGTGCTAGTCATATTCTTCATGATGCTCTCTTTATGTTTCAATTCCTATATTTTATGTGAGCATCATTGAAATCATCATGCCTAGCTAGGGGCGTTAAACGTTAGCGCTTGTTGGGAGGCAACCCAATTTTATTTTAGTTTTTTGTTTTTTGCTTATGTTTAGGAATAAATATTTGATCTAGCCTCTGGTTAGATGTGGTTTTATGTTTTAATTAGTGTTTGTGCCAAGTAAGACCTATAGGATCTTCTTGGATGATAGTTATTTGAGCTTGCTGAAAATTCCAGAAACTTTCTGTTCACGAAAACAATTGTTTAAAATCACCAGAACATGATAAAATACTGATTCCAATTGCAGCAGATCAATAATCAAATTATCTAGGTCGTCCTATTTTGGTAGAATTTTTTGAGTTCCAGAAGTTTGCGTTAGTTACAAACTACTACAGACTGTTCTGTTTTTGACAGATTCTGTTTTCGTGTGTTGTTTGCTTATTTTGATGAATCTATGGCTAGTAAAAGAGTTTATAAACCATAGAGAAGTTAGAATACAGTAGGTTTAACACCAATACAAATAAATAATGAGTTCATTACAGTACCTTGAAGTGGTGTTTTCTTTTCTTTCGCTAACGGAGCTCACGAGATTTTCTGTTAAGTTTTGTGTTGTGAAGTTTTCAAGTTTTGGGTAAAGATTCGATGGACTATGGAATAAGGAGTGGCAAGAGCCTAAGCTTGGGGATGCCCAAGACACCCCAAGGTAATATTCAAGGACAACCAAGAGCCTAAGCTTGGGGATGCCCCGGATGGCATCCCCTCTTTCGTCTTCGTTCATCGGTAACTTTACTTGGAGCTATATTTTTATTCACCACATGATATGTGTTTTGCTTGGAGCGTCATTTTATTTTCTTTAGCTTTGCTTGCTGTTTTAATAAAATACCAAGATCTGAAATTATTAAATGAGAGAGAGTCTTCACATAGTTGCATAATTATTAAACTACTCATTGATCTTCACTTATATCTTTTTGGAGTGGTTTATCATTTACTCGTGTGCTTCACTTATATCCTATGAGTAAATGGTTGAATGATTTGAATGTCATAAATATGAAATTATATATGTTTCATATGCTTATCCCATGGGGAGTAATGACTTTACACATAAGAATTAGAGGTGGTAAATGTTTTGAAGGTTAGCAAACATTGTATTGGTCACTTGAACAATTCATGAAAGAATATTGAAGGAAGAGAGATTTCACATATAAATATACTATCTTGGACATCTTCTATGATTGTGAGCCCCATTAATTATTTTCAAACCTGAGCAAATTAGTCGAAGTTGGACAAGGAAGACAACATAATGAGTTATGCTTGGGTATATTTGTATATAAGTTATATTGTTATGGATCCTCTAACATGTGGTGCTTGTTATTTAGAATCCTTTGCTAGCCAAAATATCTGTACTAAGCGGGAATACTGCTTGTGCATCCAAATCCCTTGAACCAAGTTTCTTCCATGAGTGTCCACCATATCTACCTATATGCGGTATTTACCTGCCGTTCCATGTAAATTGGCATGTGCCAAACTCAAACCTTCAAATAATAATCTGTTTTGTATGCCCGAATCGCTCATGTGGCGACTAGGGGCTAGTAGTATCTTCCATGCTAGGTGGGTTATTCTCACGATGAGTGGACTCCGCTCATCATTCACGAGAAAATGGCTGGTAACTGGGATGCCCAGTCCTATGATCAAAAGATCAAAAACAAAATCGCAAATAATTTAAACAAAACTCCCCCAGGAATGTTGATAGTTGGACGGCACCCGTTGTTTCGGACAAGCCGTGGAGTGTGAATGTTGGTGGAGGGGGAGTAAAAACTTTACCTTTCTGCGTGGGAACCGCCTATGATGTATCTAGTATGGAAGATATTGGGAACTCTTGGTCGTTATGTTGACAATGAAAGCATACCTCTCAAAATTATTTTCATCTCTGTTTTTGCTTCGAGCTCTGGCACCTCTGCAAATCCCTGCTTCCCTCTGTGAAGGGCCTATCTTTTACTTTTATGCAAGAGTCAGTAGTATTCCTCCTCATTCCAGCCTACTCTTTAGTTGGCAAGCATCATGTGAAGGAAAGATCTGAGCATATATGGCCATTCAAATATATTCGATCATGAATTATTATTGTTGACAATTATCTATATGATAAATAACTCGGGAGGCGAAACATTAAGCCCCTATCTTTCTCTGTGTTCGATGGATGCTATTTGTTCTAAAAATATGCTTTGAGTGGTAGCAATCATGGAAGACTATATGATAGTTGAGTATGTGGGATTTGCTAAATCAAAGCTCCGACATAGACTCTTCCTGAAAATAAGATGAATTGCAATTGTTTGATGACTGAGAACATAGTTTGTTAGTTTTCAAGAAAGTTTATGATATATACTTTAACATGTGAATAGCTTGTTACTTGATCATGAAAAGTTCTATGAGTTGAGCTACTGTTATGACATATAATGATTCTAGAAAAGGTGATTGAAATTATCATTGATCAAACTTATGCACCTGCTAGCATTCACACTTCATAAATTCTTTCTTTTATCATTTACCTACTCGAGGACGAGCATGAATTAAGCTTGGGGATGCTGATACGTCTCCAACGTATCTATAATTTATGAAGTATTCATGCTATTATATTATCCATCTTGGATGTTTTATGGGCTTTACTATGCACTTTTATAATACTTTTGGGACTAACCTATTGACCCAGAGCCCAATGCCAGTTTCTGTTTTTCCCTTGTTTTAGTGTTTCGCAGAAAAGGAATATCAAACGGAGTCCAAACGGAATGAAACCTTCGGAAAAGTTATTTTTGGAACGGAAGCAATCCAGGGGACTTGGAGTGCACGTCGGGGAATCAACGAGGAGGGCACGAGGCAGGGGGGCGCGCCCTCCACCCTCGTGGTCCCCTCGTGGCTCCCCTGACGTATTTCTTCCTCCTATATATACCAATATACCCTAAAACCTTCGGGGAACAGAAGAGATCGGGAGTTCCGCTGCCGCAAGCCTCTGTAGCCACCAAAAACCAATCGGGACCCTGTTCCGGCACCCTGCCGGAGGGGGGGATCCCTCACCGGTGGCCATCTTCATCATCCCGGCGCTCTCCATGACGAGGAGGGAGTAGTTCACCCTCGGGGCTGAGGGTATGTACCAGTAGCTATGTGTTTGATCTCTCTCTCTCTTGTGTTCTTGAGGTGATACGATCTTGATGTATCGCGAGCTTTGCTATTATAGTTGGATCTTATGATGTTTCTCCCCCTCTACTCTCTTGTAATGGATTGAGTTTTCCCTTTGAAGTTATCTTATCGGATTGAGTCTTTAAGGATTTGAGAACACTTGATGTATGTCTTGCCGTGCTTATCTGTGGTGACAATGGGATATCATGTGATCCACTTGATGTATGTTTTGGTGATCAACTTGCGGGTTCCGCCCATGAACCTATGCATAGGGGTTGGCACATGTTTTCGTCTTGACTCTCCTGTAGAAACTTTGGGGCACTCTTTGAGGTTCTATGTGTTGGTTGAATAGATGAATCTGAGATTGTGTGATGCATATCGTATAATCATACCCACAGATACTTGAGGTGACATTGGAGTATCTAGGTGACATTAGGGTTTTGGTTGATGTGTGTCTTAAGGTGTTATTTTACTACGAACTCTAGGGCTGTTTGTGACACTTATAGGAATAGCCCAATGGATTGATCGGAAAGAATAACTTTGAGGTGGTTTCGTACCCTACCATAATCTCTTCGTTTGTTCTCCGCTATTAGTGACTTTGGAGTGACTCTTTGTTGCATGTTGAGGGATAGTTATATGATCCAATTATGTTATTATTGTTGAGAGAACTTGCACTAGTGAAAGTATGAACCCTAGGCCTTGTTTCCTAGCATTGCAATACCGTTTACGCTCACTTTTATCAGTAGTTACCTTGCTGTTTTTATATTTTCAGATTACAAAAACCTATATCTACCATCCATATTGCACTTGTATCACCACCTCTTCGCCGAACTAGTGCACCTATACAATTTACCATTGTTTTGGGTGTGTTGGGGACACAAGAGACTCTTTGTTATTTGGTTGCAGGGTTGCTTGAGAGAGACCATCTTCATCCTACGCCTCCCACGGATTGATAAGCCTTAGGTCATCCACTTGAGGGAAATTTTCTACTGTCCTACAAATCTCTGCACTTGGAGGCCCAACAACGTCTACAAGAAGAAGGTTGTGTAGTAGACATTAATAGTCAGTGGGTAAGTCCTGTCCATTCTGACTTTTGTGAAAAGATTTGTGAGGTTTTCATGGATGATTTCTCCGTTTATGGATCCTCTTTTGATGATTGCTTGAGCAACCTTGATCGAGTTTTGCAGAGATGTGAAGAAACTAATCTTTTCTTGAATTGGGAGAAGTGCCACTTTATGGTTAATGAAGGTATTGTCTTGGGGCATAAAATTTCTAAAAGAGGTATTGAAGTTGATAAAGCTAAGGTTGATGCTATTGAAAAGATGTCGTGTCCCAAGGACATCAAAGGTATAAGAAGTTTCCTTGGTCATGCCGGTTTTTATAGGAGGTTCATTAAGGACTTCTCAAAAATTTCTCGGCCTCTGACTAATCTATTACAAAAATATATACCTTTTGTCTTTGATGATGATTGTGTAGAAGCATTTGAAATACTTAAGAAAGCTTTGATTTCTGCACCTATCGTTCAGCCACCTGATTGGAATTTTCCTTTTGAAATTATGTGTGATGCTAGTGACTGCTGTAGGTGCTGTTTTAGGGCAAAGAGTTGATAAGAAATTAAATGTTATCAAATATGCTAGTAAAACTCTAGACTGTGCCCAGAGAAATTATGCTACTACTGAAAAAGAATTTTTAGCAGTTGTATTTGCTTGTGATAAGTTCAGACCTTATATTGTTGAGTCTAAAGTAACTATTCACACTGACCATGCTGCTATTAAATATCTTATGGAAAAGAAAGATGCTAAACCTAGACTTATTAGATGGGTTCTCTTGCTACAAGAATTTGATTTGCATATTATTGATAGAAAGGGAGCTGAGAACCCCGTTGCAGACAACTTGTCTAGGTTAGAGAATGTTCTTGATGACCCACTACCTATTGATGATAGCTTTCCTGATGAACAATTAGCTATCATAAATGCTTCTCGTACTGCTCCTTGGTATGCTGATTATGCTAATTACATTGTTGTTAAATCATACCACCTAGTTTCACATACCAACAAAAGAAAAAGTTTTTCTATGATTTAAGACATTACTTCTGGGATGACCCACACCTTTATAAAGAAGGAGTAGATGGTGTTATTAGACGTTGTGTACCTGAGCATGAACAGGAACAGATCCTACGCAAGTGTCACTCCGAGGCTTGTGGAGGACGCCACGCTGGAGATAGAACTGCACATAAGGTATTGCAATCCGGTTTTTATTGGCCTACTCTCTTCAAAGATGCCCGTAAGTTTGTCTTGTCTTGTGATGAATGTCAAAGAATTGGTAATATTAGCAGACGTCAAGAAATGCCTATGAATTATTCACTTGTTATTGAACCATTTGATGTTTGGGGCTTTGATTATATGGGACCGTTTCCTTCCTCTAATGGGTATACACATATTTTAGTTGCTGTCGATTACGTTACTAAGTGGGTAGAAGCTATTCCAACTAGTAGTGCTGATCACAACACTTCTATTAAGATGCTTAAAGAAGTTATTTTTCCGAGGTTTGGAATCCCTAGATACTTAATTACTGATGGTGGTTCACACTTCATTCATGGTGCTTTCCGTAAAATGCTTGCTAAGTATGACATTAATCATAGAATTTCATCTCCATACCATCCACAGTCTAGTGGTCAAGTAGAATTGAGTAACAGAGAGCTCAAATTAATTTTGCAAAAGGCTGTTAATAGATCTAGAAAGAATTGGTCCAAGAAATTTGATGATGCATTATGGGCTTATAGAACTGCATACAAAAATCCTATGGGTATGTCTCCATATAAAATGGTTTATGGAAAAGCATGTCACTTACCTCTCGAACTTGAACATAAGGCATATTGGGCTATTAAAGAGCTCAATTATGATTTCAAACTTGCCGATGAGAAGAGGTTATTTGATATTAGCTCATTTGATGAATGGAGAACCCAGGCCTATGAGAATGCCAAATTGTTTAAAGAAAAAGTTAAAAGATGGCATGACAAAAGGATACACAAGCCTGAGTTTAATGTAGGTGATTATGTGTTGCTATTCAACTCTCGTTTAAGATTTTTTGCAGGAAAACTTCTCTCTAAATGGGAAGGCACTTATGTTATCGAGGAGGTCTATCGTTCTGGTGCCATAAAAATCAACAACTTCGAAGGCACAAATCCGAAGGTGGTGAACGGTCAAAGAATTAAACATTATATCTCAGGTAATCCCATAAATGTTGAAACTAATATTATTGAAATCGTAACCCCGGAGGAATACATAAGGGAAACTTTCCAGAACATTTTTCAGATTGCGAAAAAGAATAGCTAGGTATGTGGTACGGTAAGTAAACCGACTCCAAAACAGTTCTAATGGTAATTTTTCTCCATTTTGGAATATTTGAGAAAATAGGAAAATAAGAAGTAGTCCGGGAAGGACACGAGGCGTCCACGAGGGTGGAGGGCGCGCCCTACCCCCCTGGGCACGCCCCCTGCCTCTGGGCACCTCGTGTGCTCTCCGGACTCCGTTTTCTTGCACGTTACTTCTTTTGGTCGGTAAAAATTCATTATATAATCTCCCGAAGGTTTTGACTCCTGTATCACGCAAATATCCTCTGTCTTTGTTTCGAGCTGTTTTTCTCACAGATCTAGATCACCATGACGTCTCCAAGCGCCCCCAAGGACAAGTTCTTCGAGAAGGTCATCAACCCCTACCTCGCGGAAGTGCTGCAACATCCTCAAACCATTGAGATGCGTGAGGGGTTGCTGCACATCCGCGATGTTGAGGGACCAAGGAGGACCGGAAGCATGGAGACAAGGCTCGAAGCAATGGAGCAACATGTTTTCAAGTGTCAAGATATGGTGGAACGCGGACTCGATGCCAACCACATAATGATCACGGAGTTCACCAACAACCACAAGCTAGATATCAAGAACATTAGGGAGACCATCTTCAAGCTTCACGAGAAAATCAAGCACCTCCAGGCCCGGATCTATGACCTGCAAAACCAAAACTGTGAGTATGAATATAGATTCAGGAGGATGAGTTTGGCTGCAGATTTGAGGATCCCGGAGACTCGATCATCCTTCTATGATGGTGAGCCTATGCCTTGGAAGATGGACGACAAGCCTACATCATCAACAACTCCATTGTCACCACCTCCGAAGAAAGAGACATAATCACTTGGGTATGGGCACTCCCCTTGGCAACTGCCAAGTTTGGGGGAGGTGCCCCGGTATCGTATCACCATCACACTCCTATCTTTACCGTTTTCTTAGTTCGATCACTACAAAAAAATACACTTCCGTGATGATACGTGTTTGTCACAGTAGGTCACATTTTCTGTCATGCATGTACATCCATGACAAATTTATGACAGAATCAAGATAGTCATACCTGTGCTGTCGTAGAAGTGTTCCATGACATTACCAAAATTATCATCACGGAAGTCTCCACTTCCATGACGATAAATCACGCGTCACAGAAGTGCTTTCATCAAGGGTGACAGACACGTGGCATCCATCGTAACGGAACACCGTTAAGCTATCGCGTCCAGTTTTGGATCCAATAACCCGTTAACAGCCCGGACCAATGGGGATTTTCCACGTGTAAAATCATCATTGGCCGGAGGAAACACGTGTTGCCTCACCGTTGGGACAGATGTCATCCACTCATTGGACAGGAGGCGCCTATGATAGGTCGACACGTGGCACGGCCCAACAGTGGCCCATTCCGGTGAAAAAGGCCGGCCTAGTAAAAAATAGCAGGCCGGCCCATATAAGGCCTACTTGTGTCAGGTCCATTTAAGCCCACGGCCCATACGAGATGTGCCAATTCGGCTCGTCAACGGCCCGTTAAAGATTTGACACCATTGCAGCCCATCGTCAGTTCGAGCCCGTTAACAGCCCGCTATATATTTGGGTTCAATATCGGCCTGATGAGATTTCGGCCTGTTAACGGCCCATTTAGTGGATGGGCCAATTTTCACGATGTACATCTTTCAGCCTTTTAGCGACCCATTTAAATATTGGGCTAATTTCTGGCCCGGTGTGTCTTTCAGCCTGTTGACGGCCCATAAATCAGTTGGGCCATTTGTAGTCGGACCTGAGTTTCGGCCTTTTAGCGACCCATTTAAGTGTTGGGCCAATTTCTGGCCCGGTGTGTCTTTCAGCCTGGTGACGGCCCATATATCTATTGGGCCATTTGTAGTTGGACCTGAGTTTTGGCCTTTTAGCGACCCATTTAAGTGTTGGGACAATTCCCGGACCTGTGTGCCTTTCAGCCTGTTAATGGACCATAAATGAGTTGGGCCATTTGTAGTCGGACCTGAGTTTTGGCCTTTTAACGGCCCATGCCCTTCATGGTCCAATACCAGCCCGGTTTCTCTTTCGGCCTGCTAAAGGCCCACAATACAGTTGGGCCATTTACAATACGACCTGACTTTCAGCCTCTTAGCGGCCCATGCTCTTCATGGTCCAGTACAAGCCCGCTGTCTCTTTCGGCCTGCTAAAGGCCCTTAGTATAGTTGGGCCATATGTAGCTCGAACTTAGTAACGTCCTGTTAACGACCCATGAAATCAATTGGGCCCACCTGTTGCCCGCTTCAATGTCAGCCTGTTAACGACCCGGGAGTTAAGAGAGCCGACCATTAACTTTCGGCCTGGTAACGGCCCATTACCTTAATGGGCCCACGAAAGTTCGTACATGTCTTTAGGCCAAATTAGGTAATTTGAGCCCATTACGATGAGCAATTATGCACAGGACCAAAACCGATCAAGCAAAGGTACGACATACAGGGAAAAACGTTGCACATCCAGCATATATTACAGGAAATTACATCCACTAGGCAATCAAAGATTGATGCCAGTGCAAATAAATGAACAGAACCTAACGATCTACAACGTCACAATCTGCAGCCTCAGCACGGATGACGCCCATAAGCATGTGGGCAAGTTCTTGCTGCTTTGCTACACTGTCTCTGAAAACATTGATAAGTTGTTGTGTCGCACGACTCTGCACCTCCTATTCCTCCACCATTTCCATCATTCCTTCAGCCATAATTGGTTCACAAACATACATTTTTTTCCGTTGCATTCGAGACAGAGGATACTGAACATATTCAGATGGCGATTTTGTCAGGCTTGTATTATTGATAGTGGAGAGTGTCTCGACCACTGCATCATAACATAAATTAGGAGGGGAACCAAACAGATTAATCATGAGTTATTGGCATATTACCTGGCCTAGATTTATTGGAAAGAAACAATGGGGTTGCCTTGCTGTTTTCAGAGTTTGTCTTCTTATCTTCAGCAGCCTGCACCAAATTAAGACACTAGCATTGCTCTCATTGGCCAAGTCAGATAATAGGAAAGCAACATTGGCACAACGAATGTTTGGGCAACTAGCCAACACCAAATTAACACAATATGGCACAACTATCATCAGCCAGGTAAGGTAGTACGAAAGCAACATTGACACAATGAATGAATGGGCAACCAGAGCAGCACTACAATTCAGTAATGTGCATGATATGAGATAGTACACTCATGCAGCTCAGTATGCAAAACTACCAGGCAGTTTTCTTTACAAAAATCAACATTGGCGCCTTTAACATTTTGCTACAACAAATTTTAGATCAGACAAAGGTTGGATTCACGCCGATTAACAAAATATATGCTCATGTAAAAATATAGTGATATACAACAGGTACTTACATCAGCATTGGAGCATAGAGAATTCCCGCAAGATATTTTCCTCGAATACAATGCCAATGAAGGAAATCTTCTATCATTTAACCTTATTTTCTAAAAGAGAGATGGGTAAGAAACATGTAGAAAATATGATCAGAATGCTATAAAATTTCATGATGCGAGGATACGCACACGCTTCTTAGAATGGAGTTGACATTCTTTTGCTGGACTGGAGCGGACTAGTTCTTTGGCCACTGGAATCTGCTTATTATCAGTGGGAGTTGGGTTTCTCTGTGCTGGAGCAGTATCTATGAAAAATGGAGTTGGTTTATTATCTCCTGGCGTTTGGATCTTTTGCAAAGACCTGGTTTGTAACCCTTCAGATTCTAACATAGCCGTCTTCCCCTTGCATGCCTTATATAGAAGAATGGTGCTTCAATTATAAAACATGCTACAGCAGAGATGGAATAGGTACTGAAGAATAGAAAGGCATGACATATTGACATGTATTCCCTCCATCCGGAAATAAATGGATGGGTCTAGGCGTATTTCAGTTCTAGATACATCAAGTTTTATCCATTTCTGCGACATGTAATCCAGACGGAGGGAGTATGATGTAAGAGCTAGGGATACGGCAGGACAACACAGTAAAAAAACACTGAAAACCCACTGCAGAACCAAAGTAATCAAACCCGCTGATATGAGATAGTACACTCATGCAGCTCAGGATGCAAAACTACCAGGCAGTTTTCCTTACAAAAATCAACATTGTGGCCTTTAATCATACATTTTGCTACAACTAAATTTAGATCAGATAAAGGTTGGATTCACGCCAATTAACAAAATACATGCTGATGTAAAAATATAGTGATATACAACAGGTACTTACATCTGCATTGGAGTACAGAGAATTCCTGCAAGAATCTTTCCTCACAGACGATACCAGTGCAGAAATTCTTCTATCTGTTAAGCTTATTTTCTAAAAGAGAGATGGGTAAGAAACATGTAGAAAATATGATCAGCATGCTATAAAATTTCATGATGCAAGGATACGCACACGCTTCTTAGAATGGAGTTGACATATTTTTGCTGGACTGGAGCGGACTAGTTCTTTGGCCACTGGAATTTGCTTATTATCAGTAGGAGTTGGGTTTCTCTGTGCTGGAGCAGCATCTATAAAAACTGGAGTTGGTTTATTATCTCCTGGCATTTGGATCTTTTGCAAAGACCTGGTTTGTAACCCTTCAGATTCTAACATAGTCGTCTTCCCCTTGCATGCCTTGTATAGAAGAATGGTGCTTCAATTATAAAACATGCTACAGCAGAGAGATGGAATAGGTACTGAAGAATAGAAAGGCATGACATATTGATATGTATTCCCTCTATCCGGAAAAAATGGATGGGTCTAGGCGTATTTCAGTTCTAGATACATCCTTTTTTATCCATTTCAGCAACATGTAATCCGGACGGAGGGAGTATGGTGTAAGAGCTAGGGATACGACAGGAAAACACAGTAAAAAACACCAGTTGAATGTAAAAACGTATGCTAGCGGAATATGTACAGAAAAAACTAAGGCAACATACACGTGTATGATTGGGAAACTAAGATGGCATTGCAACAGAGCACTAGAACAACACTTCAATGTAAAAAAACATGGTACGGTAGACAGATGAAGTACATACTGATGAATAACAATGCATAAGATATTCAGAAGCATGATGTCCAAATTAAGCAGATGGCATTGCGATGGAGCAAGGACCTTGTGGGGTGAAGAGGATTCAACATCTTTCTGCAAGTCTTCTGAAGAACTGCCTTTACATGTTCCATCATATTGGGTATCATTGACATCAAGTTTATTGGCCTTTACATTGCTCCGTGAGGTTCTTGCGGATATATCAGTGTGTGCAATTATATCTGACATGCATGGAAGACAACTAGTAGTTAGATTTATGTAATGAGTGCCTGTAGGAGACGACATAAATTGTAGGACTGGGGTTAACTAGCAGCAACAGGTCTAAAAACTAAAGGGAGAACAGAGATGAAAGCTACAGAATATGTATCGTTTGTACTCGAGATTAACTAGATGGCACACAAAAGTATTAAAGAACAACATAGGTAATACTAGAAGTGGTATAATACTATAACCACCAGCCTATGGGATTGCATTGGCTGATGGATGATAACGATGGAACAGCGTTACTTAAAGAACAAGTATCTTATCTGAACTATGGAACAGCATTAATTCCTGAACAAGACCCGTAAGAGATCAGCATGAATATACAGTGAAATGTGATAATCTATTTTCCATGCTTAGATGAATAACAAAGCCATAAATGTTGCACACAAGTAAGATGAGGGTACAACCTGTTGGGGAACGTAGTAATTTCAAAAAAATTCCTACGCACACGCAAGATCATGGTGATGCATACCAACGAGAGGGGAGAGTGTTGTCCACGTACCCTCGTAGACCGATAGCGGAAGCGTTAACACAACGCGGTTGATGTAGTCGTACGTCTTCACGATCCGACCGATCAAGTACCGAACGCACGGCACCTCCGAGTTCAGCACACGTTCAGCTCGATGACGTCCCTCGAACTCCGATCCAGCCGAGTGTTGAGGGAGAGTTTCGTCAGCACGACGGCGTGGTGACGATGATGATGTTCTACTGACGCAGGGCTTCACCTAAGCACCGCTACGATATTATCGAGGTGTAATATGGTGGAGGGGGGCACCGCACACGGCTAAAAGATCATTTATCAATTGTGTGTCTAGAGGTGCCCCCTGCCCCCGTATATAAAGGAGCAAGGGGGGTTCGGCCGGCCTAGAGGAGAGGCGCGCCAGGAGGAGTCCTACTCCTACCGGGAGTAGGACTCCCCCTTTTCCATGTTGGACTAGGAGAGAAAGGGGGAAGAGGTGGAGGGGAGGAAGGAAGGGGGGGCGCCGCCCCCCTCTCCTTGTCCTATTCGGACTGGGGGGGGGGGAGAGGCGCGCAGCCCTGCCCTGGCCTCCTCTCCTCTCTTCCACCTAGGCCCACTAAGGCCCATTAAGTTACCGGGGGGTTCCGGTAACCTCCCGGTACTCCGGAAAAATCCCGATTTCACCCGGAACACTTCCGATGTCCAAACATAGGCTTCCAATATATCAATCTTTATGTCTCGACCATTTCGAGACTCCTCGTCATGTCCGTGATCACATCCGGGACTCCGAACAACCTTCGGTACATCAAAACATATAAACTCATAATATAACTGTCATCGTAACGTTAAGCGTGCGGACCCTACGGGTTTGAGAACTATGTAGACATGACTGAGACACCTCTCCGGTCAATAACCAATAGCGGAACCTGGATGCTCATATTGGTTCCCACATATTCTACGAAGATCTTTATCGGTCAGACCGCATAACAACATACGTTGTTCCCTTTGTCATCGGTATGTTACTTGCCCGAGATTCGATCGTCGGTATCTCGATACCTAGTTCAATCTCGTTACCGGCAAGTCTCTTTACTCGTTCCGTAATACATCATCCCGCAACTAACTCTTTAGTCACAATGCTTGCAAGGCTTATAGTGATGTGTATTACTGAGTGGGCCCAGAGATACCTCTCTGACAATCGGAGTGACAAATCCTAATCTTGAAATACGCCAACCCAACAAGTACCTTTGGAGACACCTGTAGAGCACCTTTATAATCACCCAGTTACGTTGTGACGTTTGGTAGCACACAAAGTGTTCCTCCGGTAAACGGGAGTTGCATAATCTCATAGTCATAGGAACATGTATAAGTCATGAAGAAAGCAATAGCAACATACTAAACGATCGGGTGCTAAGCTAACGGAATGGGTCAAGTCAATCACATCATTCTCCTAATGATGTGATCCCGTTAATCAAATGACAACTCATGTCTATGGCCAGGAAACACAACCATCTTTGATCAACGAGCTAGTCAAGTAGAGGCATACTAGTGACACTCTGTTTGTCTATGTATTCACACATGTATTATGTTTCTGGTTAATACAATTCTAGCATGAATAATAAACATTTATCATGATATAAGGAAATAAATAATAACTTTATTATTGCCTCTAGGGCATATTTCCTTCAGTCTCCCACTTGCACTAGAGTCAATAATCTAGATTACACAGTAATGATTCTTACACCCATGGAGTCTTGGTGCTGATCATGTTTTGCTCGTGGAAGAGGCTTAGTCAACGGGTCTGCAACATTGAGATCCGTATGTATCTTGCAAATTTCTATGTCTCCCACTTGGACTAAATCCCGGATGGAATTGAAGCGTCTTTCGATGTGCTTGGTTCTCTTGTGAAATCTGGATTCCTTTGCTAAGGCAATTGCACCAGTATTGTCATAAAAGATTTTCATTGGTCCCGATGCACTAGGTATGGCACCTAGATCGGATATGAACTCCTTCATCCAGACTCCTTCATTTGCTGCTTCCGAAGCAGCTATGTACTCCGCTTCACACGTAGATCCTGCCACGACACTTTGCTTAGAACTGCACCAAATGACAGCTCCACCGTTCAATGTAAACACGTATCCGGTTTGCGATTTAGAATCGTCCGGATCAGTGTCAAAGCTTGCATCAACGTAACTATTTACGATGAGCTCTTTGTCACCTCCATAAACGAGAAACATATCCTTAGTCCTTTTCAGGTATTTCAGGATGTTCTTGACCGCTGTCCAGTGATCCACTCCTGGATTACTTTGGTACCTCCCTGCTAAACTTATAGCAAGGCACACATCAGGTCTGGTACACAACATTGCATACATGATAGAGCCTATGGCTGAAGCATAGGGAACATCTTTCATCTTCTCTCTATCTTCTGCGGTGGTCGGGCATTGAGTCTTACTCAATCTCACACCTTGTAGTACAAGCAAGAACCCTTTCTTTGCTTGATCCATTTTGAACTTCTTCAAAACTTTGTCAAGGTATGTGCTTTGTGAAAGTCCAATTAAGCGTCTTGATCTATCTCTATAGATCTTGATGCCCAATATATATGCAGCTTCACCGAGGTCTTTCATTGAAAAACTCTTATTCAAGTATCCCTTTATGCTATCCAGAAATTCTATATCATTTCCAATTAGCAATATGTCATCCACATATAATATCAGAAATGCTACTGAGCTCCCACTCACTTTCTTGTAAATACAGGCTTCTCCAAAAGTCTGTATAAAACCAAATGCTTTGATCACACTATCAAAGCGTTTATTCCAATTCCGAGAGGCTTGCACCAGTCCATAAATGGATCGTTGGAGCTTGCACACTTTGTTAGCTCCCTTTGGATCGACAAAACCTTCCGGTTGCATCATATACAACTCTTCTTCCAGAAATCCATTCAGGAATGCAGTTTTGACATCCATTTGCCAAATTTCATAATCATAAAATGCGGCAATTGCTAACATGATTCGGACAGACTTAAGCATCGCTACGGGTGAGAAGGTCTCATCGTAGTCAATCCCTTGAACTTGTCGAAAACCTTTCGCAACAAGTCGAGCTTTATAGACAGTAACATTACCGTCAGCGTCAGTCTTCTTCTTGAAGATCCATTTATTTTCAATGGCTTGCCGATCATCGGGCAAGTCAACCAAAGTCCATACTTTGTTCGCATACATGGATCCCATCTCGGATTTCATGGCCTCAAGCCATTTTGCGGAATCTGGGCTCACCATTGCTTCTTCATAGTTCGTAGGTTCGTCATGCTCTAGTAACATAACCTCCAGAACAGGATTACCGTACCACTCTGGTGCGAATCTTAATCTGGTTGACCTACGAGGTTCAGTAATAACTTGATCTGAAGTTTCATGATCATTATCATTAATTTCCTCACTAATTGGTGTAGGTGTCGCAGAAACTGATTTCTGTGATGATCTACTTTCCAATAAGGGAG
Source organism: Aegilops tauschii subsp. strangulata (assembly GCF_002575655.3). Lineage (NCBI taxonomy): Eukaryota > Viridiplantae > Streptophyta > Magnoliopsida > Poales > Poaceae > Aegilops > Aegilops tauschii. The sequence continues at coordinate 485,744,632 of NC_053035.3, read as the reverse complement.
CAGGTACAGTTACCTCATCAAGTTCTACTTTCCTCCCACTCACTTCTTTCGAGAGAAACTCCTTCTCTAGAAAGGATCCATTCTTAGCAACGAATGTCTTGCCTTCGGATCTGTGATAGAAGGTGTACCCAACAGTCTCCTTTGGGTATCCTATGAAGACACATTTCTCCGATTTAGGTTCGAGCTTATCAGGTTGAAGTTTCTTCACATAAGCATCGCAACCCCAAACTTTAAGATACGACAACTTTGGTTTCTTGCCAAACCATAGTTCATAAGGTGTCGTTTCAATGGATTTTGATGGTGCCCTATTTAGAGTGAATGCAGCCGTCTCTAAAGCATAACCCCAAAACGATAGCGGTAAATCAGTAAGAGACATCATAGATCGCACCATATCTAGTAAAGTACGATTACGACGTTCGTACACACCATTACGTTGTGGTGTTCCGGGTGGCGTGAGTTGCGAAACTATTCCGCATTGTTTCAAATGTAGGCCAAACTCGTAACTCAAATATTCTCCTCCACGATCTGATCGTAGAAACTTTATTTTCTTGTTACGATGATTTTCAACTTCGCTCTGAAATTCTTTGAACTTTTCAAATGTTTCAGACTTATGTTTCATTAAGTAGATATACCCATATCTGCTCAAATCATCTGTGAAGGTGAGAAAATAACGATATCCGCCACGAGCCTCAATATTCATCGGACCACATACATCTGTATGTATGATTTGCAACAAATTAGTTGCTCTCTCCATAGTACCGGAGAACGGTGTTTTAGTCATCTTGCCCATGAGACACGGTTCGCAAGTACCAAGTGATTCATAATCAAGTGATTCCAAAAGTCCATCATTATGGAGTTTCTTCATGCGCTTTACACCGATATGACCTAAACGGCAGTGCCACAAATAAGTTGCACTATCATTATCAACTCTGCATCTTTTGGCTTCGACATTATGAATATGTGTGTCACTACTACCGAGATTCATTAAAAATAGACCACTCTTCAAGGGTGCATGACCATAAAAGATATTACTCATATAAATAGAACAACCATTATTCTTTGATTTAAATGAATAACCATCTCGCATCAAACAAGATCCAGATATAATGTTCATGCTCAACGCTGGCACCAAATAACAATTATTTAGGTCTAATACTAATCCCGAAGGTAGATGTAGAGGTAGCGTGCCGACGGCGATCACATCGACTTTGGAACCATTTCCCACGCGCATCGTCACCTCGTCCTTAACCAATCTTCACTTAATCCGTAGCCCCTGTTTCGAGTTGCAAATATTAGACACAGAACCAGTATCAAATACCCAGGTGCTACTGCGAGCATTAGTAAGGTACACATCAATAACATGTATATCACATATACCTTTGTTCACCTTGCCATCCTTCTTATCCGCCAAATACTTGGGGCAGTTCCGCTTCCAGTGACCAGTCTGCTTGCAGTAGAAGCACTAAGTCTCAGGCTTAGGTCCAGACTTGGGTTTCTTCTCCTGAACAGCAACTTGCTTGTTGTTCTTCTTGAAGTTCCCCTTCTTCTTCCCTTTGCCCTTTTTCTTGAAACTAGTGGTCTTATTGACCATCAACACTTGATGCTCCTTTTTGATTTCTACCTCCGCTGCCTTCAGCATTGCGAAGAGCTCGGGAATTGTCTTATTCATCCCTTGCATGTTATAGTTCATCACGAAGCTCTTGTAGCTTGGTGGCAGTGATGGAAGAATTCTGTCAATGACGCTATCATCCGGAAGATTAACTCCCAGTTGAATCAAGTGATTATTATACCCAGACATTTTGAGTATATGCTCACTGATAGAACTATTCTCTTCCATCTTGCAGCTGTAGAACTTATTGGAGACTTCATATCTCTCAATCCGGGCATTTGCTTGAAATATTAACTTCAACTCCTGGAACATCTCATATGCTCCATGACGTTCAAAACGTCGTTGAAGACCCGGTTCTAAGCCGTAAAGCATGGCACACTGAACTATCGAGTAGTCATCAGCTTTGCTCTGCCAGACGTTCATAACTTCTGGTGTTGCTCTTGCAGCAGGCCTGGCACCCAGCGGTGCTTCCAGGACGTAATTCTTCTGTGCAGCAATGAGGATAATCCTCAAGTTACAGACCCAGTCCGTGTAATTGCTACCATCATCTTTCAACTTTGCTTTCTCAAGGAACGCATTAAAATTCAACGGAACAACAACACGGGCCATCTATCTACAATTAACATAGACAAGCAAGATACTATCAGGTACTAAGTTCATGATAAATTCAAGTTCAATTAATCATATTACTTAAGAACTCCCACTTAGATAGACATCCCTCTAATCCTCTAAGTGATTACGTGATCCATATCAACTAAACCATGTCCGATCATCACGTGAGATGGAGTAGTTTCAATGGTGAACATCACTATGTTGATCATATCTACTATATGATTCACGCTCGACCTTTCGGTCTCCGTGTTCCGAGGCCATATCTGCATATGCTAGGCTCATCAAGTTTAACCTGAGTATTCCGCGTGTGCAACTGTTTTGCACCCGTTGTATTTGAACGTAGATCCTATCACACCCGATCATCACGTGGTGTCTCAGCACGAAGAACTTTCGCAACGGTGCATACTCAGGGAGAACACTTTTATCTTGAAATTTTAGTGAGAGATCATCTTATAATGCTACCGTCAATCAAAGCAAGATAAGATGCATAAAAGATAAACATCACATGCAATCAATATAAGTGATATGATATGGCCATCATCATCTTGTGCTTGTGATCTCCATCTCCGAAGCACCGTCATGATCACCATCGTCACCGGCGCGACACCTTGATCTCCATCGTAGCATCGTTGTCGTCTCGCCAACTATTGCTTTTACGACTATCGCTACCGCTTAGTGATAAAGTAAAACAATTACATGGCGATTGCATTTCATACAATAAAGCGACAACCATATGGCTCCTGCCAGTTGCCGATAACTCGGTTACAAAACATGATCATCTCATACAATAAAATATAGCATCATGTCTTGACCATATCACATCACAACATGCCCTGCAAAAACAAGTTAGACGTCCTCTACTTTGTTGTTGCAAGTTTTACGTGGCTGCTACGGGCTTAGCAAGAACCGTTCTTACCTACGCATCAAAACCACAATGATAGTTTGTCAAGTTGGTGCTGTTTTAACCTTCGCAAGGACCGGGCGTAGCCACACTCGGTTCAACTAAAGTGAGAGAGACAGACACCCGCCAGTCACCTTTAAGCAACAAGTGCTCGCAACGGTGAAACCAGTCTCGCGTAAGCGTACGCGTAATGTCGGTCCGGGCCGCTTCATCTCACAATACCGCTGAACCAAAGTATGACATGCTGGTAAGCAGTATGACTTATATCGCCCACAACTCACTTGTGTTCTACTCGTGCATAACATCAACGCATAAAACCTGGCTCGGATGCCACTGTTGGGGAACGTAGTAATTTCAAAAAATTTCCTACGCACACACAAGATCATGGTGATGCATAGCAACGAGAGGGGAGAGTGTTGTCCACGTACCCTCGTAGACCGATAGGGGAAGCATTAACACAACGCGGTTGATGTAGTCGTACGTCTTCACGATCCGACCGATCAAGTACCGAACGCATGGCACCTCCGAGTTCAGCACACGTTCAGCTCGATGACGTCCCTCGAACTCCGATCCAGCTGAGTGTTGAGGGAGAGTTTCGTCAGCACGACGGCGTGGTGACGATGATGATGTTCTACCGACGCAGGGCTTCACCTAAGCACCGCTACGATATTATCGAGGTGTAATATGGTGGAGGGGGGCACCGCACACGGCTAAAAGATCGTTTATCAATTGTGTGTCTAGAGGTGCCCCCTGCCCCCGTATATAAAGGAGCAAGGGGGGTTCGGCCAGCCTAGAGGAGAGGCGCGCCAGGAGGAGTCCTACTCCTACCGGGAGTAGGACTCCCCCCTTTTCCATGTTGGACTAGGAGAGAAAGGGGGAAGAGGTGGAGGGGAGGAAGGAAGGGGGGACGCCCCCCTCTCCTTGTCCTATTCGGACTGGGGGGGAGGGGCGCGCGGCCCTGCCCTGGCCTCCTCTCCTCTCTTCCACCTAGGCCCACTAAGGCCCATTAAGTTACCGGGGGGTTCCGGTAACCTCCCGTTACTCCGGAAAAATCCCGATTTCACCCGGAACACTTCCGATGTCCAAACATAGGCTTCCAATATATCAATCTTTATGTCTCGACCATTTCGAGACTACTCGTCATGTCCGTGATCACATCTGGGACTCCGAACAACCTTCGGTACATCAAAACATATAAACTCATAATATAACTGTCATCGTAACGTTAAGCGTGCGGACCCTACGGGTTCGAGAACTATGTAGACATGACCGAGACACCTCTCCGGTCAATAACCAATAGCGGAACCTGGATGCTCATATTGGTTCCCACATATTCTACGAAGATCTTGATCGGTCAGACGTCATCGGTATGTTACTTGCCCGAGATTCGATCGTCGGTATCTCGATACCTAGTTCAATCTCGTTATCGGCAAGTCTCTTTACTCGTTCCGTAATACATCATCCCGCAACTAACTCTTTAGTCACAATGCTTGCAAGGCTTATAGTGATGTGTATTACTGAGTGGGCCCAGAGATACCTCTCCGACAATCGGAGTGACAAATCCTAATCTCGAAATACGCCAACCCAACAAGTACCTTTGGAGACACCTGTAGAGCACCTTTATAATCACCCAGTTACGTTGTGACGTTTGGTAGCACACAAAGTGTTCCTCCGGTAAACGGGAGTTGCATAATCTCATAGTCATAGGAACATGTATAAGTCATGAAGAAAGCAATAGCAACATACTAAACGATCGGGTGCTAAGCTAACGGAATGGGTCAAGTCAATCACATCATTCTCCTAATGATGTGATCCCGTTAATCAAATGACAACTCATGTCTATGGCCAGGAAACACAACCATCTTTGATCAACGAGCTAGTCAAGTAGAGGCATACTAGTGACACTCTGTTTGTCTATGTATTCACACATGTATTATGTTTCCGGTTAACACAATTCTAGCATGAATAATAAACATTTATCATGATATAAGGAAATAAATAATAACTTTATTATTGCCTCTAGGGCATATTTCCTTCACAACCTATCTGGCCGCCATCCATAGGAGTGAGCATCATGTGCTGACTTGTCGATGGCCCTGCAGTTGTTGTGGCTGTCCATGTCGGGCACGCACATTCGATGCAGGGAACTGTTGAGTGGGGACTATAGCTCCCTTCTGGTGTATGCTTCCCTTGTTGGAGCAGCTGCATTGAGTCGGAAGACAGTGTGGCTGAAGATGCATATAACACATAATGTTAAGAACGACACATCTCTTTGATATGAAGAAATACACTAAGAGATCAACAGCAAGGTATGAGAGTGGTCACACGTCTGTTGACTGAGACTAAATTGGGGTCACACGATTTTATTTTATTTTAGTACTGTCCGATCTACGCCGGATGGCTTGATGGCCGTCTTGTGCCTCCCGGCTGATACTGTTAGGAATCTTCCCGAAGAGCCAGCGACCAACGCCAGAGCAACTTGCCTCCGCCGTCCATGGCCCCAGCCAAAACCCCGCTCCCCGCCCCACCGCACTGCCGTGGTTGTGCCGCCCCCGGGCCAATCCACAAAGACTCCCCGTCATCCAGATCCGGCGGCGGCAGTACCTTGAACCCATGCAACTCTAAGATAGCCATCTAAGCGCTGCTTCCGCGGTGAACTTGCGGCCCCGCACCCTTACGTTAGACACCAGCCAACCAGCAGCCTAGGAGCTCCGCCGCCTCGAGGGGTGCTGCTTCCCATTGGGAATCGATTGGCCCAGAATAAAAATTCAGACAACTGACGCCTAAATAAAGTGATTTGAGATGAGGGTGCGACCTATCTGGCGGCATGGTGAATTAGGCAGGTCCAGCTGCCGAGTCGGTGAGGCCGGCGCGGTTGCGGTGGCCACCGGCGGCAGGGAAACAATGATGTCGCGACGGTCGACGGCTACGAGGAAGCAGCGCCGGGACTCTGGACGGATCCGAAGTTGGAGCTGCTCCCGCGCCGTGAACAACGGCGGGGGTGAATCGGCTCCGGTACGGTTCACGCAGCCGTCGTCGAGGCAGCTCCAGCAGCACGGAGTAAGAGGCACACGGCCCAGTGCACGACGGCAAATGGACAACGTCTCCGGCATTAGGGAGGAAGGCGGCTGTGAAATTGGTGCGGTGGGGGGCGCCATGGAGGAGGGGCTGAGGTTTCGCGGCTCGGGAGAAGGGAGCTTCCAGGGAGAAGGTGATTTGGCGACCACGAGGTATGAATGGGGGGAATTAGGAGGGGAGTGAACCATGTTTTACGGACGCATTTGTCTGAAATGTGAGGGGGAGTTACAGTTCTACCCCTGCCTTTAGGCTTCTCGGCTCGGGTCTGTGTACTGAGGGTCGGGGATAGTAGAGTAACTTTGCTTCTCCCCAAATGTTCTCCTTGATATACTAGCGTAACCCATTTGATATGGTTTGGAATCTTGAACATCAAGTAGAAGGTCGGACTTCGGGAGTGCAAGAATCCATAAGGAATAACTACGGAAGTAAATCCTACGGAATCCTTATGGGGAGGTGGCCAACTTTATCAATCAGGATACTACAATAATAGATCTTCCGGCTGGGTGTGTTGGCCACGACATCCACTTACCGGGTTACAGAGACCAATATTATAGTTCTTGGGAGACGTTCCAACCATCATATCTGCCTAAGATTCAGATCTGGTTGGTAACAGGATATTTTAGACCGCATGTCCGGAAAAGGGAAGTTTGCAACACAAACCGATGAGACGGCGTTGCGAGATTCTCGGGGAATGAACTACAATAGCGAACTCCAAAATATGAGTGGGTTCTGCTACAAACATGTGAACACGCTGCCCCAGACAAGCATGGCCACAGAGTAGTCTTACAATAAAACACTACCGAGTTCTGGTAAGGAACCATCATCGAGGATATCGAAATCCTAACATAAGTCATAATTCTTAAGAAGGAACTTCTTCTCCTTGAACAAACTAATCAATGGCTTGGTGTGCTAGGGAATACATATGGAAGGAAGGTAGCGAACTTATCAAACCATAGAATACTTCGCACCTGCATGACTAACTTGAGATGATTCCAAAGGAAGCAAAAACAAGCTCCCTCGAATTCACGGCGGCAACTTGCATCAAATGCACGTGAACTTGGAGAAAGTCACTTATTTCACCAAAACATATACCTCATGAGCGGAACACAAAGGCAATGCTTATAAAGTTTCCAACACCAGCTCAATGTTCACCATGAATCATGTAGGAGACAAGATGCTGCTGATGGGCTCAACAGCAATTCATCGGAATTTCCATATCACTGGACTTCCACCATTATGTGAACAATGTGATAGTATTGGTCAGACCAAAAGATGTAATGGTGTATGCTCGAGGAATCAACCACGAGTAAGACAACATTACGAATATCGTTGGTTCTAACTTGATTTGACGATGGCCCACACTCAAATCAAGGTTTGGGCAAGACGATAGGTTCAACAACTGATCATGAGGACCAATCGATGAAGAAATCATCCTTTTACAACAAACACACAAACACAAGATAACCCTTTGGAAATGAACTAAGTTAGACAAGCTTTTATCTTCCAACTCTCCAAGTTGTTGTTTAGCTTAACCAACTAGCTCAGGGGTATCCAACACAGATTCTTGGAGAAGTGGTGGTTTAGAGGAAAACCAACTTGATCACGAACTCAACATAGCGGTCAGGTGACAACTTGGTAACACTTCTGAGAAGATATTCGGAAAATCACGAACCACCGATATGTTACTAAGCTCGAGAACAATCTTGCTTTTCAAGGCAAGACGATGTGACCAAAAGAGCAAAGGATTGTCACAATCCTAACTCATTGATCGAGGGGTGCACCAGGGAAAATGGACTACGTGGCACTATCAATCTTAGAAAATGATGATTCAGTAACCAACATGCTAAGAATGAAATTATTGTCCATTAACTACCAAGCAACACAGTTGCTAGGAGTATTGATTTCACACATCACGATTCACTTGTCGGCATTCCGGTTGCGACAACACGACACCGAGGAATGAATAATGATAGCGAGAAGTATCACTACGTCAAGAATTCGTAAGAGAAGGTGCAATTCTCATGACATTCCTGACATAGAGTGGGTAATACTTCAGGGTAGAACATACCAAAAGCTTGATTGCATTTCATCTGCGGAATACAACTACTTTGACCCAATCCTAGAAATGGATTAGGTACTGGAGTTTGTTTCTCCTAGTCATTCTGAACTAGAATGACTTGACGGACCACAAGAATAATAAGCATCGATAACACGGATGCACAATTACTCCTGACTATCAATTGATAGATGATGGTTGGAATACAAATGAAGGGGGACAACTCAAGGGGACATATATCTTTCTGAGTTGTGGATGCATATATTAATATGTCGAACCAAGTTCAACAGGTTTCTTCCAGATAACCCATGCAGAAAGGTAGAACTCGCAGAATCACAATTATGAATGGAGAACTCCTCAAGAGTACTCTGATTGTGAGCTTTTGGTTCAAAGAAGTTCTGCCTTAATGGTTCATGTTATTTGGAAGAAGGAAATACCACGGACCTCGAGGACTATCGCAAAGGTTACTAATATCCTAAAGGTACGGGCAACACTATCAACACGAGGTAAGTAGAGTGAATCTTGGGTCAAGAACCCAGGAGTAGAATACCTACTACTAAATGGCATCACGGGATGCTTTCGAGAATGGTGGCCAGAATCATCACACCGGGAACACAAAGCATTGCTAGATTACTAGGTGACTCCCTAAGACACCTAGGGTGATAATAGTAGCTCCAACATATATGTCGAGGCAATAGAGTACCTCAACTCACTGATTAGTGTGGTTGAACTGGCCCAAAAGGACATCAGGAACGGAAAGAAGGGATTTGCAAATGCATCAGACTATTTAGAAACCTGGGATGACTCGGACAACATAACAGCTGTAAATGCTCAAAATGATTTGAGACATCCTGCAAAATAGTGGCATGACCACTTAACATCACAATATCAAGGTTCTGAGATCAACTGTCAACACACGGAAGTAGTAGGAACTGAACTCGGGCTTGAAACCAACAATCCTATAAGTCTACAGATTAGTTACACGTGATCCTGATAGAAAGAAGAGAAGCTTAGTTCTTAATCCCCATAGAAAAGAAGAGGTTGACTCAGATCAGAAGGGCATAAGGTAAAGGAGTAAAAAGAGCCTTACGTTCCCTTCCACAATCAAATCCCTTATATAACTAAAGCATTTCTAGACACGACTTCGGCCAATTTGGCTTGGTAATGCTACAGGCAGTCAGGCTCTGATACCAATGCTGTCAGGACCCCGATCCTAAGCCACATCAATCTAGCATGTAACACATCATATCACTTTGTGGCCTCATGCACGGTATTCCCACAGGTGCCAGCTTACCTGGCCCGGGACCATTTGCGCCTTTTGGCTCACGTATATGATAGTGTTGCTAGCATCCATATGACAGAGAACCCGGGCCGACATGACTAGTCGTGAACCCAAAGTGGCACTAACTTACGGGGACAGGCATACATGAAACAACATCGAGCATGTCGGTCAGCAGCGTGTGAATCCGGGCTGTAGCAACTGGGCTAACAGGACTCTGGGAACCCGGGCTGTAGCAGGCTAGCAGGACTCCGGATGCCATCGCGTGACATTTCCCCGAAGGGACAGACACAGGAATGAAGTGTATCACATGCCGGCCAGTCTAGGTGTTCCGGAGCAGTAGTACTGGGCTAGCAGGACTCCGGTAAACCAGGCTGTAGCGGACTACCATGGCTCAGTGGAAGCACCAGACTACATTTCCCCATAAGAGAGGCTACCAAGGATAGACAACTAGGTTGTCGGATCCCACACATACCAAGCATTTCAATCATACACACAATATGCTTGATATGTGTAAATACAACATGTCATCACAACAAAACTCTACGACTCAAAAGTATTTATTCATAAGACTCCGAAGAGTCATACATTACAAACATGGGTCTCATGACCCAGCATTCAAGTCATACAAGCAAGAGAACATGCGGAAGCTTATCTAGTCTGAGTACAGACAACTACAAATGAAAAAGGCTGAGAAGCCTGACTAACTACAAGACCCTGCCAAGGGCACAAGATCGTAGCTGAGGTAACAAGCTAAATGTCGAAGTCCACGCAGAACTACTAGTGAGACTGACATCTCTCTGCAAAACATAAATTAAGCAAACGTGAGTACAAATGCACCTAGCAAGACTTACATCAGAACTATCTACATATGCATCAGTATCAACAAAGGGGTGGTGGAGTTTGACTGCAGCAAACCAGCTTTGACTCAGTGGCTATCCTATACTACGACTGCAGGTAACTCTTTTGGGGTGGCGCACACGAGTCCACATATTCACCATATCAATACACCACCATGGATCCGCTCCCATCTCCCTACGAGAAGGCCATCCATAGCACTCACGCTTATCTTGCGCATTTTAGAGTATCCACTTCAAGTTATCTATGAACTGTACAGGCAAACCAGAAGTCCATTACCGTGGACACGACTATTTGAATAGATGATTTTAACCCTGCAGGGGTGTACTTCTTCACACACGCTCTCGCCACTTACCACCATGTACATGTCATGTATCTCGGCAACCCTCAAGCGGAAGCCTGGCGAGGGAGTCGGCCATGACCTGACTAACCACACAAGTCTCTAGTCCAGGTTTATCGCCTATTCGGGTTCCATCCGCAAGGAGATCCGGCCGGGGTGTCGCTCACGGACCCAAACGATGTGAGCAGGGTTCCCAAGCCCACCATCCGGGTGCCACTTGGTACACCGTGCCACTGTGCCTAGTCTGTCCCAAGCTCACCTGTACCGGGTGCCACTTGGTAGACTACTAACACTACCTACAAACACCAGAAACTAGTTGCAACTCCTGGACAGAGATCAGGTTGATTAATAAGTCGAGAGGGGCCGAGTTACCGGAACCCAATGTGTGGTAGTAGCTGTTCATGGATCACAAACACATAACTCAGTTCCCGAGGACGGCTGCAATGAGACAACCCACCATGTACTCTTACATGGCCTCTCACCGCTACCTTTACCAAATCGTGTTCACACACTTAGCTCTCAATAGTAGGACATGTTCACCACATTCTAATTCATTCCCAATGAATCAGACCCGACTCAACTCTAAGCAGTAGCAGGCATGACAAACAAGCATGAATGAGTAGGCACATCAGGGCTCAAACAACTCCTACTCATGCTAGTGGGTTTCATCTATTTACTGTGGCAATGACAGGTCATGCAGAGGAAAAGGGGTTCAACTACCGCAGCATGTAACAGTTGAATCATTGTTGTCCTAATGCAGTAAAAGAGAGCAGGAGCGAGAGAGTGGGATTGTATCAGAATGAACAAGGGGGTTTTGCTTGCCTGATGGAGTGGTAGTAGGATACTGCCCTTCAGTCGGATATTCGTGGGCATCCTCGGAGGCAGAACCTACCACGAAAGACACATCGGAACACAATCATAACATGGCAATATGCAACAATATGATGCATGCTATGACATGGCAATATGGGTGTGTTTTGGCTAATGCATTCTAAAACAGGTTGGTTTGAGTCCATTTGAATCAAGGATTCAAATGAAAGCCCATGATATGAAGTCATATTAATGCATTAGCTTGTTTCACTTAAACAGCAAGGTTAAGGTGTTCTGACATGCATGAAACCATTACAGATGGAAAGATTGGATTTTTCTGATCAATTTTCATATATAAATCTTTGCATTTGGAGTTACAGATTAACTTCTATGATTTTTACAAGTTTTGGGCATTTTCTGAAAATAAATAAATCAAATATATTTATTTAAAATCCAGAAAGCATTACCGCGTCATCATTGCGTCACCATGACATCAGCGAGTCAACAAAACCGTTCCTGGTCAAATCTGACCAGTGGGTCCTGCATGTCATAGACACAGTGCTTTAACAGTGTTTAATTAAACACTAACTAGTATTGTTAGCAGGATGGGCCCACTGTGAGTGACCTATGGGTTAACTAAAAGGTGATTAGCTCTAATTAAGTACATGCCACGACACCACAGCCGGAGGTTAACCGCCGATGCTAAACAGAGGCGCCGGAGTTGCCCGTCTGGCCAGCTCCGGCCACGGGAGCTCGCGCGGCTTGCCGCGTTGGAAAGCTGCTGCTGCGGCGCTTCGGATGGTGGCGGTGGCTAGACCTGGGGTGGTCTGTAGCGGCGGCGGCAGCGAACTTTGTGGCGGCGGCGCTCAGACTTGGTCGGGCGCGGGTCTGCAGCTTGCAAACGAACAAGCTACGCGGCTAGGAAGCATCTAGGGGACGAAGTGAACTCGTCCAGGTGCTCTTCCTGGCCAGTAGAGCTCGCTAGCAACGGTGAGCTTCACGGCGGCGGTAGCGAGCTCTCGGCCATCGCTGGAACAGCGGCTAGGGGATGCAATTGATGGTGGGAAGAGGGGGAGAACGAAGAGGAGCTCACTTGGAGTCTAATGGAGTGCTCAGCAGGCTCGGGGACGCACCGGAGCAGAGCGACGAGGGGGATTTCCAGTGTCCGAAGGTTGAAGAAGACGCGTTGGCGGCGATGCAGGGCGTTCGGGCTCGGTTCCTTCGTCTTGGGGAGGCGGAGCTCGACGGCGGTGCTAGTGGACACGACAGAGGGGTGAGGGGATGGCTGTGGCCGCGGCGAACGGCGTCGGTGGCGACGAGCGCCTCGGCCAAGACGACGGGGTAGCGAGAGACAAGGTGAGGGGGAGAGTGAGGAGGTCGGACGGATCCGGATGGCAGCGATAAGATCATCCGTGGCATCCACGCAGGCTGGTAGGCAGGAGGTGGCCGGGGAGCGTGCTCGCGTGCGCTAGCCACGCGCGCGTCCTCCTGGCGCGAGCTAGGAGATGACTGGCACTGGCCAGTGGTTGGGCCAGATGGGCTACACAGGAGCTGGGCCAAGGTAAGTGGGCTGCCAGGTAAAACTATCTCTCTTTTCTAATTCTTTCTGTTTTCTATTTTCTGCAGGTTTGTGGCTTTTCTAAAAATGCTTAGGCACTTTCAAAAATCACCAAACTGCTCATGCCCACTGTTTAGCATATAACCAAGATGGAACATTTCAGTTTAGGATTATTTGGACATTTAAAATATTTTATAGCATTTAAATGCCCAAATGCAATTAACATATGATTTAATCCAGTGACCTTAGGATGACCTAGAAAATTGTGCAGCATTTTTGTCAGAGGTTTAATACCAAGGCAAAGATGATGAACATTTTAGAAGGGCACTTCAGGTTCATTGAAGATAGTTTTAGTAAACCCTAGTTGGTTTCAGGGGGGGTGCTGGGGGTTCTGTCATCCCCATATCAACTTTCTGTGAAAAGTAAACATGATGCAACACCAGATGCTAGCACTAAGCATTGTCAGAACTAGGGATGTGACAGGCAGGGCGTCAAGCTCTTGCCGTGGAGACGGCCGCTCCCATGGCGGAGGAAATGCCTTTAGTCCTTGCCGTCGAGCCTCAGGCCCCGGCATGGGCACAACATACCGTCCGATTCCTCCAAACAGGGGAGCTTCCTGAGGAGCAGGAAGAAGCGGAGAAAGTAGCCCGTCGGTCTGCTATGTATCAGTTTGTCGATGACATCCTGTACAGAAAGAGATCAAACGGTGTGAAATTGAAGTGTATTCCCCGGAAGGAAGGACTGGGGCTGTTGGGGGAGATACACGGGGGCATATGTGGATCCCACATAGGGTCAAGGGCCCTTGTCGGCAAGGCATTCCGGCAGGGTTTCTTCTGGCCCACTGCCCTCCAGGATGCAAGGACACTAGTAACCAAGTGTGAAGCGTGTCAGTTCCATTCAAAGAAGCTTCATCAACCAGCCCAAGCCCTTCAAACAATTCCTCTCTCCTGGCCATTTTCGGTCTGGTGGCTCGACATACTGGGCCCCTTCCCCCGTGCTGTCGGGGGCTTTGAGTACTTGTACGTTGCAATCGACAAGTTCACAAAGTGGCCGGAGGTGGAAGCAGTGAGGAAGGTGACAGCACAGTCAGCCGTCAAGTTCTTCAAGGGACTAGTCTGCCGTTTTGGTGTGCCAAACAGAGTCATCACCGACAACGGCACGCAGTTCACTAGCCACACCTTCATGCAATACATCCAAGACATCAGCAGCAAGGTCTGTTGTGCCTCCGTGGCACACCCATGGAGAAACGGCCAAGCAGAGAGGGCAAATGCTAAAGTGTTGCGGGGCCTGAGGACAAAGACTTTTGACAAGCTGCACAAGAGCGGAAGGCGCTGGATCGATGAGTTACCGGCAGTTCTTTGGTCGATCAGGACGACGCCAAATCGAGCCACCAGTCAGACACCCTTTGCCCTGGTATACGGGGCAGAAGCAGTTCTCCCCACAGAACTCATATACGGGTCACCTCGAGTGCTCGCTTACGACGAGCTTGAGCAAGAGCAATTGCGGCAAGATGACGCAATGCTCCTTGAGGAAGATCGTCTTCGGGCGGCTGTGAGAGCAGCGCGCTACCAGCAAGCCTTGCGCCGCTACCATAGCCGCAAGGTTCATGCCCGAAGCTTTGAGGAAGGCGACCTTGTTCTTCGGCGCGTTCAATCGGCCAAGAATACCAACAAGTTGACGCCGAAGTGGGAAGGCCCTTATCGGGTAATATGAGTCACCAGGCCCGGCGCAGTCCGCCTGGAGACCGAAGATGTTGTCCCAGTGAGCAACTCCTGGAACATCGAGCATCTTCGCAAGTTTTACCCATAAGGCGCGGCTTGCCGGGCCCCCCGGCAAGCCACCTTTTATACAAGCCTTGCCGGCAAGGCATGTAACCCTCTGTACAAAGCCAGGCGCAGACCCTGAGCATAAATAAATGAAGCGCTGGTGCCCTAAGTTTTAGCATGCATGCTAGGTCAGGTTTCTCCCTCGGTTAGGGTTGTTAGTGCTCAGCGATTAACCCCTAGCTTAGAGGTCGAGTGTGCGTCCCTCTGTTCTTTTCCGTCCTCTTTGGTTCACAGGATACATGGACACTTCTGCTGAGCTGATTGGAACAAAGAAGAAGAGCGGGCGCCCCGACCCCGGCAAGCCAAGGTTGCCGGGGGCTGCAAATTCAGATAAGTACTTCATCTCCTGCCATGCATTTCTGTATGAATTGGGACGTACGAAACCTCGTTTATTTCCGGCATACCATGCTCCCCTCTTTCCCGCGCCCAAGAATAAACCCCTGGGTCGGAATTTGGTTGTAGCCGCAGTAGGAAGGTAACGAACGAGGGGCCTAACTCTACTTCGCCCCTGCCTCCGCCAAAAGCATGAGAATGGTCGGCTGAGGTAAGAGAACGGCAAGGCCTGTTGCCGGGCAACGATGTTTACCTTAAAGATAACAAGGATTCGTTCCTTGGCATGGGCCTCGCCCACGCACAAAGAACCCGGCAAACACCCTTTTTTCATTAAAAACATCCCATACAGGTACAGTTCATACAGAATGAAAAACATGAGCAAGGGGGTTACAAGCTTTAAATTCTACCAAGGCCCGAAGGCTTACAAACTAAAAAGAGATAAAGTGCCCGTAATCCCTTTCTTGTCCCTCTCCTCAGGAGACAGAGCAAGATGGCTAAAGGGCAAAAGGGGCGCCTAGGCGAGGTACGAGCAGCAGAAGGCACCAGGAGAACATCCCGGTGGCCACTCCAAAGAGAGGCTGGTGATGATGATGATGGGAGAAGAGCTGGAAGACAAGGCGGTAGGACCGGCAATACGCGATGAAGGCGTCGGTGCCCGCGTACTCCGAGTTGACGGCCTGCCACCCGCCTTCTTCGCCTTCTTCGGGCATCCTACGCTAGCCGCCCAAGGAGGCGACCCCGAGAAGTTTAAGGGGCCCGATGCAGATGCTGCTGATGCCGACGCCGCCCCGGGACGGCGGGTCCGACACCTAGTCAGACCCGTCATCCTCCCGCCTACTACCCTCGTCGTCGCTGTCGCTGTCCTCTCGTCACTCTCGCTCGAGTAGGAATCTTCATCATCGGAGGAGCTCTCCACACAGCACTTAAGGCGAGTTCCAAGATCTCCGAAGACCTTGACGGAGAGCAGGCCGCCCTCCATTAACTTGAAGTAGAGGACAAGCCCCACCGTCAGGCTATGGATGCGAGCAAATGTCTTCCATCCACGACGGAGATACATCACATGCGTAGCGGGGAAGTCGACGCCAACCCGCATACCGCCAGTCCCGCAGCCCCTCATATGCAATCTGAGGGTCTGGGGCGGATCGAGCTCCATCTCCTCAGCAAAGGGGGTGGGGAGATGGAAACGACGATGCGGTGGCCGACGCAGCCTGATGAAAAACTTGTGGGGCCGGTCTCCGACGTGGCCCTCCATCGCGGGAGGCACCGCTGGCGGAGGCACGGCCGCTGCGCCACCGCGTCCCACTCTCCCCCGACCGCCACGACGACCTCGGCCACGCCCCTCCCCCTTCCTCTCATGGCTGGCTCCGCCACCATGGGTTCAGGGTAAGGAGGTACTCGCTGACGAGCGGCAACCCTCGCCGCCACCGTCGAAGGTCCAGCGCCTCCTCTCGCCATGGCAGGTGGGGGAAGAAGCGGAGGAGAAGGAAGATGGATGCTGAAGGAATTTGGGACGACACCTTCCTCCCCTCCTCCTTATAAAGGGGCGGGGTCGAGGCTCAGCCACCCCACTCAGCCAATCCAGCCATCGGAGGCGCAAGGAATCCGGACCGACCCGCTGCCCCAATCAGCGACGGCCCGGTTTCCCGCCTCCAACGCCTGCCACTTGCATGAAGAACGCGTGGCGAGCGAGCAGGGTCGAGAGGACGGATGAGGAAACCATCCCCCGCCCCGTCATCGGGGGGGGGGGGCATGGGCACCTTGAAGGCCGCGACTCAGGTCCGTCCAGTAAATGAACCGCGCCTCCACGCCTCCCTCTTTTTATGGGGAAGGCGCGAGCCGCCTCCTATCCCATTTACTGCGATGTGACGCATGCGTGCGAGAACCACCCCACGCATGCCCCCCCCCACGTCACGCATGATCCTCCACGACGTGCGTTCAACACGGGTCGTGGGGAAGCGCAGCGGACGAAAAGTTACTGCGGTGAAAATCTGCCCCGCCTGCCCGCACACCGTTCTGGGCCTGGCCCAACAACGTGTCGCGCTTATGTATGGCCCAGGCCCGGGAGCTCCTGTCGGTGTACAAAAGTAGGGGCACACCTTTGTACCCCTTTAGTTGTGCACAGGTAGTCGGAGCCGCGTGCCACGGCCACACTAAGCAGGGCAGAAGAAAGGAGCTGGAGCGCAAGATGGCCAAGGCAACGCCAAGACCAAAGATACCAAGGAACAGAGGGACGAAGCAGGTTCCCCCGGAAAGGTCCTTGCCGGGGCGGCCTCAACAGCCCCGACAAGAGCCTTGCCGGGGCAGCTCGCCCAACACCATCGGGGCACACCACCCTTGAGCCCACGGCCTCCAGCGTAGTCAACCATGTTGAGGCAAGGGCTCGGGAGGCACCTCCTTGGTGACATACAGATCTTCGTCAAGATCACGAACACACAAGATCAGATAAGGACCAGAAGACACCGACCCTTGGCGGGGTCCTTGCCGGGGAGATCCACAAGGCCCCCGGCAAGTGCCTTGCCGGGGACGACTACAACGCCACGACAAGACCCTTGCCGGGACCCCGGCAAGGTTCTTGCCGAGGGCGTCAGCAGGGCCACCGCCAGGCCCGCGTCGACCAAGACTCCACCACCATCCCCAAGCAGCTGCTAGCTCAACCAGCTGGGCAGGCACCTGCGTGGCGACGGGCGGCCTCTATGCCAACTCAGCAAGCACCTACGTGGTGGCATGCAAATCTTCGTGAAGGCCCTACCACTGCGCCACCTCAGCTGCCTGCCTACATGGCGCCACACGCATCGCTGGCCTGGGCGCGTGTCGAAGGCAGGCGAGGCGGCAACGGACGGGACGAGCCTCGTTTCCGTCCCCGATAAAGCTAAGGGACACCTAAGCAAACACATTTAATGCTCTTTGTCCTGTAATAGGGGCGATAAACTCGCAGCACTGTAGATGTTTCCACCTCCTATGTGCCACTGTGGCAACCCCTTTTTCCTATTAAAGGAGACCCGAGGCAACCAGGAGAGGGATTCGGCTTTTTTGGGCACATTACAAACCGTAGCTAGCTCAAGAACACAAGAACACTCAATACATCCACCAAAGCAGGACTAGGGTTTTACGCATCCTCGCGGCCCGAACCTGGGTAAACGAACCGCGTGCTTCCTGTTAAACTGCTCTTCGCTTAACCCCGCGCCCGCTAGCCGTAGTAGGGATTCTTGTGATCCCATAGGTGTCGTTTCCTCGACACTGTTCATCGGGAGGGGTCTGGCATACCGCAAAACGAAGGAAATGGACCTCCTACGGTCGAAACGGGGGTCCTGTTGATCGGGAGGGGTGTGGCGTACCGCAAAACGGAGGAAAAAGACTTGTGTTGGAGCGCTACGGTCAAAACGGGGGTCCTATTCATCGGGAGGGGTGTGGCGTACCGCAAAACGGGACTCCACGGGATACTGTTCATCTCCACCATTGACCCCCTCCAGCCTCCACAGGCTACTGTTCATCCACCGTCGACCTCCTCCAGCCTCCACCTGCGACTGTTCATCCACGGGCTCCTGTTCATCCAGCCTCCACCGCGCGCTACTCCACCGGCTACTGTTCAACCAGCCCTCTCCACAGGCTCCTGTTCAACCACCCCTCCACGGGCTACTGTTCATCCAGCCCTCCACCGTCTACTGTTCATCCTGCCCTCTGCTACCTCTTGAGCACTGCGTTGGTTTTCCCTTGAAGAGGAAAGGGTGATGCAGCAAAGTAGCGTAAGTATTTCCCTCAGTTTTTGAGAACCAAGGTATCAATCCAGTAGGAGGCCACGCACAAGTCCCTCGCACCTACACAAACAAATAAATCCTCGCAACCAACGCAATAAAGGGGTTGTCAATCCCTTCACGGTCACTTACGAGAGTGAGATCTGATAGATATGATAAGATAATATTTTTGGTATTTTTATGATAAAGATGAAAAGTAAAGAAAACAAAATAAAAGTGGCGCCAGAAATAGCTTGTTGTCGGGAGATTAATATGATGGAAAATAGACCCGGGGGCCATAGGTTTCACTAGTGGCTTCTCTCGAGAGCATAAGTATTACGGTGGGTGAACAAATTACTGTTGAGCAATTGACAGAATTGAGCATAGTTATGAGAATATCTAGGTATGATCATGTATATAGGCATCACGTCCGAGACAAGTAGACCGCCTCCTGCCTGCATCTACTACTATTACTCCACACATCGACCGCTATCCAGCATGCATCTAGAGTATTAAGTTCAAAAGAACAGAGTAACGCTTTAAGCAAGATGACATGATGTAGAGGGATAAACTCATGCAATATGATATAAACCCCATCTTGTTATCCTCGATGGCAACAATACAATACGTGCCTTGCTGCCCCTACTGTCACTGGGAAAGGACACCGCAAGATTGAACCCAAAGCTAAGCACTTCTCCCATTGCAAGAAAGATCAATCTAGTAGGCCAAACCAAACTGATAATTCGAAGAGACTTGCAAACATAACCAATCATACATCAAAGAATTCATAGGAGATTCAAATATTGTTCATAGATAAACTTGATCATAAACCCACAATTCATCGGTCTCAACAAACACACTGCAAAAGAAGATTACATCGAATAGATCTCCACAAGAGAGGGGGAGAACATTGTATTGAGATCCAAAAAGAGAGAAGAAGCCATCTAGCTAATAACTATGGACCCGAAGGTCTGAGGTAAACTACTCACACATCATCGGGGAGGCTATGGTGTTGATGTAGAAGCCCTCCATGATTGATGCCCCCTCCGGCGGAGCTCCGGAAAAGGCCCCAAGATGGGATCTCACAGGTACAGAAGGTTGCGGCGGTGGAATTAGGTTTTTGGCTCCGTATCTAGTAGTTTGGGGGTACGTAGGTATATATAGGAGGAAGAAGTACGTCGGTGGAGCAACGTGGGGCCCACAAGGGTGGAGGGCGCGCCCCCCTACCTCGTGCCCTCCTGGTTGATGTCTTGACATAGGGTCCAAGTCCTCTGTATCATGTACGTTAAAAAAATCACGTTCCCGAAGGTTTCATTCCGTTTGGACTCCGTTTGATATTATTTTTCTGCGAAACTCTAAAATAGGCAAAAAACAGCAATTCTGGGCTGGGCCTCCGGTTAATAGGTTAGTCCCAAAAATAATATAAAAGTGTATAATAAAGCCCATTAATGTCCAAAACAGAATATATTATAGCATGGAACAATAAAAAATTATAGATACGTTGGAGACATATCAAGCATCCCCAAGCTTAATTCCTGCTCGTCCTCGAGTAGGTAAATGATAAAAACAGAATTTTTGATGTGGAAAGCTACTTGGCATAATTTCAATGTAATTCTCTTAATTGTGGTATGAATATTCAGATCCGAAAGATTCAAGACAAAAGTTTAATATTGACATAAAAATAATAATACTTCAAGCATACTAACTAAGCAATCATGTCTTCTCAAAATAACATGGCCAAAGAAACTTATCCCTACAAAATCATATAGTCTGGCTATGTTCTATCTTCACCACATAAAATATTTAAATCATGCACAACCCCGATGACAAGCCAAGCAATTGTTTCATACTTTTAGTGTTCTCAAACTTTTTCAATCTTCACGCAATACATGAGCGTGAGCCATGGATATAGCACTAAATGTGGAATAGAATGGTGGTTGTGGAGAAGACAAAAGGGGAGAAGATAGTCTCACATCAACTAGGCATATCAACGGGCTATGGAGATGCCCATTAATAGATATCAATGTGAGTGAGTAGGGATTGCCATGCAACGGATGCACTTAGAGCTATATGTATATGAAAGCTCAACAAAAGGAACTAAGTGGGTGTGCATCCAACTCGCTTGCTCACGAAGACCTAGGGCATTTTGAGGAAGCACATCATTGGAATATACAAGCCAAGTTCTATAATGAAAAATTCCCACTAGTATATGAAAGTGATATCATAGGAGACTCTCTATCATGAAGATCATGGTGCTACTTTGAAGCACAAGTGTGGTAAAAGGATAGTAACATTGTCCCTTCTCTCTTTTTCTCTCATTTTTTGGCCTTTTCTTCTTCTTTTTTATGGCCTCTTTTTTTTCGTCCGGAGTCTCATCCCGACTTGTGGGCGAATCATAGTCTCCATCATCCTTTCCTCACTTGGGACAATGCTCTAAAAAATGATGCTTATCACACTTTTATTTACTTACAACTCAACAATTACAACTCAATACTTAGAACAAAATATGACTATGTGTGAATGCCTCCGGCGGTGTACCGGTATATGCAATGGATCAAGAGTGACATGTATGAAAGAATTATGAACGGTGGCTTTGCCACAAATACGATGTCCACTACATGATCATGCAAAGCAATATGACAATGATGGAGTGTGTCATAATAAACGGAACGGTGGTAAGTTGCATGGCTATATATCTCGGAATGGCTATGGAAATGCCATCATAGGTAGGTATGGTGGCTGTTTTGAGGAAGGTATATGGTGGGTGTATGATACCGGCGAAACATGCGCAGTATTAGAGAGGCTAGCAATGGTGGAAGGAGGAAAAGTGCGTATAATCCATGGACTCAACATTGGTCATAAAGAACTCATATACTTATTGCAAAAATCTACAAGTTATCGAAGCAAAGTATTACGCGCATGCTCCTAGGGGGATAGATTGGTAGGAAAAGACCATCGCTCATCCCCGACCGCCACTCATAAGGAAGACAATCAATAAATAAATCATGCTCCGACTTCATCACATAACGGTTCACCATACGTGCATGCTACGGGAATCACAAACTTTAACACAAGTATTTCTCAAATTCACAACTACTCAACTAGCATGACTCTAATATCATCATCTCCATATCTCAAAACAATTATCAAGCATCTAACTTCTCATAATATTCAACACACTCATAAGATTTTTTTTACTAATCTTGAATGCCTATCACTTTAGGATTAATTTCTCAATTTAAGCAAATTACCATGCTGTTTTGTAGGACTCTCAAAATAATCCAAGTGAAGCATGAGAGAATAATAGTTTCTATAAAACAAAATCACCACCGTGCTCTAAAAGATATAAGTGAAGCACTAGAGCAAAAACTATATAACTCAAGAGATATAAGTGAAGCACATAGAGTATTCTAACAAATTCCGAATCAAGTGTGTCTCTCTCAAAAGGTGTGTACAGCAAAGATGATTGTGGTAAACTAAAAAGCAAAGACTCAAATAATACAAGACGCTCCAAGCAAAACACATATCATGTGGTGAATAAAAATATAGCTCCAAGTAAAGTTACCGATGGAAGTAGACGAAAGAGGGGATGCCTTCCGGGGCATCCCCATGCTTTGGCTTTTTGGTGTCCTTAGATTATCTTGGGGTGCCATGGGCATCCCCAAGCTTAGGCTCTTGCCACTCCTTGTTCCATAATCCATCAAATCTTTCACCCAAAACTTGAAAACTTCACAACACAAAACTTAACAGAAAATCTCATGAGCTCCGTTAGCGAAAGAAAACAAAACACCACTTCAAGGTACTGTAATGAAATCATTCTTTATTTATATTGGTGTTAAACCTACTGTATTCCAACTTCTCTATGGTTTATAAACTATTTTACTAGCCATAGATTCATCAAAATAAGCAAACAACACACGAAAAACAGAATCTGTCAAAAACAGAACAGTCTGTAGTAATCTGTAACTAACGCAAACTTCTGGAACTCCAAAAATTCAGCCAAAATAGGACGGCCTAGACAATTTGTTTATTTATCAGGAGAATTTGAATCAATATTTTATCATGTTCTGGTGATTTTTAACAATTATTTTCGTGAACAGAAAGTTTCTGCAATTTTCAGCAAGATCAAATAACTATCATCCAAGAAGATCCTATA
Organism: Aegilops tauschii subsp. strangulata; assembly: GCF_002575655.3. Taxonomy (NCBI): domain Eukaryota; kingdom Viridiplantae; phylum Streptophyta; class Magnoliopsida; order Poales; family Poaceae; genus Aegilops; species Aegilops tauschii. The sequence goes on along the minus strand of NC_053035.3, from coordinate 485,721,485 downwards.
GGTTAAACTTGGCACAAACACTAATTAAAACATAAAAACACATCTAACCAGAGGCTAGATCAATTTATTCCTAAACAGAAGCAAAAAGCAAGAACTAAGAATAAAATTGGGTTGCCTCCCAACAAGCGCTATCGTTTAACGCCCCTAGCTAGGCATAATATCAAGGATAGATCTAGGTATTGCCATAATAATAGGATAGATCATTAAAACTCATTTCATATTCTCTACGTTCAGCAGCAAGTTTTCTTTGAGGCAATCAAAAGTAATCAAAAGGGCTAAATTTAATGGGACAAAAGTCCCCAAGATCAACTTTAGGAGGTATAGGTTCCTCCTTCGGCCCTTCGTATTGCACAACCAATTCATCATTATAAGCATTCTTCTGACAGAACTTTGTGAGCCTATACTTGAGAGAATATCCTAGGTCATTATTTCGAATAGCAAAATCATTATTAAGTTTAGAAATTCTATCATCTAGAACATTGGTAGGAACCTTTTTTCTAAGGTTTTCATTAAAAGCAACATAGTCTAGAGATTTGTAACGCATTATTTCCTCTTGATCAAATAAAATAGTCTCTATGGGAGGACGGCCAGCATCCACCCTATAGTGCGCAAAGATTTCTTTGGCCTCTTTTATTATAAATCTGAACTCATGAGCCAAAAAGATAGTAGCAGCACGCTTAAAGGAAGAATGCTCAATATTAGAAAATTCTAGGAAAATCCTTTGTATGCAAGGGTGCATGCGCATAAATTGCCTTTCAAGTTCAACTACAAGCATGGCAATAGCGTCCACAAGACTACTAGTTCTATGAAGAATAGAACTACCCATAGAAGGTAAAGCACCGGCACAAGTAAAGAAATCTTGAATAACCCCTTTTCCAATAATATTATCACTACCAATTCGGATTTTTTTGTATGTAAGATAGGGGGTTCTTCAGCAGGAGCATCAGAAGTTTCCATGTTATTACTATTTTCCATATCGACAATAGTTTCCCCAATTTCAGACATAACGACAGAAAGTGCGAGGAGCAAAGAGAAAGAGGGAGGCGAACAAAAAAGAGAGGGCGAATAAAACGGCAAGGGTGAAGTGGGGGAGAGGAAAACGAGAGGCAAATGGAAAATAATGTAATGCGGGAGATAAAGGTTTGTGATGGGTACTTGGTATGTTGACTTTTGCGTAGATTCCCCGGCAACGGTGCCAGAAATCCTTCTTGCTACCTCTTGAGCACTGCGTTGGTTTTCCCTTGAAGAGGAAAGGGTGATGCAACAAAGTAGTGTAAGTATTTCCCTCAGTTTTTGAGAACCAAGGTATCAATCCAGTAGGAGGCCACGCACAAGTTGAAGGAAATATGCCCTCGAGGCAATAATAAAGTTATTATTTATTTCCTTATATCATGATAAATGTTTATTATTCATGCTAGAATTGTATTAACCGGAAACATAATACATGTGTGAATACATAGACAAACAGAGTGTCACTAGTAGGCCTCTACTTGACTAGCTCGTTGATCAAAGATGGTTGTGTTTCCTGGCCATAGACATGAGTTGTCATTTGATTAACGGGATCACATCATTAGGAGAATGATGTGATTGACTTGACCCATTCCGTTAGCTTAGCACTCGATCGTTTAGTATGTTGCTATTGCTTTCTTCATGACTTATACATGTTCCTATGACTATGAGATTATGCAACTCCCGTTTACCGGAGGAACACTTTGTGTGCTACCAAACATCACAACATAACTGGGTGATTATAAAGGTGCTCTACAGGTGTCTCCAAAGGTACTTGTTGGGTTGGCGTATTTCGAGATTAGGATTTGTCACTCCGATTGTCGGAGAGGTATCTCTGGGCCCACTCAGTAATACACATCACTATAAGCCTTGCAAGCATTGTGACTAAAGAGTTAGTTGCGGGATGATGTATTACGGAACGAGTAAAGAGACTTGCCGGTAACAAGATTGAACTAGGTATCGAGATACCGACGATCGAATCTCGGGCAAGTAACATACCGATGACAAAGGGAACAACGTATGTTGTTATGCGGTCTGACCGATAAAGATCTTCGTAGAATATGTGGGAACCAATATGAGCATCCAGGTTCCGCTATTGGTTATTGACCGGAGAGGTGTCTAGGTCATGTCTACATAGTTCTCGAACCCGTAGGGTCCGCACGCTTAACGTTACGATGACAGTTATATTATGAGTTTATATGTTTTGATGTACCGAAGGTTGTTCGGAGTCCCGGATGTGATCACGGACATGACGAGGAGTCTCGAAATGGTCGAGACATAAAGATTGATATATTGGAAGCCTATGTTTGGACATCGGAAGTGTTCCGGGTGAAATCGGGATTTTTCCGGAGTACAGGGAGGTTACCGGAACCCCCCGGTAACTTAATGGGCCTTAGTGGGCCTAGGTGGAAGAGAGGAGAGGAGGCCAGGGCAGGGCCGCGCGCCCCTCCCCCAGTCCGAATAGGACAAGGAGAGGGGGGCGGCGCCCCCCCTTCCTTCCTCCCCTCCACCTCTCCCCCCTTTCTCTCCTAGTCCAACATGGAAAAGGGGGGAGTCCTACTCCCGGTAGGAGTAGGACTCCTCCTGGCGCGCCTCTCCTCTAGGCCGGCCGAACCCCCGTTGCTCCTTTATATACGGGGGAAGGGGGGCACCTCTAGACACACAATTGATCAACGATCTTTTAGCCGTGTGCGGTGCCCCCCTCCACCATATTACACCTCGATAATATCGTAGCGATGCTTAGGTGAAGCCCTGCGTCGGTAGAACATCATCATCGTCACCACGCCGTCGTGCTGACGAAAGTCTCCCTCAACACTCGGCTGGATTGGAGTTCGAGGGACATCATCGAGCTGAACGTGTGCTGAACTCGGAGGTGCCGTGTGTTCGGTACTTGATCGGTCGGATCGTGAAGACGTACGACTACATCAACCGCGTTGTGTTAACGCTTCCGCTATCGGTCTACGAGGGTACGTGGACAACACTCTCCCCTCTTGTTGCTATGCATCACCATGATCTTGCGTGTGCGTAGGAATTTTTTTGAAATTACTACGTTCTCCAACAGTGGCATCCGAGCCAGGTTTTATGCGTTGATGTTATGCACGAGTAGAACACAAGTGAGTTGTGGGCGATATAAGTCATACTTCTTACCAGCATGTCATACTTTGGTTCAGCGGTATTGTGAGATGAAGCGGCCCGGACCGACATTACGCGTATGCTTACGCGAGACTGGTTTCACCGTTGCGAGCACTTGTTGCTTAAAGGTGACTGGCGGGTGTCTGTCTCTCTCACTTTAGTTGAACCGAGTGTGGCTACGCCCGGTCCTTGCGAAGGTTAAAACAACACCAACTTGACAAACTATCGTTGTGGTTTTGATGCGTAGGTAAGAACGTTTCTTGCTAAGCCCGTAGCAGCCACGTAAAACTTGCAACAACAAAGTAGAGGACGTCTAACTTGTTTTTGTAGGGCATGTTGTGATGTGATATGGTCAAGACATGATGCTATATTTTATTGTATGAGATGATCATGTTTTGTAACCGAGTTATCGGCAACTGGTAGGAGCCATATGGTTGTCGCTTTATTGTATGAAATGCAATCGCCATGTAATTGTTTTACTTTATCACTAAGCGGTAGCGATAGTCGTAAAAGCAATAGTTGGCGAGACGACAACGATGCTACAATGGAGATCAAGGTGTCGCGCCGGTGACGATGGTGATCATGACGGTGCTTCGGAGATGGAGATCACAAGCACAAGATGATGATGGCCATATCATATCACTTATATTGATTGCATGTGATGTTTATCTTTTATGCATCTTATCTTGCTTTGATTGACGGTAGCATTATAAGATGATCTCTCACTAAAATTTCAAGATAAAAGTGTTCTCCCTGAGTATGCACCGTTGCAAAAGTTCTTCATGCTGAGACACCACGTGATGATCGGGTGTGATAGGCTCTATGTTCAAATACAACGGGTGCAAAATAGTTGCACACGCGGAATACTCAGGTTAAACTTGACGAGCCTAGCATATGCAGATATGGACTCGGAACACGGAGACCGAAAGGTCGAGCGTGAATCATATAGTAGATATGATCAACATAGTGATGTTCACCGTTGAAACTACTCCATCTCACGTGATGATCGGACATGGTTTAGTTGATATGGATCACGTAATCACTTAGAGGATTAGAGGGATGTCTATCTAAGTGGGAGTTCTTAAGTAATATGATTAATTGAACTTGAATTTATCATGAACTTAGTACCTGATAGTATCTTGCTTGTCTATGTTAATTGTAGATAGATGGCCCGTGCTGTTGTTCCGTTGAATTTTAATGCGTTCCTTGAGAAAGCAAAGTTGAAAGATGATGGTAGCAATTACACGGACTGGGTCCGTAACTTGAGGATTATCCTCATTGCTGCACAGAAGAATTACGTCCTGGAAGCACCGCTGGGTGCCAGGCCTACTGCAAGAGCAACACCAGAAGTTATGAACGTCTGGCAGAGCAAAGCTGATGACTACTCGATAGTTCAGTGTGCCATGCTTTACGGCTTAGAACCGGGTCTTCAACGACGTTTTGAACATCATGGAGCATATGAGATGTTCCAGGAGTTGAAGTTAATATTTCAAGCAAATGCCCGGATTGAGAGATATGAAGTCTCCAATAAGTTCTACAGCTGCAAGATGGAAGAGAATAGTTCTGTCAGTGAGCATATACTCAAAATGTCTGGGTATAATAATCACTTGATTCAACTGGGAGTTAATCTTCCGGATGATAGCGTCATTGACAGAATTCTTCAATCACTGCCACCAAGCTACAAGAGCTTTGTGATGAACTATAACATGCAAGGGATGAATAAGACAATTCCCGAGCTCTTCGCAATGCTGAAGGCAGCGGAGGTAGAAATCAAAAAGGAGCATCAAGTATTGATGGTCAATAAGACCACTAGTTTCAAGAAAAAGGGCAAAGGGAAGAAGAAGGGGAACTTCAAGAAGAACAACAAGCAAGTTGCTGTTCAGGAGAAGAAACCCAAGTCTGGACCTAAGCCTGAGACTTAGTGCTTCTACTGCAAGCAGACTGGTCATTGGAAGCGGAACTGCCCCAAGTATTTGGCGGATAAGAAGGATGGCAAGGTGAACAAAGGTATATGTGATATACATGTTATTGATGTGTACCTTACTAATGCTCGCAGTAGCACCTGGGTATTTGATACTGGTTCTGTTGCTAATATTTGCAACTCGAAACAGGGGCTACGGATTAAGTGAAGATTGGTTAAGGACGAGGTGACGATGCGCGTGGGAAATGGTTCCAAAGTCGATGTGATCGCCGTCGGCACGCTACCTCTACATCTACCTTCGGGATTAGTATTAGACCTAAATAATTGTTATTTATTGCCAGCGTTGAGCATGAACATTATATCTGGATCTTGTTTGATGCGAGACGGTTATTCATTTAAATAAGAGAATAATGGTTGTTCTATTTATATGAGTAATATCTTTTATGGTCATGCACCCTTGAAGAGTGGTCTATTTTTAATGAATCTCGGTAGTAGTGACACACATATTCATAATGTCGAAGCCAAAAGATGCAGAGTTGATAATGATAGTGCAACTTATTTGTGGCACTGCCGTTTAGGTCATATCGGTGTAAAGCGCATGAAGAAACTCCATAATGATGGACTTTTGGAATCACTTGATTATGAATCACTTGGTACTTGCAAACCGTGTCTCATGGGCAAGATGACTAAAACACCGTTCTCCGGTACTATGGAGAGAGCAACTAATTTGTTGGAAATCATACATACAGATGTATGTGGTCCGATGAATATTGAGGCTCGTGGCGGATATCGTTATTTTCTCACCTTCACAGATGATTTGAGCAGATATGGGTATATCTACTTAATGAAACATAAGTCTGAAACATTTGAAAAGTTCAAAGAATTTCAGAGCGAAGTTGAAAATCATCGTAACAAGAAAATAAAGTTTCTACGATCAGATCGTGGAGGAGAATATTTGAGTTACGAGTTTGGCCTACATTTGAAACAATGCGGAATAGTTTCGCAACTCACGCCACCCGGAACACCACAACGTAATGGTGTGTCCGAACATCATAATCGTACTTTACTAGATATGGTGTGATCTATGATGTCTCTTACTGATTTACCTCTATCGTTTTGGGGTTATGCTTTAGAGACGGCTGCATTCACTCTAAATAGGGCACCATGAAAATCCGTTGAAACGACACCTTATGAACTATGGTTTGGCAAGAAACCAAAGTTGTCGTATCTTAAAGTTTGGGGTTGCGATGCTTATGTGAAGAAACTTCAACCTGATAAGCTCGAACCTAAATCGGAGAAATGTGTCTTCATAGGATACCCAAAGGAGACTGTTGGGTACACCTTCTATCACAGATCCGAAGGCAAGACATTCGTTGCTAAGAATGGATCCTTTCTAGAGAAGGAGTTTCTCTCGAAAGAAGTGAGTGGGAGGAAAGTAGAACTTGATGAGGTAACTGTACCTGCTCCCTTATTGGAAAGTAGATCATCACAGAAATCAGTTTCTGCGACACCTACACCAATTAGTGAGGAAATTAATGATAATGATCATGAAACTTCAGATCAAGTTATTACTGAACCTCGTAGGTCAACCAGATTAAGATTCGCACCAGAGTGGTACGGTAATCCTGTTCTGGAGGTTATGTTACTAGAGCATGACGAACCTACGAACTATGAAGAAGCAATGGTGAGCCCAGATTCCGCAAAATGGCTTGAGGCCATGAAATCCGAGATGGGATCCATGTATGCGAACAAAGTATGGACTTTGGTTGACTTGCCCGATGATCGGCAAGCCATTGAAAATAAATGGATCTTCAAGAAGAAGACTGACGCTGACGGTAATGTTACTGTCTATAAAGCTCGACTTGTTGCGAAAGGTTTTCGACAAGTTCAAGGGATTGACTACGATGAGACCTTCTCACCCATAGCGATGCTTAAGCCTGTCCGAATCTTGTTAGCAATTGCCGCATTTTATGATTATGAAATTTGGCAAATGGATGTCAAAACTGCATTCCTGAATGGATTTCTGGAAGAAGAGTTGTATATGATGCAACCGGAAGGTTTTGTCGATCCAAAGGGAGCTAACAAAGTGTGCAAGCTCCAGCGATCCATTTATGGACTGGTGCAAGCCTCTCGGAGTTGGAATAAACGCTTTGATAGTGTGATCAAAGCATTTGGTTTTATACAGACTTTTGGAGAAGCCTGTATTTACAAGAAAGTGAGTTGGAGCTCAGTAGCATTTCTGATATTATATGTGGATGACATATTTCTAATTGGAAATGATATAGAATTTTTGGATAGCATAAAGGGATACTTGAATAAGAGTTTTTCAATGAAAGACCTCGGTGAAGCTGCATATATATTGGGCATCAAGATCTATAGAGATAGATCAAGATGCTTAATTGGACTTTCACAAAGCACATACCTTGACAAAGTTTTGAAGAAGTTCACACCTTCACACCTTGTAACACAGGGAAGAACCCTTTCTTTGCAATGCCATAAGTTTAGCAGGGAGGTACCAAAGTAATCCAGGAGTGGATCACTGGACAGCGGTCAAGAACATCCTGAAATACCTGAAAAGGACTAAGGATATGTTTCTCGTTTATGGAGGTGACAAAGAGCTCATCGTAAATGGTTACGTTGATGCAAGCTTTGACACTGATCCGGACGATTCTAAATCGCAAACCGGATACGTGTTTACATTGAACGGTGGAGCTGTCAGTTGGTGCAGTTCTAAGCAAAGTGTCGTGGCAGGATCTACGTGTGAAGCGGAGTACATAGCTGCTTCGGAAGTAGCAAATGAAGGATTCTGGATGAAGGAGTTCATATCCGATCTAGGTGTCATACCTAGTGCATCGGGACCAATGAAAATCTTTTTGTGACAATACTGGTGCAATTGCCTTAGCAAAGGAATCCAGATTTCACAAGAGAGCCAAGCACATCAAAAGACGCTTCAATTCCATCCGGGATTTAGTCCAGGTGGGAGACATAGAAATTTGCAAGATACATACGGATCTGAAAGTTGCAGACCCATTGACTAAGCCTCTTCCATGAGCAAAACATGATCAGCACCAAGACTCCATGGGTGTAAGAATCATTACTGTGTAATCTAGATTATTGACTCTAGTGCAAGTGGGAGACTGAAGGAAATATGCCCTAGAGGCAATAATAAAGTTATTATTTATTTCCTTATATCATGATAAATGTTTATTATTCATGCTAGAATTGTATTAACCGGAAACATAATACATGTGTGAATACATAGACAAACAGAGTGTCACTAGTATGCCTCTACTTGACTAGCTCGTTGATCAAAGATGGTTGTGTTTCCTGGCCATAGACATGAGTTGTCATTTGATTAACGAGATCACATCATTAGGAGAATGATGTGATTGACTTGACCCATTCCGTTAGCTTACCACTCGATCGTTTAGTATGTTGCTATTGCTTTCTTCATGACTTATACATGTTCCTATGACTATGAGATTATGCAACTCCCGTTTACCGGAGGAACACTTTGTGTGCTACCAAACGTCACAACGTAACTGGGTGATTATAAAGGTGCTCTACAGGTGTCTCCAAAGGTACTTGTTGGGTTGGCGTATTTCGAGATTAGGATTTGTCACTCCGATTGTCGGAGAGGTATCTCTGGGCCCACTCAGTAATACACATCACTATAAGCCTTGCAAGCATTGTGACTAAAGAGTTAGTTGCGGGATGATGTATTATGGAACGAGTAAAGAGACTTGCCGGTAACGAGATTGAACTAGGTATCGAGATACCGACGATCGAATCTCGGGCAAGTAATATACCGATGACAAAGGGAACAACGTATGTTGTTATGCGGTCTGACCGATAAAGATCTTCGTAGAATATGTGGGAACCAATATGAGCATCCAGGTTCCGCTATTGGTTATTGACCGGAGAGGTGTCTCGGTCATGTCTACATAGTTCTTGAACCCGTAGGGTCCGCACGCTTAACGTTACGATGACAGTTATATTATGAGTTTATATGTTTTGATGTACCGAAGGTTGTTCGGAGTCCCGGATGTGATCACGGACATGACGAGGAGTCTCGAAATGGTCGAGACATAAAGATTGATATATTGGAAGCCTATGTTTGGACATCGGAAGTGTTCCGGGTGAAATCGGGATTTTTCCGGAGTACCGGGAGGTTACCGGAACCCCCCGGTAACTTAATGGGCCTTAGTGGGCCTAGGTGGAAGAGAGGAGAGGAGGCCAGGGCAGGGCCGCTCGCCCCTCCCGCCCAGTCCCAATAGGACAAGGAGAGGGGGGCAGCGCCCCCCTTCCTTCCTCCCCTCCACCTCTTCCCCCTTTCTCTCCTAGTCCAACATGGAAAAGGGGGGAGTCCTACTCCCGGTAGGAGTAGGACTCCTCCTGGCGCGCCTCTCCTCTAGGCTGGCCGAACCCCCCTTGCTCCTTTATATACGGGGGCAGGGGGGCACCTCTAGACACACAATTGATCAACGATCTTTTAGCCGTGTGCGGTGCCCCCCTCCACCATATTACACCTCGATAATATCGTAGCGGTGCTTAGGTGAAGCCCTGCGTCGGTAGAACATCATCATCGTCACCACGCCGTCGTGCTGACGAAACTCTCCCTCAACACTCGGCTGGATCGGAGTTCGAGGGACGTCATCGAGCTGAACGTGTGCTGAACTCGGAGGTGCCGTGCATTCGGTACTTGATCGGTCGGATCGTGAAGACGTACGACTACATCAACCGCGTTGTGTTAACGCTTCCGCTATCGGTCTACGAGGGTACGTGGACAACACTCTCCCCTCTCGTTGCTATGCATCACCATGATCTTGCGTGTGCGTAGGATTTTTTTTGAAATTTCTACGTTCCCCAACACAAGTCCCTCGCACCTACACAAACAAATAAATCCTCGCAACAAACACAATAAAGGGGTTGTCAATCCCTTCACGGTCACTTACGAGAGTGAGATCTGATAGATATGATAAGATAATATTCTTGGTATTTTTATGATAAAGATGCAAAGTAAAGAAAACAAAATAAAAGCGGCGCCAGAAATAGCTTGTTGTCGGGAGATTAATATGATGGAAAATAGACCCGGGGGCCATAGGTTTCACTAGTGGCTTCTCTTGAGAGCATAAGTATTACGGTGGGTGAACAAATTACTGTTGAGCAATTGACAGAATTGAGCATAGTTATGAGAATATCTAGGTATGATCATGTATATAGGCATCACGTCCGAGACAAGTAGACCGCCTCCTGCCTGCATCTACTACTATTACTCCACACATCGACCGCTATCCAGCATGCATCTAGAGTATTAAGTTCAAAAGAACAGAGTAACGCTTTAAGCAAGATGACATGATGTAGAGGGATAAACTCATGCAATATGATATAAACCCCATCTTGTTATCCTCGATGGCAACAATACAATACGTGCCTTGCTGCCCCTACTGTCACTGGGCAAGGACACCGCAAGATTGAACCCAAAGCTAAGCACTTCTCCCATTGCAAGAAAGATCAATCTAGTAGGCCAAACCAAACTGATAATTCGAAGAGACTTGCAAACATAACCAATCATACATCAAAGAATTCATAGGAGATTCAAATATTGTTCATAGATAAACTTGATCATAAACCCACAATCCATCGGTATCAACAAACACACAGCAAAAGAAGATTACATCGAATAGATCTCCACAAGAGAGGGGGAGAACATTGTATTGAGATCCAAAAAGAGAGAAGAAGCCATCTAGCTAATAACTATGGACCCGAAGGTCTGAGGTAAACTACTCACACATCATCGGGGAGGCTATGGTGTTGATGTAGAAGCCCTCCGTGATCGATGCCCCCTCCGGCGGAGCTCCGGAAAAGGCCCCAAGATGGGATCTCATGGGTACAGAAGGTTGCGGCGGTGGAATTAGGTTTTTGGCTCCGTATCTGGTAGTTTGGGGTACGTAGGTATATATAGGAGGAAGAAGTACGTCGGTGGAGCAACATGGGGCCCATGAGGGTGGAGGGCGCGCCCAGGGGGGTAGGCGCGCCCCCTACCTTGTGCCCTCCTAGTTGATGTCTTGACGTAGGATCCAAGTCGTCTGGATCACGTTCGTTCTGAAAATCACGTTCCCGAAGGTTTCATTCCGTTTGGACTCCGTTTGATATTCTTTTTCTGCGAAACTCTGAAATAGGCAAAGAACAACAATTCTGGGCTGGGCCTCCGGTTAATAGGTTAGTCCCAAAAATAATATAAAAGTGTATAATAAAGCCCATTAATGTCCAAAACAGAATATATTATAGCATGGAACAATCAAAAATTATAGATACGTTGGAGACGTATCAAGCATCCCCAAGCTTAATTCCTGCTCGTCCTCGAGTAGGTAAATGATAAAAACAGAATTTTTGATGTGGAAAGCTACTTGGCATAATTTCAATGTAATTCTCTTAATTGTGGTATTAATATTCAGATCCGAAAGATTTAAGACAAAAGTTTAATATTGACATAAAAATAATAATACTTCAAGCATACTAACTAAGCAATCATGTCTTCTCAAAATAACATGGCCAAAGAAAGTTATCCCTCCAAAATCATATAGTCTGGCTATGCTCTATCTTCACCACATAAAATATTTAAATCATGCACAACCCCGATGACAAGCCAAGCAATTGTTTCATACTTTTAGTGTTCTCAAACTTTTTCAATCTTCACGCAATACATGAGCGTGAGCCATGGATATAGCACTAAATGTGGAATAGAATGGTGGTTGTGGAGAAGACAAAAAGGGGAGAAGATAGTCTCACATCAACTAGGCGTATCAACGGGCTATGGAGATGCCCATTAATAGATATCAATGTGAGTGAGTAGGGATTGCCATGCAATGGATGCACTTAGAGCTATATGTATATGAAAGCTCAACAAAAGGAACTAAGTGGGTGTGCATCCAACTCGCTTGCTCATGAAGACCTAGGGCATTTTGAGGAAGCCCATCATTGGAATATACAAGCCAAGTTCTATAATGAAAAATTCCCACTAGTATATGAAAGTGATATCATAGGAGACTCTCTATCATGAAGATCATGGTGCTACTTTGAAGCACAAGTGTGGTAAAAGGATAGTAACATTGTCCCTTCTCTCTTTTTCTCTCATTTTTTTGGGCCTTTTCTTCTCTCTTTTTTATGGCCTCTTTTTTTTTTGTCCGGAGTCTCATCCCGACTTGTGGGGGAATCATAGTCTCCATCATCCTTTCCTCACTTGGGACAATGCTCTAAAAAATGATGCTCATCACACTTTTATTTACTTACAACTCAACAATTACAACTCAATACTTAGAACAAAATATGACTCTATGTGAATGCCTCCGGCGGTGTACCGGGATATGCAATGAATCAAGAGTGACATGTATGAAAGAATTATGAACGGTGGCTTTGCCACAAATATGATGTCCACTACATGATCATGCAAAGCAATATGACAATGATGGAGCGTGTCATAATAAACGGAACGGTGGTAAGTTGCATGGCTATATATATCTCAGAATGGCTATGGAAATGCCATCATAGGTAGGTATGGTGGCTGTTTTGAGGAAGGTATATGGTGGGTGTATGATACCGGCGAAACGTGCGCGGTATTAGAGAGGCTAGCAATGGTGGAAGGAGGAAAAGTGCGTATAATCCATGGACTCAACATTGGTCATAAAGAACTCATATACTTATTGCAAAAATCTACAAGTTATCGAAGCAAAGTATTACGCGCATGCTCCTAGGGGGATAGATTGGTAGGAAAAGACCATCGCTCGTCCCCGACCGCCACTCAGACAATCAATAAATAAATCATGCTCTGACTTCATCACATAACGGTTCACCATACGTGCATGCTACGGGAATCACAAACTTTAACACAAGTATTTCTCAAATTCACAACTACTCAACTAGCATGACTCTCATATCATCATCTCCATATCTCAAAACAATTATCAAGCATCTAACTTCTCATAATATTCAACACACTCATAAGATTTTTTTACTAATCTTGAATGCCTATCACTTTAGGATTAATTTCTCAATTTAAGCAAATTACCATGCTGTTTTGTAGGACTCTCAAAATAATTTAAGTGAAGCATGAGAGAACAATAGTTTCTATAAAACAAAATCACCACCGTGCTCTAAAGATATAAGTGAAGCACTAGAGCAAAAACTATATAACTCAAGAGATATAAGTGAAGCACACAGAGTATTCTAACAAATTCCGAATCAAGTGTGTCTCTCTCAAAAGGTGTGTACAACAAAGATGATTGTCGGGTGGTAGGTGCTACATATGCCAATGGGTGGCTTATCATTGTGGGAGCCAGTAAAACATCGCCGGTGCCTGGAAACGGGATGAGGCGAAGACATGCACGCCGGCGGATCTTACCCAGGTTCGGGGCTCTCCGTGGAGATAACACCCCTAGTCCTGCTCTGCGGGGTCTCCGCATGATCACTAGATCAGTACAGGTAACTACAAGTGCTCCTTGAGCTATTTGGCTAGAGGAAGAAGAAGGGCAAGGCTAGCTCTCCTTTTCTCTCTAGGTGGTGTGTGAAACTCTATGAGATCAACCCTTTGCATGGGTGTCCCGGGGGGTTTATATAGGCCTACCCCCCAGGGGTACAATGGTAATCCGGCTGGGCGCGGGTCCCAGCTGTCAGGGCCTATACTCACCGGCTTCTCTGCCGGCAATTGGGGCCCGCCGACTGGTGGGCCCCGCCGGCTGCCGGCCTCTTGGCCGACAGGCCGGCCCCACCGCTTGGGGGCTTTGTCGCCGGCTGGTTACTATTGCCTCGCCTCTGATGACGAGGGCTTTGTCGAGGTAAGCGTGGCTACAATGCCGCCGCCTTGCGGGCTCCCACTGTAGCCTTACCTCATCTTGTCTCCTTAATGAGGCACATGTTTCGAGGGAGGGAGGTAGCCGGCTATTGGGAGCCGGCCACGCCCCTGGCCGACTAGGGGAGGCCGGGCCGCCTTCGAGTGTCTCTCTGGCTAAAGGGGCCCGTAGCCCGCGGGCCGTACTGGCGCCTGTCGTGGGTGACGTCGAGGCCAACATGGCTACAGTGCCGCGCCGGACGGAGGATGGCTGGCCCGTACGGCGCCCTGTGGCCATGCCTGCTTTGGGATGTGGGGGTAGTGGGCTGTACTGCAGCCACGCCCCGTCTTATCACCGTTATGTGGATATAGTCTTGGTGGGTGCAGTCTTGGCCGGCTTCTGGGAGTCGGCTTTCTTTATGGCTGGCTTCTAGGAGTCGGTCCTCTTGGGGCCGGCTCCCTGGAGTCAGCCATCTCGTATCTTTCTTGGGGAAGGTTTCTGAGGCCGGGTCGCCTTCTGGTAGTCGGCCCTGAGGATAGCCGGCCGGGGGAAGGCGACCCTATGCTTTGAATGCTTGAAGGCTCGAATGGCCTGATAATTTTTCGAAGAGCCAGGGGGAGTCGGTTAGGCTACCCGTGGCCATTTACTCCGACAGTAGTCCCTGAATCTGGTTGGGCTTCGAGGCTGAGAGGAGGTCGAGAAGCTCGGCCAACTTCTTATCTTGATGAGCCAGCAGCTAGGTGCCGGCTTCGGTTGGGTGCGCCGTCTTGGCGACATTTCGAAAGTCGGAGGGCGGGAGTCTGTTGGCGCGTGCGCCGACATGCGGGCCGGCCGCTCACCGCCTGCGAACCACGTGGCATCAACCGGCTGAAAAGAGCCTGGCAACCCACGCGCGGGACAGGACGTCGCCGCAGGCCGAGGGCCCACCACTCCTTCGCCTAGGCCCAGGCGCGGATCCTCTGTGGCCCAGAGCTGTCCGCACGTCTTCCGGCGGCGGTTTCCGCACGCCGTTAGGGCGTAATAATCGTGGGACGTGGGGGAGTGGGCGCAGTTAATCCCACGTTCCTCCCCACGCCTCGTCTCCTCGGCTTCGCCGCATGAGGCTATAAGTTGGGGGAGGAGGGGAAGCGTCAAACGCTCGCACGCTCCTCCTTTCTCCGCCATCTTCTTGCTTGTGCTTTCCCTCGTAGCAGCGCCTCGCCGCTGCGCCGTCCCACCAATCTTCACTCCGCCCCGCAGCTTTGCCGCCGCAGGGCCATGCTTTCTCCACCGCCGCACTCTTCCTTGCTAGCTTCTCGCCACCATGCAGTACGGCGGGGACTGGGACGGCTCTCTCGTCCACATGGACCACATCGAGTTCCTCCGCAAGACGTGGCGGTTGCCCGGCAAGGACCAGGTGCGGGTCCGTCTCGCGCCGGACAAGGAGATCACGCCGGCGCCGGAGGAAGGCGAGCGGGTAGTCTTCCGCTCGCACTTCCTGCGCGGCCTCGGCTTGCCGGCGAGCGCTTTCTTCCGCTCCTTCCTTGACTTCTATCAACTCCAGCCGCACCACCTCACTCCGAACACGGTGGTGCTGCTGTCCGCCTTCGTCACCCTGTGCGAACGCTTTCTTGGCGTTCTACCCACCCTCGAGCTCTGGGGGGAGTTCTTCCAATCTAAGCTCGGCACCCGCATGCAGGGCATGCCGGCTCAGAGCGGCGCCTTCATCGCGATGCGGAGGCCGGCGGCCGACAACCCCTTCCCCGTCATCACGCTGATCCAGTCGGTGAAGCTCTGGCAGAAGTCGTATTTCTACGTGAGGAACGTCGCCCCACAAGGCGACTACGTCAACTTGCTGGCTTATGTAGCCGGCCCGCCGACTGGGAGGCGGCCCCAGTAGTCCTATCGGGCCGTGACGCTGTCGCAGGCTAGAGCCGCGGCCGTCGCCCGACTCCGGGTGATGATCCAGTCGGAGGGCCTGACTGGGTCCGACTTGCTGGCCGCCTTCGTCGCACGCCGGGTGCTTCCGCTTCAAAGCCGCCCTCACCTGATCCGTCAGATGAGCGGCCAACTCGATCTGAGTCAGATGTGCACCAAGGACATGCCGCACGACGAGGTGGCTCATATGGTGAACTATCTTGCGAACTGCAAGCTCTCCGCAGAGTGGCAGTTTGGCAAGGAGCCATACTCCCGTGCACACTCTCCGCCTACGGTATGCTCCCTTTTTCCCTTTCTTCTCTTAGTTTTGTCGCCGAGTTTTTCTTGGCCGACTCTGACCAGTCGGCATGTCTTGGCAGAGCCCTCTCCTTCGACCTGCAGCCGAGTCCGGGGCGGAGCGCCGATTTCTTCCCGACCGGGCGGAGCATGACCTGGAGGACCACGACTTGGGGGCGGCCGCCATGGACGAAAAAACCGAGGCGGGTGGCGGCAAAGCAGGCGGCTCCGGTCTTGGAGTCAGCTTCGACGACTGGCCGGATGACGACGAGGCGGAGATCGTCCCGCGCTGCCAGCCGGCGTCCGGCCATGGCGCGGGTTCCTCCGCCGCGCCGTCTGCTCGGGGCGGCGGGCAGAAGCGCCGGGCCGCATCGGGCTTGTTCGGCAGTCGGCCGAAGAAGCCCAAGGGCGGGGCGGCGGCGACCAGGCGGGATGAGGCGGCCGCGAAGGCGGCCCGCTTCCGCAAGGCAGTGAAGCAGCCGCAGACGGTGTCGGCGTACGTGTACATTCTTTTGCGCACCCTTTCTTCTTTTCTTTGTAGATTTCTGAATCCTTGCCCTTCCTCAAAACTCAGGGCTCCGCTTTCTCTTGAGCGGGTTGCTGCCGCCTCCGTCGTTGGATCGCTGGGAGGATCCGGGAGCACCCGCCGCGTGGACCCCCGCGCCGAGCTTCAGGCGGCGACGGAGCGAAATGCGCGGGAGGCGCGGGAGGAGTGGGAGGCAGAGGAGCTGAGGGCGGCTGCCGCCAAGGCGGCACAGGAGGAGGAGGAGTCGGCGAAGGCGCGTGCCGACGCGGCGGCCAAGGCCCAGGCGGAGGCTGCGGCCGCGGCGACGGCGGAGGGGGCCTTGCTTGTCACCCCTCTGCGTGTCGTGGCGCCCGAGGTCCCGGAGCCCCGCCGGAGGAAACCGGCGGCGACCTGCCGGGGTTGGAGAGGGAGGACGACGTCGTCGTCCCAGAGAGGTAGGCGGCGCCGGCCTCGTCGACTGGGGCGGCCCAAGGCAGCCGGCCTAATGCGCCGCCGGTGCAACCGGCTGGAGGCGAGCCGGTCGCGAGGACGGACCTGGTGGTCCAGTCGCCATCGCGCCAGCGCACGGGGAAGGCCACTTCGGACCCGCAGAAGGCTGCGGGCTCCGGCTCGTCGGCCCGGGATGTGGAGGCGGCCAGCGCCAGCTCGGGGTGGACGCCGGGTGGAGGGACGGCCGTGGTGAACGTGGCGGCGCAGGAAGTCCGAAACCGGCTTCAGTCCCAGGCCGCGGTGCTGAGGAAACACAATGACGAGTTCCTCGCGACGCGAGCAGCCATTCGGGTAAGTCTTCCTGTTTTTGCTTTTTGACCTTGGTTTCTTCCGTGGGGGCGCGTCAGCGCACCCACTGGGTGTAGTCCCCGAGTTCCGAGTCGGCTGCTGAGCAGGCGGCTTGGAACTTCTTAGCGGGCTTTGTTTGCTTATCTTGTTCTCATTCGCTTCTCTGCCTGACTTGCAGGACTACCACAACCTCCGCGCGGCTGCCTTCAACTCCCAGGCTCGGGAGCTGACCCAGAAGAATGCTGATCTATCTGAGAGCCGGGGTAAGTGCTTCATCTTTTATCTCACGTGGGGGCGCGTCAGCGCACCCACTGGGTGTAGTCCCCGAGATTCGGGCCGACTGCTGAGCAGTCGGGTCGGATCTTCCTTGACGACTTCTTCCTTATTGCTTCTTTCTTTTCTGCCATGCCTGCAGCGGCCAACGCCAAACTAAGGGAGCAGCTGGGTGGGACTCAGGCCGCCCTCCGCGCTAAGGAGGCCGAGTTTGACGCCTTGGCCCAGGAGTGTGACCGCCTGGCCAAGAGGCTGGCCGACCAGGAGGAAAGCCACAAGGCGGCCCTGAAGGCGGTGCAGGACAGCGATGCCGCCCTTCAAGCTGAATATGAGACGGAGGCGGCAAGCTGGGCCGAGGCGAGGCAGTCGTTGATCAACGGCTTTGGCAAGATAGAAGACTTGGTTGACGGTAGGCCGCCCTCTTCTTCATCCCTTGCTTGCCGCTTGCTGTTTGGTTCATTTTCTGACTTGGTGTTTTTCTCTTCTTTCTCTTTCTTTCTTGCGCAGAGTACTTCCCTGGCTACTCTACTGCCGCCAACCAGGTCGTCGAGGCCCACCGCGAGGCACAAAGGCAGGCTGGTGCCGAGATCGCGCCGAACGCTCGCCGGTCGCTGGAGGAACAGCTCTTGGCGATTCAAGCCCGCCTCCAGCCGGCTCACCGCATGCTCCGCCGGCTTCAGCGTGTTGGGGCGCAGGTGTTGGCTGCTCTCTGGCCTGGTGAGGTGATTCCCCGCACCCCCAGTCGGACTGCCGACTGGCTGGAGGTGGCGGCCGGCCGCTTCGAGGTCTGGAAGACTTCTGCGGCTCGGTCCGGCGCCAGGCGGGCGCTGGAGTTCGTCAAGGCTTGGTATCCCGAGCTGAGTTTGGACCAGCTGGCTACCTGGCGGCAGGAGGCCAACACAGAGCTGGAGCCGGTGCGGCCGGCTATCATCCAGCGAGCCTCGGCGATCGCCGACTACACCGACACCAGCGCCTTCGCTCCTGAGGTGGACGACAACGGCGTTTCCCAGCCGGGGGAGTGGTTCGGGCTGAACCCGGCAGATGGCAAGGACTCGGCGGAGGAGATCGACTCCAGCGACGAGGGTGAGGAGGAGGAGGAGGAGGGTGAAGATGCCGCGCCAGATGGTGGAGCGGCCAGTCAGCCTCAGCTTGACCATGCCTCTATCAACAAGGCACGCGCGGGCGCACCGCCTGCAGCCGGCGATGATCAAGCCGAGACTCGCCAGCCGGCCACTCCTCCAGCCGGCGCCGCCGTCTCCACCGACTAGCCCGGCTCCCCTGCTGCGTCCTTAGTCTAATCTGCTGCCTCTACTTTCCTGTTTTATTACTCTTGGAACAGTATTTTGTTAAGTTTGCACAATTCCACCCACTGTGGGTGTATTTGAACTATATCGACTGCCGGCCTGTTGAAGGCCTTATGTGTAAATATAATTATGCATGCGTTTGGCTTTCCCTTGTTCTTTGCTTTTCATCCTTCGGCTGTTTCCTTTGTCGCCCTCCCTTGGTTGCCGCCTTCCCAGCCGGATAGCTGCTCTGCAGTCTGTGGCTGGAGAAGTGCTTGGCCAGTTGGGAGGGCAAGTACTCTAGCTTTGGTGGATTGTAGCGAAGTGGCTGGGAGGCCGGCCAGCCGGCTGTTTTGACAGCCGGTAGGCGTGGTTGGATGCCGGCTTGTGTTATATAAGTTCGTTAGTCCTTAGCCGTTTTTCATGTGGGCATCCTTTCTGCCTTTGACTCTTGCCAGTCGGACAGTCGGTTCTTTGAGCTGCGACTTTCAACAAGAGAGGGCTCGAGTGCTGGTACACTACTTGTCTGACTTCAGGTAGAACTTTTAATATAACTTAAGGCGGCCAGTCCCCGGGCTGACTAGTCGAACCCGGTGCCAGACAGAAAATCAAATGTAATAATACATTCGTGAATATGACACTCGTCATTCATAGATAAAGGAGGGCAGTCCCCGAGTGCGCCTCGGGGGGCCCGTTTGTCTTGTACTTAATACAAAAAAGGTAGCATGATACATACTGCTTTCAACTGTAAAATCTGCTCAAGAGGTTGGCGTTCCATGGTCGTTCCGACTCCTTGCCGGAATCATCCCTCTTGCGTGCTCTTGGCTTCTGTGCGTCGATCAGGTAGTAGGAGTCGTTGCCTAGCGCCTTGCTGACGACGAAAGGGCCTTCCCAAGGGGCCGAGAGCTTGTGCTGGCCGGCTGTTCGCTGGATCAGCCGGAGCACAAGGTCGCCCTCTTGGAAGGATCTTGGCTTGACCT
Source organism: Aegilops tauschii subsp. strangulata (assembly GCF_002575655.3). Taxonomy (NCBI): domain Eukaryota; kingdom Viridiplantae; phylum Streptophyta; class Magnoliopsida; order Poales; family Poaceae; genus Aegilops; species Aegilops tauschii. Next base: position 485,701,563 of record NC_053035.3, on the reverse strand, counting down.
TCCGGTTGTGGTAACGGCACAAACCCTGCTGGTAGATGGTGGACCGGCTGAGTACTAACAGCCCGCCTTCTTCCAGCAGGTCGACGCCGTCTTCTTGTGCTTCCTTGGCCTCCGCCTCCATGTACATGGTGACCCGAGGCGAGTCGAACTCGATGTCAGTTGGGATGACAGCCTCGGCACCATATACAAGGAAGAACGGAGTGAAGCCGGTTGACTTGTTTGGGGTAGTACGCAGACTCGAGGGGACAGCCGGTAGCTCATCGAGCCAGCAGCCGGCCGAACGCTCCAGTGGTACGACCAGTCGGGGCTTGATGCCGGAGAGGATGAGGCCGTTTGCTCGCTCGACCTGGCCGTTTGACTGCGGGTGGGCAACGGACGCTAAGTCCAGTCGGATGCTCTGTGTCGCGCAGAAACGTGCCAGTGCTCCCTTGGCAAAATTTGTGCCGTTGTCGGTGATGATGCTGTGTGGCACACCATACCGAGTAGTGATGTCGGTCATGAATGTCACGGCAGTCGGCCCGTTCAGCTTCTTGATTGGCTTCGCTTCGATCCACTTGGTAAATTTGTCCACGGCGACAAGCAGATGTGTCATGCCGCCGTGGGCTGTCTTGAATGGGCCCACCATGTCCAGCCCCCAAACGGCAAAGGGCCAGGTGAGGGGGATGGTCTTGAGTGCAGAAGCCGGCAGGTGTTGCTTGGAACTGAAGACTTGGCATCCTTTGCAGCTTTTGACTAATTCTTTGGCATCTTCCAAAGCAGTCGGCCAGAAGAAACCATGGCGGAAAGCTTTGGCCACAAGTGATCTTGAGGCTGCGTGGTGGCCGCATTCGCCTTGGTGGATATCCCTGAGGATTGCTACGCCCTTCTCTGGCTCGACACAGCGCTGGAAGACTCCAGTGACGCTACGCTTGACAAGTTATCTGTTTATGATTGCGTATGCTCTGGCTCGGCGTTGCACTAGTTTTGCCGAGATCTCATCAATCGACAGCTCTCTGTTGACTAGGAAGTTGAGGATGGGCTGGGCCCTTGATGGAGCTGCGACTTCTTCTACTGTTAGTACGGCCACTGTGACCTGGATGGGTGGGTTGGGTGGTGGAGAGTTGGAGTCAGCCACCGCTTCTTGTGTCGCTGCAGTCCCCAGGCCGACTGCTGCAGTCCCCGGGCCGGGTTCTGAAGTCCCCGAGCCGGGTGCGACTACGGCAGTCCCCGGGCCGCTTGTCGAAATCCCCGAGCCGCCTGCTGGGTTCCTCCAGTCAGATCCGGCTGCATTAGGGGCGGGCGGTACGAAGATAGAGTCCGATTCTGGAGACGGCTTGATAGACGGCTTGAGGAGGCGCTGAAGAGAGACACCGGTTGGTATAGCCTGTCGGGTGGAGCCGATCCGTGCCAGGGCATCTGCTTGGTCGTTGTCGGCCCGTGGTACGTGAAGGAACTCGCACCCTTCGAAGTATCCACTGATCTGCTGGACGAGGAATCGATAGCTCGCCATGTTTGCATCCTTGGCGTCCCAGTCGCCAGATGGCTGCTGGACCACCAAGTCCGAGTCGCCATAACACAGGATCCGGCGTATGCCGAGCTCTTTGGCTAGCCGGAGCCCGTGTATGAGGGCCTCGTACTCAGCCACATTGTTGGAGGTGGCAATATGGATTTGTAGCATGTATTTGAGCTTGTCGCCTTTGGGAGAGGTGAGGACGATGCCGGCTCCCAAGCCGGTGCACATCTTGGACCCGTCGAAGTGCATCCGCCAATGAGTGGAGTCGGGAGCCGGCGGTAGGTACTGGGTCTCGGCCCAGTCGACAAGGAAGTCGGCCAATGCTTGGGACTTGATGGCGGTGCGGGGCTGGTAGAAGATTGTGTAAGGAGCCAGCGCAATGGCCCACTTAGCCACCCGGCCGGATGCATCCCGGCTGCCTATGATCTCGGCAAGCGGGGCGGTGCATACGACCGTGATGGGATGCTCTTGAAAGTAGGGCTTCAGCTTCTTGGCGGCGAAGTACACTCCATAGCAATCTTTTGGTAGTGTGGGTAGTTTTGCTTTGAGGTGGACAGTACTTCGCTTAAATAATATACCGGCCTCTGGACTAGCTAGGCTCGGCCTTCTTCTGGGCGCTAGACCACGATGACTGTACTGACCACTCGGCTAGTCGCGGTTATGTAGAGGAGCATGGGCTCCTTCTCAGTCGGCGCCACCAGGATAGGTGGAGTGGTCAGCATCTTCTTCAACCCATGGAAGGCTTGGTCTGCTTGGTCGTTCCACTCGAAGTGAGTGGATTTCTTCATGAGTCGGTACAGGGGGAGAGCCTTCTCTCCTAGCCGGCTGATGAAACGGTTTAGGGAGGCCAGGCACCCGGTGAACTTCTGAACATCTCGCAACTTTGTGGGAATCTCCATTCTCTCAATGGCCTTGATCTTCACAGGGTTGCACTCAATGCCGCGTTCGGAGACCAAAAAGCCTAGAAGTTGGCCGGCTGGTACTCCGAACACACATTTCTCGGGGTTGAGCTTGATCTGGAATCGGCGCAAGTTGGCAAATGTTTCTTTGAGGTCTTCCAGCAGGGCACCGTGCTTCTCCGTCTTCACCACAATATCGTCTACGTAGACGTGGGCATTTCTGCCGAGTTGCTTGAGGAGGCATTTCTGCATGCAACGCTGAAAAGTGGCACCGGCATTCCTCAGGCCGAATCATAGTCAGGTAACAGAAAGCTCCGAAGGGTGTGATGAAGGCGGTCTTCAGGCGGTCAGCTAGGTCCAACTTGATCTGGTGGTATCCTGAGTAGGCATCCAAGAAACTCAACAACTCGCATCCGGCTGTGGAGTCTATCACTTGATCAATCCGTGGCAGGGCAAACGGATCTTTGGGGCAGGCTTTGTTGAGGCTAGTGTAGTCTATACACATACGCCATTTGTTGTTCTTCTTCAACACCAAGACTGGGTTGGCAAGCCACTCTGGGAAAAACACTTCCATAATGAAGCCGGCGGCAAGGAGCTGGGCTATCTCTTCTCCTACGATTCTTCTCTTCTCCTCTGACAGTCAGCGGAGAGGCTGCTTGACTGGCTTCGCGTCCGCTCGGATGTGTAACTTGTGCTCGGCGAAATCCTTCGGAACACCCGGCATGTCCTTTGGGGACCATGCGAAGATGTCTCGATTCTCACGGAGGAAGTCGACGAGCTCGCCTTCCTATTTACTGTCTAGGTTTGCTCCAATGACAGCAAACCTCTCCGGGTTCTCTGGGTCCAGAGGTATCTTCTTCGTCTCCTTGGCAGGCTGGAAGGAGCCCTGCGCATCATATTCCTTGGGGTTGGGGGACAGGGCCGGCTGCTTGCCGGCCATGGCGACAACTCGCTCCAGCATCTTCTTCTCTTCTGCAACTACGAGGGACTTGGCCAGCCGGCTGCTGGCTGCAGCGCATTCGATGGACTTCTTGTAGTCGCCGGTTATCGTGATGATCCCCTTCGAGCTCGGCATCTTCATCTTGAGGTAGGCGTAGTGGGGCACAGCCATGAACTTGGCCAGGGCAGGTCGGCCAAGCAAGGCGTGGTAAGGGCTCTCTAGGTCCACTACCTCAAACCAGATCGCTTCTCGGCGAAAGTGATCCTTGTCTCCGAAGAGAACATCCATCTTAATCTTGCCGATTGGGGAACAGGACAGGCCGGGTATGATGCCATGGAACACGGTCCGACTTGGCATGAGCTGCTTTGCCTTGAGGTTCAACTTCTCCATGGTGTCGCGGTACAGTATGTTGATACTGCTTCCGCCATCAATCAGCACGCGGGAGAATCGGGCAGCTCGCCTCTCCGTCGCGAGGGTGACGTCCAACACCAATGCGTAGGAGCCAGGAGACGGCATCACCTTTGGGTGATCGTCCCGGCTCCAGCTGATAGGCCTTTCGGACCAATGCATGAACTCGGGGTTGCTGGAGGCGACTGCGTTGACCTCTTGGTGCTGTCGGCGCCGGCTGCGCTTGTCTTCAACCTGGCTCATGAAGACGACGTAGGCGGCGTGCTCTTCTGGGAACTCATCTTGAATGGCTCCGACTGCTGGTCGAGCAGCCGGCTGCTGGGGGGCTGGAGGCGGCGGACCGGGAGGCGGAGGCGGCACCCCCTCGCCCTTGGAGATCCGTGTGAGCCAGTGGCACTTCCGGGTCGTGTGGTTGGACGGCTTCGCGCCGCTGTGAAACTTGCAGGGGGCATCGAGAGTCTACTCGTAGGAGAAGGCCGGCTGCCAAGCCGGCCTGCCGCCCTTCTTCTTGGGAGCGGGCCGCTCTTCGGGCTGCTCGTCTTCGACAGTGGCCACCTGCCGACTGGTGGAAGGCGGCATAGGGGCCTTGCGCTTGTGGTCGTTCTGGTAGGGGCGTCGGTTGGAGTCGCCTGCCGGCGTCTTGGGAGCCGGAGCGAGCACCTTCCCAGAGGCGTCCACTCGGAGCTCGGTCTTCATCGAGGAGTCGGCCGTGGCGTACTTGTCTGCTATGACCAGCAGCTCATCGAGGGTAGCCGGCTCATCGCAGATGAGTCGGTGCTTGAGGAGGGTGCCCTCTCGGCACCCGGCGGTGAAGTACTCGATGGCTTGAACCTCGTGCACCCCCTCGCAGGAGTTGCGGAGCTCGGCCCACCACGTGAGGTAGTCGCGAGTCGATTCGCTGGGCCCTTGGACGCACAAGGAGAGCTGGCGGGGCTTTGGAGGCCGCTTGTACGTGCTGGTGAAGTTGCGGACGAAGACTTCCGTGAAGTCCAGCCAGTTGTTGACGCTGTAGGGCTTGAGGCTGTTTAGCCAGGTGCGTGCCGTGCCTTGAAGCATGAGAGGGACGTACTTCACGGCTATGCGCCTATTGCCGTTCGCTATGCTAACAGCGGTAGAGTAGTCAATGAGCCAATCTTCCGGCTTCACTGAGCCGTTGTACTTGGGCGTGTCTCTAGGGAGCGAGAACCCTTTGGGGAAGGGCTCGTCGCGGATGCGGGGGCCAAAGCAAGGCGGGCCGACATCGTCTTCTTCTTCTAGCGCCAGGGATCGCACTAGGCGGTCGATCCGGTGGCGGGCGTCGTTCTCGCCGACTCCTTCGCGGTGGCCTAGTCGGCCATCGAGAGTCGGATGCGTGACAGGCGGCGGGGTGGGATATCTCTCCCCACGAGGCGGGGTAGGAGGCGGATTGCCTTGACGTTCCACCGCTCGAGGGCGGCCTTCTGCGTCGCGCTCGATGGTGATTCGAGTCCGGCTACGGCTAGCAGCCGGCTCCTTGTCTTTCCTTGCGCGGGCGCCGCTCGTAGTCAGCGACCGGGATGTCACGGCGTGTTCTCGGCGTGGGGGAGGACTCTCAGCGCGGGTGCCGGCTTCATGCCGTTCTGCGGCCGCGTCGATCAGCTGCTGGATGCGCCTTGTCATGTAGGGTAGCTCATCAGCCCCCAGCCCGTTCAGCTCTTCTGCGGCTGCCTGAGCGGCTCGCCGATTCTCGAGTGGCGTGGCGTAGACTGGGCGGTCGGCCCCCAGCATGGTGGCAATGGCCGCGCCGCGCTTCTTGACGAGGCCGGCTCGGCTCGGCCCACCATGAGGCGGCGTACCAAAGGCGGCGCGGTCGACTTCGCGCTGGTGAGCCTCGGTGAGGCGTCTCATGGAGGCTATCTTCTGGCCCTCCGCGATGAGGGCGAGGCGGCGTGCCTCCAGAGTCTCGGCGTCGGTGTCGGCCGGGATGGGGATGGACAGGTCATGCACCGCCGCTTGCAGGGCGTCGTGGGCATTCTCGCCCGAGTCGGCGGCGTGGCTGATGACCAGCACCTTAGTGACAGCGCTGCTGCCACTGTCAGCTCGAGGGAGAGGGTCGTCGAAGACTACCACGTCGGAGGGGTAGGCGTCGAGCGATGCCGTGTCGGAGTCGACAAGCATCGGGTCGGTGGAGCCGACCGACTCCAAGTCCACAGCAAGCTCGCTAGAGACGTGAAGCTGGTCGAGGATGCTGACGAGGCGGCTCTCGGGGTAGTCCGTGCCCGCGTCGGACGCGGGCTCGTCAGAGATGCGAGTCTCGCCAAGAAGGTCGGCGAGGCAGCTCGCCGCGCAGGCGTCGTCGACGCCTTGCAGCGCGTCGGGGCAAGCGCCATCGGACGTAGCAGGCTGGCTACGCTCGCGGGGTAGGAAAAGGGTTCCCGTCCAGAACAGGTCTCCGGACGACGGTGCACCTGGCCCCACGGTGGGCGCCAAATGTCGGGTGGTAGGTGCGACATATGCCAACGGGTGGCTTATCATTGTGGGAACCAGTAAAACATCGCCGGTGCCTGGAAACGGGATGAGACGAAGACATTCACGCCGGCGGATCTTACCCAGGTTCGGGGCTCTCCATGGAGATAACACCCCTAGTCCTGCTCTGCGGGGTCTCCGCATGATCACTAGATCAGTATAGGTAACTACAAGTGCTCCTTGAGCTGTTTGGCTAGAGGAAGAAGAGGGCAAGGCTAGCTCTCCTTTTCTCTCTAGGTGGTGTGTGAAACTCTATGAGATCAACCCTTTGCATGGGTGTCCCGGGGGGTTTATATAGGCCTACCCCCCAGGGGTACAATGGTAATCTGGCCGGGTCCCAGCCGTCAGGGTCTATGCTCGCCGGCTTCTCCGCCGGCCATTGGGGCCCGCCGATTGGTGGGTCCCGCCGGCTACCGGCCTCTTGGCCGACAGGCCGGCCCCACTGCTTGGGGGCTTTGTCGGCGGCTGGTTACTGTTGCCTCGCCTCTGATGACGAGGGCTTTGTCGAGGTAAGCGTGGCTACAGTGCCGCCGCCTTGCGGGCTCCCACTGTAGCCTTACCTCGTCTTGTCTCCTTAATGAGGCACATGTTTCGAGGGAGGGAGGGAGGTGGCTATTGGGAGCCGGCCACGCCCCTGGCTGACTAGGGGAGGCCGGGCCGCCTTCGAGTGTCTCTCTGGCTAAAGGGGCGCGCCGCCCGCGGGCCGTACTGGCGCCTGTCATGGGTGACGTCGAGGCCAACATGGCTACAGTGCAGCGCCGGACGGAGGATGGCTGGCCCGTACGGCGCCCTGTGGCCATGCCTGCTTTGGGATACGGGTGTAGTGGGCTGTACTGCGGCCACACCCCGTCTTATCACCGTTATGTGGATACAGTCTTGGTGGGTGCAGTCTTGGCCGGCTTCTGGGAGTCATCTTTCTTTATGGCTGGCTTCTGGGAGTCGGTCCTCTTGGGGCCGGCTCCCTAGAGTCGGCCATCTTGTATCTTTCTTGGGGAAAGTTTCTGAGGCCGGGTCCCCTTCTGGTAGTCGGCCCTGGGGATAGCCGGCCGGGGGAAGGCGGCCCTATGCTTTGTATGCTTGAAGGCTCGAATGGCCTGATAATTTTTCGAAGAGCCAGGGGGAGTCGGTTAGGCTACCCGTGGCCATTTACTCCGACAATGATTGTGGTAAACTAAAAAGCAAAGACTCAAATAATACAAGACGCTCCAAGCAAAACACATATCATGTGGTGAATAAAAATATAGCTCCAAGTAAAGTTACCGATGGAAGTAGACGAAAGAGGGGATGCCTTCCGGGGCATCCCCAATCTTTTGCTTTTTGGTGTCCTTAGATTATCTTGGGGTGCCATGGGCATCCCCAATCTTAGGCTCTTGCACTCCTTGTTCCATAATCCATCAAATCTTTCACCCAAAACTTGAAAACTTCACAACACAAAACTTAACAGAAAATCTCGTGAGCTCCGTTAGCGAAAGAAAACAAAACACCACTTCAAGGTACTGTAATGAACTCATTCTTTATTTATATTGGTGTTAAACCTACTGTATTCCAACTTCTCTATGGTTTATAAACTATTTTACTAGCCATAGATTCATCAAAATAAGCAAACAACACACGAAAAACAGAATCTGTCAAAAACAGAACAGTCTGTAGTAATCTGTAACTAACGCCAAGTTCTGGAACTCCAAAAATTCAGCAAAAATAGGACGGCCTAGGAAATTTGTTTGTTGATCAGGAGAAATTTGAATCAATATTTTATCACGTTCTGGTGATTTTTAACAATTATTTTTGTGAACAGAAAGTTTCTGCAATTTTCAGCAAGATCAAATAACTATCATCCAAGAAGATCCTATAGGTTAAACTTGGCACAAACACTAATTAAAACATAAAAACACATCTAACCAGAGGCTATATCAAATATTTATTCCTAAACAGAAGCAAAAAGCAAAAAACTAAGAATAAAATTGGGTTGCCTCCCAACAAGCGCTATCATTTAACGCACCTAGCTAGGCATAATAGCAAGGATAGATCTAGGTATTGCCATAATAATAGGATAGATCATTAAAACTCATTTCATATTCTCTACGTTCAGCAGCAAGTTTTCTTTGAGGCAATCAAAAGTAATCAAAAGGGCTAAATTTAATGGGACAAAAGTCCCCAAGATCAACTTTAGGAGGTATAGGTTCCTCCTTCGGCCCTTCGTATTGCACAACCAATTCATCATTATAAGCATTCTTTTGACAGAACTTTGTGAGCCTATACTCGACAGAATATCCTAGCTCATTATTTCGAATAGCAAAATCATTATTAAGTTCAGACATTCTATCAACTAGAACATTGGTAGAAACCTTTTTTCTAAGGTTTTCATTAAAAGAAACATAGTCTAGAGTTTGAAAACACATTATTTCCTCTTGATCAAATAATATAGTCTCTATGGGAGGACAGCCAGCGTCCACCCTATAGTGCGCAAAGATTTCTTTGGCCTCTTTTATTATAAATCTGAACTCATGAGCCAAAAAGATAGTAGCGGCACGCTTAACAGAAGAATGCTCAATATTAGAAAATTCTAGGAAAATCCTTTGTATGCAAGGGTGCATGTGCATAAATTGCCTTTCAAGTTCAACTACAAGCATGGCAATAGCGTCCGCAAGACTACTAGTTCTATGAAGAATAGAACTACCCATAGAAGGTAAAGCACCGGCACAAGTAAAGAAATCTTGAATAACCCCTTTTCCAATAATATTATCACTACCAATCGGATTTTTTTGTATGTAAGATAGGGGGTTCTTCAGCAGGAGCATCAGAATTTTCCATGTTATTACTATTGTCCATATCGACAATAGTTTCCCCAATTTCAGACATAATGACAGAAAGTGTGAGGAGCAAAAAGAAAGAGGGAGGCGAACGGAAAAGAGAGGGCGAATCAAACGGCAAGGGTGAAGTGGGGGAGAGGAAAACGAGAGGCAAATGGAAAATAATGTAATGCGGGAGATAAAGGTTTGTGATGGGTACTTGGTATGTTGACTTTTGCGTAGACTCCCCGGCAACGGCGCCAGAAATCCTTCTTGCTACCTCTTGAGCACTGCGTTGGTTTTCCCTTGAAGAGGAAAGGGTGATGCAGCAAAGTAGCGTAAGTATTTCCCTCAGTTTTGAGAACCAAGATATCAATCCAGTAGGAGGCCACGCACAAGTCCCTCGCACCTACACAAACAAATAAATCCTCGCAACCAACGCAATAAAGGGGTTGTCAATCCCTTCACGGTCACTTACGAGAGTGAGATCTGATAGATATGATTAGATAATATTTTTGGTATTTTTATGATAAAGATGCAAAGTAAAGAAAACAAAATAAAAGCGGCACCAGAAATAGCTTGTTGTCGGGAGATTAATATGATGGAAAATAGACCCGGGGGCCATAGGTTTCACTAGTGGCTTCTCTCGAGAGCATAAGTATTACGGTGGGTGAACAAATTACTGTTGAGCAATTGACAGAATTGAGCATAGTTATGAGAATATCTAGGTATGATCATGTATATAGGCATCACGTCCGAGACAAGTAGATCGACTCCTGCCTGCATCTACTACTATTACTCCACACATCGACCGCTATCCATCATGCATCTAGAGTATTAAGTTCAAAAGAACAGAGTAACACTTTAAGCAAGATGACATGATGTAGAGGGATAAACTCATGCAATATGATATAAACCCCATCTTGTTATCCTCGATGGCAACAATACAATACGTGCCTTGCTGCCCCTACTGTCACTGAGAAAGGACACCGCAAGATTGAACCCAAAGCTAAGCACTTCTCCCATTGCAAGAAAGATCAATCTAGTAGGCCAAACCAAACTGATAATTCGAAGAGACTTGCAAACATAACCAATCATACATAAAAGAATTCAAAGGAGATTCAAATATTGTTCATGGATAAACTTGATCATAAACCCACAATTCATCGGTCTCAACAAACACACCGCAAAAGAAGATTACATCGAATAGATCTCCACAAGAGAGGGGGAGAACATTGTATTGAGATCCAAAAAGAGAGAAGAAGCCATCTAGCTAATAACTATGGACCCGAAGGTCTGAGGTAAACTACTCACACATCATCGGAGAGGCTATGGTGTTGATGTAGAAGCCCTCCGTGATCGATGCTCCCTCCGGCGGAGCTCCGGAAAAGGCCCCAAGATGGGATCTCACGGGTACAGAAGGTTGCGGCGGTGGAATTAGGTTTTTGGCTCCGTATCTGGTAGTTTGGGGGTACGTAGGTATATATAGGAGGAAGAAGTACGTCGGTGGAGCAACGTGGGGCCCACGAGGGTGGAGGGCACGCCTAGGGGGGTAGGTGCGCCCCCTACCTCGTGCCCTCCTGGTTGATGTCTTGACGTAGGGTCCAAGTCCTCTGGATCACGTTCGTTCCGAAAATCACGTTCCCAAAGGTTTCATTCCGTTTGGACTCCGTTTGATATTCTTTTTCTTCGAAACTCTGAAATAGGCAAAAATCGCCAATTCTGGGCTGGGCCTCCGGTTAATAGGTTAGTCCCAAAAGTAATATAAAAGTGTATAATAAAGCCCATTAATGTCCAAAACAGAATATATTATAGCATGGAACAATCAAAAATTATAGATACGTTGGAGACGTATCACCCTCCACGGGGTGGTCCTGTTCATCCAGCCCTCCACGGGGTCCTGTTCATCCAGCCCCAACCGGCTCGATCGATCGGGGTCCTGTTCATCCAGAGGCAACACCACGATGTCCTGTTCATCCACCCCCACCGGGAACTGTTCATCCAAACCCCCCAGCAACGCTCACTGTTCATCCAGAGGCAGCATCGGTCGGCTTCAGTTAGCAGCAGTAGCGAAGGAATCGCTCGTTCGGGTTCAGTTAACAGCCATCGATTGATCGCTCGGGTTCAGTAACGCATAGCCTACAGTGCAATCGCTCGGGTTCAGTTAGAGCCCAACGCCTCGCACCCACGCGCGTGCGTGTATGAGCGAAACGCGCATCGCTCGGCCCCAATCACCCACCGTAACCGGGAACACCTCGATATTTTCCTCGCCCTCACTTCTACCACGGGTTTTTCCGTCATGGACGGCCCAAAGAATGTCATGCAGCTGCGTCTCCGGCCCGCCCAGGACGAAAAGCCCATTTTCTGTCATGATTTTTTGTCATAGAAGTAGGACCCCACCACATCTATGATGATACCGGGTTTTGTCACAATTATCGTCATAGAAGTGTCATAAGTATGACAGGAAAAAATTTCGTTCGGCCCAAAATGTCACGGATGTGTCTTTTTTGTAGTGGATCCTTTTGGTAATATCTTGATTAGTAGAATAAAGTTTTAGTATGATCTAGTTTTGAGTTTTGCTTTATGATCCTTATATGTAATCGAGTCTGTGAGCTATATTTAATAAATATTAGTGTTGAGTCAAGGGCTTGATTATCTTGCTATGATCTTAAGTGAATAAAAGAGAAATAAAGCGATCATATTTATCTTATGGAGAGTAATGACTTCACATATAAAGAGTATGATGATTAAAAGTTGTTGAAAGTTGAAAAACATAGTTTTGGTCATCGTTGCAATTAATAGGAAGTAATAAATAAAGAGAGGTTTCACATATAAATATACTATCTTGGACATCTTTTATGATTGTGAGCACTCATTAAAATATGACATGCTAAAGAGTTGATGTTGGACAAGGAAGACAACGTAATGGGTTATGTTTTCTTATATCTGAAATAAAGTATATTGTCATGGATCATCCAACATGTTGAGCTTGCCTTTCCCCCTCATGCTAGCAAATTCTTTGCACCAAGTAGAGATACTACTTGTGCTTCCAAATACCCATAAACCCAGTTTTGCCATGAGAGTCCACCATATCTACTTATGGATTGAGTAAGATCCTTCAAGTAAGTTGTCATTGTCGGATGCAATAAAAATTGCTCTCTAAATATGTATGATTTATTAGTGTGGGAGAAAATAAGCTTTATACGATCTTGTGATGTAGAAGTAATAAAAGCGATGGACTGCATAATAAAGGTCTATATCACAAGTGGCAATATAAAGTGACGTTCTTTCGCATTAAGATTTTGTGCATCCAACATAAAAGCACATGACAACCTCTGCTTCCCTTTGTGAAGGGCCTATCTTTTACTTTTATCTTCTACCTTATGCAAGAGTCATGGTGATCTTCACCTTTCCTTTTTATATTTTATCCTCTGGCAAGCACATTGTGTTGGAAAGATCCTTATATATATATATATATATATATATATATATATATATATATATATATATATATATATATATATATATATATATATATATATATATATATATATATATATATATCCAATTGGATGTAAGTTAGCATGAGCTATTATTGTTGACATTACCCTTGAGGTAAAAGGTTGGGAGGCGAAACTATAAGCCCCTATCTTTCTCTGTGTCCGATTAAAACTTCATAACCACAAGTATTGCGTGAGTGTTAGCAATTGTGAAAGACTAAATGATAGTGGAGTATGTGGACTTGCTGAAAAGCTCTTACGTAGACTCTTTCCAATGTTATGATAAATTGCAATTGCTTCAGTGACTGAGATTATAGTTTGTTAGTTTTCAATAAAGTTTCTGATTCATACTTAACATTGTGAATAGATTGTTACTTTATCATAAGAATTCATATGACAATATTCATATATGTTGCTGTTATAAAAATGATCATGATGCCCTCATGTCCGTACTTTATTTTATCGACACCTCTATCTCAAAACATGTGGACATATTTTTCGATATCGGCTTTCGCTTGAGGACAAGCGAGGTCTAAGCTTGGGGGAGTTGATACGTCCATTTTGCATCATGCTTTGATATTGATATTTATTGCATTATGGGCTGTTATTACACATTATGTCACAATACTTATGCCTTTTCTCTCTTATTTTACAAGGTTTACATGAAGAGGGAGAATGCCGGCAGCTGGAATTCTGGGCTGGAAAAGGAGCAAATATTAGAGACCTATTCTGCACAACTCCAAAAGTCCTGAAACTCCACGGTAGTTGTTTTTGGAATTTATAAGAAATACTGAGCGAAGAAAATACCAGAGGGGGCCCACACCCTGGCCACGAGGGTGGGGGGTGCGCCCTACCCCCTGGGCGCGCCCCCTGCCTCGTGGGCCCCCTGGCAGGCCTCCGGTGTCCATCTTCTGCTATATGAAGTCTTTTATCCTGGAAAAAACAGAAGCAAGCTTGCGGAACGAAACTCTGCCGCCACGTGGCGGAACCAATCTAGGGCTCCGGTGGAGCTGTTCTGCCGGGGAAACTTCCCTCTGGGAGGGGGAAATCATCGCCATCGTCATCACCAACGATCCTCTCGTCGGGAGGGGGTCAATCTCCATCAACATCTTCACCAGCACCATCTCCTCTCAAACCCTAGTTCATCTCTTGTATCCAATCTTTGTCCCAAAGCCTCAGATTGGTACCTGTAGGTTGCTAGTAGTGTCATTACTCTTTGTAGTTGATGCTAGTTGGTTTATTCGGTGGAAGATTATATGTTTAGATCCTTAATGCATATTAATACCCCTCTGATTATGAACATGAATATGATTTGTGAGTAGTTACGTTTGTTCCTGAGGACATGGGAGAAGTCTTGCTATTAGTAGTCATGTGAATTTGGTATTCGTTCGATATTTTGAGTGAGATGTATGTTGTATCTCCTCTAGTGGCGTCATGTGAACGTCAACTACATGACACTTCACCATTGTTTGGGCCTAGGGGAAGGCATTGGGAAGTAATAAGTAGATGATGGGTTGCTAGAGTGACAGAAGCTTAAACCCCAGTTTATGCGTTGCTTCGTAAGGGGCTGATTTGGATCCATATGTTTCATGCTATGGTTAGTTTTACCTTAATACTTCTTTTGTAGTTGCGGATGCTTGCATTAGGAGTTAATCATAAGTGGGATGCTTGTCCAAGTAAGGACAGCGCCCAAGCACCGGTCCACCCACATATCAAATTATCAAAGTACCGAACGCGAATCATATGAGCGTGATGAAAACTAGCTTGACGATAATTCCCATGTGTCCTCGGGAGCGTTTTCCTTCATATAAGAATTTGTCCAGGCTTGTCCTTTGCTGCAAAAAGGATTGAGCCATCTTGCTGCACCTTATTTACTTTTGTTACTTGTTGCTCGTCACCAATTACCTTATCACAAAACTATCTGTTACCGATAATTTCAGTGCTTGCAAAGAATAACTTACTGAAAACCGCTTGTCATTTCCTTCTGCTCCTCGTTGGGTTCGACACTCTTACTTATCGAAAGAACTACGATGGATCCCCTACACTTGTGGGTCATCAGCAATCTATACCGTGCTGGCCTTGCCCTTCGCTGGTTGTGGCTCTAGGCTATCGATCCTTCTCGCCCTTGGGGCACCTTTAGCTTCAGCATGATACCGATGTTCAGGAGATCTTCCGTGCCTCCACCTGCTAGGACCTCGGTGATGGCCGTACCTGCCGTTTCTGGACGGATCATTGGGTCCAAGGGTAGTGCATCACTAAGATCGTGCCATCTGCTACCTCTTGAGCATGCGTTGGTTTTCCCTTGAAGAGGAAAGGGTGATGCAACAAAGTAGCGTAAGTATTTCCCTCAGTTTTTGAGAACCAAGGTATCAATCTAGTAGGAGATAACACCCAAGTCACATAGTACCTGCACAAACAATCAAGAACCTTGCAACCAACGCGATAATGGGGTTGTCAATCCCTTCACGGTCACTTGCAAAAGTGAGATCTGATAAAGATAATAAGATAAATATTTTTTGTATTTTTGTTGTATAAATTGGAAAGTAAATATTGCAAAATAAAAGATCGGCGATAGAATTTGGCAAGTTGACGGGAAACTAATATGAAGATTATATGATGGAAAATAGACCCGGGGGCCATAGGTTTCACTAGTGGCTTCTCACAAGATAGCATGTATTACGGTGGGTGAACAAATTACGGCCGAGCAATTGATAGAAAAGCGCATAGTTATGAGAATATCTAAGGCAATGATCATGAATATAGGCATCACGTCCGTGTCAAGTAGATCGAAATGATTCTGCATCTACTACTATTACTCCACACATCGACCGCTATCCAGCATGCATCTACAGTATTAAGTTCATAAGAACAGAGTAACGCATTAAGCAAGATGACATGACATAGAGGGATAAACTCAATTAATATGATATAAACCCCATCTTTTTATCCTAGATGGCAACAATACAATATGTGCCTTGCTGCCCCTACTGTCACTGGGAAAGGACACCGCAAGATTGAACCCAAAGCTAAGCACTTCTACCATGGCAAGAAAGATCAATCTAGTAGGCCAAACTAAATCGATAATTCGAAGAGACTTGCAAAGATATCAAATCATGCATATAAGAATTCAGAGAAGAACCAAATAATATTCATAGATAAACTTGATCATAAATCCACAATTCATCGGATCTCGGCAAACACACCTCAAAAGAGTATTACATCGAATAGATCTCCAAGAACATCGAGGAGAACTTTGTATTGAGAATCAAAGAGAGAGAAGAAGCCATCTAGCTAATAACTATGGACCCGAAGGTCTGTGGTAAACTACTCACACATCATCGGAGAGGCTATGGTGTTGATGTAGAAGCCCTCCGTGATCGGTTCCCCCTCCGGCGGAGCATCGGAAAAGGCCCCAACATGGGAGAAGGTTGCGGCGGTGGAAAAGTGGTTTCGTGGCTCCCCCTGATGTTTTTAGGGTATAAGAGTATATATAGGAGAAAGAAGTACGTCGGTGGAGCTCCGTGGGGCCCACGAGGGTGGGGGGCGCGCCTACCCCCCTAGGCACGCCCTCCTGCCTCATGGCCGCCTCGTAGAGTTCCAGACTTGATCAACTCCAAGTCTTCTGGATTGCGTTTGTTCCAAGAAAGATCATCGCGAAGGTTTCATTCCGTTTGGGTTCCGTTTGGTATTCCTTTTCTGCAAAACACTGAAATAGGCCAAAAAAACAGGATTTGGCACTGGGCCTTCAGCTAATATGTTAGTCCCAAAAATAATATAAAAGAGCATATTAAAGCCCATTAAACATCCAAAACAGATAATATAATAGCATGGAACAATTAAAAATTATAGATACGTTGGAGACGTATCAAGCATCCCCAAGCTTAATTCCTGCTCGTCCTCGAGTAGGTAAATGATAAAAACAGAATTTTTGATGTGGAATGCTACCTAACATATTTTTCAATGTAATTTTCTTTATTGTGGCATGAATGTTCAGATCCGAAAGATTCAAGACAAAGGTTTAATATTGACATAAAAACAATAATACTTCAAGCATACTAATAAAGCAATCATGTCTTCTCAAAATAACATGGCCAAAGAAAGTTATCCCTACAAAATCATATAGTCTGGCTATGCTCTATCTTCATCGCACAAAATATTTCAATCATGCACAACCCCGGTTTCAGCCAAGCAATTGTTTCATACTTTAGTATTCTCAAACTTTTTCAACTTTCACGCAATACATGAGCATGAGCCATGGACATAGCACTATAGGTGGAATAAAATGGTGGTTGTGGAGAAGACAAAAAGGAGGAAGATAGTCTCACATCAACTAGGCGTATCAACGGGCTATGGAGATGCCCATCAATAGATATCAATGTGACTGAGTAGGGATTGACATGCAACGGATGCACTAGAGCTATAAGTGTATGAAAGCTCAACAAAAGAAACTAAGTGGTTGTGCATCCAACTTGCTTGCTCATGAAGACCTAGGGCAATTTGAGGAAGCCCATCACTGGAATATACAAGCCAAGTTCTATAATGAAAAATTCCCACTAGTATATGAAAGTGACAACATAAGAGACTCTCTATCATGAAGATCATGGTGCTACTTTGAAGCACAAGTGTGGAAAAAGGATAGTATAACATTGTCCCTTCTCTCTTTTTATCTCATTTTTGGTGGGCTTCTTTGGCCTCTTTTATTTTTCGTCCGGAGTCTCATCCCGACTTGTGGGGGAATCATAGTCTCTATCATCCTTTCCTCACATGGGACAATGATCTAACAATGAAGATCATCACACTTTTATTTACTTACAACTCGATACGTAGAAAAAAAATATGACTCTATGTGAATGCCTCCGGCGGTGTACCGGGATGTGCAATGAATCAAGAGTGACATGTATGAAAGAATTATGAACGGTGGCTTTGCCACAAATACGATGTAAACTACATGATCATGGAAAGCAATATGACAATAATGATGCGTGTCATAATAAACGGAACGGTGGAAAGTTGCATGGCAATATATCTCGGAATGGCTATAGAAATGCCATAATAGGTAGGTATGGTGGCTGTTTTGAGGAAGGTAAATGATGGGTTTATGGTACCGGCGAAAGTTGCGCGGCACAAGAGAGGCTAGCAATGGTGGAAATGTGAGAGTGCGGATAATCCATGGACTCAACATTAGTCATAAAGAACTCACATACTTATTGCAAAAATCTACAAGTCATCAAAACTAAGCACTACAATCATGCTCCTAGGGGAAGGGTTGGTAGGAGTTAACCATGGCGCGATCCCGACCTCCACACATAAGGAAGACAATCAATAAATAAATCATGCTCCAACTTCATCACATAACGGTTCACCATACGTGCATGCTACGGGAATCACAAACTTTAACAAAAGTATCTCTCAAATTCACAACTACTCAACTAGCATGACTCAAATATCACCATCTTCATATCTCAAAACAATCATAAGGAATCAAACTTCTCGTAGTATTCAATGCACTTTATATGATAGTTTTTATTATACCCATCTTGGATGCTCATCATATTAGGACTAATTTTATAGCCAAAGCAAATTACCATGCTGTTCTAAAAGACTCTCAAAATAATATAAGTGAAGCATGAGAGATCAATAATTTCTATAAAATAAAACCACCATCGTGCTCTAAAAAGATATAAGTGAAGCACTAGAGCAAAATTATCTAGCTCAAAAGATATAAGTGAAGCACATAGAGTATTCTAATAAATTCCGATTCATGTGTGTCTCTCTCAAAAGGTGTATTCATCAAAGGATGATTGTGGTAAACTAAAAAGCAAAGACTCAAATCATACAAGACGCTCCAAGCGAAACACATATCATGTGGTGAATAAAAATATAGCCTCAAGTAAACTTACCGATAGATGAAGACGAAAGAGGGGATGCCTTCCGGGGCATCCCCAAGCTTAGGCTTTTGGTTGTCCTTGAATTTTACCTTGGGGTGCCTTGGGCATCCCCAAGCTTAGGCTCTTGCCACTCCTTATTGCAAAATCCATCAAATCTTTACCCAAAAACTTGAAAACTTCACAACACAAAACTTAACAGAAAATCTCGTGAGCTCCGTTAGTATAAGAAAACAAACCACCACTTTAAGGTACTGTAATGAAATCATTCTTTATTTAAATTGGTGTTAAACCTACTGTATTCCAACTTCTCTATGGTTCATACCCCCCGATACTACTCATAGATTCATCAAAATAAGCAAACAACACACGAAAAACAGAATCTGTCAAAAACAGAACAGTCTGTAGCAATCTGATTCATACGCATACTTCTGTAACTCCAAAAATTCTGAGAAATTAGGAAATCCTAAGCAATTTTTTTATTAATCTTATGCAAAAAGAATCAACTGAAAATCACGTTCCTGTGATTTATGAAAATTATTTTCGTGCGTGCAAAAGTTTCTGTTTTTCACCAAGATCAAATTAACTATCACCGTAGGCTATCCCAAAGGTATTACTTGGCACAAACACTAATTAAAACACAAAACCACATATAACCAGAGGCTAGATGAATTATTTATTACTAAATAGGAACAAAAAGCAAAGAACAAAAATAAAATTGGGTTTCCTCCCAACAAGCGCTATCGTTTAACGCCCCTAGCTAGGCATTGAGATTTCGATGATGCTCACATGAAAGACAAGAATTGAAGGGCAAAGAGAGCATCATGAAACACGTGACAAACACATCTAAGTCTAACATACTTCCTATGCATGGGCATCTTATAGGAAAACAAATTATCATAGCAAGCAAAAACTAGCATATGCAAGGAAGCGGAAAGAAACAATAGCAATCTCAACATAACGAGAGGTAATTTATTATCATGAAAATTTCTACAACCATATTTTCCTCTCTCATAATAACTACATGTGGGATCATAAGCAAATTCAACAAAATAGCTATCACATAAAATATTTTCAACACGATCCACATGCATGCAAAGTTGACACTCTTCCAAAATAGCGGGATTAACATTAGCTAAAGTCATGACCTCTCCAAACCCACTTTTATAAAAAAATCATAAGATTGAACATTCTTCGAATATGTGGGATCTAAAGTTGAAACTCTTCCAAACCCACTTTAAATATTATTGCAAACACTATTATCAATCTCATATTCATCATGGGGCTTAAATAAATTTTCAAGATCATAAGAAGAATCACCCCAATCATGATCATTGCAACATTTAGTGGACATAGCAAAACTAGCATCCCCAAGCTTAGGGTTTTGCATATCATTAACACAGTTGACATTAATAGAATTTGTGATAACATCATTGCAATCATGCTTTTTATTCAAAGATCTATCGTGAATCACTTCATAAAGCACTTCATCACAATTTTCAGATTCACGGATTTCAAGCAAAACCTCATAAAGATAGTCTAGTGCACTCAACTCACTAGCAACAGGTTCATCATAATTGGATCTCTTAAAAAGATTAGCAATTGGATGAGGATCCATAAACTTTTAGCAAGCAAAGATGCAAGCAAAAAGAAGGCACATGGTAACACAAGCAAACAAAAGATCGAACGGAAGAGGGGCGAAGAAAAGGCAAAGGTTTTCGAAAATCATTTCAGAAGTGGGGGAGAGGAAAACGAGAGGCACATGGCAAATAATGTAATGCGAGGGAGAACAGTTTATATGGGTACTTGGTATGTCTTGACTTGGCATAGATCTCCCCGGAAACGGCGCCAGAAATCCTTCTTGCTACCTCTTGAGCATGCGTTGGTTTTCCCTTGAAGAGGAAAGGGTGATGCAGCAAAGTAGCGTAAGTATTTCCCTCAGTTTTTGAGAACCAAGGTATCAATCCAGTAGGAGATAACACGCAAGTCACCTAGTACCTGCACAAACAATCAAGAACCTTGCAACCAACATGATAAAGGGGTTGTCAATCCCTTCACAGTCACTCGCAAAAGTGAGATCTGATAAATATAATAAGATACATATTTTTGGTATTTTAGTTGTATAGATTGGAAAGTAAAGATTGCAAAATAAAGGAACGGCGACAGAAATTGGCAAGTTAACGGGAAACTAATGTGATGTAAAATAGAAGATTATATGATGGAAAATAGACCCGGGGGCCATAGGTTTTACTAGTGGCTTCTCTCAAGATAGCATGTATTACGGTGGGTGAACAAATTACGGCCGAGCAATTGATAGAAAAGCACATAGTTATGACAATATCTAAGGCAATGATCATGAATATAGGCATCACGTCCGTGTCACGTAGATCCAGCATCTACTACTATTACTCCACACATTGACCGCCATCCAGCATGCATCTAGAGTATTAAGTTCATAAGAACAGAGTAACACATTAAGCAAGATGACATGATGTAGAGGGATAAACTCAAGTAATATGATATAAACCCCATCTTTTTATCCTCGATGGCAACAATACAATACGTGCCTTGCTGCCCCTACTGTCACTAGGAAAGGACACCGCAAGATTGAACCCAAAGCTAACCACTTCTCCCATTGCAAGAAAGATCAATCTAGTAGGCCAAACTAAACCGATAATTCGAAGAGACTTACAAATATATCAAATCATGCATATAAGAATTCAGAGAAGAACCAAATAATATTCATAGATAAACTTGATCATAAATCCACAATTCATCGGATCTCGGCAAACACACCGCAAAAGAGTATTACATCGAATAGATCTCCAAGAACATCGAGGAGAACTTTGTATTGAGAATCAAAGAGAGAGAAGAAGCCATCTAGCTAATAACTATGGACCCGAAGGTCTGTGGTAAACTACTCACACATCATGGGAGAGGCTATGGTGTTGATGTAGAAGCCCTCCGTGATCGGTTCCCCCTCCAGCGGAGCGCCGGAAAAGGCCCCAAGATGGGATCTCATGGGTACAGAAGGTTGCGGTGGTGGAAAGTGGTTTCGTGGCTCCCCCTGATGGTTTTAGGGTATAAGAGTATATATAGGCGAAAGAAGTACGTCGGTGGAGCTCCGTGGGGACCACGAGGGTGGGGGGCGTGCCCTCCTGCCTCGTGGCCACCTTGCGGAGTTCCAGACTTCAACTCCAAGTCTTCTGGATTGTGTTTGTTCCAAGAAAGATCATCGCGATGGTTTCATTCCGTTTGGATTCCGTTTGGTATTCCTTTTCTGCAAAACACTGAAATAGGCAAAAAAAACAGGAATTGGCACTGGGCCTTCGGTTGATAGGTTAGTCCCAAAAATATTATAAAAGAGCATATTAAAGCCCATTAAACATCCAAAACAGATAATATAATAATATGGAACAATCAAAAATTATAGATACGTTGGAGACGTATCACCATCTGTGCTTGCCTTGGTGCCCAAGCTGAGGCACAATGCTTGATTTGTGGCCGATGGCCTCCTCCATCGGGCTTGGACTCAAGACATCCAAGGGGCCCTCGGGCCACTTGCGACCATCCAGTACATTGAGCTCTAGCGGCGAGTTTGCGACATCAACCTCTCCAATGCCGCTGATTCCATTCGTTGGCACTGGACCTCCTCCCGCATGTACACGACTAGCTCCTGCTATGCTGCCCATTTCCATGGCTCTGCCTTTTCACCACATGGCAAGCTGACCTGGAAGACCTGGACCCCTCTATGCTACATAATTTTCATCTGGCTTGTCTCGCAGGGTCGCTGCTGGACTACAGAGCGACGTTCTCGAATCGGGCTTCCTCACAGCCCGCCTTGCGTCCTATGTGACTAGTCGCTCGAGACTATTGACCATCTCTTGGTGGGATGCCCGTTCTCCCGCGAGGTGTGGCACAAGGTTCTGTCCGCCCACCGACTCACGGTGTCCATTCCGACGACGACCGACAACTTCATTGACTGGTGGAGCTCGGTGACGATCACCTCTCTGGCATCGTTGCACAAAGGCTTTACCTCGCTTGGCATCCTAGTTGCCTGGAACCTTTGGAAACACCGCAACTCTTTAGTTTTTGACTTGGGTCGCCCCTCCGTTGGTCTTCTGACGCAGACCATTCTCGACGAGGCGCGGCCGTGGGCTTTGGCTGGTGCTACTGGATTGGCGGTGATCACCCAGTTTGAACCCCCTTTGGTGTCTGTCTAGTTTTTGTTGGGCTGAGCACCCCGGCTTCTTCTTATCAATGTAGTTACATCCCTGCCCTCTGGTGTACGAGTCGTGTATCTATAACTATGTAACTCTTGGCTTTCTGCCTATCAATGAAATGATACACAACTTGAGAAGCAGGAGCGATATGAAATCAAGCCTAGCTAGAAGGGCACCCGTACGTGTGGGCGGCGGCGGTGACAGGAAGAAGGGACACGACAGAAACATCAATAGGTCAGGGCGTGGCAGATGTGATCGATCTCCTGCATCTCCTTCGCAGGGACTCGTGCATCCGTTGTTAGTTCTACAAGAAAAAATAGTCCACCAATGTAAGTCGTCTAGGTTAACTATTCGTTGATCCTAACGCCTGCATTTACTTATCTTCTCCTTGTTCCTCTTAATCCTGCCCTTCTAGCCAGGCTTGATTTCATATCGCTCCAGCGTCAAACGAATGGAATGTTGCATTGGTAAGGAATATATTTCAGCCTTTTGATGCAGACGAGATATGTAAGATCAAGATTCCAGCACAAAAGTTTGAGGACTGTGTGGCTTGGCACTACGACAATACCGGAATTTTTACGGTCAAGAATGTGTACAAGCTCGCTGACTCATTGAAGAGAAGTGGAAAAAGCCTGCCAACTAGTCCCACTAGCGATCCGGGAGACTGAAGCATCTGGGATGTGATATGGAAAGAAAAAATCCCAGAAAAAGTGAAAGTCTTCGGATGGAGAGTCGCCACTGCATAGCAACGAAGCACAACTCTTACCGAAGAACTCTGGTAGAAGAGGATGTGTGTGATATCTGCGGAGTTGAAAAAGAAGATGAATTTCATGCTACAGTGAAGTGCACTAGGAGCAGGGCGTTGAGGCAAGAGATGAGAGCTCACTGGAATATCACAAAAGAGGCCGAATTCACCCATATGGGCCCGGATTGGCTACAGAACCTGCTGCTTGCTAACATCGAATCCGTCAGGAACAGGGTGCTCTTAATTTTATGGCAATGTTGGAACATGAGAAACAACGTAATCCATGAGGACAGAAAAAACAGTCACGGGAGCGGCACAGTTTTTAATTTGATTCAACAATGAATTGAAGAATGCATAGACTGTAAAAGAATCAAGCGGGAATAAGAAGCCTACATATCTGTTCAGCGATAGGCCAACCAAGCCGACTAACACTCAACCAAATCACTGGGTCCCTCCCCCATCGGGTGTGGTGAAAATGAACTGTGATGCAAGCTTCATCAAGGAGACAAGAGAGGCCTGGGGAGGTGCAGTGACTAGGGATTGCCAAGGGAGAGTGTATGCCTCAATGGGTCGACACCTGCCACAATGCAGCTCAGTGGAGGAAGCAGAAGCTGCAGCAGTGCTCATTGGCCTGACAGAGCTATGAAAGCTGTACAAAGGCCACCTGACTCTGGAGGTTGATTGTGCCAGACTCGGCTGAGAACTACAAACCACTAGGAGATGCAGATCAGCTAACCATGCATTAGTATCTGACATAAAAAGAATTATCTCAACCTTTTAAGCTTGCGAGATCAGCGTGGTCTAACGCTCTAAAAATGCCCTAGCCCATGAGTTGGCAGCAACAAGCCGAAGGGAGGGCGATTTCCTCTTGATTGCTGCGGTTCCTCAGAATACCGTGGAGATTATGACAGCTGAATGTATTCCCACCATGGTGTAGGCTATCCATGGTTCTCAAAAAACAAGAAGAAATGAAATGATACACAACTTGTGTATTCGGGAAAAGGTCCTGGCAGTGTGTTTATATGCTTCAACGTCACCTCCCCGGGTTATTTCGGCCGTGGCTGCATGATCTCGGACACCACACCCTGCTAGGTCCTTTTGCCTTTTCTTTTGATCTTCTGCTGGATGGTGTTCAAGTATTGATAATGGAAAATTCTGCTAAGTCAAGTAGTGGAGATTGATGTGAACAAGTTCAAATCAACCTGGGGCCTAATGTTGGGGATATAACTCCGAGGTATGACCCGCCCAAGATGGGCCGGGTCACACCGTTGGCGGCTCATGGTGAGAAGGCCCAAGACCCGGAGATGATTCAAGGCCCAAAGGTGGGAACCGCCATACGATGACTTATTCTGTAAGGCAGGTTTAGTTAGAAACCGAGCCGGCCACGTTTGTGTGAGCTGGCCAGGACTCTGTAAACCGCCGGGCATCAACCTGTATATAAAGGGGTGACCCGACGGCGGATTAACTCAAGAAACAAGCAATCGAGAACTAGGTCAAGCGTATTCGCTCCCTTGTAATCGAAACCCGAATAGTACAACCAAAAGCAGGAGTAGGCTTTTACCTCCACCATGAGGGGCCAAACCTGGGTAAAACTCTTTGTGTCCTTTGTCCCATTCAACCCCTTCAAGCTGACCTAGTCGCGATGGCTCCACACCTAAGTCCTTTCACTAGGACATCTGCCATGACAAAACCATGACACCGGCCATGCCAAGCTGATGTCGATGCTGAGCAATATCATACCATCGTCGTCTTCTGTAGACTCTGTACTTGATTCATGCTGGCGTGGGAATATAATATAGGAGAGAATATCACATGGAAACCAAGTTTCAGTGGAAACCGATGAAAACCACATGGAAATGATGTTTTGAAGTTTTGAAAAAATCTTTAAAATATATAAAATGGTAATGCGTTTGGCATGTGAAAAACCACATGGAAACGACGTTTTGAAGTTCTAAGGTGTGATGATCTATTGGCATGTGAAATTGCCAAGTTCAAACTGTTGGGTAACGTTGCATGGAAAACAAAAAAAATCTACGCACACGCAAGATCTATCCATGGAGATGCATAGCTACGAGAGGGGGAGAGCATCTACATACCCTTGTAGATTGCTAAGAGTAAGCGTATATAACGCGTTTGATGTAGTCGTACTCTTCGCAATCCGATCACGATCCAACCGATCTAGTGCCAAACGGATGGCACCTCCGAGTTTAGCACACGTGCGGCTCGATGATGTCTCCTCCTTCCTGATCCAGCAAGAGGGAGAGGAGAAGTAGATGGGATCACAACGAACATGCGTGATGGTGATGATGGTGGTGGAGCGCCGACAACGCTTCGCTAAGTGTCGCCGGGACGAGGCGGTGGAACTATGGAGTAACGGGAGAGAGAAGGGCGACAAGGGCATTGTGTGTCCTCTTGGGGCGCCCCTCCCCTCTATATATAGGTGGAGTGGCGTGGGGAACAACCCATCCAAACCCTAGGGCGAAGCCAAGGGGGGAGGAGGTGGAATCTAGTCCTCCTTCCCTTCCAAACAAAGGTGGACTTTCCACCTTTCCCAACTGCATGGGCCTTGAGGGACTTGTGTGCACCTGGCACAATAAGGCCATGGCATCTCCCCTCAGCCCATGCTGACCCTTGGGACATGGTGGAACCCTTGGTGGACTTTCGGACTCCCCTGGAAGTTTCCGAAACCTTCTGGAAGCTTCCCGGTACAATACCGAAAAAACTGAAACTTTTTTCAGAACCCTGAAAACAACTTTCCATATATAAATGTTTACCTCCCGACCATTCCAAGACTCCTCGTGATGTCCGGGATCTCATCCGGGATTTTGAACAACATTCGGTTACCAATCATCAAATATCCCAATACTACGCTAGCGTCAACGAACGTTAAGCGTGCGACCGTGCGGGTTCGGGAATCATGTAGTCATGACCGAGACACCTCTCCGGTCAATAAACAATAGCAGGACCTAGATGCCCATATTGGTTCCAACATATTCCACGAAGATCTTTTATTGGTTGAACCACAATGTCAAGGATTCGGTTAATCCCGTATGCAGTTCCCTTTGTCCGTCGGTATGTTACTTGCCCGAGATTCGATCATCGATATCTCATACCTAGTTCAATCTCGTTACCGGCAAGTCTCTTTACTCGTTCTGTAATATAAGATCCCATGACTAACTCGTTAGTCACATTGCTTGCAAGCTTCTTGTGATGTTGTATTACCGAGAGGGCTCAGAGATACCTCTTCGTCAAACGGAGTGACAAATCCCAGTCTCGATCCATGCCAACCCAACAGACACCCTCAAAGATACCTGTAGAGCATCTTTATGATCACCCAGTTACGAAGTGAAGTTTGATAGCACATAAGGTATTCCTCTGGTATCAGGGAGTTGCATGATCTCATGGTCGAAGGAACAGATACTTGACATGAAGAAAGCTATAGCAAATAACTTAAACGATCTCATGCTAAGCTTACGGTTGGGTCTAGTCCATCACATCATTCTCCTAATGATGTGATCCCGTTATCAAATGAGAACTCATGTCTATAGTTAGGAAACCTTAACCATCTTTGACCAATGAGCTAGTCTAGTAGAGGCTGTCTAGGGACACGGTGTAGTTTATGTATTCACACATGTATTTAAGTTTCCGATCAATACAATTCTAGCATAAATAATAAACTTTTATCATGAATGGGAAATATGATAATAACCATTTTATTATTGCCTCTAGGGCATATTTCCAACACAAAAACATTACCATTTACGACTTACGAAAAAACAAAATCAATATTGAGTAGTGTCGAAAAGTAAATGTCACTATTCATTTCTATTTTTTTCCATAGCTCATAAATGGTAATGCGTTTGAACTAGGAATTCTGCATGGCAATAGAGCATCACCCTGTTAACATCCCATATTATTTTTACATTTTTTTCAAAACTTCCAAACGTGGTTCCCACGAAGTTTTCTGTCAAATTTGGTTTCCATGTGATATTGTCTAGTAACATAGTACATATGATGATGGACGCTGCCAACGAATTCACATTTGGATCATTCGTTCTATCCTTTCTGTCTCGAGTTCATGTGGTAATCCAAGATGTAGTCTCGCTAGCCAGGCCAGTGGCCAAGATGAAGCCCATCCTACATATCCTTTACATGTAGTGATGGGCATCCAGCCGACGGATCCTATTTCCTGCAAGTGCTCCTTTAAATTTGGGACATTTTTTGAAATACATGAACAATTTTTAAATTCATGAACATTTTACAAATAGATGAACATTTTTTAAATATGGAAACAATTTTCAAATTCATGTTAATTTAAATCTAGTACCTTATAAATTTGTGAACATACACACTATAATAATTTCAAATTCATGGACCTTTTATGAAATCCAGGAACAATTTTCAAATTCGCGATCATTTTTTGAAAAACAGGTATAATTTGAAATTCATGAACATTTGTTTTAAATTTGGGATATTTTTCATATTCACTAACATTTTTTAAATCTGCGCACAATTTTAAAATTCATGAACATATTCGGAACCCTTTTTGAAATACAGGAACAATTTTTGAATTTGAGAAATTTTGGAAATTCAATTTTAAAATCCAGAAATATTTTTCAAATTTACGAACATTTTTTGTTATTTAAATTTTGTAAATCCGAAATTTTACTTTAAAAGTAAAATAAAAAATGTGTATAAGGGAAACAAAAAAAAGGATGAAAAAGTACCGCCCCTCCCTGTAATGGGCTGGTCCAAAGCGCACGGGGTACGTGTTTGCTCGTTTTTTCGCCCGAACAGGTTGGTGGCATCCTATTTGCTGCCTGTCGGCGGCAAATAGTTGAGCCTTCGCGCAGGGCAGGCATTAATTGGCCGGCCCAAATGTCCTTCCTTCGCTGGCTGTTTTACTTTTTTGTTTTGTCATTTTTTTTCCTTTTTCTTCTGCCTCGGTTTTTTCTTTTTTCATATTTAAGATTTTTTATTTTTATTTTTGCACTTTATTATTTTTGTACCTATTGCTATATTCGGTGAACATTTTATCTAATATACGGTGATTTTTTTAATGTATTCCCCAATCTAGAAATCTCTTATGAAAGTTAAAGATCTCTTTATGGCCGGTAGAAAGGTAGTTGTCCATTCTAGGACAATTGCGTGGCTGTGGCATGATCCTCTGGGGTGATCAAACACCCTTATGTGAAAATTACCCCCTCCTTTTCGGTATATGCAATTACCCAATAGTGTTGCTCAATATCGACAGAGATACACTGGTGATCTGTTTAGGCGCAGGCTGAACGTGAATCTGTTCAAGCAGTGGACAGAGATTCCGGATGTGATCAATAATCTTAATTTGTCCGCTAACCCTGACAAGGTTGAGTGGGCGTTGGGAGCTAAGTGATGTTACACAACTAACTCTATATATGACTATTTGGAAAAAAGATATGGCTGGCTGTGATTATAAGTGGATTTGGAAAGCAAAGTTGCCACTGTAAATCCAAAATTTTCTTTTGCAGCTTTCCCAAGATATTGTTCTATAGGCAGACAAAGGCATTACAACTGCAACAACATAAGTATATACATTCTTTGACCATATGTTTGAATTGGAAATGTTTAATGGTTCTGTATAATTCATTGTAAATCAGAAACAGTTATGAGTACACACCTTACAATAAACTAAATGAGGTCAAGAAAAAATTAAAAAATATGACGTACATGATGTTTATTTTGAGAATTAAAATATTTAAAATGGTAATATATATATTATAACATATGAAATTGTAGATAAAAAATTTCTAGCCGTGCAAATGCGCGGGTAACCCCGCTAGTTACATTAATAATAAACTAGCTGGCATCCATATTACACAGATGTTCAAATCAGAAAATAACATCTAATTACAACTAATTCGCGCACTCGATTCCTCTCCAACGGGATGCCTACTCGTCATCGTCCGAGATGTCAATGATGTCCTCATGGCCGTAGCCGCAGCCGGCGCCATGCCAGACGTGAGATGGAGGAGCTGCCAGAGCAGGGACGGCTGGCTCAGATGCTGCAAGATCTTCTCCTGCTCGCCGGGAGGAAGCAACCTAAATACGCCACGAACCTTTAGGAGCGCGTCCACCATCTACAACACCTCTGTGGATGTAGTAGCAGGCTGCGCAGGAGCCAGAGCCGGGGGAGGCTGCATCTCCTGACGGCGCATGTCCTCCCTCTTTTCCTCGTCGTCCCGAAGGGACTCGAAAGAGCGGCCGATGGCGAGCTGCTCTTGCATGTACTCCTGGTCACCGCTGATTTGTGACATGAGGTCCTCATTGGCGCGGTGTGCCTCCATTTGCGCCTCTGCGGCAAGATGCTTTCGCCACGCCACCTTGCCCTGAAGGAAATATGCCCTAGAGGCAATAATAAAGTTGTTATTTATATTTTCATATATCATGATAAATGTTTATTATTCATGCTAGAATTGTATTAACCGGAAACTTAGTACATGTGTGAATACAAAGACAAAACAGAGTGTCCCTAGTATGCCTCTACTTGACTAGCTCGTTAATTAAAGATGGTTAAGTTTCCTAGCCATAGAGATGTGTTGTCATTTGATGAACGGCATCACATCATTAGAGAATGATGTGATGGACAAGACCCATCCGTTAGCTTAGCATTATGACCGTTTAGTTTATTGCTATTGCTTTCTTCATGACTTATACATGTTCCTCTTACTATGAGATTATGCAACTCCCGAATACCGGAGGAACACCTTGTGTGCTATCAAACGTCACAACGTAACTGGGTGATTATAAAGATGCTCTACAGGTGTCTCCGAAGGTGTTTGTTGGGTTGGCATAGATCAAGATTAGGATTTGTCACTCCGTGTATTGGAGAGGTATCTCCAGGTCCTCTCGGTAATGCACATCACTATAAGCCTTGCAAGCAATGTGACTAATGAGTTAGTTGCCGGATGATGCATTACGGAACGAGTAAAGAGACTTGTCGGTAACGAGATTGAACTATGTATGAGGATACCGACGATCGAATCTCAGGTAAGTAACATACCGATGACAAAGGGAATAACGTATGTTGTTATGCGGTTTGACCGATAAAGATCTTCGTAGAATATGTAGGAGCCAATATGAGCATCCAGGTTCCGCTATTGGTTATTGACCGGAGATGTGTCTCGGTCATGTCTACATAGTTCTCGAACCCGCAGGGTCCGCACGCTTAATGTTCGATGACGATTTGTATTATGAGTTATGTGATTTGATGACCTAAGTTTTTTCGGAGTCCCGGATGAGATCACGGACACGACGAGGAGTCTCGAAATGGTCGAGAGGTAAAGATTCATATATTGGAAGGCTATATTTGGACATCGGAAAGGTTCCGAGTGGTTCGGGTATTTTTCGGAGTACCGGGGAGTTACGGGAATTCACCGGGAGAAGTAATGGGCCTTATTGGGCCATACCGGAAAAGAGGAGGCACGCCAAAGGGGAGGTGGCGCCCCCCCATGGGTCTGAATTGGACTAGGGGAAGGGGGCGGCGCCCCCCTTGCCCTTTCCTACTCCCTCTCTCTTTCCCTCTTTCCTTCTCTCCTACTCTGAAAAGGAAAGGGATTCGTACTAGGACTCCATACTCTTGGCACACCCCTAGGGGGCCGGCCTCTCTCCCTCCCTCGTTTATATACGTGGGCAGGGGGCACCCCAAAGGCACTCAAAGATTTGTCTTAGCCGTGTGCGGTGCTCCCCCTCCACAGTTACACACCTTGGTCATATCGTCATAGTGCTTAGGCGATGCCCTGCGCGAGTAACTTCATCATCACTGTCACCACGCCGTCGTGCTGGCGAAACACTCCCTCGTCCTCAACTGGATCAAGAGCTCGAGGGACGTCATCGAGCTGAACGTGTGCTGAACACGGAGGTGCCGTACGTTCGGTACTCGGATCAGTTGGATCGTGAAGACGTTCGACTACATCAACCACGTTACTAAACGCTTCCGCTTTCGGTCTACGAGGGTATGTGGACACACTCTCCCCGCTCATTGCTATGCTTCTCCTAGATAGATCTTGCGTGATCGTAGGAATTTTTTTGAATTACTACATTCCCCAATAGTGGCATCCGAGCCAGGTCTATGCGTAGATGTTATATGCACGAGTAGAACACAAATAGTTGTGGGCGATAATAGTCATACTGCTTACCAGCAACGTCTTACTTTGATTCGGCGGTATTGTTGGATGAAGCGGCCCGGACCGATATTACATGACCAAGTTCATGAGACTGGTTCTACCGACGTGCTTCGCACACAGGTGGCTAGCGGGTGTTTGTTTCTCCAACTTTAGCTGGATCAAGTTTGACTACGCCCGGTCCTTGTTGAAGGTTAAAACAGCACACTTGACAAAAAATCGTTGTGGTTTTGATGCGTAGGTAAGAACGGTTCTTGCTAGAAGCCCATAGCAGCCACGTAAAACTTGCAACAACAAAGTAGAGGACGTCTAACTTGTTTTTGCAGGGCATGTTGTGATGTGATATGGTCAAGACGTGATGAGATATAAATTGTTGTATGAGATGATCATGTTTTGTAAAAGTTATCGGCAACTGGTAGGAGCCTTATGGTTGTCACTTTATTTTATGAAATGCAATCGCCATGTAACTGCTTTACTTTATCACTAAGCGGTAGCGATAGTCGTAGAAGCAATAGTTCGCAAGACGACAACGATGCTACGATGGAGATTAGGGTGTCAAGCCGGTGACGATGGTGATCATGACGGTGCTTTGGAGATGGAGATCAAAGGCACAGGATGATGATGGCCATATCATATCACTTATTTTGATTGCATGTGATGTTTATCTTTCATGCATCTTATTTTGCTTAGTACGGCGGTAGCATTCTAAGATGATCCCCCACTAAATTTCAAGGTATAAGTGTTCTCCCTGAGTATGCACCGTTGCTACAGTTCGTCATGCCGAGACACCACATGATGATTAGGTGTGATAAGCTCTACGTTCACATACAACGGGTGCAAGCCAGTTTTGCACACGCAGAATACTCGGGTTAAACTTGACGAGCCTAGCATATGCAGATATGGCCTCGGAACACTGAGACCGAAAGGTCGAGCGTGAATCATATAGTAGATATGATCAACATAGTGATGTTCACCATTGAAAACTACTCCATCTCACATGATGATCGGACATGGTTTAGTTGATATGGATCACGTGATCATTTAGATGACTAGAGGGATGTCAATCTAAGTGGGAGTTCTTAAGTAATATGATTAATTGAACTTTAATTCATCATGAATTTAGTACCTGATAGTTTTTTCATGTCTATGTTGTTGTAGATCAATGGCCCTTGCTACCGTTCCCTTGAATTTTAATGCGTTCCTAGAGAAAGCTAAGTTGAAAGATGATGGTAGCAAATACACGGACTAGGTCCGTAACTTGAGGATTATCCTCATTGCTGCACATAAGAATTACGTCCTGGAAGCACCGCTAGGTGCAAGCCCGCTGCAGGAGCAACTCCGGACGTTATGAACGTCTGGCAGAGCAAAGCTGATGACTACTCGATAGTTCAGTGTGCCATGCTTTACGGCTCAGAACCGGGACTTCAACGACGTTTTGAACGTCATGGAGCATATGAGATGTTCCAGGAGTTTAAGTTAATATTTCAAGCAAATGCCCGGATTGAGAGATATGAAGTCTCCAATAAGTTCTATAGCTGCAAGATGGAGGAGAATAGTTCTGTCAGTGAACATATACTCAGAATGTCTGGGTACCACAACCACTTGACTCAACTGGGAGTTAATCTTCCTGATGATAGTGTCATTGACAGAGTTCTTCAATCACTGCCACCAAGCTACAAAAGCTTCGTGATGAACTATAATATGCAAGGGATGGAAAAGACTATTCCCGAGCTCTTCGCAATGCTAAAGGCTGCGGAGGTAGAAATCAAGAAGAAGCGTCAAGTGTTGATGGTTAACAAGACCACTAGTTTCAAGAAAGGGCAAAGGGAAGAAGGGGAACTTCAAGAAGAACGGCAAGCAAGTTGCTGCTCAAGTGAAGAAGCCCAAGTCTGGATCTTAGCCTGAGACTGAGTGCTTCTACTGCAAAGGGACTGGTCACTGGAAGCGGAACCGCCCCAAGTATTTGGCGGATAAGAAGGATGGCAAAGTGAAAGGTATATTTGATATACATGTTATTGATGTGTACCTTACTAATGCTCGTAGTAGTGCCTGGGTATTTGATACTGGTTCTGTTGCTCGTATTTGCAACTCGAAACAGGGGCTACGGATTAAACGAAGATTGGCTAAGGACGAGGTGACGATGCGCGTGGGAAATGGTTCCAAAGTCGATGTGATCGCGGTCGGCACGCTACCTCTACATCTACCGTTGGGATTAGTTTTAGACCTGAATAATTGTTATTTGGTGCTAGCGTTGAGCATGAACATTATATCTGGATCTTGTTTGATGCGAGACGGTTATTCATTTAAATCAGAGAATACTGGTTGTTCTATTTATATGAGTAATATCTTTTATGGTCATGCACCCTTGATGAGTGGTCTATTTCTGTTGAATCTTGATAGTAGTGATACACATATTCATAATATTGAAGCCAAAAGATGCAAAGTTAATAATGATAGTGCAACTTATTTGTGGCACTGCCGTTTAGGTCATATTGGTGTAAATCGCATGAAGAAACTCCATGCTGATGGGCTTTTGGAATCACTTGATTATGAATCACTTGATGCTTGCGAACCATGCCTCATGGGCAAGATGACTAAAACTCCGTTCTCTAGAACAATGGAGCGAGCAACTGACTTATTGGAAATAATACATACTGATGTATGCGGTCCAATGAGTGTTGAGGCTCGCGGCGGGTATCGTTATTTTCTGACCTTCACAGATGATTTAAGCAGATATGGGTATATCTACTTGATGAAACATAAGTCTGAAACATTTGAAAAGTTCAAAGAATTTCAGAGTGAAGTGGAAAATCATCATAACAAGAAAATAAAGTTTCTACGATCTGATCATGGAGGAGAATATTTGAGTTATGAGTTTGGTCTTCATTTGAAACAATGTGGAATAGTTTCGCAACTCACGCCACCTGGAACACCACAGCGTAATGGTGTGTCCAAACATCGTAACCATACTTTATTAGATATGGTGTGATCTATGATGTCTCTTACTGATTTACCGCTATCGTTTTGAGGTTATGCTTTAGAGACGGCTGCATTCACGTTAAATAGGGCACCATCTAAATCCGTTGAGACGACACCATATGAACTGTGGTTTGGCAAGAAACCTAAGCTGTCGTTTCTTAAAGTTTGGGGCTGCGATGCTTATGTGAAAAAGCTTCAACCTGATAAGCTCGAACCCAAATCGGAGAAATGCGTCTTCATAGGATACCCAAAGGAGACTGTTGGGTACACCTTCTATCACAGATCCGAAGGCAAGATATTCGTTGCTAAGAATGGATCCTTTCTAGAGAAGGAGTTTCTCTCGAAAGAAGTGAGTGGGAGGAAAGTAGAACTTGATGAGGTAATTGTACCTTCTCCCAATTGGAAAGTAGTTCATCATAGAAATCAGTTCCGGTGATGCCTACACCAATTAGTGAGGAAGTTAATGATGATGATCATGAAACTTCAGATCAAGTTGCTACCGAACCCGTAGGTCAACCAGAGTACGTTCCGCACCAGAGTAGTATGGGAATCCTATTCTGGAAGTCATGTTACTAGACCATGACGAACCTACGAACTATGAGGAAGCAATGATGAGCCCAGATCCCGCGAAATGGCTCGAAGCCCTGAAATCTGAGATGGGATCCATGTATGAGAACAAAGTATGGACTTTGGTGGACTTGTCCGATGATCGGCAAGCCATAGAGAATAAATGGATCTTCAAGAGGAAGACGGACGCTGATAGTAGTGTTACTATCTACAAAGCTAGACTTGTCGGAAAAAGGTTTTTGACAAGTTCAAGGTGTTGACTACGATGAGATTTTCTCACTCGTAGCGATGCTGAAGTCTGTCCGAATCATGTTAGCAATTGCCGCATTTTATAAAATCTGGCAAATGGATATCAAAACTACATTCCTTAATGGATTTATTAAAGAAGAGTTGTATATGATGCAACTGGAAGGTTTTGTCAATCCTAATGGTCCTAACAAAATGTGCAAGCTCCAGCGATCCATCTATGGACTGGTGCAAGCATCTCGGAGTTGGAATATACACTTTAATGAGTTGATCAAAGCATATAGTTTTATACAGACTTACGGTGAAGCCTGTATTTACAAGAAAGTGAGTGGGAGCACTACAACCTTTCTGATAAGTATATGTGTATGACATATTGTTGATCGGAAATGATGTAGAATTTTCTGGAAAGTATAAAGGAGTGTTTGAAAAGAGTTTTTCAAAGAAAGACCTCGGTGAAGCTGCTTACATATTGAGCATCAAGATCTATAGAGATAGATCAAGAAGCTTGATAAGTTTTTTCAGTGAGTACATACCTTGACAAGATTTTGAAGAAGTTCAAAATGGAACGGTGTCACATCCCTAGTCCCGGGAATGCCTAGTGCTAGCATCCAATGTTGCATCATGCTTAAATTTTATCTAAACTTGAAATGGGGACTGATAAACCCTAGCAGCAGATGAGATTCAACTAGGGTCAAAATTAAATCTTTTCAATTAACCCAGAATGTCCTTCATAAATGTTCATCATTTTGTATTGGTCTAGAACCTCTGACAAAAATGGTGCACACTTCTCTAGGACACTCGGGATTTTTGAATTAAATCATAAGTATTTGAATTTGGACATTTACATTCTATAAATGCTTTTAAATGTCCAAATAATCTTGAAAGCATTTGAGGGCTATTGGAAGTATTTCAAAAGTGCGCAGAATTATTTTTAGGATTTTTCAAAATGAATTAGTATTTTTACTAATTCAAAACAGAGGCAAACAATAGAAAACATAAACTAAAATAGGAAAAGACAGAGAGGAGAGAAACCTCACCTGGGCCTTACCTGGCGGCCCAGCTGGTGGCCCAGCCCACCACCGCTGCCAGTCGTCTCCCACCTCTGCCAGAAGGCAGAGGCGTGTCGACGCGCGAGCGATCGCCGTGGCCACCTCCCTGCTTGCTTCCTCTCTTCCCCGACCCTTCTCGAGACGCCAGGAGACACGCACGAGCCCCCTCTTGCTCTCCCCTCTCTCTGGTTGTTCTCCCTCCTCCCCCTCGCGTTCTCGCAGCCACCCGAGAGCCACCCGTCGCCACCGTGCTTTGGCCGCATGGCCGCCGTCGTCCCCAAGCGCCACCGCCCTGTTCCAGAGATCCACCTCCCCGCGCTACTTCCTCCCGTCGACGCACGCAAGGCAGGGAGCAACAGAATGTCGCCCCCTTTGTCTCCATCGCCGTTTCTGCTTCGTCACCGCCGTCGTCGATTCGCCGGCCACAACGCTTCCCCGGCCTCTCCTTCGCCTCCGCCCGAACCGTGGTGAGCTCACGAACTAAACCCCTCACTCGACCTGGCCTTGCATGTTGTCTAGTCGCCGTCCCAGCAAGCTCCCGAGCTCGCCGCCGCCGGCCATGGCGCCGACGTGGTGTGAGCCACCGCAGCACACATCCGCGCGCGTCACCATGCTCAGCACCTCTGCAGGAAGCCAACACCACCGCCATCTGCTTTCCTAGCGCATAGCAGCCTCGCGCCCGCTCGAGCCAGAGCTCCGGCCGCCGCCTCCGTCGTCGCTGCCGTCTCTATAGGCCACCCTAGCTCCTGGCGATTGCCCCAGAAGATGCGCCACACCCCCAGCTCGCCGTAGCCGCAAACCACGCGCGAAACGGTGCTCTATAGCGCCGTTCCGAGCAACTCCGGCGCGCCATCGCCGTGCGTTTGGTCGCCGGCGTTATTGCTGACGTGGCGCTAGTTTAGTTCGCACTAATGACCCGGCTAAACACCCTAGAGCCACTGCCATGTGGGCTCCCGTGCCTGTTTAGGTTAATGTAATTTCTGTTTAGATTAGTTCATAACTAGTGGGACCCACACGTCATCGTTGACTTTGCTGACGAGGACGTTGACCAGGCCCACCTGTCTGTGACCCTAGCTTGCATTGTGTCACTGACGTGTGGACTCCACACGTCAGGTTTGATCTGGACCCATCCTGTTGACTAGCTGACGTCACAGTGATGCAGTGATGAGGTCATAAATGCTTTTCTGGATTTTAAATAAATCAGAAATGATTTATTTAATTCAGAAAATGTACTAAACTTCAAAAAATCATAGAAAATAATCCCTAACTCCAAATGCAAAGATTTATATATGAAAAATGATCAGAAAAATCCAATCTATCCATCTGTACTGTTTTCATGCATGTTAGAGAAACTTAAACTTGCTGTTTAGGTCAAACATGATAATGCACTATTTGAGTCCATAACTTGAGTTTGGATTTGAACCTTTGGTTCAAATAAGCTCAAACCCTAATGTTCTTAGTTGCATTAGCCCAACACAGCCATTTTGACATGTCATGACCATGTATCATATTGTGCATTGCATTGATCGTGTTTCTTCTCTGTTTGCCGGTGTTGTTCCCCTTCGGTAGACGTTGTATCGACGTTGTGATCGTTGACACTGATGAAGACCCAATGCTATCTTCAGAAGTGCCAGGCAAGCAAAACCCCCTTGTTCATTCCGATACAACCCCACTCTCTCGCTCCTGCTCTCTTTTACTGCATTAGGACAACAACGATTCAACTGTTACATGTTGCGGTAGTTGAACCCCTTTCCTCTGCATGACCTGTCATTGCCACAGTAAATAGATAAAACCCACTAGCATGAGTAGGAATTGTTTGAGCCCTAATGTGCCTACTCATTCATGCTTGTTGTCATGCCTGCTACTGCTTAGAGTGGAGTCAGGTCTAATTCATCGGGAATGAATTGGAATGTGGTGAACATGTCCTACTATTGAGAGCTAAGTGTGTGAACACGATTTGGCAAAGGTAGCGGTGAGAGGCCATGTAGGAGTACATGGTGGGTTATCTCATTGCAGCCGTCCTCAGGAACTGAGTTCTGTGTTTGTGATCCATGAACAGTTACTACCACACATTGGGTTCCGGTAACTCGACCCCTCTCGGCTTATTAATCGCCTCGATCTCTGTCCAGGAGTTGCAACTAGTTTCTGGTGTTTGTAGGATATGTGTTGGAGGCCGTGCGTAGCGCTGACCCTAGGGGTGGGCTATGATGCGGTAGATACACCGGGGCACGGTGTACCGGGACGCCCGTTTGGTGCCTCGGGAACCCTGCTCTCATCGTTTGGGGCCGTGAGCGACACCCCGGACGGATCTCCTTGCGGATGGAACCCGAATAGGCGATAAGCCTTGACTAGAGACTTGTGTGGTTAGTCAGGTCGTGGCCGACTCCCTCGCCAGGCTTCTGCTTGAAGGTTGCCGAGATACACAACGTGTACATGGTGGTATGTGGCGAGAGCGTGTGTGAAGAAGTACACCCCTGCAGGGTTAACATCATCTATTCGAATAGCCGCGTCCGCGGTAAAGGACTTCTGGGTTGCCTGTACAGTTCATAGACAAGTGAAAGTGGATACCCTAAAATGCGCAAGATAAGCGTGAGTGCTATGGATGGCGTTCTCGTAGGGAGACGGGAGCGGATCCATAGTGGTGTATTGATATGGTGAATATGTGGACTCGTGTGCGCCACCTCAAAAGAGTTACTTGCAGCCATAGTTTAGGATAGACACCGAGTCAAAGCTGGCTTGCTGCAGTTAAAATCGACCACCCCCTTTGTTGAAACCGATGCATATGTAGTTAGCTCTGATGTAAGTCTTGTTGGGTACATTTTTACTCACGTTTGCTTAATTTATGTTTTTGCAGAGAGACTTCAGTCTCACTAGTAGTTTCGCGTGGACTTCGACGTTTAGCTTGTTACCTCAGCTACAATCTTGTGCCCTCGACATGGTCTTGTAGATAGTCAGGCTTCTCAGCCTTTTCATTTGTAGTTGTCTGTACTCAGACAAGATAAGCTTCCGCATGTGCTTGTTGCTTGTATGACTTGAATGCTGGGTCATCAGACCCATGTTTGTAATATCTGGCTCTTCGGAGCCTAATGAATAAATACTTTGAGTTGTAGAGTTTTGTTGTGATGCCATGTTGTATTTACACATATCGGGCATATTCTGTGTATGATTGAAATGCTTGGTATGTGTGGGATCCGACAACCTAGTTGTTTATCCTTGGTAGCCTCTCTTATGGGGAAATGTAGTCTAGTGTTTCCACTGAGCCATGGTAGTCTGCTACAGCCCGGTTGACCGGAGTCCTGCTAGCCCAGTTACTATTGCTCCGGAACACTTAGACTGGCCGTCATGTGACCCACTTCGTTCCTGTGTCTGTCCCTTCGGGGAAATGTCACGCGGTGACTTCTGGAGTCCTGCTAGCCTGCTACAGCCCGGTTTACCGGAGTCCTGTTAGCCCAGTTGCTACAACCCGGATTCACACGCTGATGACCGACACGTTCGATGCTGGTTCATGTATGCCTGTCCCCGTAAGTTAGCGCCACTTTGGGTTCACGACTAGTCATGTCGGCCCGGATTCTCTGTCATGTGGATACTAACGACACTATCATACACGTGAGCCAAAAGGTGCAAACAGTCCCGGGCCAGGTAAGGTGGCACCCGTGGGAATACCGTGCGTGAGGCCGCAAAGTGATATGATGTGTTACATGTTAGATCGGTGTGACTTAGGATCGGGGTCCTGACAAACGGTCAAAGAAGGAGTTCTTGCCTGTGTTGCAAAGTGTGAAGTTGAGTAAAGACTCAAAACCTTGACCACGGCAGAAAATAGAAAGAGAATGAAAAGTTATTCCCTGTGCTTCAGTCATAGGTTCTATAAAGGATGCTATGTTGTGTACCAGACCTATTTTGTACCTCACCATGAATTTGGCAAGAGGGTACAATAGTGATCCAAGAGTAGATCACTGGACAGCGGTCAAAATTATCCTCAGTGGAATAAGGATATGTTTCTCGGTTATGGAGGTGACAAAATGTTCATCGTAACGGGTTACGTCGATGCAAGCTTTGACACCGATCTGGATGACTCCGAGTCACAATCTGGATACATATTGAAAGTGGGAGCAATTAGCTAGAGTAGCTCCATGCAGAGCATTGTAGACATAGAAAATTTACAAAATACATACGGCTCTCAATGTGACAGACCCGTTGACTAAACTTCTCTCACAAGCAAAACATGATCACACCTTAGTACTCTTTGGGTGTTAATCACATAGTGATGTGAACTAGATTATTGACTCTAGTAAACCCTTTTGGTGTTAGTCACATGGCGATGTGAACTAATCACATAAAGATGTGAACTATTGGTGTTAAATCACATGACGATGTGAACTAGATTATTGACTCTAGTGCAAGTGGGAGACTGAAGGAAATATGCCCTAGAGGCAATAATAAAGTTTTTATTTGTATTTCCTTATATCATGATAAATGTTTATTATTGATGCTAGAATTGTATTAACCGGAAACTTAGTACATGTGTGAATACATAGACAAAACAGAGTGTCCCTAGTATGCCTCTACTTGACTAGCTCATTAATCAAAGATGGTTAAGTTTCCAAGCCATAGACATGTGTTGTCATTTGATGAATGGGATCACATCAATAGAGAATGATGTGATGGACAAGACCCATCCGTTAGCTTAGCATTATGATCGTTAGTTTATTGCTATTGCTTTCTTCATGACTTATACATGTTCCTCTGACTATGAGATTATGCAACTCTCGAATACCGGAGGAACACCTTGTGTGCTATGAAATGTCACAACGTAACTGGGTGATTATAAAGATGCTCTACAGGTGTCTCCGAAGGTGTTTGTTGGATTGGCATAGACCAAGATTAGGATTTGTCACTCCGTGTATCGGAGAGGTATCTCTGGGCCCTCTCGGTAATGCACATCACTATAAGCCTTGCAAGCAATGTGACTAATGAGTTAGTTGCGGGATGATGCATTATGGAACGAGTAAAGAGACTTGCCGGTAATGAGATTGGAAGTCGTAGTAGGACTCCATACTCTTGGCGCACCCCTAGGGGGCTGGCCTCTCTCCCTCCTCCTTTATATACGTGGGCAGGGGGCACCCCAAAGGCACTCCAAGATTTGTCTTAGCCGTGTGCGGTGCCCCCTCCACAGTTACACACCTCGGTCATATCGTCGTAGTGCTTAGGCGATGCCCTGCGCCGGTAACTTCATCATCGCCGTCACCACGCCATCGTGCTGACGAAACTCTCCCTTGTCCTCAACCGGATGAAGAGATCGAGGGACGTCATCGAGCTGAACGTGTGCTGAACACGGAGGTGCCGTACGTTCGGTACTTGGATCGGTTGGATCGTGAAGACGTTCGACTATATCAACCGCGTTACTAAACGCTTCCGCTTTGGTCTATGAGGGTACGTGGACACACTCTCCCCGCTCGTTGCTATGCTTCTCCTAGATAGATCTTGCGTGATGTAGGAATTTTTTTGAATTACTACGTTCCCCAACATGCCCACCATGTCGTTATCCCATGGTGGCGAGGAAGGCGGGGTCCACATCGGCGATGGTGGCGGTGATGTAGCCCTGGAAGGGATTAGGGAAGGAGCTGGCGACTCGTCCATCGGGAAGCCGGCGACGCGAGAGGGAGTGATGGTTTGTGTGGATAGGGGGGAGTCGATAAGAGAAACCTGATACGTCTCCAACGTATCTATAATTTTTGATTGTTCCATGCTATTATATTATCCATCTAGGATGTTTTATATGCATTTATATGTTGTTTATATGATTTTTGGGACTAACCTATTAACCCAGAGCCCAGTGCCAGTTTCTATTTTTTCCTTGTTTTTGAGTATTGCAGAAAAGGAAAATCAAACGGAGTCCAATTGACCTGAAATTTCACGGAGCTTATTTTTGGACCAGAAGAAGCCCACGAGCATCGAAGATGGACCAGAAGAGTCCCGGGATGCTCACGAGGGTAGGGGGCGCCCCCACCCCCCTGGGCGCGCCCCCTGCCTCGTGGACAGCCCGGAGACCCCCCCCGACTTGTTCCTGACGCCAATACCTCTTCTATATACCCAAACTTCCAGAAAGAAACCTAGATCGGGAGTTCCGCCGCCGCAAACCTCCAGAGCCACCGAAAACCAATCTAGACCCGTTCCGGCACCCTGCCAGAGGGGGGAATCCCTCTCCGGTGGCCATCTTCATCATCCCGGTGCTCTCCATGACGAGGAGGGAGTAGTTCACCCTCGGGGCTGAGGGTATGTACCAGTAGCTATGTGTTTGATCTCTCTCTCTCTCTCTCTCATGTTCTTGATTTTGGCACTATCTTGATGTATCGTGAGCTTTGCTATTATAGTTGGATCTTATGATGTTTCTCCCCTCTACTCTCTTGTAATGGATTGAGTTTTCCCTTTGAAGTTATCTTATCGCATTGAGTCTTTAAGGATTTGAGAACACTTGATGTATGTCTTGCTTGTGCTTATCTGTGGTGACAATGGGATATTCACGTGATCTACTTGATGTATGTTTTGATGATCAACTTGCTGGTTCAGTGACCTTGTGAACTTATGCATAGGGATTGGCACACGTTTTCGTCTTGACTCTCCGGTAGAAACTTTGGGGCGCTCTTTGAAGTTCTTTGTGTTGGTTGAATAGATGAATCTGAGATTGTGTGATGCATATCGTATAATCATACCCATGGATACTTGAGGTGACATTGGAGTATCTGGGTGACATTAGGGTTTTGGTTGATTTGTGTCTTAAGGTGTTATTCTAGTACGAACTCTACGATATATCGAACGGAAAGAATAGCTTCGTGTTATTTTACTACGGACTCTTGAATAGATCGATCAGAAAGGATAACTTTGAGGTGGTTTCGTACTCTACAATAATCTCTTTTTTTGTTTTCCGCTATTAGTGACTTTGGAGTGACTCTTTGTTGCATGTTGAGGGATAGTTATATGATCCAATTATGTTATTATTGTTGAGAGAACTTGCACTAGTGAAAGTATGAACCCTAGGCCTTGTTTCCTAGCATTGCAATACTGTTTACGCTCACTTTTACCACTAGTTACCTTGCTGTTTTTATATTTTCAGATTACAAAAACCTATATCTACCATCCATATTGCACTTGTATCACCATCTCTTCGCCGAACTAGTGCACCTATACAATTTACCATTGTATTGGGTGTGTTGGGGACACAAGAGACTCTTTGTTATTTGGTTGCAGGGTTGCTTGAGAGAGACCATCTTCATCCTACACCTCCCACAGATTGATAAACCTTAGGTCATCCACTTGAGGGAAATTTGCTACTGTCCTACAAACCTCTGCACTTGGAGGCCCAACAACGTCTACAAGGAGAAGGTTGCGTAGTAGACATGAAGCTATTTTCTGGCGCCGTTGCCGGGGAGGTGAGTGCTTGAAGTTATATCTTTAGATCTTGCAATCGAATCTTTTAGTTTCTTGTTTTATCACTAGTTTAGTTTATAAAATAAAACTACAAAAAAATGGAATTGAGGGTTCCTCATATGCTTCATCTTTTTAATATCTTTCATGAAAATGATGGAAAGGAAAATTGTGCCCAAGTACTAGAAGAAGAATGCATTAAAATGTTTGGCACTAAATCTTTGAATGATGAGCATGATTGCAATGTTGTTAGTACGAACTCTTTGAATATCCATAGTACTAATGATGATTGCACTAGTCATGATGAAAATGTCTCTTATAAGCATGTCAATGTTTGTGGAATACATAGAGCTTGCAAGCACACACCAAATAGGGAAGATAGATTTTGCAAGAGGCATAAGTATTTGGAAACTAAATGGTTGCAAGAAAGGCTAGATGATTGTGCTGAAAAATTCAATATTTATCGCCATCCTTGTGAACTTTGCAATGAACATGGTCATTTAAAGCTCCAATGCTATTTGTTTCATGATCAAATCGTGTCCAAAAATTGTGATAACTTGATTAACCTTGAGCATCATAAAGAGCTTAGTCTTCTTTTGGGGTATGAAGAAATGAAACATATAACTGAGGGTATTCCAAAATTTAATCTTGATAGATTTCTTGATTTTGATCTAGAAGAAATTTTTATGTATTGTGCGGTGAATTGCATTGAAAATCCTTATATTGCCAATTACATAAAGAAAATAAAACAAATAGAAGATGAAGAGAATACTAATGAAAGGGAAGAGACTTCCCAATATCCTCCTATTATTTCTTATGATGAATCAGGTAACGAGGAGGAGCTTTCTATTCAACCAATCTCATTAATAAGGAGCTCAAAAAAGAGGGTTAAACCCACACATGATGAGAAGAAGAAAAAGAAAAGATGGAGAAGCAA
Source organism: Aegilops tauschii subsp. strangulata (assembly GCF_002575655.3). Lineage (NCBI taxonomy): Eukaryota > Viridiplantae > Streptophyta > Magnoliopsida > Poales > Poaceae > Aegilops > Aegilops tauschii. Next base: position 485,656,839 of record NC_053035.3, on the reverse strand, counting down.
AGGTAGAAAGGTATTCCTCCCAAATGATGTTGCTCCTATTACTCATTGTGATGATGATAATTGCTATACTATTGGTGCTATCCATACTATTAATGATGAGAGTGATTATGCTTATGATATGAAAAGGACCAAGCTTGGGGATGGTATGTTTGATGAGAATGACATGTTTGAGAATATATTTTCTGCAATTAATGTTTGTCCCAAGCTTGGGGATGCTATGTTTAATGAAGATGATATTTTTAGCCTTCCAAGTTCTGATGAGCAAATTTATTATGATGATAGCATGCCTCCTAATTATGATGATTATTGTGATGACACTTATGCTATAAAAAGTAGTGATGATTATATTTATAAACTTGTCATGATTATGATTACCCTTTTTCTGAGAATTACTCTTTTAATGTGGAAACAATTTATAGTATTCGAGTTTCCTATGATACTCCCACTATTCCGAATGAGAGGAATTTTGCTTATGTGGAGAGTAATAAAATTTATATGCTTGGGGATCATGTAAATAATGCTTTATGTGATAGTTATATTGTTGAATTCATTCATGATGCTACTAAAAATTATTATGAGGGAGGAACATATGCTTGTAGGAATGGCAATAATATCAAGTTTCCTCTCTATGTGCTTAAAGTTCTGAAGTTATGCTTGTTTTGCCTTCCTATGCTAATTGATTATTGCTACCATAAGTTGTTTGCCCACAAAATCCCTATGCATAGGAAGTGGGTTAGACTTAAATGTGCTAGTCATATTCTTCATGATGCTCCCGTTATGTTTCAATTCTTATATTTTATGTGAGCATCATTGTCATCATCATGCCTAGCTAGAAAGGCATTAAAGAAAAGCGCTTGTTGGGAGACAACCCAATATTTACCCTTACTGTTTTTGTGTGTTCACATGATTATGCTACTGTAGTAATCATGTTTTATATCTTTTGTTTCAATAAAGTGCCAAGTAAGACCTTTAGGATGGCTTACGGTGATAGTTAATTTGATCTTGCTGAAAAACAGAAACTTTCACGCGCACGAGATTAGTTTTCATAAATCACAGGAACGTGATTTTCAGTTGATTCTTTTTGCAGAATATAAAATAACAAATTTCTTAGGACTTCCTAATTTGGTAGAATTTTTGGAGTTCCAGAAGTATACGTTTGATACAGATTACTACAGACTGTTCTGTTTTTGACAGATTCTGTTTTCTATGTGTTGTTTGCTTCTTTTGATGAATCTATGAGTAGTATCGGAGGGTATGAACCATAGAGAATTTGGAATACAGTAGAAATTACACCAATATGAATTTAGAATGAGTTCATTACAGTACCTTAAAGTGGTGATTTATTTTCTTATACTAACGGAGCTTACGAGTATTCTGTTAAGTTTTGTGTTGTGAAGTTTTCAAGTTTTGGGTAAAGATTCGATGGACTATGGAATAAGGAGTGGCTAGAGCCTAAGCTTGGGGATGCCCAAGGCACCCCAAGGTAAAATTCAAGGACAACCAAAAGCCTAAGCTTGGGGATGCCCTGGAAGGCATCCCCTCTTTCATCTTCGTTCATCGGTAACTTTACTTGGAGCTATATTTTTATTCACCACATGATATGTGTTTTGCTTGGAGAATCACTTTCTTTTATTTTGTTTTGCTTGCTGTTTGAATAAAATACCAAGATCTGAAATTCTTAAATGTTAGAGAGTCATCACACAGTTACATAATTATTTGACTACTCATTGATCTTCACTTATATCTGTTGGAGTAGTTTATCATTTGCTCTAGTGCTTCACTTATATCTTTTAGAGCACAACGGTGGTTTTATTTTGAAGAAATAGATGAACTCTCATGCTTCACTTATATTATTTTGAGAGTCTTTTAGAACAGCATGGTAATTTTCTTAGGTTATGAAATTAGTCCTAATATGATGGGCATCCAAGATGGATATAATAAAAACTTTCATATAGAGTGCATTGAATACTATGAGAAGTTTGATACTTGATGATTTTTTTGAGATATGAACATGGTGATATTAGAGTCATGCTAGTTAGTAGTTGTGAATTTGAGAAATACTTGTGTTGAGGTTTGCAAGTCCTGTAGCATGCACGTATGGTAACCGTTGTGTGACAAATTTGAAGCATGAGGTATTTCTTTGATTGTCTTCCTTTGTGTGGAGGTCGGGGGCGCGCGATGGTTAACTCCTACCAACCTCCCCCCTAGGAGCATGCGTGTAGTGCTTGGTTTTGATGAGTTGTAGATTTTTGCAATAAGTATGTGAGTTCATTATGACTAATGTTGAGTCCATGGATTATACGCACTCTCACCCTTCCATCATTGATAGCCTCTTTGGTACCGTGCATTGCCCTTTCTCACCTTGAGAGTTGGTGCAAATTTCGCCGGTGCATCCAAACCCCGTGATATGATATGCTCTATCACACATAAACCTCCTTATATCTTCCTCAAAACAGCCACCATACCTACCTATTATGGCATTTCCATAGCCATTCCGAGATATATTGCCATGCAACTTTCCACCGTTTCATTTATTATGACACGCTTCATATTGTCATATTGCCATGCATGATCATGTAGTTGACATCGTATTTGTGGCAAAGCCACCATGCTTAATTTTTCATACATCTCACTCTTGATTCATTGCCCATCCCGGTACACCGCCGGAGGCATTCATATAGAGTCATATTTTGTTCTAGTATCGAGTTGTAATCATTGAGTTGTAAATGAATAGAAGTGTGATGATCATCATTCATAGAGCATTGTCCCAAAAAAAAGAGAAAGGCCCAAAAAAAAGAGAAAAGAAATAAACAGGGACAATGCTACTATCCTTTTTTCACACTTGTGCTTCAAAGTAGCACCATGATCTTCATGATAGAGTCTCTTATATTGTCATTTTCATATACTAGTGGGAATTTTTCATTATAGAACTTGGCTTGTATATTCCAACAATGGGCTTCCTCAAATGCCCTAGGTCTTCATGAGCAAGAAAGTTGGATGCACACCCACTTAGTTTCTTTTGTTGAGCTTTCATACATTTATAGCTCTAGTGCATCCGTTGCATGGCAATCCCTACTCCTTGCATTGACATCAATTGATGGGCATCTCCCTAGCCCGTTGATTAGCCGCGTCAATGTGAGACTTTCTCCTTTTTTGTCTTCTCCACACAACCCCCATTATCATATTCTATTCCACCCATAGTGCTATGTCCATGGCTCACGCTCATGTATTGTGTGAAAGTTGAAAAGGTTTGAAAATTCTAAAGTATGAAACAATTGCTTGGCTGAAACCGGGGTTGTGCATGATTTGAATATTTTGTGTGACGAAGATGGAGCATAGCCAAACTATATGATTTTGTAGGGATGAACTTTCTTTGGCCATGTTATTTTGAGAATACATAATTGCTTTGTTAGTATGCTTGAAGTATTATTATTTTTATGTCAATATTAAACTTTTGTCTTGAATCTTTCGGATCTGAACATTCATGCCACAATAAAGAGAATTACATTGAAAATTATGTTAGGTAGCATTCCACATCAAAAATTCTGTTTTTATCATTTACCTACTCGAGGACGAGCAGGAATTAAGCTTGGGGATGCTTGATACGTCTCCAACGTATCTATAATTTTTGATTGTTCCATGCTATTATATTATCCATCTAGGATGTTTTATATGCATTTATATGCAGTTTTATATGATTTTTGGAACTAACCTATTAACCCAGAGCCCAGTGCCAGTTTCTGTTTTTTCCTTGTTTTTGAGTATCGCAGAAAAGGAAAATCAAACGGAGTCCAATTGACCTGAAATTTCATGGAGCTTATTTTTGGACCAGAAGAAGCCCACGGAGCATCGGGGATGGATCATAAGAGTCTCGGGCTACCGACGAGGGTAGGGGGCGCGCTCACCCCCCCTGGGCGCGCCCCCTGCCTCGTGGACAGTCCGGAGACCCCCCTGACTTGTTCCCGACGCCAATACCTCTAATATATACCCAAACTTCCAAAAAGAAACCTAGATTGGGAGTTCCGCCACCGCAAACCTCCATAGCCATCGAAACCAATCTAGACCCGTTCCGGCACCTTGCCGGAGGGAGGAATCCCTCTCCGGTGGCCATCTTCATCATCCCGGCGCTCTCCATGACGAGGAGGGAGTAGTTCACCCTCAGGCTGAGGGTATGTACCAGTAGCTATGTGTTTGATCTCTCTCTCTCTCTCTCTCTCTCTCTCTCTCTCTCTCGTGTTCTTGATTTTGGCACTATCTTGATGTATCGCGAGCTTTGCTATTATAGTTGGATCTTATGATGTTTCTCCCCCTCTACTCTCTTGTAATGGATTGAGTTTTCCCTTTAAAGTTATCTTATCGGATTGAGTCTTTAAGGATTTGAGAACACTTGATGTATGTCTTGCTTGTGCTTATCTGTGGTGACAATGGGATATTCACGTGATCTACTTGATGTATGTTTTGGTGAGCAACTTGCGGGTTCAGTGACCTTGTGAACTTATGCATAGGGGTTCACACACGTTTTCGTCTTGACTTTCGGTAGAAACTTTGGGGCGCTCTTTGAAGTTCTTTGTGTTGGTTGAATAGATGAATCTGAGATTGTGTGATGCATATCGTATAATCTTACCCACGGATACTTGAGGTGACATTGGAGTATCTAGGTGACATTAGGGTTTTGGTTGATTTGTGTCTTAAGGTGTTATTCTAGTACGAACTCTACATAGATCGAATGGAAAGAATAGCTTCGTGTTATTTTACTACGGACTCTTGAATAGATCGATCAGAAAGGATAACTTTGAGGTGGTTTCGTACCCTACAATAATCTCTTCGTAATTTTTCCGCTATTAGTGACGTTGGAGTGACTCTTTGTTGCATGTTGAGGGATAGTTATATGATCCAATTATGTTATTATTGTTGAGAGAACTTGCACTAGTGAAAGTATGAACCCTAGGCCTTGTTTCCTAGCATTGCAATACCGTTTACGCTCACTTTTACCACTAGCTACCTTGCTGTTTTTATATTTTCAGATTACAAAAACCGATATCTACCATCCATATTGCACTTGTATCACCATCTCTTCGTCGAACTAGTGCACCTATACAATTTACCATTGTATTGGGTGTGTTGGGGACACAAGAGACTCTTTGTTATTTGGTTGTAGGGTTGCTTGAGAGAGACCATCTTCATCCTACACCTCATACGGATTGATAATCCTTAGGTCATCCACTTGAGGGAAATTTGCTACTGTCCTACAAACCTCTGCACTTAGAGGCCCAACAACGTCTACAAGGAGAAGGTTGCGTAGTAGGCATCAAAACCCACTCCTGAATGGATAAGATAACCTTTTATTTGGGCAGGGCCACTTTAGCGGCGTTGGGTAGCAGTCCAAACGTCCGTACTATATCTCTAGAAAAAAAAACATTTTGTATATATAGTGTATGTTTAAAAGTGTAAACGAACTATGTAAAACTTGAATCTTTTAGTACTCGTATGAACTTCGTAACTTAATTAACTTTACAATGTGATTTTCACATATATTATGTTTAACATTTCGTCTTGTCGTCTGAACGTATTTACATGACGCCATTCAAATTGTTGTGCGTTAATGCAAACTTTTGTATAGTGTTTAACATTATCTACATCACATGTCAGCAACAAAGATTTAGGCTGGTTGTAATGGGGAGTATCATACTAGTATCATGCATTTGATACTATGCATGATACCAGTAGCGGAGCTACAGATGGAAAGTTGCGCGGGCCGGCCTATAGGAAAGTCAAGTTATTTTTCTCATATGGCTCAATCTACTCTTAACGCCTCACTGATTTCAAACTGGACAGGGCGGGCCATGGCACAGTTTTACTTGCACATAGCTCCGCCCCTGCATGATACTAGTGTATGATACTACCTCCATAATGCATAGTATTATAAGTTAGTATATCTTAAATTATCCTATTAATTGTCATGCATGACACAAAGTAGTACACCATTTAATACTCCCTCCGTTTCTTTTTACTCCGCGTATAAAATTTGGTCAAAGTCAAACTATACAAAGTTTGACCAAATATATATCCAAAATTATGAACATCTACAATACTAAAACTATATAGTATGAAAATACATTTAATGATGCATCTGATAATATTAATTTCATATTGTGAATATTGATATTTTTTAGTATAAAGTTAGTCAAACTTTACAAAGCTTGACTTTGACCAAACTTTATATGCAGACTAAAAAGAAACGGAGGGAGTATGATACAGTATCATGATATGATACCACATACTCTTTTTCCTCATTTAGTTGTGTGTCACATCATTCAAAAAGTCTAATTGGCATGCATTATACCCCTTATAATACTTCTAGTACGACCAGCCTTATGCAAAATGGCAACAATACATGTAACTGGACATGGCAACAATACATGTAACTGGACATGGACAGATTTAAGGTTTTCTGTGCAAAACATACTTAATTAATAGACTTATTAATGGCATCAATATCGGTAAAATGCCTAGTATACAGATGGTACGCGGGCGGCTGGGCTGACGCCACTGGTAAAACATTTGTCGGTGTCATTTCGGGTCTCCAACGCCAACAATAACTTTTATCATACATTGCCCTGCATGCATTCAGAGCAAGTACAATAGAGCTGAGTCAGCTGGCTATAAAAAAGTAGTAGCCATATAATAAAACTAGTATATTCTTGCCTAGTTGGAGGAAAGAAAAGAGGAGAGAGAAGCTAAGCGGGCTCTTGGTGAAGAGTCAGCTCTAGCACATGCTTCTAGGCGCTTTGTGAGAGTGAAAGGTTGGCCATATAATAAAAAAGTAGTACACTCTTCTAATCAACTATTGTACATACCGGCTATAATAAGATCGGCTATAGATGACATGGCAATGGCTTATAGCGAGCAGATGACTCTGTGTGTGACAAGATGTTTGACGCTTTGCGTTCTCCAATGGTGTGCAGATGGTGTGTACACCACGGCAGCCGGATATACATGCCATGCCGTCCGCTAATAAACCCCCCATCACAGTTTTCCCCTCCTCCCGCATCCACGATGCCCCGTCCCCTCTCCAATCCGATCCCCTTCCTGACGGTAGCCGCCGCACGCGCTAGCTAGCTAGCCATGCCGCCCTGCAGCTGCGCCGGCAAATACCCCAAACGTCATTACAGGTGGTTCAAGTCATGGAGCGCTATCAACGACGGCGATGACGACAAGCCACGGCCGGCCATGCTTGAATGGCAGTTGCGCAATGCCGCGCGTGACGGGCTGCTGCCCTACGAGCTGCCGGAGCGTGTGTGTCATCGACGCCGGGGCACGGCTACCTTCCGCCGCCCCGTGCAGTCCACAATGGATCTCGGCGACCAAGCGCTGCCGGGCACTACGGTCGACACCGCGCTCGCCATGGACACTCCGTCCAAAGTGCGTCTCGACAACGTGACGCCGAAGTTCGACTTCAACGCTTACCCTCTAGACGAGTACGGAGGATTTTGTACGGTGATCGAAGGTGACGCTACCATGGAGACTGGGCGCCGGCCGCTCCCTGATCGCGTTCGTCAAAGCTCCCGTGTTGTTTATGCATGCACGCATCATCCATCGTAGTAGTTTATTACTCCCTCCATTTTTAAAATAAGTGTCTCAACTTTGTACTAGCTCTAGTACGAATTTGTACTAAGCTCAAGACACTTATTTTAAAACGGAGGAAATAGTTATTAGCAGCTGGTTTGCATGTGATCGAGAAGATGTGGTAGCTCCATGAATCCATCGTTTTCTGGGCGCGCGTCATAGTTTCATTTTGGCGTCGCCGTGGTGTTGCCATTGAACTAACTAGGAAACATGCCCATGCATTATAACGGCGAAATACATCACACACTCCTAACCTCATAAGTATGACGCAAAACCCTCTCCAAAAAGAAAACAACACACAACCATAATACTTCATCCCCGCGCCCCCAGGCGCACGCATATAGGCACACATCCTCCATTTCAACATGTCAGCCCACCCATGTTGCTGCTTGTCCTCCTCCCCGTTGTAAAAAAAAGGTTAAAGCTGGTGTTGTTATTTACCCAAATGATAAAAACATAAGCATTAACATACTCAAAAAAGTAAAGAAAAAAAACAAGATTGAAACATACACGAGTGATGTACATTTTGCGGAAACCGGAGGAGAAACTCAAAAACCTAAAACCCAACGGAGAAGCAAATCAATTACATGACTACAGATGTCGAGACTCGAGTCAAATCTACAATAGAAGATCCAATTTCATTGCAATAAATAATGCGACCATATTGAATTGGCAGTAATTAAAATCATTTATATGTTCGAGATAAAGATCATAATCCTATTTGCAATCCACATACCCATACTAAAATATATTATTTTTTCTCATATGTTTTTGTTATTATGAATTAGATTGAAACATTATATCTTATCTTTATAGCAAATGTTGCCGCGCGTTGCGATGGGAGAAAAGATAGCTCTGCATTCTCCTACTAAAAACACAACGTACAAAACAAAGAATCCAGAGATAAAAATAATTCCAGAATTCTCAAGCACGAACATTCACCGGACTGTCCAAATTAGAATAATTATAGCAAAAATGCCCGTGCGTTGGAACGGGAGAGAGAAAAAATATTCAAAGGTCCATAAATCAGTTAGCATTTATGACACTCCCCCCTCCAGATATTCAAATACTCTATTTTAACACGACGTTAAACCCCATGTCACATCTCATCTTCCTTTTTCCATTGCCGCTTCTGTGGGTTGCAGAACGCGATGCTCATGTCGTTGGTGCCCTTCTCCACCTTGGATGGCAGCCTCTCCTTTCAACCCCTTGGGACATTATATATGTTATCCACCATGTCCTCATTGTTTGGGTTGCCTTTGTAGTTCACCACACTCTTTGTTAATGGTAGGCTGTTCCTCGGGTTACTCCGTCATTTTGATCCACGATTGAATGAAAAAAACGAGGGGAATAAACTCGTAACACATATGCAGGTTTAGCTAATCTTATTAAATAGCATCATAATTACCTACGAATAGTTAACAAATTCTTTTGACAACACACATGACTTGCCTGGTATTGAAGGAGAGTGATCAAATTGTGAAACAGAAAATCATATGGACGACTCAACCCGAAGTGCAGTTCATTTGCATATTTGGATGATATAACAAACTGTACCATATGCACATGAACATGCTTCAACATGACACAAACAATGTGCCTAATCATTTACTCGAACATACAAAACTGAATCAATCAATTCTGATAAAATTACTCCTCACTCAAAAAAAAAATCTGGCTATTATGTAGTTGCTGCCCCACTCAAATGAACACCAGGTTTCAGGTTGATCACACTACTCTTAGACTACAGTTTGAAGAAATTTTGCATAGGAAACCAAGGACCACACGGAAAAGATATGCTAAAATCTGCATGCATAGTTCCAGAGAAAGCTAACAAATGCTATTTCTGTATCATTCAACATTCATGCCATCTGGCTCTAATTCCTCTCATTCATGCCAATTTCTAGCTCATGCCGCATGTAGAAATCCCTTTCCTTCCTGGCTCATTCATGCCAGGTATGAAGGCTATAGAAATCCCTTTCCTTCCTGGCTCATTCATGCCTTATTACGAAGGTTCTAATTTATTCTCTCTCTCCCATCTGGGTATGAAAGCCTTTAATTTCTTTCCTTCCTTTCTTCGGAAACATATAAAACTTTGTGGAATTTGATAGAAAGGAGCGAGGTGGGACTATTGATAGGGCAACAACCTTTGTCCTACCACAAATCATTGCATATCTTGGTCGAGTTCTGCGATGGATCTCCAAAGTTGCGGTCTGTAGTTCGAATCCCTCACGGAAGTATATTTTTCGCTGCTCCTCCATCGATGAAAAAAAGAATTGCAGCAGGCCCAGCCCAGTAGCGCTTCCAAAACCGACGATCCACTTACGTAAAATGCACTTCAATTACATATAACGTATGGAGAACTATAAAATCCTCCCCCTTTAATATTAGGTTAAGATTAGTTACTCCCCCGCAAAAAAAGGTAAAGATTAGTTACTTATGTTTTGCAAATAGAAATATATATATGTATTGTTTAATCTACCTACTTATTGATTGCTTCGCAAGTGCGATTCCTCGTACTAATGTAGTGTAAAATGATCAAATATTTGCTTTCCACACTAAGAAAGCAGTATGTAGTTTCTCATTCTCATGGCGTCAACAAGAGCGCCAACGCTTGAGATAGCGCTAGTCGTAGCTGCATGGGCTTCGAACCCAGACGCCGTTGCTATTTCCTCTACAATTTGTGGCATCGGATAAGAATGCTAACGCTGATGGTACGGCGTGGTTTAGTGGCGTTGCTATTTCCTCGGACGCCCACGCTATTTGGACGAATAGCAAGGGCGTCCCTCAAAATTTCAACGCTCCTGATATAGAAGGACCACAGCCAAACCAGCCTTTTCGGACGCTGCTGGTACTTTGGCGAAGAGGTAAATACACTCATAGTCTTAGAACTTGCGCGTGACGGTCAGTTTGGTGCATAAACTTGTAAAAAATGTGTTTCGTGTTATCAAACTTGCGTGGGCGTGTAAATATGGTCACATTTTCTGTACGCCTGTGTATTTGCTACCTACGTGGCACATTGTGCGAAAATAAATTGGTGGGACTTTTTACAAAAAAGAAAATTAATTGGTGGGACAATGGGATTTTGAACCGAAAATAAATTGGTGGGATGATGGGATTTTGAACCGACGATCTGATACGACCGTGCAAGTGTCCTAACTACTGCGTCACATGTTGCTTGTGTTTAACACGGACTTCCAAGATATATATCCTTCAGGATAAAAATACACGTTCTGAACTATATTTTATTTTATCTAGATTTTGAAATTAAAAATTATTCAGATTCAAGCAAACTTTTCGTTGATTTGTCCGAAAGAAATTTATGTACAGTCATTTTGCACTATATGTTTCTAGATTTTTTATTTAAAATTATTTAAATTCAAACAAAATTTATGTTGATTTGTCCAAAAGAAATTATGTACATTCACTATGATATATTTTATTTTATCTAGATTATTCAAATTCAAACAAATTTTAGTTGATTTTCCAAAATATTTACATACATTTCGGACCTATATTTTCTTTTATGTAGGTTTTCAAATTTAAAATTATTCAAATTAAAAAAAATCATTGATGTGTCCAATTTTTTTACTTCATTCATTCTACATTATATTTTATTTTATCTAGATTTTTTAATTTCAATTTATTCGAATTTAACCAAAAATTTAGTTCATTTGTTCAAAAAAATTATGCATATTCATTCTGCACTATATTTGATTTTCTCTAGATTTTGAAATTCAAAATTATTCTAATTCAAAGAAACAATTAGTTGGTTTGTCCGAAAAGTTTATCAAGAATATAAGTTATTTTCTTACATAGAAAAAAAGAAAGAGAATACTTAAGATAAATTGTGTATACCTCTCTTAGTGTCATTGTGGTCGGGTTGGCGCGCCATACATGGCGGGTTTATCAGGAGGTCATATGCTGTAACGGGGGCATCCCCTTCTTTGCACACACTTTTTCCATTTTGATTTTTACTTTAATTCGTATGGTCTCTATCTTATACTCTCTCCAGTCATTTTTAGTCTGCATATAAATTTTGTCCGAAGTTAAAGTATCTCTACTTTGACCAAATCTATAAGAAAAAGTATCAACATTCACAATGCGAAATCAATATTTTTACATTCACTACGAAATGTAGTTTCATCGAATATATATTTGGTCAAACCTTGTATAGTTTGACTTGACACAAATCTAATACGCGGACTAACACCAAGCGACAAACATTAGTTGGTCGAGTGCTATGTACGCGAGGCGAATCTCCTGGGTTCAAGTCCTACCCCCTCATTCAGATTTTTTTTTTCGTTTTAAGGATTTTCATCCTAAATAAATTAAATACAAGGGTGCTTTATGAAGAAAAATATTTGCACGCAGATTAACCACCGCCTCAGCCACTGACAGTGGGCCCCCGCCACGTTGGCACACCATGTGTGCATGGGATATGACTGGATACAGTAGAAAGCACTGTATATGAACAAAGAGGACTACAATGACTAGAAACACATATTTTGCAAGTTTGTGCACTAAACTGACCGTCACGTGCAAGTTTTATGACTCCCGATGTATTTACCACTTTGGCGAAATACCACCGGCATCTGGAAAGATTGCCGTGCCGCTAACTAACTATTCCTATAAAGGTCTCCCTACCAGTGTAATAATGTGTTTAAGCTTGGAAAGAGGGTTGGAGGAGCGATGGATACAACAGTGGGCTCTAAATTATCAGTAATCCTAGTACAGACACTTCACTACTAAGCATTATATTCATATTGATTATTTTTCATCTTAAGTACCAATGTTTTCTAAAAAAGAGATTTTGCACTTTGTAAAAAAGTGCAAAATCCACTTTTTAAGCCGCTTACATTTTTTTTGAAAAAGTGGAATTCTGGCTAACTAAACTTGGATGTTTTGAAAACAAATCCGAGCCTCTCGAAAAAGGATTGGCAAAACCGATATATTTAGATATTGGCAATACTAATATATTATCTAGTTCTTAGGTCGTGCAAAGCGGCTAGACAAGCGCAAACAATAATAAGTCAAGTCCAGTTGATCGGCCACATGTGGTGTGTGAGGCTCCGTTCAAAAACTGAATAGAGACTACAAAAGCGGGATCAAAGCCAGTTTGGGGGAGAAGTGTAGTACACGAAAGTTAATTTGAAGGTCGAATTGAAAAGTCCGTGCAGATAGCCAAACTCAGAATCTTTAATGTTTGTTTGCTAATGTAACATATCTTCTTTCTCCCAATCTGCCATGCTCATCACCCAAATATCAACGGAGAGGCCACTTCAGACTATCCCCTTTCCGTAAAGAACAACTATAAGTATCCCTTTCACCTATTGGGGCGATGCAATTGCTAAATTGTGATTGTTTGATTCATGTTGCTCGTAGCAATGCACGAGCATTGTCCTAGTGATTATAGTGGGTCGGTAGTTCAGCAGTTGGTGGAAAATTGAAAGGGGTGGACATATAATGACATAAATTGTGAATAAGAATGGCACAACTGAGAAATAAAATAAAAGGAAGTAAAAAGAGAAAGCAAAAACTGAAAACAAAAATGGCAAAATATAAAATAAAAACCCCAGCGCTTAAGGCCTATGGTCCACCTGCGACTTGGGTTGTCCCATTTTGTAGGCACTTCAGGCAAGATTTTGTTTGGTCTCGCAATAGGAGACACACAGTTGAGCCCCTAAGGGCCATCTAAGTGTCTTGTGTGGCCTTGTGCGAGTCAGGAACAACCCAGTTACTCATGTTGGCTGACTACCTCCATATTCTGCAACTACACAAGGCCCAATACTCTACAAAACTTATTCTTCTTGCCCACGCCAATCATTCTCTCCCGTTGGGCTTGTCCATTTAGTGATTAGTCCCACATCGCCTAGCTACACAAAATGGGGTTGGGAGCTTGGCTATTTATTAGGGTGGGGTGCCACACATGGAAGGCATCCATATCCTTGGTGAGCCCAACGTAGGGCATGTCATTGGGGGGCACCAGTAGCTCGATTTCTGATACATTTAATCCAATGCAAGCAAATAGTGTGTCAAACGGATTGACTTTCGACCTCAACTGTTCTATCAACCAGATTCCAAACTAGTGTGCTCATCTTGCAGACGGTTGTGGGCAACTCTTTGAGTTTGCTCAAAGAGAAACAATGCAAATGAACCAATTACATGATTTCTATGCTTGCATGCCAGATAAAACTGGTTTTCAACTCAATCAAATGCAGAATAACTCAGTCGATTTTGGCCATTATATGCATTCTTCTACAGAGAACACATACAGACCTGATGAGATGATTCATGGTCATATGATGCCAAAATATCCAGCTGCACATCTTCAACATAGCGCGAGGATATCAATAAGGCAAAATACCAAACCCAAAGCTTGATCAATGGAAGATAGGACAATCAACCAAATGCTCCAAGCTCACAGATTAGTGAAAAGTCTAATTACCCCTTGCATACATAGCGAAAGGGATGCGATGTGTAGTAGTCTGAATGGATTTTCTGTGAAGGGTGATTGTCTTTTCGGTATAAATTGAAAGCCGAATCAAAAAGGATATATATAAACACAAAAATTTACTAATACGAAGTTTGGTTAATATGAAATTATAGGCTCAGTCACTAGAGGTGCCCAACAAGAGCGCGGGACCGTCGAATGGCGATGCACAAGGGAAGATAAAGGGGATCGAGAGCTCATGCACTGTGGCTCTTGCGTGACCTCGGGTAAGGCCCAAATCCCACCCGTCCCTTTTCTTACATGTGTGTTTGATGTCGGATGCTGGGGAGGGTTCCGGTATGTCTCAAGTGGCGGGGTGGATAGAAAATTTGCCATCATCCTAGAGGAAGTGGACCTTAGGATAGAACTTGCACGTTACAATGTAATCTTCTATGAGGATATGGGGAAGACAGATCTCAGATTAGACGATGCGGTCACGTGAGTGTGGAAGGGTGTGGCCTTCTGCGAGTGGAGGGGGTGGATCTTCCCTAGAATGCTGTTTTTTGTTTCATTTTGTTAGTTACTTCCATTTTTTACTTAACCAATTTAGGAAACAAAATCTGATCTGGCTTGAAATATGGGAACAAAACTAAGGACACATCTTTGAAGCAAACATATACTTGCTAGTTGTGTGTGGCACACACAAAGAAACAATCCCCGCCCCCATGAAGTTACAATGAGATTAAAATAAAAATATGCCACCAACCACACCACCTGGTCACCCCACACGTGTTACCCCGCCTAAATAGTGTACTTAAGTGGCTTCTTGCATTACGGTTAAAAAAATCTCTTCCTTTTACACTTTATTTGCAAATATTTGGTTTATCCCGTAGGCCAATGATTGTCTTGTACGTCTTGTACACAGTGACAACCTAATTACAAGCAACCATCCCCTTTTGACCTATTGTGCACAACTTTATACATCTGGTAGGACGACAGGATGGATGAATGTATTGCACAGGAGGAATAAGTATGTGAGGAACATTTCATTACATACCTTGCTTGAGCAAAACTGAACTTCTCTTGAATATGTTCTCAGAAAGAATTACTATGGTCTCTATTGCTTTATCGAAGTACACCACACATCTGTCCATGTGATGTACGATTTCCTATTATACTTTGATCACAAGCAATGTGTGGTAACAAGTCACAATGTTTTTTTTTTCACGCAAGTATGTAGTTTTGGGTGGAGTTCATTACATGAGGCGTTTCTGCTCGTGGTTAGGGATAAAATTTATTATCACACCAATGTGTACATATGCCTTCACAAAACATTGATTTGTTACTTTGTGTTGC
Organism: Aegilops tauschii subsp. strangulata; assembly: GCF_002575655.3. Lineage (NCBI taxonomy): Eukaryota > Viridiplantae > Streptophyta > Magnoliopsida > Poales > Poaceae > Aegilops > Aegilops tauschii. Next base: position 485,641,424 of record NC_053035.3, on the reverse strand, counting down.
AGTAATAATGTGTGTAAGTTTGAATAGAGGGTCGGAGGAGCGATTAATACGATAGTGCGCTGTAAATTCAGCAACCCTAGTACACACGTTTCAATACTAGGCATTGATATGCTCATATAGATTATTTTTCTTCTTAAGTACCAATATTTTCATAAAAAAGATTTTGCACTATGTAAATAAGTTCAAATTCCACTTTTTAAGCTCCTTACACTTTTTTCCATTAAAGTGGAATCTACACTTCGTGCTAACTAAACTTGCACGTTATGAAAACTAACCCGAGACTCCCAAAAAACAAACCATTTGCTGAAGACATGGCAAAACCGATATATTATTTAGATCTTTGGTCGTGCAAGACAGCTAGACAAGCGCAAACCATAATAAGTCAAGTCGAGTTGATCGGTCACGAGCGATGTGTGAGGCTCCGTTCAAAAACTGCATAAAGACTACATAAGCGGGATCAAAACCAGTTTGGGAGAGAAGTGTTCTTCACAAAAGTGAATTTGATTGTCGAATTGAAAAGTTTGTGCTAACATAGCCAAACTTAGAATCTTCAATGCTTGTTTGCTAACGTGACATATCCTCTTTCCTCCCAATCTGCCATGCTCATGCCCCCAAAATTAATGGAGAGGCCACATATGACTACCCCCCTCCATAAAGAACAACCATAAATATCCCTTTCACTTATGAGTCGATGCAATTGCTAAATTGTGATTATTTGATTCATGTTGCCCGTAGCAATGCACGAGCATTGTATTAGTGATTATAGTGGGTCGGTAGTTCAGCAGTTGGTCGGAACCAAAGTGGTGGACAGATAACGACATAAATTGTGAATAAGAATGGCACAACTGTGAAAAAGAATAAAAAAGGAAGTAAAAAAGACAGCAAAAACTGAAAACAAAAATTGCAAAAAAATAAAACAAGAAAACCCAACGCTTAAGGCCTATGGTCCTCCTGCTTGCTGGGCTGTCCTATTTCGTAGGCACTTCAGGCAAGATCGTGTTTGGTCTCGCAATAGGACGAACATAGTGGCGCCCCTAAGGATCATCTAAGTGTCGTGTGTGGCCTTGTGCGAGTCAGGGACAGCACAATTACTCATGTGGGCTGACTACCTTCATATTATGCAACTAAACAAGGCCCAATACTCTACAAAACTTCTTCTTCTTGCTCGCACCAATCATTCTCTCCCGTGGGGCTTGTCCACTTAGTGATTAGTCCCACATCGCCTGGCTACGCAAAATGGGGTTGGGAGCTTGGCTATTTAATAGGGTGGGGTGCCATGCATGGAAGGCATCCATATCATTGGTGAGCCGAACGCAGGGCATTTCGTTGGGGGGGGGGACCAGCAGCTCAATTTTCCGATTCATTTAATCCAGGCAAGCAAATATTGTGTCAATTGGATCGACTTTCGACCTCAACTGTTCTATCTGCCATATTTCAAACCAGTGTGCTAATATTATGGACAGTTGTGGGCAAATCTTTGAGTCTGCTCCAAGAGAAACAATGGAAATAAACCAGTTACAGGATTTCTTTGCTTGCATGCCAGAAAAAACTGGTTTTCATCTAAATCAAATGCAGAATAGCTTAGTCGATTTTGGCCAATTTGTACATTCTTCTACAGAGAACACATCCAGATATGCCTAGATGATTCATGGTTATATGATGCCAAAATATCTAGCCGCACATCCTCAGCATAATGAGAGGGTCTTAATAAGGCAAAATGACAACCCCAAAGCTTGTACAAGAGAAGCTGTGAGAATCAACCAAATGCTCCAACCTCATAGACTATGGGAAAGTGTAACAACACCTTCCATACATAGCGAAAGGGATGTGACGCTTAGTAGTCTGAATGGATTTTCTGTGAAGGGTGATTATCTCTTCCGGTATAAATTGAAACCCGAATCAAAAAAGAAATATAGAAACACCAAAATTTACTAACCGAAGTTTGGTTAATACCAAAATTACAAGCTCAGCCACGGGAGGTGCCCAACAAGAGTGTGGGACCGTCGAGCACGATCCACGAGGGAAGAGAAAGGGGATCGAGAGCCCAGTATTGTGGCTCTTGATTAACCTCTAGTAAGGCCCAAGACCCACCTGTCACATTTCTTACATTTGTGTTTGATGTCAGACGTTGGGGACCGTTCCAGTATGTCTCAAGTGGCGGAGTGGCTAGAGAATTTGTCGTCATCCTAGAAGAAGTGGACCTTAGAATAGAACTTTCACATTACGACATACTCTTCTGTGATGATATGGGGAAGAGGATCCCGGGTTAGATGATGTGGTCTCTTGTGAGTGGAAGGGTGTTGATTTTCCATGACGTGACTTGATTATTTCGATTTTTTGCAATGCGATCTCGTGCGAGTGGAGGGTTGGATCTTCCCTGACATGATGTTTTTTGTTTCATTTTTGTTTGTTATTTCCATTTTCTCTTAAACAATTTAGGAAAAAATCTTATCCGCCTTGAAATATGGGAAAAAACTAAAGACACATCTATGAAGCAAACATATCCTTGCTAGTTGTTTGTGGCGCACGCACAAAGAAACAAGCCCCACTCCCATGAGGTTCTAATGAGATTAAAATATAAATCTGCCAACAACCACACCAGCTGGTCATCCCACACATGTTGACCCACCTAAATAGTGTACTGAAGAGGCTTCTTGCATTACAGTTAAGCAAAATCACTTCCTTTTACACTTTATTTGCAAATTTTTGGTATATCCCGTAGGCCAATGATTTTCTTGTATGTCTTGTACAATGTGACAACCTAATTACAAACAACCATGCCCCTATTCCCTATTGTGCTCAACTTTATACAGCTGGAAGGACAAGTGTATGGATGAATGTATTGTAGAGGAGTAATAAGCGTGGGAGGGACATTTCATTACATACCTTGCTTGCGCAAAACTAAACTTCTCTTGAATATGTTCTCACGCAGAATTACTATGGTCTCTATTTCTTTATCAAATGTCGGTGTACAAAAGTAGGGGCACACCTTTGTACCCCTTTACTTGTGCACGGGCAGTCAGAGCCGCGCGCCTCGGCCACACTAAGTAGGGCAGAGGAGGGGAGCCGGAATGAAGCCGAAGCACAAGACGCTCAAGACAACGCCAAGGCCAAGAACACAAAGAAGCAGAGGGGCAAAGCAGGTTCCCCTGGCAAGGCCCTTGCCGGGGCAGCTCGCCCACACCGGCGGAGCACGCCACCCTTGAGCCCGCGGGTTCCAACTCAACCAACCACATTGCAACTAGGGCTCGGGAGGCACCTGCATGGTAGCATGCAAATCTTTGTCAAGATCATAGAAATATGAGATCAAATGAGAACCAGAAGACGTCGACCCTCAGTGGAATCATTGCCGAGGAGATCCACAAGACCCCCGGCAAGCACCTTGCCGGGGACGACTGCAACGCCACGGCAAGACCCTTGCCGGGCCCCCGGCAAGGCCCTTGCCGAGGGCGTCAGTGGGGCCACTGCCAGGCCCGCGTCGACCAAGACTCCACCGCCATCCCCAAGCAGCTGCTAGCTCAACCAGCTGGGCGGGTACCTGCGTGGCGACGGGCGGCCTCTACACCAACTCAGCAAGCACCTGCGTGGTGGCATGCAGATCTTCGTGAAGACCCTACCACCGCGCCACCCCAGCTGCCTGCCTGCCCACATGGCACCGCATGCACCGCTGGCCTGGGCGCGTTTCGAAGCGAGGCGAGGCGGCAACGGATGGGACAGGCTCCGTTCCCGTCCCCGATAAAGCTAAGGGACACCTAAGCTACGCATTAAATGCGTCTTGTCCTGTAATACGAGCGATAAGATCGCAGCACTGTAGGCCTTTCCACCTCCTGTGTGCCACTATGGCAGCCCCTTTCGACTATAAAAGGAGGTCCATGGCATACTGGAGAGGGATTCGGCTCTTTTGAACTACGCAGCCACTATAGCTAGTTCGAGAGCTCAAGAACTCTCTGAAATACAGCTACCAAAGCAGGACTAGGGTGTTACGCATCCTTGCGGCCCGAACCTGGGTAAACGATCCTTGTGTTAACTGTTATTCCTACTCTTCTCACAACCCTGCGCCCCGGCAACCGTAGTAGGGATTCTTGCGATCCCATAGGTGTCGTTTCCCACCGAGATCTTTGGCGCGCCAGGTAGGGGGCGCAAATTTGAGAATCTGATCTAGTAGTTAGCCTAGCAGTTCTTCGTCGCCATGGCTGCCAAAGAAGAGGACGACCAAGAGAAAACGGCGCCGCCTGCGAGCGCGAAGGACGCCAGCGCGGCAATAGGAAAGCTAAGTCATTCAGAGCCTTGAGCTATTCCATTTTATACATAAGGTTATCATCCTCAGAGATTCTGCCTATGTATGAAAAACCTGCACGCAAGGGGGCCCTCCCGCGATTGGCAACACCCTTCTTCTGTTTCAAGTCCGCTCAACAGATCAAGCGGCCGCGTCGAAAGTGGTAGGGTAGCCTTCCGCACTTGGCAACGCTCTCGATTCTGACTCGAGTCAAGCTCGGCAGTTCGAGCGGCCGCGTCGGGGGCGGTGCGGTGGTTTGCCCGGCAGCAAGCGCACCCGGCAGGCCAATGGGGATCCATCCTCAAGACGCCGCCCTGGGTTTTATGCACCGGCAAGCCTACCCAGTTAACGTAGGGTGGACATACAAAGGAAAATCGAACAGGAAAATAACATGCACTGTATCGAAAGTACTACAGTTTTATATTACATCAACTGCCGCCGCAGTTCTAACTAAAGATAGAAATTGTCTTGGCCGTGAACCTGCAGCGGCGACAAGAAACGGGCTGCCTAATCCCGGTGCTGGCCCTCCACCCTCTGAATTCCGCCGATACCGCTGATGACGGGCTTGATCCGCTTCCTGAGCGTCGCGAGGTCAGCATCCTCCGGCAAGCTCTCCAGCGCGGCGTCGAAGTCGAGGTCGGGGTACCAGTACGCCACCTTGGTGAGGACCTTGGTCATGGCACCCCGGCAAAGCCTCCGGGACTCATCGGCCAGGGAAGCCGCCCGATTGGAGTGAAGCTGCTCCAAGGCCCCAAGGACACCCTCGAAGAACAGGGTCAGCTTGGCGTTGGTAGTCCCGCTGCGCTCTGGGGCGTACCTCACATTTGGCATCCCCATGGTAGCCAGCTGCACGGTGATCCTGCTGGCGACGTCCTCGAGGCGGCTGATCCAGCGATTATCGCCCTCCACAAAATCCTTGTGGCTGGCGGCTTTGTTCTTCCGCTCCAGCTTCTCGGCCTCCAGATCCTTGGCCAGGATCTCTTCCCGGGCTTGCTCTCCGACAGCATCCCCTCGAGACCCTCCAGCTTCTGCTTGAGGTCTTTGATGGAGTTGTTGGCTTCGGAGAGCTCCCCGGCCCTGCTGACGGCCGCGCCCTGCGCCTTCGTCAGTGCGCCGTTGAGCGTGTCCTTCTCCTGGGACAGCTTTAGGGCCTGGCCCTTCAGTTCGTCCCGCTCCACCTCTAGCACCTTCACCTTGCCGGCGTGAACCAGAGCCTGGGCATCGAGCGCCTCCCTGTGCCTCTGCTCCAGCTATTGGATCTGCTGCACGACAAGCTTCTCCACCTCCTCGTCCTTGGCGCGGAGTTTGGCGTCAAGGTCTGCCTCGCGTTTGGCGAGGTCCTCCTCCTGGGAGTTCAGCCTGTCTGATGCTGGGTCCGAGCGGCCTGGGCTGCAGCGGCCAGGCCCTCCGCCGTCTCCTGGGCCTTCTCGATGTCGTCCAGCTTCATGGTGAGCTCCACGTCGTGCTTGGCCAGCTCGCCCTGGGCGGCCTTCAGCTCTTCGCTAGCTTGGCGGAACCAAGTCTGCGCCTCGGCGACGCGCACCTTGAGGTCCGCCTCCGCCTTGTCCACCGTTGCTATCCTGGATTTGGCCTTGTCCAGACGGGCGCGGTGGAGCGCCTGGAGCTTCCGGAAGCTGGCGCCTATGGCCTGGAGGAGCCGCTCCTCCTGGGAGCCGTCGCCACCAGCGCTCGGCTCGTCGACGACCTCGAGCCCGGCGGCGGCAAGCACTTCGTCATCAAACACCTCTCCCTCGACGGGCGCCCTGGTGCTCGACGCACCTGGGAGGTGGATGAACAGATCATCGCCCACCCTCAGATACTTGCCGGAGCCAGAGGCAGCGGAGGAGGAAGGCTGGTCATCGACCACCTCCTCCTCGGCAGTGGCCTTGCCGGATTCTCCGGCAGGCCCCTTGCCGGCCTCTTCGGTAGTAGCCTTGTCGGGCTCCCCGGCAAGCCCCTTGGCGGCGTCCTCCGCAGCACCCTTGGCGGACTCCTCGGCAGCTACCTTCTCGGCTTCTGCCGCGGTGTCCTTGGCGACGTCCTCGATGATGGCGTCTATGTCCTCCTGGTCCGCCAATGGATGATCTGGACACCGAGAAGGGAATGAGACAAAGCCAAGACCAAGAATCAGTAAGAAAAGAAAAGGAACAGAGATGAAAGGCGAGCGGCTTACCAGTGCCGGGATGGGAAGCAGAGGTCCCCTCCCCGCCAACATTTGGCGCCGAGGCGAAGCCACCAGCGCCCAAGTTCTCCTCCTCCTCCATGTGCGTGGGCTCGGTGTTTGGCGCCCTTGCCGGGGACGCCCCTCGGGGCGGCGTGGTTGATGGGGGCGGCGTGTTGGGAGTAGCTCTCTGTGGCTCCTCCTGCTGCTACTCTCCTCCTACATACACGGCAAGGTCAGCACCAAAGTATCATACCCCTTACACATGTTGACGAGGGGTGAGTGATAAACTTACGCTGGGGGCTGCGCCGGGGGCTGCTGTCCGGGCTGCTCAACACCACCAGTGGCACCCTTGAAGTACCAGCCGGGGGCTGGCCGCCCGCCGAGGCCTTGGCCCTCTTCACCCTCTGGGCCAGCGTCTCCGCGTCCCTGCAAAGATGAAAATAAGTCAAGACAAGCGGTACAGATTGAGGAGACAGAGATGACAGGAAAGAGCAAGATACTTACCCGTCATCCACCTCCTCCTCTGTTGCCTTCTTCTTCCTCCTTGGGCTGAGGGACCCGCAGTCAAAGGTGACCCCCGCATCGATGTCTGCTGGAGGAGGGGAGGAGGGCGGAGTCTGCGCGCTTGGATGAAGAGGAGGCAGATGCATTCTTCTTCGCCACCGTGGCCTTGACAACCTTCCTCGCCGCCGCGGCCCTCGTCTGACGTGCAGACTCCTCCAGAGACTTTGGCCGCCGCGCGGCCTTGACGGGCCGTACCGGCTCGCCGGAAGTGGACCGCCGCAGGACTCGCCCTCTCTCCGTGACCAGAGGGTCAACAGCCTCAGCCTCCTCCTCCGACGACTCATCGACCACCTCCTCGACAAGAGGAGGCCCGGTGCCGGCGCTGCTGACCTCCCCAGCGGCTTCCGCCCACTGGGCGAGCTCCTTCTCCTCCGCCGCGGCCTTGTCCTCCATGCAACCGGCGCTGCCGGCCTCCTCGGCGAGCTTCGCCTCCATCGCCCTGGCAGCGATGTAGTCCAGCTCCGCCTGGGTGGTGTCCTGGACGAGCCGCAGCTCGGCGGTGACATACCCCTCGTGCAAGGTGTCGAAGAACTCCTACACTTGGATGTCCTCCGGCTCGACCCAGCTCGGGTCAAGCCCATGCGCGTTGAAGTCCGGCATCATGGCGATGATGTCGGTCCAGCGCGAGTTGTTGCTCAGCGGGACTAGTCCCGCCGGCAACTTGAACAAGGGCCCCTTGGTGACCTTGCCGGCCTTCGCGGCGGCCCTCGCGGCCTTGCCGGTCCGCTCGACCTCGCTATCGCGGTTCACGTCGAGCTGGAAGAGTCGCTGGTAGAAGTGGGCGTGCCCCATCACCGTGAAGTTATGGTCGAGGCCGGGGCGAAGCCTCATGATGTCAGCGGCGTTCGTAAAGAGCCAGGCCGGCCTCCCCTTGTTATGCAGCGGAGCGATTCGGCGGCGGATGAAATCCGCCCCGATCATCTCAAGGGAGAGCCCGGCCTCGGTAAGGCGAAGGATCCTGGTGGTGGCGACCGTGAGCTTCGCGTCGTCGGCATCAACGTCGCCCCATTTTCCCCGGCGAACCGGCGGCGCATCGCGAACCCGGCAAAAGTTCGGCGGGTCCTTCTCTTCGATCCAGCACCACTGGCCCCGCCATTCTTCCCACCTCTCCTTCATGGTGCCCTCCGGGTATGCCCCCTTGGACCGTGGGATCCAGGTGATGCAACCGGAAATGGTGCCCCCCGGTTGGATCCGAGGGGTAAGGTAATGGCGAAAGAGCGCCGTGTTGGGATGCACCCCGGCGAAGCCCTCGCAGAGGTGCGCGAAAAGAGACATGCACACGACGGCATTCAGAGTAAAATCCAAAAGATGGAAGCCGTAGGTGTGCATGACGTCGTTGAAGAAATCGGAGAAGGGGGACAGAGCCCGCAGGAGAAGTAGTCGACAAACAAAGGGTACCGATTTGGGGCAGCCTCGGCGCAATTGGCGGGGATGACGCGCGTGGCTGGATGCCCCGCCTTTTCTCCCCCCGTCTTCACTACCCACAAGGGTTTGAAGGCCTCCCGGAGCTCGAACACGTCGACCGTCGAGGGGAAGTAGGCGAGCTGCATCCGCTATGCCGCCAGCGCACTCTCCGGCGGCTCCGTCGCTCCGGCGTCCTTGGCCATTCCCTTGCCCTTGGTGGATTTGGGCGCCATGGCGGCTGGGGGAGCAAGAGACGGAAGACGGCAGAGATGCAGCGACGGCGAGCAAAGGCGAAAGCTTAGGGAGGAAGAAAGGGGGCGGCGGCTCTGAGATGGGAGAAGACGCAGGGAAGGGGGTAAAGTGAGCAGCGCGCCCGCGGTTATTCCTTTTTATGGGGAAGGCGCGGGGCGCCTCCTTTCCCATTAAATGCGATGTGACGCATGTGTGCGGGAACCGCCCCACGCATGCCCCCCACGTCATGCACGATCCTCCATGACGCGCGTTCAATGCGGGTCGTGGGGAAGCGCAGCGGACAAAAAGTTACTGCGGTGAAAATCCGCCCCGCCTGCCCGCGCACCGTTCTGGGCCTGGCCCAACAACATGTCGCGCTTATGTGTGGCCCAGGCCCGGGGTTCCTGTCGGTGTACAAAAGTACGGGCACACCTTTGTACCCTTTACTTGTGCACGGGCAGTCAGAGCCGCGCGCCTCGACCACACTAAGCAGGGCAGAGGAGGGGAGCCGGAAAGAAGCCGAAGCACAAGATGCCCAAGACAACGCCAAGGCCAAGAACACAAACAAGCAGGGGGGCAAAGCAGGTTCCCCCGGCAAGGCCCAGCCCCGGCAAGACCCTTGCCGGGGCAGCTCGCCCACACCGGCGGAGCATGCCATCCTTGAGCCCGCGGGTTCCAACTCAACCAACCACATTGGAACTAGGGCTCGGGAGGCACCTCCGTGGTAGCATGCAAATCTTTGTCAAGATCATAGAAATAGGAGATCAGATGAAAACCAGAAGACGGCGACCCTCGGCGGAATCCTTGCCGAGGAGATCCACAAGACCCCTGGCAAGCACCTTGCCGGGGATGACTGCAACGCCACGGCAAGACCCTTGTCGGGCCCCCGGCAAGGCCTTTGCCGAGGGCGTCAGCGGGGCCACTGCCAGGCCCGCGTCGACCAAGACCCCACCGCCGTCCCCAAGCAGCTGTTAGCTCAACCAGCTGGGCAGGCACCTGCGTGGCGACGGGCGGCCTCAGCAAGCACCTGCGTGGTGGCATGCAGATCTTCGTGAAGACCCTACCACCGCGCCACCCCAGCAGCCTGCCTGCCCACATGGCGCCGCATGCACCGCTGGCCTGGGCGCATGTCGAAGCGAGGCGAGGCGGCAACGGACGGGACGGGCTCCGTTCCCGTCCCTGATAAAGCTAAGGGACACCTAAGCTACACATTAAATGCGTCTTGTCCTGTAATACGAGCGATAAGCTCGCAGCACTGTAGACCTTTCCGCCTCCTGTGTGCCACTGTGGCAGCCCCTTTCGACTATAAAAGGAGGCCCATGGCATACTGGAGAGGGCTTCGGCTCTTTTGAACTATGCAGCCACTATAGCTAGTTCGAGAGCTCAAGAACTCTCTGAAATACAGCCACCAAAGCAGGACTAGGGTATTACGCATCCTCGCGGCCCGAACCTGGGTAAACGATCCTTGTGTTAACTGTTATTCCTGCTCTTCTCATAACCCTGCGCCCCGGCAACCGTAGTAGGGATTCTTGTTATCCCATAGGTGTCGTTTCCCACCGACATCGAAGTACGCCACACATTTGTCCATGTGATGTACGATTTCCTATTATACTTTGATTACAAGCAAGGTGTTGTAACAAGTCACAATGTTTCTTTTTCACGCAAGAATGCAATTTTGGGTGGAGTTCATTGCATGAGGTGTTTCTGCTCGTGGTTAGGGATAAATTTTTTATCACACCAATGTGTATATATGCCTTCACAAGGCATTGATTTGTTACTTTATGTTGCAATAATAATGTGTGTAAGTTTGAATAGAGGGTTGGAGGAGCAATTGATACGATAGTGCGCTGTAAATTATCAGCAACCCTAGTACACACATTTCAATACTAGGCATTGATATGTTCATATAGATTATTTTTCGTCTTAAGTACCAATATTTTATAAAAACCTATTTTGCACTATGTAAAAAATTTCAAATTCCAATTTTTAAGCTGCTTACACTTTTTTTCTGAAAAAAGTGGAATCTACACCTCGTGCTAACTAAACTTGCACGTTATGAAAACTAACCCGAAACTCCCGAAAAAAGAAACCGTTTGCTGAAGACATGGCAAAACCGACGTATTATTTAAGTCTGTCATCATGCAAGACAAATAGACAAGTTCAAGCCATAATAAGTCAAGTCGAGTTGATCAGCCACGAGCGCTGTGTAAGGCTCGGTTCAAAAACTGCATAGAGACTACAAAAGCGCGATCAAAACCAGTTTGGGGGAGAACTGTTGTTCACCAAAGTGAATCTGATTGTCGAATTGAAAAGTTCGTGTTGATATAGCCAAACTCAGAATCTTCAATGTTTGAATGCTAACGTGACATATCCTCTTTCCTCCCAATCTGCCATGCTCATAACCCAAAAACCAATGGAGAGGCCACTCCGGACTAGCCACCTCCGTAAAGAACAACTATAAATATCCCTTTCACTTATGGGTCGATGCAATTGCTAAATTGTGACTATTTGATTCATGTTGCCCGTAGCAATGCACGTGCATTGTACAAGCGATTGTAGTGGGTCGGTAGTTCAGCAGTTGGTGAAAAATGAAAGTGGTGGAAATATAACGACATAAATTGTGAATAAGAATAGCACAACTATGAAAAAGAATAAAAAGGAAGTAAAAAGAGACAGAAAAAACTGAAAACAAAAATGGCAAAAAATAAAACAAGAATACCCAGTGCTTCAGGCCTATATATGGTCCGCCTGCGTGTTGGGCTGTCCCATTTCGTAGGCACTTCAGGCAAGATCTTGTTTGGTCTCGCAATAGGAGACACATAGTTGCGCCCGTAAGGATCATCTAGGTGTCATGTGTGGCCTTGTGCGACTAGGGGACATCCCCGTTACTCATGTGGGCTGACTACCTCCATATTATGCAACTACACAAGGCCCAATACTCGACAAAACTTCTTCTTGCCCGCGCCAATCATTCTCTCCCGTGGGGCTTGTCCACTTAGTGATTAATCCCACATCGCCTGACTACGCAAAACGGGGTTGGGAGCTTGGCTATTTAATATGGTGGGGTGCCACGCATGGAAGGCATCCATATCATTGGTGAACCCAACGCAGGGCATGTCATTAGGGGGGGGCACCAGCAGCTCAATTTCTGATTCATTCAATGCAATCAAGCAAATGGTGCGTCAAATGGATTGACTTTTGACCTGAGCTGTTCTATCAGCCAAATTTCAAATCAGTGAGCTAATATTATGGACAGTTGTGGGAAAATCTTTGATTCTGCTCCAAGAGAAACAATGGAAATAAACTAGTTACAGGATTTCTATGCTTGCATGCCAGAAAAAACTGGTTTTCATCTCAATCAAATGTAGAATAGCTCTGTCGATTTTTGGCAATATGTACCTTCTTCTACAGAGAACTCATCCAGATATGACTAGATTATTTTTCGTCTTAAGTACCAATATTTTCTAAAAACCTATTTTGCACTATGTAAAAAAGTTCAAATTCCACTTTTTAAGCTGCTTACACTTTTTTTCTGAAAAAAGTGGAATCTACACTTCGGGCTAACTAAACTTGCTCGTTATGAAAACTAACCCGAAACTCCCGAAAAAAGAAACCATTTGCTGAAGACATGGCAAAACTGATGTATTATTTGAGTCTTTCGTCATGCAAGACAACTAGACAAGCGCAAGACATAATAAGTCAAGTCGAGTTGATCAGCCACGAGCAGTGTGTAAGGCTCGGTTAAAAAACTGCATCGAGACTACAAAAGCGCGATCAAAACCAGTTTGGGGGAGAAGTGTTGTTCACCAAAGTGAATCTGATTGCCGAATTGAAAAGTTCGTGTCGATATAGCCAAACTCAGAATCTTCAATGTTTGAATGCTAACATGACATATCCTCTTTCCTCCCAATCTGCCATGCTCGTAACCCAAAAAATAGGACTAGCCCCGTCCGTAAAGAACAACTATAAATATCTTTTCACCACTGTGATTATTTGATTCATGTTGCTCGTAGCAACGCACGTGCATTGTACTAGCGATTGTAGTGGGTCGGTAGTTCAACAGTTGGTGGAAAATAAAAGTGGTGGAAATATAACGACATAAATTGTGAATAAGAATGACACAACTATGAAGAAGAATAAAAAGGAAGTAAAAAGAGACAGAAAAAATAAAAACAAATATGGCAAAAAATAAAACAAGAAAACCCAGTGCTTAAGGCCTATATATGGTCCTCCTACGTGTTGGGCTGTCCCATTTCGTAGGCACTTCAGGTAAGATCTTGTTTGGTCTCGCAATAGGAAACACATAGTTGCGCCCGTAAGGATCATCTAAGTGTCGTGTGTGGCCTTGTGCGAGTAGGGACAGCCCAGTTACTCATATGGGCTGACAACCTCCATATTATGCAACTACACAAGGCCCAATACTCTACAAAACTTCTTCTTCTGTCCCGCGCCAATCATTTTGTCCCGTGGGGCATCTCCACTTAGTGATTAGTCCCATATCGCCTGGCTATGCAAAATGGGGTTGGGAGCTTGGCTATTTAATAGGGTGGGGTGTCACGCATGGAAGGCATCCATATCATTGGTGAGCCCAATGAAGGGCATGTCATTGGGGGGGCACCAGCAGCTCGGTTTCTGATTCATTCAATCCAAGCAAGCAAATAGTGTGCCAAATGGATTGACTTTATACCTCAGCTGTTCTATCAGAAAGATTTCAAACTAGTGTGCTAATATTATGGATAGTTGTGGGAAACTCTTTGAGTCAGCTTCAAGAGAAACAATGGAAATGAACTAGTACATGATTTCTATGCTTGCATGCCAGAAAAATCTGGTTTTCATCTCAATCAAATGCAGAATAGCTCTGTTGATTTTGGGCAATATGTACATTCTTCTACAGAGAACACATCCAGATATGACTAGATGATTCATGGTTATATGATGCCAAAATATCTAGCTACACATCCTCAAAATAGCGAGAGGGTCTCAATAAGACAAAATGACAACCCCAAAGCTTGTACAAGAGAAGCCGTGACAATCAACCAAATGCTCCAACCTCACAGACTACAAGAAAGTCTAACTACCCCTTCCATACATAGCGAAAGGGATGTGACGCGTAGTACTCTGAATGGATTTTCTGTGTAGGGTGATTGTCCCTTTCGGTATAAATTGAAACCAAAATCGAAAAGGAAATATAGAAACACCAAAATTTACTAACCGAAGTTTGGTTAATACCAAAATACAAGATCAGCCACGGGAGGAGCCCAACAAGAGTGAGAGACCGTCGAGCAACGATCCACAAGGGAAGAGAAAGGGGATCGAAAGCCCAGTATTGTGGCTCTTGAGTGACCTCGGGAAAGGCCCAAGACCCTTCCGTCCCATTTCTTACATGTGTGTTTCATGTCCGATGCCGGGGAGGGTTCCGGTATGTCTCAAGTGGCGGGGTGGCTAGAGAATTTGTCGACATCCTAGAAGAAGTGGACCTTAGAATGGAACTTGCACATTACGACGTAATCTTCTGTGAGGATATGGGGAAGACAGACCTTGGGTTAGATAATGCAGTGTCTTGTGAGTGGAAGGGTGTGGATTTTCCATGACGTGACTTGATTATTTCAGTTTTTTCAACGCGATATAGTGCGAGTGGAGGGGGTGGATCTTCCCTGACATGATGTTTTTTGTTTCATTTTTGTTAGTTATTTCCACTTTCTCTTAACCAACTTAGGAAAAAAATCTTAGCCGGCTTAAAATACGGGGAAAAACTTAGGACACATCTATGTGGTAACAAGTCACAATTTATTTTTCACGCGAGTATGCAGTTTTGGGTGGAGTTCATTACATGAGGCATTTCTGCTCGTGGTTTGGGATAAAATTTATTATCACACCAATGTGTATATATGCCTTCACAAGGTATTCATTTGTTACTTTGTGTCACAGTAGTAATGTGCGTAAGTTTCAATAGAGGGTTGGAGGAGCGATTGATACGATAGTGCGATGTAAATTATCAGCAACCCTAGTACACACATTTATGTTTTTCAACGCGATCTCGTGCGAGTGGAGGGGGTGGATCTTCCCTGACATGATGTTTTTTGTTTCATTTTTGTTAGTTATTTCCATTTACTCTCAACCAATTGAGGAAAAAAAATCTTATCCGGCTTAAAATCTGGGGGAAAACTAAGGACAGATCTATGAAGCAAACATATACTTGCTAGTTGTGTGTGGCGCACGCACAAAGAAACAAACCCCGCCCCCAAGTAGTTCTAATGAGATTCAAATAAAATCTGCCAAAAACCACACCACTTGTCATCCCACACGTGTCGACCCGCCTAAATATTGTACTTAAGAGGCATCTTGCATTACAGTTAAGAAAAATTACATCCTTTTGCAATTTTTCGCAAATTTTTGGCATATCCCATAGGCCAATGATTTTCTTATATGTCTTGTACACAGTGACATCGTAATTACAAACAACCATCTCCCCTTTTCCCTATTATGCCCAACTTTATACAGCTGGAAGGACAAGTGGATGGATGAATGTATTGTAGAGGAGTAATAAGTATGGGAGGGACATTTCATTACATTCCTTGCTTGTGAAAACTGAACTTCTCTTCAATATGTTCTCAAACGGAATTAGTATGGTCTCTATTTCTTCATCGAAGTACACCACACATTTGTCCATGTGATGTATGATTTCTAGTATACTTTGATTACAAGCAAGGTGTGGTAACAAGTCACAATGTTTTTTCACGCAAGTATGCAGTTTTGGGTGGAGTTCATTACATGAGGCCTTTCTGCTCGTGGTTAGGGATAAAACTTATTATCACACCAATGTGTGTATATGCCTTCACAAGGCATTGCTTTGTTACTTTATGTTGCAGTAATAATGTGTGTAAGTTTGAATAGAGGGTTGGAGGAGCGATTGATACAATAGTGCGATGAAAATTATCAACAACCCTAGTACACACATTTCAATACTAGGCATTGATATTGTCATATAGATTATTTTTCGTCTTAAGTACCAATATTTTTCTAAAAGATGATTTTGCACTATCTAAGAAAGTTCATATTCTACCTTTTAAGATGCTTACAATTTTTTCTAAAAAAAGTGGAATCTACACTTCGGGCTAACTAAACTTACACGTTATGAAAACTAACCCGAGACTCCCGAAAAAGAAATCATTTGCTGAATACATGGTAAAACTGATATATTATTTAGACCTTTGTTTGTGGAAGACAGCTAGACAAGCACAAGCCATAATAAGTCAAGTCGAGTTGATCGGTCACGAGCGGTGTGTGAGGCTCCGTTCTAAAATTGCATAGAGACTACAAAAGTGGGATGAAAACCAGTTTGGGGGAGAAGTGTTGTTCACGAAAGAGAATTTGATTGTCGAATTGAAAATTTCATGTTGATATAGCCACAGAATCTTCAATGTTTGTTTGCTAATGTGACATATCCTCTTTCCTCCCAACCTGGCATGACCATGACCGAAAAATCAATGGAGAGGCCACTTCGGACTAGCCCCCTCCATAAAGAACAACTATAAATATCCCTTTCACTTATGGGTCGATGCAATTGCCAAATTGTGATTATTTTATTCATGTTGCCCATAGCAATGCATGAGCATTATACTAGTGATTGTAGTGGGTCGGTAGTCCAGTCGTTGGTGGAAAACAAAAGTGGTCGACATATAACGACATAAATTGTGAATAAGAATGGCACAGCTGTGGAAAAGAATAAAAAAGAAGGTAAAAGAGACAGCAAAGACTGAAAACAAAAATGGCAAAAAATTAAAACAAGAAAACACAACGCTTAAGGCCTATGCTCCTCCTGCGTGCTGGGTTGTCCCATTTCGTAGGCACTTCAGGCAAGATCTTGTTTGGTATCGCAATAGGGGCCAGATAGTTGCGCCCGTAAGGATCATCTTAGTGTCGTGTGTGGCCTTGTGCGAGTCAGGGACAACCCAGTAACTCATGTGGGCTGACTATCTCCATATTATGCAACTACACAAGGCCCAATACTCTACAAAATTTCTTCTTCTTGCCCCCACCAATAATTCCCTCCCGTGGGGCTTGTCAACTTAGTGATTAGTCCCACATCGCCTGGCTATGCAAAATGGGGTTGGGAGCTTGGCTATTTGATAGGATGGGGTTCCACACATAGACGACATCCATATCGTTGGTGAGCCCAACGCAGGGCATGTGATTGGGGGCGGGGCACCAGCACCTCGATTTCTGATTCATTCAATCCAATGAAGCAAATAGTGTGTCAAATCGATTGAGTTTCGACCTCAGCTGTTCTATAAGCTAGATTTCAAACCAATGTGCTAATATTATGGACAGTTGTGGGCAACTCTTTGAGTCTGCTCCAAGAGAAACAATGGAAATAAACCAGTTACATGATTTCTATGCTTGCATGCCACAAAAAACTTGTTTTCATCTCAATCAAATGCAGAATAGCTCTATCGATTTTGGGCAATATGTACATTCTTCTACAGAGAACACATCCAGATATGACTAGATGATTCATGGTTATATGATGCCAAAATATCTAGCTGCACATCCTCAAAATAGCGAGAGGGTCTCAATAAGGCAAAATGACAACCCTAAAGCTTGTACAAGAGAAGCCGTGACAATCAACAAAATGCTCCAAGCTCACAGACTACTAGAAAGTCTAACTACCCCTTCCATACATAACGAAAGGGATGCGACACGTAGTACTCTGAATGGATTTTCTTTGTAGGGTGATTTTCCCTTTCGGTATAAATTGAAACCCGAATCAAAAAGAAAATATAGAAACACCACAATTTAATAACCGAAGTTTGGTTAGTACCATATTACAAGCTCAGCCATGTGAGGTGCCAAACAAGAGTGCGCGACCATCGAGCAAAGATCCATGAGGGAAGAGAAAGGGGATCGAGAGCCCAGTATTGTGGCTCTTGAGTGGCCTCCAGTAAGGCCCAAGACCCACATGTCCCATTTCTTACATGTGTGTTTGATATCAGATGCTGGGGAGGGTTCCGGTATGTCTCAAGGGGAGGGTTGGCTAGAGAATTTCTCGTCATCCTAGAAGAAGTGGACCATAGAATGGAACTTACACATTACAACGTAACCTTCTGTGAGGATATGGGGAAGATGGATCTCGGTTAGACGATGCAGTCTCTTGTGAGTGGAAGGATGTGGATTTTCCATGACTTGACTTGATTAGGTTGATTTTTTCAATGCAATCTAGTGCGAGTGGAGGGGGTGGGTCTTCCTTGACATGATGTTTTTTGTTGCATTTTTGTTAGTTATTTCCATTTCCTCTTAATCAATTTAGGAAAAAATCTTATCCGGCCTAAAATATGGGGAAAACTAAGGACACAACTATGAGGCAAACATATACTTGCTAGTTGTGTGTGGCGCACACACAAAGAAACAAACCCCGCCCCCATCTAGTTCTAATGAGATGCAAATAGAAATCTTCCATCAACCACACCACTGGTCAACACATACATGCTGACCCGCCTAAATTGTTTTCTTAAGAGGCTTCTTGCATTACTGTTAAGAAAACTCACTTCCTCTTGCATGTTATTTGGAAATTTTTGGTATATCCCGTAGGCCAATGATTGTCTTGTATGTCTTGTACAAAGTGACAACCTAATTACAAACAACCATGCCCCTATTCTCTATTGTGCCCAACTTTATACAGCTGGAAGGACAAGTGGATGGATGAATGTATTGTAGAGGAGTAATAAATATGGGAGGGACATTCCATTACATACATTGCTTGCGCAAAACTGAACTTCTCTTGAATATGTTCTCACACGGAATTAGTATGGTTTCTATTGCTTTATCGAAGTACACCACACATTTGTCCATGTGATGTACGATTTCCTATTTTACTTCCATTACAAGGATGGTGTGGTAAAAAGTCACAATGTTTTTTGTCACGCAAGTATGCAGTTTTGCGTGGAGTTCATTACATGAGGCATTTCTGCTCGTGGTTAGGGATAAAATTTGTTATCACAGCAGTGTGTATATATACCTTCACAAGGCATTGATTTGTTACTTTTTGTTGCAGTAATAATGTGTGTAAGTTTAAATAGAGGGTTGGAGGAGCGATTGATATGATATTACGCTATAAATTATCACCAACCCTAGTACACACATTTAAATACTAGGTATTTATATGTTTTTATAGATTATTTTTGGTCTTAAGTGCCAATATTTTCTACAAAAATGATTTCGCACTATGTAAAAAGTTCAAATTCCACTTTTTAAGCTGCTTACAGTTTTTTTTTAAATGTGGAATCTACACTTCGGGCTAACTAAACTTGTACGTTATGAAAACTAACCCGAGACTCCCATAAAAAGAAACCATTTGCTGAAGACATGGCAAAAGCGATATATTATTTAGATCTTTGATCGTGTAAGACAGCTAGACAAGCACAAGCCATAATAAGTCAAGTTGAGTTGATCGGTCACGAGCGGTGTGTGAGGCTCCGTTCAAAAACTGCATAGAGACTACAAAAGCAAGATCACACCAGTTTGGGGGAGAAGTGTTGTTCACAAAAGTGAATTTGATTGTCGAATTGAAAAGTTTGTGTTGATATAGCCAAACTAAGAATCTTCAATGTTTGTTTGCTAACGTGACATATCCTCTTTCCTCCAAATCTGCCATACTCATGACCCAAAAATCAATGGAGAGACCACCTCGGACTAGCCCCATCCGTAAAGAACAACTATAAATATCTCTTTCACTTATAGGTCGATGCAATTGCTAAATTGTGATTATTTTATTCATGTTGCTCGTAGCAATGCACGAGCATTGTACTAGTGATTGTAGTGGGTTGGTAGTTCAGCAGTTGGTGGAAAACGAAAGTGGTGGACATATAACGACATAAATTGTGAATTAGAATGGCACAACTATGAAAAGAATAAAAAGGAAGTAGAAAGAGACAGCAAACACTAAAAACAAAAATGAAAAAAAATAAAACAAGAAAACCAGCGCTTAAGGCCTATGGTCCTCCTGTGTGCTGGGCTATCCCATTTCGTAGGCACTTCAGGCAAGATCTTGTTTGGTCTCGCAATAGGCGACACATAGTCACGGCCGTAAGGATCATCTAAGTATCGTGTGTGGCCTTGTGCGAGTCAGGGACAACCCAGTTACTCATGTGGGCTGACTACCTCCATATTATGCAACTACACAAGGCCCAATACTCTACAAAACTTCTTCTTCTTGCCCGCGCCAATCATTCTCTCTCGTGGGGCTTCTCCACTTAGTGATTAGTCCCACATCGTCTGGCTATGCAAAATGGAGTTGGGAGATTGGTTATTTAATAGGGTGGGGTGCCACGCATGGAAGGCATCCATATCATTGATGTGCCCAATCAAGGGCATGTCATTGGGGGGGGCGGGCACCAGCAGCTCGGTTTCTGATTCATTCAAAGCAAGCAAATAGTGTGCCAAATGGATTGACTTTAGACCTTAGCTGTTCTATCAGTAAGATTTTAAACTAGTGTGCTAATATTATGGACAGTTGTGGGCAACTCTTTGAGTCTGCTCGAAGAGAAACAATGGAAATAAACCAGTACAGGATTTCTATGCTTGCATGCCAGAAAAAACTGGTTTTCATATCAATCAAATGCAGAATAGCTCTATCGATTTTGGGCAATATGTACATTCTTCTACAGAGAACACATCCAGATATGACTAGATGATTCATGGTTATATGATGCCGAAATATCTAGCTGCACATCCTGAAAATAGCAAGAGGGTCTCAATAAGGCAAAATGACAACCCCAAAGCTTCTACAAGAGAAGTCGTGACAATCAACCAAATGCTCCAACCTCACAGACTACAAGACAGTCTAACTACCCCTTCCATACATAGCAAAAGGGATGTGACGCGTAGTACTCTGAATGGATTTTCTGTGTAGGGTGATTGTTCCTTTCGGTATAAATTGAAACCAAAATCAAAAAGGAAATATAGAAACACCAAAATTTACTTACCGAAGTTTGGTTAATACCAAAATACAACCTCAGCCACAGGAGGAGCCCAACAAGAGTGTGGGACCGTCGAGCAACGATCCACGAGGGAAGAGAAAGGGGATCGAAAGCCCAGTATTGTGGCTCTTGAGTGACCTCTGGTAAGGCCCAAGACCCTTCCATCCCATTTCTTACATGTGTGTTTCACGTCCGATGCCGGTGAGGGTTCCGGTATGTCTCAAGTGGCGGGGTGGCTAGAGAATTTGTCGTCATCCTAGAAGAAGTGGACCTTAGAATGGAACTTGCACATTACGACGTAATCTTCTTTGAGGATATGGGGAAGATAGATCTTGGGTTAGATAATACAGTGTCTTGTTTGTGGAAGGGTGTGGATTTCCATGGTGTGACTTGATTATTTCAGTTTTTTCAACGCGATCAAGTGCGAGTGGAGGTGGTGGATCCTCCCTGACATGATGTTTTTTGTCTCATTTTTGTTAGTTATTTCCATTTTCTCTTAACCAACTTAGGAAAAAAATCTTATCCGGCTTAAAGTATGGCGAAAAACTTAGGACACATCTATGTGGTAACGAGTCACAATGTTTTTTTCACGCGAGTATGCAGTTTTGGGTGGAGTTCATTACATGAGGCATTTCTGCTCGTGGTTTGGGATAAAATTTATTATCACACCAATGTGTATATATGCCTTCACAAGGCATTGATTTGTTACTTTGTGTTACAGTAGTAATGTGCGTAAGTTTGAATAGAGGGTTGGAGGAGCGATTGATACGATAGTGCGATGTAAATTATCAGCAACCTTAGTACACACATTTCAGTTTTTCAATGCGATCTCGTGCGAGTGGAGGGGGTGGATCTTCCCTGACATGATGTTTTTTTGTTTCATTTTTGTTAGTTATTTCCATTTACTCTTAACCAATTGAGGAAAAAAATCTTATCCGGCTTAAAATATGGGGGAAAACTAAGGATAGATCTATGAAGCGAACATATACTTGCTAGTTGTGTGTGGCGCACGCACAAAGAAACAAACCCCGCCCCCAAGTAGTTCTAATGAGATACAAATAGAAATCTGCCACCAACCACACCACTTGTCAACCCACACGTGTCGACCCACCTAAATATTGTACTTAAGAGGCATCTTGCATTACAGTTAAGAAAAATCACTTCCTTTTGCACTTTATTCGCAAATTTTTGGTATATCCCATAGGCCAATGATTTTCTTGTATGTCTTATACACAGTGACATCCTAATTACAAACAACCATCCCCCCTTTTCCCTATTGTGCCCAACTTTATACAGATGGAAGGTCAAGTGGATGGATGAATGTATTGTAGAGGAGTAATAAGTATGGGAGGGACATTTCATTACATACCTTGCTTGCGCAAAACTGAACTTCTCTTCAATATGTTCTCACACGGAATTAGTATGGTCTCTATTGCTTCATCGAAGTACACCACACATTTGTCCATGTGATGTATGATTTTCTAATATACTTTGATTACAAGCAAGGTGTGGTAACAAGTCACAATCTTTTTTTCACGCATGTATGAACTTTTGGGTGGAGTTCATTACATGAGGCCTTTCTGCTCGTGGTTAGGGATAAAACTTATTATCACACCAATGTGTATATATGCCTTCACAAGGCATTGATTTGTTATTTTGTGTTACAGTAGTAATGTGCGTAAGTTTGAATAGAGGGTTGGAGGAGCGATTGATACGATAGTGCGATGTAAATTATCAGCAACCCTAGCACACACATTTCAGTTTTTCAATGCGATCTCGTGCGAGTGGAGGGGGTAGATCTTCCCTGACATGATGTTTTTTGTGTCATTTTTGTTAGTTATTTCCATTTACTCTTAACCAATTGAGGAAAAAAATCTTATCCGGCTTAAAATATGGGGGAAAACTAAGGATAGATCTATGAAGCGCACATATACTTGCTAGTTGTGTGTGGCGCGCGCACAAAGAAACAAACCCCGCCTCCAAGTAGTTCTAATGAGATACAAAAGAAATCTGCCACCAACCACACCACTTGTCATCCCACACGTGTCGACCCACCTAAATATTGTACTTAAGAGGCATCTTGCATTACAGTTAAGAAAAATCACTTCCTTTTGCACTTTATTCGCAAATTTTTGGTATATCCCATAGGCCAATGATTTTCTTGTATGTCTTATACACAGTGACATCCTAATTACAAACAACCATCCCCCCTTTTCCCTATTGTGCCCAACTTTATACAGATGGAAGGTCAAGTGGATGGATGAATGTATTGCAGAGGAGTAATAAGTATGGGAGGGACATTTCATTACATACCTTGCTTGCGCAAAACTGAACTTCTCTTCAATATGTTCTCACACGGAATTAGTATGGTCCTATTGCTTCATCGAAGTACACCACACATTTGTCCATGTGATATATGATTTTCTAATATACTTGATTACAAGCAAGGTGTGGTAACAAGTCACAATCTTTTTTTCACGCATGTATGAACTTTTGGGTGGAGTTCATTACATGAGGCCTTTCTGCTCGTGGTTAGGGATAAAACTTATTATCACACCAATGTGTATATATGCCTTCACAAGGCATTGTTTTGTTACTTTTTGTTGCAGTAATAATGTGTGTAAGTTTGAATAGAGGGTTGGAGGAGCGATTGATACGTTAGTGCTATGAAAATTATCAACAACCCTAGTACACACATTTCAATACTAGGCAT
Organism: Aegilops tauschii subsp. strangulata; assembly: GCF_002575655.3. Classification (NCBI taxonomy): domain Eukaryota; kingdom Viridiplantae; phylum Streptophyta; class Magnoliopsida; order Poales; family Poaceae; genus Aegilops; species Aegilops tauschii. Next base: position 485,618,097 of record NC_053035.3, on the reverse strand, counting down.
TGATATTGTCATATAGATTATTTTTCGTCTTAAGTACCAATATTTTCTAAAAAATGATTTTGCACTATCTAAGAAAGTTCAAATTCCACCTTTTAAGATTCTTACATTTTTTCTAAAAAAAGTGGAATCTACACTTCGGGCTAACTAAACTTGCACGTTATGAAAACTAACCCGAGACTCCCGAAAAAGAAATCATTTGTTGAATACATGGTAAAACTGATATATTATTTAGACCTTTGGTCGTGCAAGACAGCTAGACAAGCACAAGCCATAATAAGTCAAGTCGAGTTGATCGGTCACGAGTGGTGTGTGAGGCTCCGTTCAAAAATTGCATAGAGACAACAAAAGCGGGATGAAAACCAGTTTGGGGAAGAAGTGTTGTTCACGAAAGAGAATTTTATTTCGAATCGAATATTTCGTGCTGATATAGCCACACTCGGAATCTTGAATGTTTGTTTGCTAACGTGACATATCCTCTTTCCTCCCAATCTGGCATGCCCATGACCCAAAAATCAATGGAGAGGCCACTTTAGACTAGCCCCCTCCATAAACAACAACTATAAATATCCCTTTCACTTATGGGTCGATGCAATTGCCAAATTGTGATTATTTTATTCATGTTGCCCATAGCAATGCACGAGCATTGTACTAGTGATTGTAGTGGGTTGGTAGTCCAGTAGTTGGTGGAAAACGAAAGTGGTGGACATAAAATGACATAAATTGTGAATAAGAATGGCACAACTGTGAAAAAGAATAAAAAGAGAGTAAAAGAGATAGCAAAGACTGAAAACAAAACTGGCAAAAAAATAAAACAAGAAAACCCAGCGCTTAAGGCCTATGGTCCTCCTGCGTGCTGGGTTGTCCCATTTCGTAGGCACTTCAAGCAAGATCTTGTTTGGTCTTGCAATAAGCGACAGATAGTCGCGCCCGTAAGGATCATCTTAGTGTCGTGTCTGGCCTTGTGCGAGTCAGGGACAACCCAGTTACTCATGTGGGCGGACTACCTCCATATTATGCGACTACACAAGGCGCAATACTCTACAAAATTCCTTCTTCTTGCCCCCACCAATCATTCCCTCCCATGGGGCTTGTCAACTTAGTGATTAGTCCCACATCGCCTGGCTATTCAAAATGGGGTTGGGAGCTTGGCTATGTCATAGGATGGGGTTCAACGCATAGACGACATCCATATCATTGGTGAGCCCAACGCAGGGAATGTGATTGGGGACGGGGCACCGGCACCTCGATTTTTGATTCATTCAATCCAAGCAAGCAAATAATGTGTCAAATCGATTGACTTTCGACCTCAGCTGTTCTATAAGCTAGATTTCAAGCCAGTGTGCTAATATTAAGGACAGTTGTGGGGAACTCTTTGAGTCTGCTCCAAGAGAAACAATGGAAATAAACCAGTTACATGATTTCTATGCTTGCATGCCAGAAAAAACTGTTTTTCATCTTAATCAAATGCAGAATAGTTCTGTCGATTTTGGGCAATATGTACATTCTTCTACAGAGAACACATCCAGATATTACTAGATGATTCATGATTATATGATGCCAACATATCTAGCTGCACATCCTTAAAATAGCGAGAGGGTCTGAATAAGGAAAAATGACAACCCCAAAGCTTGTACAAGAGAAGCCGTGACAATCAACCAAATGCTCCAAGCTCACAGACTACCAGGAAGTCTAACTACCCCTTCCATACATAACGAAAGGGATGCGACGTGTAGTACTCTGAATGGATTTTGTTTGTAGGGTGATTGTCCCTTTCGGTATAAACTGAAACCCGAATCAAAAAGGAAATATAGAAACATCAAAATTTACTAACCAAAGTTTGGTTAGTACCATATTACAAGCTCAGCCACGGGAGGTGCCAAACAAGAGTGCGGGACCATCGAGCAACGATCCATGAGGGAAGATAAAGGGGACCGAGAGCCCAGTATTGTGGCTCTTGAGTGACCTCCGGTAAGGCCCAAGACCCACATGTCCCATTTCTTACATGTGTGTTTGATATCGGATGCTGGGGAGGGCTTCCGTATGTCTCAAGTGGCAGGTTGGCTAGAGAATTTGTCGTCATCCTAGAAGAAGTGGACCTTAGAATGGAACTTGCACATTACAACGTAACCTTCTGTGAGGATATGGGGAAGATGGATCTCGGTTAGACAATGCGGTCTCTTGTGAGTGGATTTTCCATGACGTGACTTGATTAGTTTGATTTTTTCCAATGCAATCTAGTGCGAGTGGAGGGGGTGGATCTTCCCTGACATGATGTTTTTTGTTGCATTGTTGTTAGTTATTTCCATTTCCTCTTAACCAATTTATGAAAAAAATCTTATCTGGCGTAAAATATGGGGAAAACTAATGACACAACTATGAAGCAAACATATACTTGCTAGTTGTGTGTGGCGCACACACAAAGAAACAAACCCCGCCCCCATGTAGTTCTAATGAGATGCAAATAGAAATCTGCAATCAACCACACCATTGGTCAACACACGCGTGTTGACCCGCCTAAATTGTTCACTTAAGAGGTTCTTACATTACAGTTAAGCAAAATCACTTCCTTTTGCATGTTATTTGGAATTTTTTGGTATATCCCGTAGGCCAATGATTGTCTTGTATGTCTTGTACAAAGTGACAACCTAATTACAAACAACCATGCCCTATTCCCTATTGGGCCCAACTTTATACAGCTGGAAGGACAAGTGGACGGATGAATGTATTGTAGAGGAGTAATAAATATGGGAGGGACACTTCATTACCTACCTTGCTTGCGCAAAACTGAACTTCTCTTGAATATGTTCCCACACGGAATTAGTATGGTCTCTATTGCTTTATAGAAGTACACCACACATTTGTCCATGTGATGTACGATCTCCTATTTTACTTCATTACAAGCATGGTGTGGAAAAAAGTCACAGTGTTTTTTATCACGCAAGTATGTAGTTTTGGATGGAGTTCATTACATGAGGCATTTCTGCTCGTGGTTAGGGTTAAAATTTATTATCACAACAGTGTGTATATATAGCTTCACAAGGCATTGATTTGTTACTTTGTGTTGCAGTAATAATGTGTGTAAGTTTCAATAGAGGGTTGGAGGAGCGATTGATATGATAGTGCGCTATAAATTATCACCAACCCTAGTACACACATTTCAATACTAGGTATTGATATGTTCTTATAGATTATTTTTGGTCTTAAGTGCCAATATTTTCTACAAAAACGATTTCGCACTATGTAAAAAGTTCAAATTTCACTTTTAAAGCTGCTTACACTTTTGTTTAAATGTGGAATCTACACTTCGGGCTAACTAAACTTGTACATTATGAAAACTAACCCGAGACTCCCATAAAAAGAAACCATTTGCTGAAGACATGGCAAAAGCGATATATTATTTAGATCTTTGGTCGTGTAAGATAGCCAGACAAGCAAAATCCATAATAAGTCAAGTTGAGTTGATCGGTCACGAGCGGTGTGTGAGGCTCCGTTCAAAAACTGCATAGAGACTACAAAAGCAATATCAAACCAGTTTTGGGGAGAAGTGTTGTTCACGAAAGTGAATTTGATTGTCGAATAGAAAAGTTTGTGTTGATATAGACAAACTTAGAATCTTTAATGTTTGTTTGCTAACGTGACATATCCTCTTTCCTCCAAATCTGCCATACTCATGACCCAAAAATCAATGGAGAGGCCACTTCGGACTAGCCCCGTCCGTAAAGAACAACTATAAATATCTTTTTCACTTATAGGTCGATGCAATTTCTAAATTGTGATTATTTGATTCATGTTGCCCGTAGCAATGCACGAGCATTGTACTAGTGATTGTAGTGGGTCGGTAGTTCAACAGTTGGTGGAAAACGAAAGTGGTGGACATATAACGACATAAATTGTGAATAAGAATGGCACAACTGTGAAAAAGAATAAAAAGGAGGTAAAAAGAGACAGCAAACACTGAAAACAAAAATGAAAACAATAAAGCAAGAAAATGAACGCTAAAGGCCTATGGTCCTCCTGTGTGCTGGGCTATCCCATTTCGTAGGCACTTCAGGCAAGATCTTGTTTGGTCTCGCAATAGGCGACACATAGTCATAGCCGTAAGGATCATCTAAGTGTTGTGTGTGGCCTTGCGCGAGTCGGGGACATCCCAGTTACTCATGTGGGATGACTACCTCCATATTATGCAACTACACAAGGCCCAATACTCTACAAAACTTCTTCTTGCCCGCGCCGATCATTCTCTTGCGTGGGGCTTCTCCACTTAGTGATTAGTCCCACATCGTCTGGCTATGCAAAATGGGATTGGGAGCTTGGCTATTTCATAGGGTGGGGTGCCACGCATGGAAGGCATCCATATCATTGATGAGCCCAATGAAGGGCATGTCATTGGGGGGGGGCACCAGCTGCTCGGTTTCTGATTCATTCAATCCAAGCAAGCAAATAGTGTGCCAAATGGATTGACTTTAGACCTCAGCTGTTCTATCAGCAAGATTTTAAACTAGTGTGCTAATATTATGGACAGTTGTGGGCAACTCTTTGAGTCTGCTCCAAGAGAAACAATGGAAATAAAACAGTACAGGATTTCTATGCTTGCATGCTAGAAAAAACTGGTTTTCATCTTAATCAAATGCAGAATAGCTCTGTCGATTTTGGGCAATATGTACATTCTTCTACAGAGAACACATCCAAATATGACTAGATGATTCATGGTTATATGATGCAAAAATATCTAGCTGCACATCCTCAAAATAGCGAGAGGTCTCAATAAGGCAAAATGACAACCCCAAAGCTTGTAGAAGAGAAGCCGTGACAATCAACTAAATGCTCCAACCTCATAGACTACAAGAAAGTCTAACTACCCCTTCCATACATAGCAAAAGGGATGTGATGCGTAGTACTCTGAATGGATTTTCTGTGTAGGGTGATTGTCCCTTTCGGTATAAATTGAAACCAAAATCGAAAAGGAAATATAGAAACACCAAAATGTACTAACCGAAGTTTGGTTAATACCAAAATACAAGCTCAGCCACGGGAGGAGCCCAACAAGAGTGCGGGACCGTCGAGCAATGATCCACGAGGGAAGAGAAAGGGGATCGAAAGCCCAGTATTGTGGCTCTTGATTGACCTCGGGTAAGGCCCAAGACCCTTCCGTCCCATTTCTTACATGTGTGTTTCATGTCCGATGCCGGGGAGGGTTCCGGTATGTCTCAAGTGGCGGGGTGGCTAGAGAATTTGTCATCATCCTAGAAGAAGTGGACCTTAGAATGGAACTTGCACATTACGATGTAATCTTCCGTGAGGATTTGGGGAAGACAGATCTTGGGTTAGATAATGCAGTGTCTTGTGAGTGGGAGGGTGTGGATTTTCCATGACGTGACTTGATTATTTCAGTTTTTTCAACGCGATCTAGTGCGAGTGGAGGGGGTGGATCTTCCCTGAAGGCCTATGATCCTCCTGCGTGCTGGGCTGTCCCGTTTCATAGGCACTTCAGGCAAGATCTTGTTTGGTCTCGCAATAGCCAACACATAGTCGTGCCCGTAAGGATCATCTAAGTGTCGTGTGTGGCCTTGTGCAAGTCAGGGACATCCCAGTTACTCATGTTGGCTGACTACTTCCATATTATGAAACTACATAAGGCCCAATACTCTATGAAACTTCTTCTTCTTGCCCGCGCCAACCATTCTCTCCTCTGGGGCTTGTCCACTTAGTGATTAGTCCCACATCGCCTGGCTACGCAAAATGGGGTTGGGAGCTTGGCTATTTAATAGGGTGGGGTGCCACGCATGGAAGGCATTCATATCATTGGTGAGCCCAACGTTGGGCATGTCACTGGGGGGCACCAACAACTCGATTTCTGATTCATTCAATCCAAGCAAGAAGATAGTGTGTCAAATGAATTGACTTTCGACCTCACTTGTTCTATAAGCCAGATTTCAATCCAGTGTGCTAATACTATGGACAGTTGTGGGCAACTCTTTGAGTCTGCTCCAAGAGACACAATGGAAATATAACCAGTTACAGGATTTCTATGCTTGCATGCTAGAAAAACTGGTTTTCATCTCAATCAAATGCAGAATAGCTGAGTTGATTTTGGGCAATATGTATGTTCGTCTATAGAGAACAAATCCAGATATGATTAGATGATTCATGGTTATATGATGCTAAAATATCTAACCGCACATACAGCATAGCGAGAGGGTCTCAATAAGGCAAAATGGCAACCCCAAAGCTTGTACTAGAGAAGCCGTGACAATCAACCAAATGCTCCAAGCTCACAGACTACCAGAAAGTCTAACTACCCCTTCCATACATAGCGAAACGGATGTGACACATAGTACTATGAATGGATTTTCTATGTAGGGTGATTGTCCCTTTCTGTATAAATTGAAACCCGAATCAAAAAGGAAATATATAAACACAAAAATATACTAACCGAAGTTTGGTGAATACCAAATTACAAGCTCAGCCAGGGGAGGTGCCCAACAAGGGTGCGGGACCGTCGAGCAATGATCCACGAGGGAAGAGAAAGGGGATAGAGAGCCTAGTATTGTGGATCTTGAGTGACAGCCTAATTACAATCAACCATCCCCTTTTCCCTATTGTGCCCAACTTCATATAGCTGGAAGGACAATTGGATAGTCTAATGTATTGCAGAAGGGTAATAAGTAAGAGAGGGACATTTCATTACATACCTTGCTTGCGCAAAACTGAAATTCTCTTGAATATGTTCTCACATGGAATTATTATGGTCTCTATTGCTTTATCCGAGCATACCACACATTTGTGCATGTGATGTATGATTTCCTGTTCTACTTTCATTACATGCAAGGTGTGGTTACAAGTCACAATGTTTTTTCATGCAAGTATGCAATTTTGGGTGGAGTTCACTACATGAGGCGTTTTCGCTCGTGGTTAGGGATAAAATTTGTTATCACACCAATGTGTATATGCCTTCACAAGGCGTTGATTTGTTACTTTGTGTTGCAGTAATAATGTGTCTAAGTTTGAATAGAGGGATGAATGAGAAATTGATACGTTAGTGCGTTGTAAATTATTAGTAACCCTAGTACACACATTTCAATACTAAGCATTGATATGCTCATATTGATTATTTTTCATCTTAAGTACCAATATTTTCTAAAAAAGCATTTTTGCACTATGTGCAAAAGCTAAAATTCCACTTTTTAAGCTTCTTGCACTTTTTCTAAAAAAAGTGGTACCTACACTTCTGCCTTACTAAACTTTTACGTTTTGAAAACTCACCCGAGGCTCCCAAAAAATAAACCATTTGCCGAAGACTTGGCCAAACCGATATACTATTTAGATCTTGGGTTGTGCAAGACGGCTAGACAAGCACAAGACATAATAAGTCAAGTCCAGTTGATTGGTAACGTTTGGTGTGTGAGGCTCCATTCAAAAAACTGCACAAAAACTACAAAAGTAGGATCAAAACCAGTTTGGGGAGAAGTGTAGACACGAAAGTGAATTTGAAGGTCGAACTAAAAAGTTTGTGCTAATATAGCCAAGCTCAGAATCTTCAATGTATGTTTTCTAAAACAACATGTCCTGTTTCCTCCCAATCTGCCATGCTCATCACCTGAAAATTAACGGATAGGCCACTTGGGACTGCCCACCTCTATAAAGAACTTCTACAACTACCCCTTTCATATATGGGTCAATGCAATTGCTAAATTGTGATTAATTGGTTGATGTTGCTCATAGCAATGCACAAGCACTTTCCTAGTGATTATAGTGGGTCGGTAGTTGAGAAGTTGGTGAGAAAATGGACGGGTTGGACATATAACAACATAAACTATGAAATATAATGCCATAACTTTGAAAAAATAAAAAATAACGTAAAATGATAAAGCAAAAATTAAAGACAAAAATTGCAAAAACGAAAGAAAAACCACAACACTTAAGGCCTATGGTTCTCTTGCGTGCTGGGCTGGCCATTTCATAGGCACTAGGCGAGATCTTGTTTGGTCTCGCAATAGGAGACACATAGTCGTGCCCCTAAGGATCAGGTGGGTGTCGTGTGTGAGTCAAGGATGGCCCAGTCACTCATGTGGACCGACCACCTCCATATTGTATGCAACTATGCAAGGCCCAGTACACTAGAGAACTTATTCTTCTTACCTACGCCTATCAGTCTCTCTTGTGGGGCTTGTCTGTTTAGTGATTAGTACCACATTGCCTGGCTATGCAAAGTGGGGTCGGGAGCATGGCTATTTAATAGGGTGGGGTGAAACACGTGGAAGACACCCATATCCTTTGTAATTGCAACGCAGGCTACCTTTTTGGTATAAATTGAAAGCTGAATCGCAAAGGAAATATAGAAACACCAAAAATTTAAAATCGATGTTTGGTTAGTACCAAATTCTAGGATCACCCGCGAGAGGTCCAAACAAGAGTGCGAGACCTTGAGCAGAGATCCACGAGGAATTAACAGCCCAAGCATTGCGGCTCTCGTGTGACGTCTGGTACGGCCAAGACCCAACCGTCGGTTTTCCCACATGTGTGTTTAATGTTGGATGTCGGGGAGGGTTCTGGTACGTCTCAAGTGGCGGGGTGGCTAGAGAATTTGTTTTCATGCTATAAGAAGTGGACCTTAGGATATATCTCATGCATTATAACGTGATCTGGTGTGAGGATATGGGGAAGACAGATCTCGGGTTACATGATGCGATCTCGTGTGAGTGAAAGGGTGTGGATTTTCCATGACGTGATGTGATTATTTCCATTTTTCAACGCGACCTCGTGCGAGTGGTGAAGGAAATATGCTCTAGAGGCAATAATAAAGTTGTTATTTTATGTTTCCTTATATCATGATAAATGTTTATTATTCATGCTAGAATTGTATTAACCGGAAACTTGATGCATGTGTGGAGACATAGACAAAACACAGTGTCCCTAGTAAGCCTCTACTAGACTAGCTCGTTCATCAAATATGGTTAAGTTTCCTAACCATAGACATGTGTTGTCATTTGATGAACGGGATCACATCATTAGGAGAATGATGTGATGGACAAGACCTATCCGTTAGCATAGCATATTGATCATTCAGTTTTATTGCTATTGCTTTCTTCATGTCAAATACATATTCCTTCGACTATGAGATTATGCAACTCCCGGATACCGGAGGAATGCCTTGTGTGCTATCAAACGTCAAAACGTAACTGGGTGATTATAAAGATGCTCTACAGGTATCTCCGCAGGTGTTTTGTTGGGTTGGCGTAGATCGTGATTAGGATTTGTCACTCTGAGTATCGGAGAGGTATCTCTGGGCCCTCTCGGCAATGCACATCATGATAAGTCTTGCAAGCAATGTGACTAATGAGTTAGTTGCGGGATGATGCATTATAGAACGAGTAAAGAGACTTGCCGGTAACGAGATTGAACTAGGTATGAAGATACCAACGATCGAATCTCGGGCAAGTAACATACCGATGACAAAGGGAATAACGTATGTTGTCATTGCGGTTTGACCGTTAAAGATCTTCATAGAATATGTAGGAACCAATATGAGCATCCAGGTTCCATTGTTGGTTATTGACCGGAGATGTGTCTCGGTCATGTCTACATAATTCTCGAACCCGTAGGGTCCGCACGCTTAACGTTCGATGACGATTTGTATTATGAGTTATGTGTTTTGGTGACCGAAGATTGTTCGGAGTCCTGGATGAGACCACATACATGACGAGCAGTCTCGAAATAAGGTAAAATTGATATATTGGACGATAGTATTCGGACACCGGAATGGTTTCGGACCGTTTCGGCTATTTGTTGGAGTACCGGGAGGTTACCGGAACCCCCCGGGGAAGGTAATGGGCCATCATGGGCCATAGGGGAGAGAGAGGGGGAGCCCACAAGGGGTGGCGCGCCCCCCATGGGCTGTCTGAATTGGAAAAGGGAAGGGGGCGCGGCCCCCCTTTCCTTTCCCCCTCTCCCTCTCTTTCCCCCTTTCCACCTCCAAGAGAAGGAAGGGGGGGCCGACTTGGACTAGGAGTCCTAGTCGGTTCCTCTATGGAGCGCCCCCTAGGGCCGATGGCCTCCTCCCCTCCTCCTTTATATCCGGGGGCAAGGGGGCACCCCATAGCACATCAATTGTTCTCTTAGCCGTGTGCGGTGCCCCCCTCCACAGTTTACTCCTCCGGTCATAGCGTCGTAGTGCTTAGGCGAAGCCCTGCGCGGATCACATCACCATCACCGTCACCAAGCCGTCGTGCTGACGAAAGTCTCCCTCGACCCTCTGCTGGATCAAGAGTTCGAGGGACATCATCGAGCTGAACGTGTGCAGAACTCGGAGGTGCCGTACGTTCGGTGCTTGATCGGTTGGATCGCGAAGACGTTCGACTACATCAACCGCGTTAAGCTAACGCTTCCGCTTTCGGTCTATGAGGGTACGTGGACACACTCTCCCCCTCTCTTTGCTATGCATCTCCTATATAGATCTTGCATGAGCGTAGGAATTTTTTTGAAATTGCATGCTACGTTTCCCAATAGTGGCATCAGAGCCAGGTCTATGCGTAGATGATATACACGAGTAGAACACAAAGAGTTGTGGGTGGTGATAGTCATTCTTCTTACCACCAATGTCTTATTTTGATTCGGCGGTATTGTTGGATGAAGCAGCCCGGACCAAACCTTACATGACCACGTTCATGAGACGGGTTCCACCGACACACATGCAACTAGTTTTACATAAAGGTGGCTGGCGGGTGTCTGTTTCTCCTACTTTAGTTGAATCGAATTTGACTGCGGCAGGTCCTTGTTGAAGGTTAAAACAACAAACTTGACGAAACACCGTTGTGGTTTTGATGCGTAGGTAAGAACGGTTCTTACTAGAAGCCCGTAGCAGCCACGTAAAACTTGCAACAACAAAGTAGAGGACGTCTAACTTGTTTTTGCAGGGCATGTTGTGATGTGATATGCTCTAGACATGATGTGATATACGTTGTTGTATGAGATGATCATGTTTTGTAAAAGTTATCGGCAACTGGCGGGAGCCTTATGGTTGTCGCTTTATTGTATGAAATGCAAACCCCATGTAATTGCTTTACTTTATCACTATGCGTTAGCGATAGTTGTAGAAGCAATAGTTGGCGAGATGACCACGACGCAATGATGGAGATCAAGGTGTCGAGCCGGTGACGATGGAGATCATGACGGTGCTTTGGAGATGGAGATCAAAGGCACAAGATGATGATGGCCATATCATGTCACGTATTTTGATTGCATGTGATGTTTATGTTTTATGCATATTATTTTTCTTAGTATGGCGGTAGCATTATAAGATGATCCCTTACTAAAATTTCAAGGTATAAGTGTTCTCCCTGAGTATGCATTGTTGCGAAAGCTCTTCGTGCTGAGACACCACGTGATGATCGGGTGTGATAGGTTCTACGTTCACATACAACGGGTGCAAGACAGTTTTGCACATGCAGAATACTTAGGTTAAACTTGACGAGCCTAGCATGTACAGACATGGCCTCGGAACACTGGAGACCAAAAGGTCGAACGTGAATCATATAGTAGATATGATCAACATAGAGATGTTCACCATTGATGACTACTCCATCTCACGTGATGATCGGACATGGTTTAGTTGATTTGGATCATGTATCATTTAGATGACTTGAGGGATGTCTATCTAAGTGGGAGTTCTTAAGTAATATGATTAATTAAACTTAATTTATCAATAGCTCGCGATGTAGCTCCTCATTTATTTTTGATATGTTCCTAGAGAAAAATAAGTTGAAAGTTGATAATAGCAATGATGCGGACTAGGTCCGTGATCTGAGGATTATCCTCATTGCTGCATAGAAGAATTATGTCCTTGATGCACCACTAGGTGACAGACCTATTGCAGCAGCAGATGCAGACGTTATGAATGTTTGACAAGCTCAGTATGATGACTACTTGATAGTTTAGTACGCCATGATTTACGGCTTAGAACCGGGACTTCAAAAGTGTTTTGAACGCCATGGAGCATATGCGATATTCCAATAGCTGAAAATGATATTTTAGACTCATGCCCATGTTAAGAGGTATGAGACGTCTCACAAGTACTTTGCCTACAAGATGGAGGAGAATAGCTAAGCTAGTGAGAAGGTGCTCAAAATGTCTGGGTACTACAATCGCTTGAATCAGGTGGGAGTTAATCTTCCAGATAAGATAGTGATTGACAGAGTTCTCTAGTCACTATCACCAAGTTACTAGAACTTTGTGATGAACTATAATATGCAAGGGATCACGAAAACGATTCCCAAGCTCTTCGCAATGCTGAAATCGACAAAGGTAGAAATCAAGAAATAGCATCAAGTGTTGATGGTTAAACAAGACAACTAGTTTCAAGAAAAAGGGCAAGGGAAAGAAAGGGAACTTCAAGAAGAATGGCAAGCAAGTTGCGGCTCCCATGAAGAAGCCCAAAGCTGGACCAAAGCCTGAAACTGTGTGCTTCTACAGCAAAGGAAATGGTCACTGGAAGCGGAACTGCCCCAAATACTTGGTGGATAAGAAGGATGGCAAAGTGAACAAAGGTATATTTGATACACATGTTATTGATGTGTACTTTACTAGTGTTCATACTAGCCCCTGGGTATTTGATACCGGTTCAGTTGCTAAGATTAGTAACTCGAAACAGGAGTTGCAAAATGAACATAGACTAGTTAAAGGCGAGGTGACGATGTGTGTTGGAAGTGATTCCAGTACTGATAAGATCACCATCGCACGCTCCCTTTACCTTCGGGATTAGTGTTGAACCTAAATAAATGTTATTTGGTGTTTGCGTTGAGCATGAATATGATTGGATCATGTTTATTGCAATACGGTTATTCATTTAAGTCAAAGAATAATTGTTGTTCAGTTTACATGAATAAAACCTTCTATGGTCATACACCCAATGAGAATGGTTTATTGAATCTCGATCGTAGTGATACACATATTCATAATATTGATGCCAAAAGATGCAAAGTTAATGACAGTGCAACATACTTGTGGCACTGCCGTTTAGGTCATATTGGTGTAAAGCGCATGAAGAAACTCCATGCTGATGGACTTTTGGAATTACTTGATTATGAATCATTTGATACTTGCGAACCATGCCTCATGGGCAAGATGACTAAAACTCCGTCCTCAGGAACAATGGAGCGAGCTAATGACTTATTGGAAATAATACATACCGATGTATGTTGTCCGATGAGTGTTGAAGCATGCGGCAGGTATCGTTATGTTCTCACCTTCACAGATGATTTGAGTAGGTATGGGTATATCTACTTAATGAAACACAAGTCTGAAACATTTGAAAAGTTCAAAGAATTTTAGAGTGAAGTGGAGAATCATCGTAACAAGACAATAAAGTTTCTACGATCTGATCGCGGAGGCGAATATTTGAGTTACGAGTTTGGCCTTCATTTAAAACAATGTGGAATAGTTTCAGAACTCACGCCACCTAGAACACCACAGCGTAATGGTGTCCGAACGTCATAACCGTACTTTATTAGATATGGTGCGATCTATGATATATCTTACCGATTTACCACTATCATTTTGGGGTTATGCATTAAAGGCAGCTGCATTTACTTTAAATAGGGAACCGTCTAAATCTATTGAGACGACACCGTATGAACTGTGGTTTGGCAAGAAACCTAAGATGTTGTTTCTTAAAGTTTGGGGTTGCTATGCTTATGTGAAAAAGCTTCAGCCTGATAAGCTCGAACCCAAATCGGAGAAGTGCGTCTTCGTAGGATACCCAAAAGAGACTATTGGGTACACCTTCTATCACAGATCCAAAGGCAAGATCTTTGTTGCTAAGAATGGATCCTTTCTAGAGAAGGAGTTTCTCTCGAAAGAAGTGAGTGGGAGGAAAGTAGAACTTGATGAGGTAATTGTACCTTCTCTCGAATTGGAAAGTAGCTCATCAGAGAAATCCGTTCAAGTGATGCCTACACCAACTAGAGAAGAAGCTAATGATGATGATCATGAAACTTCATATCAAGTTACTACTGGACCTCATAGGTCGAATAGAGCACGTTCCGCACCAGAATGGTACGGTAATCCTGTTCTGGAACATGAGGAACCTACGAACTATGAGGAAGCGATGATGAGCCCAGATTTCGATAAATGGCTTGAGGCCATGAAATCTGAGATAGGATCCATATATGAGAACAAAGTGTGGACTTTGGTTGACTTGCCCGATGATCGGTGAGCCATTGAGAATAAATGGATCTTCAAGAGGAAGACGGACGCTGATGGTGGTAGTGTTACTATCTACAAAGCTCGACTTGTCGCAAAAGGTTTTCGACAAGTTCAAGGTGTTGACTACGATGAGATTTTCTCACTTGCAGCGATGCTTAAGTCTGTCCGAATAATGTTAGCAATTGCCGCATTTTATGAAATCTGGCAAATGGATATCAAAACTGCATCCCTTAAATGGATTTATTAAAGAAGAGTTGTATATGATGCAACCAGAAGGTTTTGTCAATCCTAAAGGTGCTAACAAAATGCGCAAGCTCCAGTGATCCATCTATGGACTGGTGCAAGAATCTCGGAGTTGGAATATATGCTTTGATGAGTTGATCAAAGCATATAGTTTTATACAAACTTGCGGTGAAGCCTGTATTTACAAGAAAGTGAGTGGGAGCACTACAGCCTTTCTGATAAGTATATGTGAATGACATATTGTTGATCGAAAATGATGTAGAATTTTCTGGAAAGCATAAAGGAGTGTTTGAAAGGATTTTTTTCAAAGAAAGACCTCGGTGAAGCTGCTTACATATTGGGCATCCAGATCTATAGAGATAGATCAAGATGCTTCATAAGACTTTCGATGAGTACATACCTTGATAAGATTTTGAAGGAGTTCAAAATGGACCAGTCAAAGAAGGAGTTCTTGCCTGAGTTGTAAGGTATGAAGTTGAGTAAGACCCAAAGCCCGACCACGGTAGAAGATAGAGAGAGAATGAAAGTCATTCCCTATGCCTCAGCCATAGGTTGTATAAAATATGCCATGCTGTATACCAGGCCTATTGTGTACCTTGCCATGATTTTGGCAAGGGGGTATAATAGTGATCCAGGAATAGATCACTGGACAGCGGTCAAAATTATCCTTAGGTACCTAAAGAGGACTAAGGAATTGTTTCTCGGTTATGGAGGTGACAAAGAGTTTACCGTGAAGGGTTACGTCGATGCAAGCTTTGACACTAATCTGGATGACTCTGAGTCTCAATCTGGATACATATTGAAAGTCGGAGCAATTAGCTAGAGTAGCTCCCTGCAGAGTATTGTAGACATAGAAATTTGCAAAATACATACGGATTTGAATGTGACAGACTCATTGACTAAACCTCTCTCACAAGCAAAACATGATCACACCTTAGTACTCTTTGGGTGTTAATCACATAGCGATGTGAGCCAGATTATTGACTCTAGTAAACCTTTTGGGTGTTTGTCGGCGTTCTGGGAATGGGGGTCCCCAGACTTGCCTGCCTGCGGCCCATGGCGTGGCTATGCTAGCAGGCCTGTACGGCCCATCTTCATCAACAAAGCATTCAAGACCCTCGCGAGGGGCCAAGCCTTGCGAGGAGGACGACGCAAGACCTCCTCGGGAGCGGCCTCTCCAGGCAGGCTCACGAGGAGCGGAGATATCAAGGCGGGGCAAACCTCGCGAGGCTCTCGTGATGTGAGCCATGACGATCGACACCAGGCAAGCGCCAGGCGGGTGCCAACGCGCGCAGCGTCCTTGTTTCCTCTTTGGTGCCAAGGGGGTAAGCAGGCACGGAGTACCGAGGCATCAGGCAAAGGTTTCCATATCAGTGCAACGAGACCAAGACCAGCAGGCCAGCAGGACGGAGGTCACCGTGGAGCCCAAGACGACGTCATCACCAGAGCCCTTTCGCAGGCGAAGACCGCTTTTGTCAGGATAGCTTGTACTAGCTATCCCCTTTCAAATTGGCCGTCGTTGTTGGCTCCCTTCCCGCTCAATATTTGGGGAGAGGACCAGGGCCTATATAAGTAGAACTAGCCATCACAATAGGGCAAGGAAGTAGAGAGCTCACAAGCGGGCAAACTGGATCTCATCTGATCGAGAGCCAACCCTTAGCCACACCGAACACAAGAACACCTCAACCTCAGGAGGCTGTTCTTCCCCTTGTACTGTTCTTCATCAGCCTAAGAGGCAATCCACCACCACACACTGGAGTAGGGTATTACACCACAACGGTGGCCCGAACCAGTGTAAATCTTGTGTCTTTGTGTTTCTAGTTCGTCGAGTTCGTCCGCGAGATCTTAGCGAGCTAGGGCGTGGATCGGTAGGAGGGAAAGAACTTCGCGCGCACCCCAGAGTTCAAACCTTAAGGGTTTTACCGAAACCCCAGATCCGACAGTGTTGGTCACATGGCGATGTGAACTATGAGTGTTAATCACATAAAGATGTGAACTATTGGTGTTAAATCACATGGCGATGTGAACTAGATTATTAACTCTAGTGCAAGTGGGAGACTGAAGGAAATATGCCCTAGAGGCAATGTGTTGTCATTTGATGAACGGGATCACATCATTAGGAGAATGATGTGATGGACAAGACCTATCCGTTAGCATAGCATATTGATCGTTCAGTTTTATTGCTATTGCTTTCTTCATGTCAAATACATATTCCTTCGACTATGAGATTATGCAACTCCCGGATACCGGAGGAATGCCTTGTGTGCTATCAAACGTCACAACGTAACTGGGTGATTATAAAGATGCTCTACAGGTATCTCTGAAGGTGTTTTGTTGGGTAGGCATAGATCATGATTAGGATTTGTCACTCTGAGTATCGGAGAGGTATCTCTGGGCCCTCTCGGTAATGCACATCATGATAAGCCTTGCAAGCAATGTGACTAATGAGTTAGTTGCGGGATGATGCATTACAGAACGAGTAAAGAGACTTGCCGGTAATGATATTGAACTAGGTATGAAGATACCGACGATCGAATCTCGGGCAAGTAACATACCGATGACAAAGGGAATAACGTATGTTGTCATTGCGGTTTGACCAATAAAGATCTTCGTAGAATATGTAGGAACCAATATGAGCATCCATGTTTCGTTGTTGGTTATTGACCGAAGATGTGTCTCGGCCATGTCTACATAGTTCTCGAACCCGTAGGGTCCGCATGCTTAACGTTCGATGACGATTTGTATTATGAATTATGTGTTTTGTTGACCGAAGATTGTTTGGAGTCCCGGATGAGATCACGGACATGACGAGGAGTCTCGAAATAGTCGAGAGGTAAAGATTAATATATTGGACGATAGTATTCGGACACTGGAATGGTTCCGGATCGTTTCGGGTATTTTTCGGAGTACCGGGAGGTTACCAGAACCCCCCGGGGAAGGTAATGGGCTATCGTGGGCCATAGGGAAGAGAGATGGGAGCCCACAAGGGGTGGCGCGCGCCCCCCATGGGCTGTCCGAATTGGACAAGGGGAAGGGGCCCGGCCCCCCTTTCCTTTCCCCCTCTCCCTCTCCTTCCCCTTTTCCACCTCCAAGAGAAGGAAGGGGGGCGACTTGGACTAGGAGTCCTAGTCGGTTCCCCCCCATGGTGCGCCCCCTAGGTCCGGTGGCCTTCTCCCCTCCTCCTTTATATACGGGGACAGGGGGCACCCTATAGCACATCAATTGTTCTCTTAGCCATGTGCGGTGCCCCCCTCCACAGTTTACTCCTCCGGTCATAGCGTCATAGTGCTTAGGCGAAGCCCTGTGCGGATCACATCACCATCACCATCACCATGCTGTCGTGCTGACGAAACTCTCCCTCGACCCTCTGTTGGATCAAGAGTTCGAGGGACGTCATCGAGCTGAACGTGTGCAGAACTCGGAGGTGCCGTACGTTCGGTGCTTGATCGGTTGGATCGTGAAGACGTTCGACTACATCAACCGCGTTAAGCTAACGCTTCCACTTTCGGTCTACGAGGGTACGTGGACACACTCTCCCCCTCTCGTTGCTATGCATCTCCTAGATAGATCTTGCGTGAGCGTAGGAAATTTTTTGAAATTGCACGCTACGTTTCCCAACAAGTGGAGGGGGTGGATCTTCCCTGACTTGAAGTTTTTCTTTTCATCTTTGTTAGTTATTTCCTTTTTTTCTTAACCAATTTAGGAAAACAATCATATCCGGCTTGAAATATGGGGAAACTAAGGACACATCTACGAAGCAAACATTTACTTGCTAGCAGTCCGTGGCGCACTCCCAAAAAACAAACCCCCCATGAAGTTCCAATTAGCTTAAAATGGAAAATTGCAACCAACTACACCAGATATACCTCCCACACGTGTTGGCCTGCCTAAATAGGGTAGTTAAGCGGCTACTAGAATTACAGCTAAAATCTCTTCCTTCTGCACTTTATTTGGAATTTTTCAATATACCCCATAGGCCAATAATTGTCTTTTATGTCTTGTACAAAGTGACAACCTAATTACAAACAACCATCCGCCTTTGCCCTGTTGTGTCCAACATTATACAACTGGAAGGACGAGTGGAAGGATTAATGTATTGCAGAAGAGGAATTAATATGCGAGAGACATCACATTACTTTCCCTTGCTTGCGCAAAACTGAAATTCTCTAATATGTTGTCACATGGAATTACTATGGTCTCTATTGCTTTATCCAAGTACGCCACACATTTGTGCATGTGAAGTACAATTTGTTATTATATTTTCATTATCAGCAAGGTGTGCTAACAAGTCACAATGTTTTTTCACGCAAGTATGCAGTTTTGGGTGGAGTCATAACAAAAGGCGTTTCTGCTCATGGTTAGGGATACAATTTATTATAACACCAATGTGTATATACGCCTTCACAAGGCATTGATTTTTTCCTTTGTGTTGTTGTAATAATGTTTATAAGTTTGAAGAGAGGGTTGGAGGAGCGATTGATACGATAATGCGCTGTAAATTGTCAGTAAGCATTGACACAATTCAACACTAAGCATTGATATGTTCATATTGATTATTTTTCGTCTTAAGTACCAATATTTTCTAAAATACCGATTTCGCACTATGTAAAGTAGTTCAAATTCCACCTTTTAAGCTGCATACACTATAAAAAAAGTGGAATCTACATTCCTGGCTAACTAAACTTGTGAAGGAAATATGCCCTAGAGGCAATAATAAAGTTATTATTTATTTCCTTATTTCATGATAATGTTTATTATTCATGCTAGAATTGTATTAACCGGAAACTTGATACATGTGTGAATACATAGACAAAACAATGTGTCCCTAGTATGCCTCTACTTGACTAGCTTGTTCATCAAAGATGGTTATGTTTCCTAGCCATAGACATGTGTTGTCATTTGATGAACGGGATCACATCATTAGGAGAATGATGTGATGGACAAGACCCATTCATTAGCTTAGCACTGTGATCATTACAGTTTTATTGCTACTGCTTTCTTCATGACTTATACATGTTCCTCGGACTATGAGATTGTGCAACTCCCGAATATCCGGAGGAACACTTTGTGTGCAATCAAACGTCACAACGTAAATGGGTGATTATAAAGATTCTCTACAGGTGTTTCCGAAGGTGTTTGTTGGGTTGGCATGAATCAAGATTAGGATATGTCACTCCGTGTATCGGAGAGGTATCTCTGGGCCATCTCGGTAATGCACATCACTATAAGCCTTGCAAGCAATGTGACTAATGAGTTAGTTGCGGGATGATGCATTATGGAACGAGTAAAGAGACTTGCCAGTAACGAGCTTGAACTAGGTATTGAGATACCGACGATCGAATCTCGGGAAAGTAACATACCGATGACAAAGGGAACAACGTATGTTGTTATGCGGTTTGACCGATAAAGATCTTCGTAGAATATGTGGGAACAATATGAGAATCCAGGTTCCGCTATTGGTTATTGACCGGAGACGTGTCTCGGTCATGTCTACATAGTTCTCGAACCCGTAGGGTCCGCACGCTTAAAGTTAGATGACGATCGGTATTATGAGTTTTTGTGTTTTGATGTACCGAAGGTAGTTCGGAGTCCCGGATATGATCACGGACATGACGAGGAGTCTCGAAATGGTCGAGACGTAAGGATCGATATATTGGACGACTATGTTCGGACACCGGAATGTTTTCGGGGAGTTTCGGACATATACCGGAGTACCGGGGAGTTACCGAAACCCCCGGGGGAGTTACCGGAACCCCCCCGAGGAGTTTAATGGGCCAAGATGGGCCTTAGTGGAGAAGAGGATGGGCGGCTAGGGCAGGCCGCACGCCCCCTCCCCCGCCCCCTTTCCTTCCTCCTCTCTACTTCCCTTCCTTTCCCCCTCCTACTCCAAGTAGGAAAAGAGAGAGTCCTACTCCCGGTGGGAGTAGGACTCCTCCCTGGCATGCCCTCCTCCTGGCCGGCCGCCTCCTCCCCCTGGTACTTTATATACGGGGGCAGGGGGCACCTCTAGACACACAAGTTGATCAATTGATCTATTCCAGCCGTGTGCGGTGCCCCCCTCCACCATATTCTACCTTGGTCATATCGTAGCAGTGCTTAGGCGAAGCCCTGCGTCGGTAGCAACATCATCACCATCACCACGCCGTCGTGCTAACGGAACTCTCCCATGAAGCTCTGCTGGATCGGAGTTCGCGGGACGTCATCGAGCTGAACGTGTGCTGAACTCGGAGGTGCCGTGCGTTCGGTACTTGGATCGGTCGGATCGTGAAGACGTACGACTACATCAACCGCGTTGTCATAACGCTTCCGCTTTCGGTCTACGAGGGTACGTGGACACAATCTCCCCTCTCGTTGCTATGCATCACCATGATCTTGCGTGTGCGTAGGAAATTTTTGAAATTACTACGTTCCCCAAAAGTGGCATCCGAGCCAGGTTTATGCGTAGATGTTATATGCATGAGTAGAACACAAGTGAGTTGTGGGCGATACAAGTCATACTGCTTACCAGCATGTCATACTTTGGTTCGGCGGTATTGTTGGATGAAGCGGCCCGGACCGACATTACGCGTACGCTTACGCGAGACTGGTTCTACCGACGTGCTTTGCACATAGGTGGCTGGCGGGTGTCAGTTTCTCCAACTTTAAATGAACCGAGTGTGGCTACGCCCGGTCCTTGAGAAGGTTAAAACAGCACTAACTTGACGAACTATCGTTGTGGTTTTGATGCGTAGGTAAGAACGGTTCTTGCTCAGCCCGTAGCAGCCACGTAAAACTTGCAACAACAAAGTAGAGGACGTCTAACTTGTTTTTGCAGGGCATGTTGTGATGTGATATGGTCAAGGCATGATGCTATATTTTATTGTATGAGATGATCATGTTTTGTAACCGAGTTATCGGCAACTGGCAGGAGCCATATGGTTGTCACTTTATTGTATGCAATGCAATCGCCCTGTAATTGCTTTACTTTATCACTAAGCGGTAGCGATAGTCGTAGAAGCAATAGTTGGCGAGACGACAACGATGCTACGATGAAGATCAAGGTGTCGCGCCGGTGACGATGGTGATCATGACGGTGCTTCGGATATGGAGATCACAAGCACAAGATGATGATGGCCATATCATATCACTTATATTGATTGCATGTGATGTTTATCTTTTATGCATCTTATTTTGCTTAGTTTGACGGTAGCATTATAAGTCTCACTAAATTTCAAGGTACAAGTGTTCTCCCCGAGTATGCACCGTTGCCAAAGTTCGTCGTGCCGAGACACCACGTGATGATCGGGTGTGATAAGCTCAACGTTCATCTACAACGGGTGTAAGACAGTTTTACACACGCAGGATACTCGGGTTAAACTTGACGAGCCTAGCATATGCAGATATGGCCTTGGAACACTGGAGACCGAAAGGTCGAGCGTGAATCATATAGAAGATATGATCAACATAGTGATGTTCACCATTGAAAACTACTCCATCTCACGTGATGATCGGACATGGTTTAGTTGATATGGATCACGTGATCATTTAGATGACTTGAGGGATGTCTGTCTAAGTGGGAGTTCTTAAGTAATATGATTAATTGAACTTTAAATTTATCATGAACTTAGTCCTGGTAGTATTAGCATATCTATGTTGTAGATCAATAGCTCGCGTTTAGCTCCCCTGTTTTATTTTTGATATGTTCCTAGAGAAAACTAAGTTGAAAGTTGATAGTGGCAATGATGCGGACTAGGTCCATGATCTGAGGATTATCCTCATTGCTGCACAGAAGAATTATGTCCTTGATGCACCGCTAGGTGACAGAAATATTTCAGGAGCAGATACAGACGTTATGAACGTTTGACAAGCTCGGTATGATGATTACTTGATAGTTTAGTGCACCATGCTTGACGGCCTAGAACCGGGACTTCAAAAATGTTTTGAACGCCATGGAGCATATAAGATGTTCCAAGAGTTGAAATTGGTATTTCATACTCATGCCCGTGTCGAGAGGTATGAGACCTCTGACAGTACTTTGCCTAAAAGATGGAGGAGAATAGCTCAACCAGTGAGCATGTGCTCAGATTGTCCGGGTACTACAATTGCTTGAATCAAGTGGGAGTTAATCTTCTAGATAAGATAGTAATTGACAAAGTTCTCTAGTCACTATCACCAAGTTAATAGAACTTCGTGATGAACTATAATATGCAAGGGATGACAAAAACAATTCCCAAGCTCTTCGCGATGCTAAAATCGGCGAAGGTAGAAATCAAGAAAAACATCAAGTGTTGATGGTTGACAAGACCACTAGTTTCAAGAAAAAGGGCAAAGGGAAGAAGGGGAACTTCAAGAAGAACGGCAAGCAAGTTGCTGCTCAAGTGAACAAGCCCAAGTCTAGACCTAAGCCTGAGACTAAGTGCTTCTGCTGCAAAGGAACTGGTCACTGGAAGCGGAACTACCCCAAGTAATTGGCGGATAAGAAGGATGGCAAAGTGAACAAAGGTATATTTGATATACATGTTATTGATGTATACTTTACTAGTGTTTATAGCAACCCCTCGGTATTTGATACTGGTTCAGTTGCTAAAAGTAGTAACTCGAAACGGGAGTTGCAGAATGAACAGAAACTAGTTAAGGGTGAAGTGACGATGTGTGTTGGAAGTAGTTCCAAGATTGATATGATCATCATCGCACACTCCCTATACTTTCGGGATTAGTGTTGAACCTAAATAAATGTTATTTGGTGTTTGCGTTAAGCATGAATATGATTTGATCATGTTTATTGCAATACGGTTATTCATTTAAAGTCAGAGAATAATTGTTGTTCTGTTTACATGAATAAAACCTTCAATGGTCATACACCCAAGGTGAATGGTTTATTGAATCTCGATCATAGTGATACACATATTCATAATATTGAAGCCAAAAGATGCAAAGTTAATGATGATAGTGCAACTTATTTGTGGCACTGCCGTTTAGGTCATATTGGTGTAAAGCGCATGAAAAACTCCATGCTGATGGAATTTTGGAATCACTTGATTATGAATCACTTGATGCTTGCGAACCATGCCTTATGGGCAAGATGACTAAGACTCCATTCTCCGGAACAATGGAGCGAGCAACTAACTTATTGGAAATAATACATACTGATGTATGCGATCCGATGAGTGTTGAGGCTCGCGGCGGGTATCGTTATTTTCTGACCTTCACAGATGATTTGAGCAGATATGGGTATATCTACTTGATGAAACATAAGTCTGAAACATTTGAAAAGTTCATATAATTTCAGAGTGAAGTGGAAAATCATCGTAACAAGAAAATAAAGTTTCTACGATCTGATCATAGAGGAGAATATTTGAGTTACGAGTTTGGTCTTCATTTGAAACAATGCGGAATAGTTTCGCAACTCACGCCACCTGGAACACCACAGCGTAATGGTGTGTCCGAACATCGTAACCGTACTTTATTAGATATGGTGCAATCTATGATGTCTCTTACCGATTTACCACTATCGTTTTGGGGTTATGCGTTAGAGACAGCTGCATTCACGATTAATAGGGCACCATCTAAATCCGTTGAGATGACACCATATGAACTATGGTTTGGCAAGAAACCAAAGTTGTCATTTCTTAAAATTTGGGGTTGCGATGCTTATGTGAAAAAGTTTCATCCTGATAAGCTCAAACCTAAATCGGAGAAATGTGTCTTCATAGGATACCCAAAGGAGACAGTTGGGTACACCTTCCATCACAGATCCGAAGGCAAAACATTCGTTGTTAAGAATGGATCCTTTCTAGAGAAGGAGTTTCTCTTGAAAGAAGTGAGTGGGAGGAAAGTAGAACTTGATGAGGTAACTGTACCTGCTCCCTTATTGGAAAGTAGTTCATCACAGAAATCTGTTCCTGTGACTCCTACACCAATTACTGAGGAAGCTAATGATGATGATCATGTAACTTCAGATCAAGTTACTACCGAACCTCGTAGGTCAACCAGAGTAAGATCCGCACCAGAGTGGTACGGTAATCCTATTCTGGAGGTCATGTTACTTGACCAAGGCAAACCTATGAACTATGAAGAAGCGATGGTGAGCCCAGATTCCGCAAAATGGCTTGAGGCCATGAAATCTGAGATGGGATCCATGTATGAGAACAAAGTGTGGACTTTGGTTGACTTGCCCGATGATCGGCAAGCCATAGAGAATAAATGGATTTTCAAGAAGAAGACTGACGCTGAATTGTTGCGAAAGGTTTTCGACAAGTTCAAGGAGTTGACTATGATGAGACCTTCTCACCCGTAGCGATGCTTAAGTCCGTCCAAATCATGTTAGCTATTGCTGCATTTTATGATTATGAAATTTGGCAAATGGATGTAAAGACTACATTCCTGAATGGATTTCTGGAAGAAGAGTTGTATATGATGCAACCTGAAGGTTTTATCGATCCAAAAGGTGCTAACAAAGTGTGCAAGCTCCAGCGATCCATTTATGGACTGGTGCAAGCCTCTCGGAGTTGTAATAAACGTTTTGATAGTGTGATCAAAGCATATGGTTTTATACGGACTTTTGGAGAATCCTGTATTTACAAGAAAGTGAGTGGGAGCTCTGTAGCATTTCTAATCTTATATGTGGATGACATATTGTTGATTGGAAATGATATAGAATTTCTGGATAGCATAAAAGGATACTTGAATAAGAGTTTTTCAAAGAAAGACCTCGGTGAAGCTGCTTACATATTGAGCATCAAGATCTATAGAGATAGATCAAGACGCTTGATAAGTTTTTTTTAATGAGTACATACCTTGACAAGGTTTGGAAGTAGTTCAAAATGGAACAGTGAAAGAAAGAGTTCTTGCCTGTGTTGCAAGGTGTGAAGTTGAGTAAGACTCAAAGTCCGACCACGGTAGAAGATAGAAAGAGAATGAAAGTCATTCCCTATGCATCAGCCATAGGTTCTATAAAGTATGCCATGTTGTGTACAAGATCTATTGTACAGCCTACACTGAGTTTGGCAACGGAGTACAATAGTGATCTAGGAGTAGATCACTGGATAGCGGTCAAAATTATCCTTAGTGGAATAAGGATATGTTTCTCGATTATGGAGGTGACAAAAGGTTCGTCGTAAAGAGTTACGTCGATGCAAGCTTTGACACAGATCTGGATGACTCTAAGTCTCGATCTAGATACATATTGAAAGTGGGAGCAATTAGCTAGAGTAGCTCCGTGCAGAGCATTGTTGACATAGAAATTTGCATAATACATACGGATCTGAATTTGGCAGACCCGTTGACTAAAATTATCTCACAAGCAAAACATGATCACACCTTAGTACTCTTTGGGTGTTAATCACATAGCGATGTGAACTAGATTACTGACTCTAGTAAACGCTTTGGGTGTTGGTCACATGTCGATGTGAACTATGGGTGTTAACCACATAAAGATGTGAACCATTGATGTTAAATCACATGGCGATGTGAACTAGATTATTGACTCTAGTGCAAGTGGGAGACTGAAGGAAATATGCCCTAGAGGCAATAATAAAGTTATTAATTATTTCCTTATTTCATGATAAATGTTTATTATTCATGCTAGAATTGTATTAACCGGAAACTTGATACATGTGTGAATAAATAGACAAAACAATGTGTCCCTCGTATGCCTCTACTTGACTAGCTTGTTCATCAAAGATGGTTATGTTTCCTAGCCATAGACATGTGTTGTCATTTGATGAACGGGATCAGATCATTAGGAGAATGATGTGATGGACAAGACCCATTCATTAGCTTAGCATTGTTATCGTTACAGTTTTATTGCTACTGCTTTCTTCATGACTTATACATGTTCCTCGGACTATGAGATTGTGCAACTCCCGAATATCCGGAGGAACACTTTGTGTGCAATCAAACGTCACAACGTAAATGGGTGATTATAAAGATGCTCTACAGGTGTTTCCGTAGGTGTTTGTTGGGTTGGCATGAATCAAGATTAGGATTTGTCACTCCGTGTATCGGAGAGGTATCTCTGGGCCATCTCGGTAATGCAAATCACTATAAGCCTTGCAAGCAATGTGACTAATGAGTTAGTTGTGGGATGATGCATTAAGGAACGAGTAAAGAGACTTGCCAGTAATGAGATTGAACTAGGTATTGAGATACCGATGATCGAATCTTGGGCAAGTAACATACCGATGACAAAGGGAACAACGTATGTTGTTATGCGGTTTGACCGATAAATATCTTCGTAGAATATGTGGGAACCAATATGAGCATCCAGGTTCCCCTATTGGTTATTGACCGGAGACGTGTCTCGGTCATGTCTACATAGTTCTCGAACCCGTAGGGTCCGCACGCTTAAAGTTAGATGACGATCGGTATTATGATTTTTTTTGTTTTGATGTACCGAAGGTAGTTCAGAGTCCCGGATTTGATCATGGACATGACGAGGAGTCTCAAAATGGTCGAGACGTAAAGATCGATATATTGGCAGACTATGTTCGGACACCGGAATGTTTTCGGGGAGTTTCGGACATATACCGGAGTACCGGGGAGTTACCGGAACCCCCCGGGGAGTTTAATGGGCCAAGATGGGCCTTAGTGGAGAAGAGGAGGGGCGGCTAGGGCAGGCCGCGCGCCCCCTCCCCCTCTAGTCCGAATTGGACAAGGAGGGGGGGCCTTTCCTTCCTCCTCTCTCCTTCCCTTCCTTTCCCCCTCCTACTCCAACTAGGAAAAGAGAGAGTACTACTCCTGGTGGGAGTAGGACTCCTCCCTGGCGCGCCCTCCTCCTGGCCGGCCGCCTCCTCCCCCTGGTCCTTTATATACGGGGGCAGGGGGGCACCTCTAGACACACAAGTTGATCAATTGATCTATTCCAGCCGTGTGCGGTGCCCCCCTCCACCATATTCCACCTCGGTCATATCGTAGCGGTGCTTAGGCGAAGCCCTGCGTCAGTAGCAACAGCATCACCGTCGTGCTGACGGAACTCTCCCGTGAAGCTCTGCTGGATCGGAGTTCGCGGGACGTCATCGAGCTGAACGTGTGCTGAACTCAGAGGTGTCGTGCGTTCGATACTTGGATCGGTCGGATTGTGAAGACGTACGACTACATCAACCGCGTTGTCATAACGCTTCCGCTTTCGGTCTACGAGGGTACGTGGACACACTCTCCCCCTCGTTTCTATGCATCACCATGATCTTGCGTGTGCGTAGGAAATTTTTGAAATTACTAGGTTCCCCAACAACTTGCACGTTTTAAAAACTAACCCGAGACTCACAAATAAAAACATTTCCTGAAGACTTGGTGTGTCAGAGGCTCCATTCAAAACCTGCATAGAGACTACAAAAGCGGGTTCAAAACCAGTTTGGGGGAGAAGTGTTGTACACGAAAGTGAATTTGAAGGTCGAATTGAAAAGTTCGTGCTGATATAGCCGAACTCAGAATCTTCAATGTTTTTTTGCTACGTAACATGTTCTCTTTCCTCCCTATCGGCAATGCTCATCACCCAACAATTAACTAAGATGTGAACTTCAGACTATCCCCCTCCGTAAAGAACAACTATAATATCCCTTTTTCCCATAGCAATGCATGAACATTGTCCTAGTGATTATAGTGGGTCGGTAGTTTAGCAGTTGGTGGAAAAATGAAGGGGTGCACACATAACGACATAAATTGTGAACAAGAATGGCACAACTATGAAAAAATAAAAAAGGAAGTAAAAAGGGAAAGCAAACAACAACAAAAATGGCAGAAAAAAAGAAGAAAACCCATTGCTTAAGGCCTATGGCCTCCCCCCCCCCCCCCCCCCCCCGCGTGCTGGGTTGTTCCATTTCGTAGCCACTTCAGGCAAAATATTGTTTGGTCTTGCAATAGGCTACACATTGCCGCGCCCCTAAGATCATCTGAGTGTCCTGTGTGGCCTTGTGCTAGTCAGGGACAACCTAGTTACTCATGTGTGCTGACTACCTCCATATTCTGCAACTACACAAGGCCTAATATTCTAAAAGACTTCTTCTTCTTGCCCATACAATTTATTTCTCCCATGGGGCATGTACTTTTCATGATTAGCCCCACATCGCCTGGCTAAGAAAATTGGATTGGGAGCTTGGCTATTTAATAGGGTGGGGTGCCACGTATGGAAGCCATCCATATCCTTGGTGAGCCCAACGCATAGCATGTCATGGGGGGCAACAGCTCGATTTCTAATTCATTCAATCCAATGCAAGAAAAAGTGTGTGTGAAATGTCTTGACTTTCGACCTCAACTGTTCTATCAACCAGATTCCCAAGCAGTGTTCTAATCTTATGGACGGTCGTGGGAAACTCTTTGAGTAGGCTCCAAGAGAAACAATGCAAATAAACTAGTTACAAGATTTCTATGATTTAATGCCACATAAAACTGGTTTTCATCTCAATGAAATGCAGAATAGCCCAGTCAATTTTGGCCAATATGTACATTCTTCTACAAAGAACACATCTAGATATAACTAGATGATTCATGGTTATATGCTGCCAAAATATCCAGCTGCAAATCCTCAACATAGTGAGAGGGTCTCAATAAGGCAAAATGCCAACCCCAAAGCTTTTACAAGAGAAGTTGTGGCAATCAACCAAATGCTCCAAGCTCACAGACTACCACAAAGTCTAACTACCCCTTACATACATAGTGAAAGGGATGCGATGCGTAGTAGTCTGAATGGATTTCCTTTGTAGGGTGATTTTCCCTTTCAGTATAAATTGAAAACCGAATGAAAAAGGAACTATAGAAACACCAAAATTTACTAACCGAAGTTTGGTTAATACAAAATTATAGGCTCAGCCGCGGGAGGTGTCCAACAAGAGCGTGGGACCGTCGAGTAGCGACCACGAGGGAAGAGAAAGGGGATCGAGAGCCCACGCATTGTGGCAGTTGCATGACCTCTGGTAAGGCCCAAGACCCACCCGTCCCATTTCTTACATGTGTGTTTGATGTTGGATGCTGGGGAGAGTTCAGGTATGTCTCAATTGGTGGGGTGGCTAGAAAAATTGTCGTCATGCTAGAAGAAGTGGACCTTAGAATAGAACTTGCAAGTTACGACATAATCTTCTATGAGTATATGGGGAAGACGGATCTCGGGTTAGATGATGCGGTCTCTTGTGAGTAGAAGGGTGTGGATTTTCCATGGCGTGACTTGATTATTTCAATTTTTTCAACGCGAGCTCATGCGAGTGAAGGGGGGTGGTGGTGTATGTTCGCTGGCATGATGTTTTTTGATTCACTTGTGTTAGTTATTTCCATTTTTCTTAACCAATTTAGGAAAAAAATCTTGTCTGGCTTGAATATGAAAAAAAACTAAGGATACATCTATGAAGCAAACATGTACTTGCTAGTTGTCTGTAGCACAGGCACAAAGAAACAAACCCTCCCCCATAAAGTTCCAATGATATTAAAATAGAAATTTGCCACCAACCACACCACCTGGTCATCCCACACGTCTTAACCCGCTTAAATAGTGTACTTAAGTGGCTTCTTACATTACTGGTAAGCAAAATCTTCTCCTTTGCACTTTATATGCAAATTTTCGGTATATCTTGTAGGCCAATGACTATCTTTAATGTCTTGTACACAGTGATAGCCTAATTAAATAAAACAACTATCCCCCTTTCCCATATTGTGCCCAACTTTATACAACTTGAAGGACGAGTGGATGGATGAATGTACTGCAGAGGAGGAATAAGTACCGGAGGGACATTTCCTTACATACCTTGCTTGCGCAAAACTGAACTTATCTTGAATATGTCCTCGCACGGAATTACTATGGTGTATATTGCTTTCTCCAAGTACACCACACATTTGTGCATGTGATGTATGATTTCCCATTATACTTTCATTACAAGCAAGGTGTGGTAATAAGTCACAACATTTTTTCAGGCAAGTATGTAGGTTTAGGTGGAGTTTATTACATGAGGCGTTGACGCTCGTGGTTAGGGATAAAATTTATTATCACACCAATGTGTATAAATGCCCTCACAAGGCATTGATTTGTTACTTTGTGTTGCAGTAATAATGTGTGTAAGTTTGAATAGTGGGTTGGAGGAGCGATTGATACGATAGTGCGCTATAAATTATCAGCAACCCGTACACACATTTCAATACTAGGCATTGATATGTTCATATAGATTATTTTTCGCTTAAGTACCAATATTTCCTAAAAAACAATTTTGCGAAAAGTTCAATTTCCACTTTTTAAGCTACTTCCACTTTTTTCTAAAAAGATTGGAATCAACTTCCCCGCAAAAAAACATTTCAGGCTAACTAAACTTGCACATTATGAAAACTAACCCGAGACTCCCCAAAAAAGAAACCATTTGCTAACAAGATGGCAAAACCGATATATCATTTAGATGTTTGGTCGTGCAAGACAACTAGACAAGCGCAAGCCATAATAAGTCAAGTCGAGTTGATCGGTCACGAGCGGTGTGTGAGGTTCCATTCAAAAATTGCATAGAGACTACAAAAGCGGGATCAAAACCAGTTTGGGGGAGAAGTGTTGTTCACGAAAGTGAATTTGATTGTAGAATTGAAAAGTTTGTGCTGATATAGCCAAACTCATAATCTTCAATGTTTCTTTGCTAACATGACATACCCTCTTTCCTCCCAATCTGCCACGCTCATGACCCAAAAAATTATGAAGAGGCCACTTCGGACTAGCCCCCTCTGTAAAGAACAACTATAAATATCCCTTTCACTTATGGGTCGATGCAATTGCTAAATTGTGATTATTTAATTCATGTTGCCCATAGCAACGCATGAGCATTGTACTAGTGATTGTAGTGGGTCGGGAATTCAGCAGTTCGTGGAAAACGTAAATGGTGGACATATAACGACATAAATTGTTAATAAGAATGGCACAACTGTGAAAAGGAATAAAAAGGAAGTAAAAAGAGATAGACAAAACTGAAAACAAATTGGCAAAAAAATATAACAAGAAAACCCAGCGCTTAAGGCCTATGTTTCTCCTGCGTGCTGGGCTGTCCCATTTCATAGGCACTTCAGGCAAGATCTTGTTTGGTCTCGCAATAGGCGACACATAGTCGCGCCCGTAAGGATCATCTAAGTGTCATGTGTGGCCTTGTGCAGGTCAGGGACAACCCAATTACTCATGTGGGCTAACTACCTCCATATTAGGCAACTACACAAGGCCCAACACTCTACAAAACTTCATCTTTTTGTCCGCGCCAATCATTCTCTCCCGTGGGGCTTGTCCACTTAGTGATTAGTCCCACATGGCTTCGCAAAATGGGGTTGCAAGCTTGGCTATTTAACAGGATGGGGTGCCACGCAAAGAAGGCATATATATCATTGGTGATCCCAATGCAGGGCATGTCATTGGGGGGGGGGGGCAGCAGCTCGATTTCTGATTCATTCAATCCAAGCAAGCAAATAGTGTGTTAAATGGATTGACTTTTGACGTCAGCTGTTCCATCAGCCAGATTTCAAACTAGTGTACTAATATTATGGACAGTTGTGGGCAGATCTTCGAGTCTGCTCCAAGAGAAACAATGGAAATAACCCAGTTATAGGATTTCTATGCTTGCATGCTAGAAAAAACTGATTTTCATCTCAATCAAATACAGAATAGCTGAGTCAATTTTGGCCAATATGTACATTCCTCTACACAGAACACATCCAGATATGACTTGATGATTCATGGTTATATGATGCCAAAATATCTAACTGCACATCATCGGCATAGCGATAGGGTCTCAATAAGGCAAAATAACAACCCCAAAGCTTGTACAGGAGAAGCCGTGACAATCAACCAAATTCTCCAACCTCACAGACTATAAGAAAGTCTAACTACCCCTTCCATACATAGCGAAAGGGATGCGATGCGTAGTACTCTGAATGGATTTTCTATGCAGGGTGATTGTCCCTTTCGGTATAAATTGAAAATCAAATCAAAAAGGAAATATAGAAACACTAAAATTTACTAATCGAAGTTTGGTTAATACCAAATTACTAGCTCAGCCATAGGAGGTGCCCAACAAGAGTGCAGGACCGTCGACCACCGATCCACGAGGGAAGAGAAACGGGATCAAGAGCCCATGCATTGTGGCTCTCGCGTGACCTCTGGTAAGGTCCAAGACCCACCAGTCCCTTTTCTTATGTATGTGTTTGATGTCGGATGCCGTGGAGGGTTCTGGTATGTCTCAAGTGATGGGGGTGGCTAGAGAACTTATTGTTATCCTCGATGAAGTGTACCTTAGGGTAGAACCTGCATGTTACAATGTAATCTTCTTTGAGGATATGGGAAAGACGGATCTTTGGTTAGATGATGTGATCTCTTCGGAGTGGAAGGGTGCGGATTTTCCATGTCGTGACTTGATTTTGTCAATTTTGCAACGCGATCTCGTGCGAGTGGAGCGTGGTGGATCTTCCCTGACATGATGTTTTTAGTTTCATTTTTGCTTGTTATTTCCATTTTTTCTTAACCAATTTAGGAAAAAAATCTTATCCGGCTTGAAATATGGGTAAAAATAAGGACACATCTATGAAGCAAACATATACTTGCTAGTTGTCTGTGGCGCACGCACAAAGAAACAAACCCCGTCCCCATAAAGTTCCAATGAGATTAAAATAGAAATTTGGCACCAACCACACCACCTGGTCATCCCACACGTGTTGACC
This sequence comes from Aegilops tauschii subsp. strangulata, assembly GCF_002575655.3. NCBI lineage: Eukaryota > Viridiplantae > Streptophyta > Magnoliopsida > Poales > Poaceae > Aegilops > Aegilops tauschii. Next base: position 485,585,019 of record NC_053035.3, on the reverse strand, counting down.
CGCTTAAATAGTGTACTTAAGTGGCTTCTTGCATTACAATTAAGCTAAATCTCTTCCTTTTGGACTTTATTTGCAAATTTTCGGTATATCTCGTAGGCCAACGATTGCCTTGTATGTCTTGTACACAGTGATAGCCTAATTACAAACAACCATCCCCCTTTTCCCTATTGTGCGCAACTTTATATAGCTGGAAGGACGAGTGGATGGATGAATGTATTGCAGAGAAGGAATAAGTAAGGGAGGGACATTTCATTACATACCTTGCTTGGGCAAAACTGAACTTCTCTTGGATATGTTCTCACGCGGAATTACTATGGTCTCTATTGCTTTATCCAAGTACACCACACATTTGTGCATGTGATGTATGATTTCCTATTATACTTTCATTACAAGAAAGGTGTGGTAACAAGTCACAATGCTTTTCATGCAAGTATGCAGTTTTAGGTGGAGTTCATTACATGAAGGGTTTTCACTCGTGGTTAGGGATAGAATTTATTGTCACACCAATGCGTATATATGACCTCACAAGGCATTGATTTGTTACTTTGCGTTGGGGTAATAATGTGTGTAAGTTTTAATAGATGGTTGGAGGAGTGATTTATACGATAGTGCGCTGTAAATTATTAATAACCCTAGTACACACATTTCAATACTAAGCATTGATATGTTCATATTGTTTATTTTTCGTCTTAAGTACCTATATATATAAGTGATTTTGCATTATGTGAAATCAGATTCCACTTTTTAAGCTAATTACACTTTTCTAAAGAAGTGGAATATACACTTCTGGCTAACTAAACTTGCACACTATGAAAACTAACCAGAGCCTCCTGAAAAGATACTATTTGCCGAAGACTTAGCAAAACAGGTATATTATTTAGATCTTCGGTCGTGCAAGACGGTAGACAAGCGCAAGCCATAATAAGTGAAGTCCAGTTGATTGGTCACGAGCGGTGTGTGAGGCTCCGATCCCAAAACTGCACAGGAACTACAGAAGCGGGATCAAACCAAGTTTGGGGAGAAGCATTGGACACGAAAGTGCATTTGAAGGTCGGATTGAAAAGTCCATGCCGATATAGCGAAACTCATAATCTTCAATGTATGTTTCTAACACAACATGTCCTCTTTCCTCCCAATCTGCCATGGTCATCACCCAAAAATCAATGAAGAGGGCACTTGGGACTAACCCCCTCTGTAAGGATCTACTATAACTACCCCTTACATATATGGGTCGCATCAATTACTAAATAGTGATTACTTGATTCATGTTTCCCGTATTAATGAACGAGCATTCTCCTAGTGATTATAGTGGGTCAGTAGTTGAGAATTGGTTGGAAAACATAAGGGGTGGACATATAACAACATAAACTATGAAATATAATGGCACAACTATGAAGAAGTGGACCTTATGGTAGAACTAGCACATTATGATGTAATCTTCTGTGAGGATATGGGGTATACGGATCTTGGGTTAGATGATGCGATCTCTTGTGAGTGGAAGGGTGTGGATTTTCCATGACGTGACTTGATTATGTCAAGTTTTCAACATGATCTCGTGCAAGTGGAGGGGAGTGGATCTTCCGTGACATGATGTTTTTTCTGTTTCATTTTTGTTAATTATTTCCATTTGTTCTTAACCCATTTAGGAAAAAAAATCTTATCCGTCTTGAAATATGGGAAAAACTAAGGACACATCTATGAAGCAACACATATACTTGCTAGTTGTTTGTGGCGCACGCACAAAGAAACAAACCCCGCCCCATAAAGTTTCAATGATATTAAAATAGAAATGTGCCAGCAGCCACACCACCTAGTCATCGCACACGTGTTGACCCGCCTAAATATTGTACTTAAGTGGATTTTTGCATTACAGTTTAGCAAAATCTCTTCCTTTTGCGCTTTATTTGCAAATTTTGATATATCCCGTAGGCCAATGATTGTCTTCTATACAGTGATAGCCTAATTACAAACAACCATCCCCCTTTTCCCTGTTGTGCCCAAATTTATATAGCTGGTAGGACGAGTGGATGGATGAATGTATTGCAGAGGAGGAATAACTATGGGAGGGACATTTCATTACATACCTTGCTTGCGCAAAACTAAACTTCTCCTGAATATGTTCTCACACGGAATTACTATGGTCCCTATTGCTTTATCCAAGTACACCACACATTTGTGTATGTGATGTATGATTTCCTGTTATACTTTCATTACAAGCAAGGTGTCGTAATAAGTCACAATGTTTCTTCACGAAAGTATGCAGTTTTTGGTGGAGTTCATTACATGAGGCGTTTTCGCTCATGGTTAGAGATAAAATTTATTATCACACCATTGCGTATATATGCCTTCACAAGGCATTGATTTCTTACTTTGTGTTGCGGTAATAATGTGTGCAAGTTTGAATAGAGGGTTGGAGGAGCGATTGATACGATAAAGAGCAGTAAGTTATTAGAACCCTAGAACACACATTTCAATACTAAGTATTGATATGTTCATATTGATTATTTTTGGTCTTAAATACCTATATATCTAAAAATGATTTTGCACTATGTGAAAAAGTTCAAATTCCACTTTTTAAGGTGCGTACACTTTTTCTAGAAACTGGGAATCTACACTTCTGGCTAACTAAACTTGCACGTTTTGAAAACTAACACGAGACTCGCGAAAAAAAACCATTTGCTGAAGACTTGGCAAAACCAACATATTATTTAGATCTTCGGTCGTGCAAGACGACTAGAGAAGCGCATGCCATAATAAGTCAAGTCCAGTTGATTGGTCATGTGCGCTGTGTGAGGCTCCATTCCAAAAACTACACAGGAACTACAAAAGCGGGATCGAAACCAATTCGGGGAGAAGTGTTGGACACGAAAGTTAATTTGAAGGTCGAATTGAAAAGTTGTGCTGATATAGCCAAACTCATAATCTTCAATGTATGTTTTCTAACACAACATGTCCTCTTTCCTCCCAATCTGCCATGCTCATGACCCAAAAATCAATGGAGAGGGCACTTGGGGCTACCCCCTCTATAAAGAACTACTACAACTACCCCTTACACATATGGGTCGAAGCAATTACTAGATTGTGATTATTTAATTCACGTTGTCCATAGCAATGCACGAGCATTTTCCTAGTGATTATACTGGGTCGGTAGTTGAGAAGTTTGTGGGAAAACGAAAGGGGTGGACATCTAATGACATAAACTATGAAATATAGTGGCACAACTTTGAAAAAAATAAAAACAGAAGTAAAAGAAGAAAACCCAACGCTTAAGGCCTATGGTCCTCCTGCGTGCTGGGTTGTCCCATTTCGTCGGCACTTCAGGAATGATCTTGTTTGGTATCGCAATAGGCAACACATAGTCGTGCCCCTAAGGATCATCTCAGTTTTGTGTGTGGCCTTGTGGAAGTGAGGGACAGCCTAGTTACTCATGTGGGCTGACTACCTCCATATTCTACAGCTACACAAGCCCCAATACTCTACAAAACTTTTTCTTCTTGCCCACGCCAATCATTCTCTGTCGTGGGCTTGTCCATTTAGTGATTAGTCCCACATCACCTGGCTACGCAAAATGGGGTTGGGAGCTTGGCTATCTAATAGGGTGGAGTGCCACACATGGAAGGCATCCATATCCTTGGTGAGGCCAACGCAGGCATGTCATTGGAGGGGGCACCAGCAGCTTCATTTCTTGTTCATTCAATCCAATGCAAGCAAATAGTGTGTCAAATGGATTGAATTTCGACCTCAGTTGTTCTATCAACTAGATTGTAAACCACACTACTAGGGAAAAGCCTAGTAGTAGCGCGGGTTTAAAGCCCACTAGTAGCGCGTGTAACTGCGCTACTAGTAAGGCGCTACAGCTATTCCTTAGCAGTAGCGCGTGCAACACACGCTACTGCTAAGACATATAGCCGCAGGGCCAGTGTGCTATTCTTATGGACGGTTGTGGGCAACTCTTTGAGTCTTCTCCAAGAGAAACAATGCAAATAAACCAGATACATGATTTCTATGCTTGCATGCCAGGTTTTCATCTCAATGAAATGCAGAATAGCGCAATCGATTTTGGCAAATATGTACATTCTTCTATAGAGAACACATCCTAATCTGACTAGATGATTCATGGTTATATGTTGACAAAATATCCAGCTGCACATCTTGAGCATAGAGAGAGGGTCTCGATAAGGCAAAATGCCAACCCCAACGCTTGTACAAGAGAAGTTGTGACAATCAACCAAATGCTCCAAGATCACAGACTACCAGAAAGTTTAATTAACACTTCCATACATAGCAAAAGGTATGCAATACATAGTAGTCTAAATTGATTTTCTGTAAAGGGTGGTTGTCCCTTTTGGTATAAATTGAAAATGGGATCGAAAAGGAAATATAGAAACACCAAAGTTTACTAACCGAAGTTTGGTTAACACCAAATTACAGGCTCAGCCGCGGGAGATGTCCAATAAGAGCGTGGGACCGTCGAGCAACGATCCACGTGGGAAGAGAAAGGGGATCAAGAGCCCACACATTGGGGCTCTCGGTGACCTCTGGTAAGGCCCAAGACCCTCTTGTCCATTTTCTTACATATGTGTTTGATATCAGATGTTGGGAGGGTTCTGGTATGTCTCAAGTGGCGGGGTGGCTAGACAATTTCTCGTTATCCTCGAAGAAGGGACCTTAGGGTAGAACTTGGACGCTATGATGTAATCTTGTGTAAGGATATGGGGAGGACGAATCTCGGGTTAGATGATTCGATCTCTTGTGAGTGGAAGGGTATGGATTTTCTATGACGTGACTTGATTATGTCAATTTTTCAACGCGATCTCGTGCGAGTGGAGGGGGTGGATCTTCCCTGGCATGATCTTGTTAGTTATTTCCATTTTTTCTTAACCAATTTAGGAAAAATAATCCTTATCTGGCTTGAAATATGGGAAAAATACTAAGGACGCATCTATGAAGCAAACATATACTTGCTAGTTGTCTGTGGCGCACACACAAAGAAGCAAACCTCGCCCCCATAAAGTTCCAATGAGATTAAAATAGAAATCTGGCACCAACCACATCACCTGGTCATCCCACATGTGTTAACCCGCCTTAATAGTGTACTTAAGTGGCTTCTTGCATTACAGTTAAGCAAAATCTCTTCCTTTTGCACTTTATTTGCAAATTTACAGTATATCCCGTAGGTGACTGATTGTCTTGTATGTCTTGTACACAGTGGTAGCTTAACTAAAAATGACCACCCCCCTTTACCCTATTGTATCCAACTTTATATAGCTGGAAGGACAAGTGGATGGATGAATGTACTGTAGAGGAGGAATAAGTATGGGCTGGACATTTCATTACATACCTTGCTTACGCAAAACTGAAATTCTCTTGAATACGTTCTCACATGGAATTACTATGGTCTGTATTGCTTTATCCAAGTACACCCCGCATTTGTGCATGTGATGTATGATTTCCCCGCACTTGTACACAGTGATAGCCTAATTACAAACAACCATCCCCCTTTGCCCTATTGTGCCCAACTTTATACAGCTGGAAGGATGAGTGGATGGATGAATGTATTGCAAAGGAGTAAAAAGTATGGGACAGACATTTCATTGCATACCTTGCTTGTGCAAAAATGAACTTCTTTTGAATATGTTCTCACATGGAATTACTATGGTCTCTATTGCTTTATCCAAGTACACCACACATTTGTGCATGGGATGTATGATTTCCTATTATACTTTCATTACAAGCATGGTTTGGTAACAAGTCACAATGTTTTTTCACAAAAGTATGTAGTTTTGGGTGGAATCATTACATGAGGCGTTTTCACTCGTGGTTAGGGATATAATATATTATCACACCAATCTATATATACGCCTTCACAAGGCATTGATTTGTTACTTTATGTTGCGGTAACAATGTGTGTAAGTTTGAATAGAGGGATGGAGGACCAATTGATATAATAGTGCGCTATAAAGTTTTAGTAACCCTAGTACACACATTTCAATATTAAGCATTGATATGTTCATATTGATTATTTTTTGTCTTAAGTACCAATATTTTCTAAAAAAAGCGATTTTGCACTATGTGAAAAAGCTCAAATTCCACTTTTTAAGCTGCTTACACTTTTTCTAAAAAAGTGGAACCTATACTTCTGGCTAACTAAACTTGCACGTTTTGAAAACTAACCCGAGACTCCCGAAAAAAGAATCCATTTGCTGAAGACTTGGCAAAACCGATATATTATTTAGATCTTTGGTCCTACAAGATGGCTAGACAAGCGCATGCCATAATAAGTCAAGTCTAGTTGTTTGGTCCAAAAACTACACAGAAACTACAAAAGCGGGATCAAAACCAGTTTGGGGAGAAGCGTTGGACACGCAAGTGAATTTGAAGGTCAAATTGAAAAGTTCTTGCCGACATAGCCAAACTTAGAATCTTCAATGTATGTTTTCTAACACAACATGTCCTCTTTCCTCCCAATCTGCCATGCTCATCACCCAAAAATCAACAGAGAGGCCACTTGGGACCGCCCCCGCTGTAAAAAACTACTATAATTACCCTTTTTGTATATGGGTCGACGCAGTTACTAAATTGTGATTATTTGATTGATGTTGCCCGTAGCAATGTACGAGCATTTTCCTAGTGATTATATTGGGTGAGTAGTTGAGAAGTTGGTGGGAAAATGCAAGGGGTGGACATATCACGACATAAACAGTGAAATATAATGGCACAACTTTGAAAAAAAAAGTAAAAAGAGAAAGCAAAAACTGAATACAAAATTGGCCAAAAAACGAAAGAAAAAACCACATCACTTGAGGCCTATGGTCCTCCTCCGTGCCGGGCTGGCCATTTCGTAGGCACTTTAGGCGATATCTTGTTTGGTCTCGCAATAGGAGACACATAGTCGTGCCCCTAAGAATCAGGTGAGTGTCGTGTGTGGTCTCGTGCGAGTCAGGGATAGCACAGTCACTCATGTGGACCGACCACCTCCATGTTGTATGCAACTATGCAAGGCCCAATACTCTAGAGAACTTATTCTTCTTGCCTACGCCAATCATTCTCTCCCGTGGGACTTGTCCGTTCAGTGATTAGTCCCACATCGCCTGTCTACGCAAAATGGGGTCGGGAGCATGGCTATTTAATAGGGTGGGGTGACACGCGTGGAAGGCACCCATATCCTTTGTGAGCCCAATGCAGGCTACCCATTCGGTATAAATTGAAAGCCGAATCGAAAAGGAAATACAAAAACACCGAAATTTACTAACCGATGTTTGGTTAATACCAAATTCTAGGCTCACCGGCGAGATGTCCAAACAAGAGAGCGAGACTATTGAGCATAGATCCACGAGGGAGGACAAAGGGGATTGATATCCCAAGCATTGCAGCTCTTGTGTGACGTCTGGTAACGTCCAAGACCCACCCGTCAGTTTTCTTACATGTGTGTTTAATGTTGGATGCTGCGGAGGGTTCCGATACGTCTCAAGTGGCAGGGTGACTAGAGAATTTGCTGTCATCCTATAAGAAGTGGACCTTAGGACATATCTTACACGTTACAACGTGATCTTCTGTGAGGATATGGGGAATACAGATCTCGGGTTACGTGATGCGATCTCGTGTGAGTGAAAGGGTGTGGATTTTCCATGACGTGATTTGATTATATCCATCTTTTCAACACGAGCTCATGCGAGTGGAGAGGGTGGATCTTCCCTGACATGAAGTTTTTCTTTTCATCTTTGTTAGTTATTTCCATTTTTTCTTAGCCAATTTAGGAAAATCAATCAGATCCTGCTTGAAATATGGGGAAAACTAAGGACGCATCTACGAATCAAACATTTACTTGCTCTCAGTCCGTGGCGCACGCCCAAAAAACAAACCCCCCATGAAGTTCCAATGAGCTTAAAATAGAAAATTGCAACCAGCCACACCACCTAAACCTCCCACACGTGCTGACCAGCCTAAATAGTGTAGTTAAGTGGCTACTAGAATTACGGCTAAGCAAAATCTCTTCCTTTTGCACTTTATTTGGAAATTTTCTGTATACTCCATAGGCCAATAATTGTCCTGTATGTCTTGTATAAAGTGACAACCTGATTATAAAACAACCATCCCCCTTTGCCCAATTGTGCCCAACTTTGTACAGCTGGAAGGACGAGTGGATAGATGAATATATTGCGGACGAGGAATAAATATGCGAGAGACATCACATTAATTTCCCTTGCTTGCGCAAAATTGCAATGATCTTTAATATGTTCTCACACGGAATTACTATGGTCTCTATTGCTTTATCCAACTACACCCCACATTTGTGCATGTCAAGTATGATTTCATAATGTGCTTTCAATACAAGCAAGGTGTGGTAACAAGTCACAATGTTTTTTCCCCGTAAGTATGCTATTTTGGATGGAGTTCATTACATGAAGCATTCCACTTTTGCTTAGAGATAATGTTTATTATCACACCAATGTGTATATATGCCTTCGCTAGGCAGTGATTTATTACTTTGTGTTGCGATAATAATGTGTGTAAGTTTGGGTAGGGGGTTGGAGGAGCGATGGATACGACAGTGGGCTCTAAATTATCAATAACCCTAGTACACACATTTCAATACTAAGCATTAATATGTCCATATTGATTATTTTTATCTTAAGTACCAATATTTCCTACAAAGGTTTTTTTGCACTATGTAAAAAAGTTCAAATTCCACTTTTTAAGCCGCTTGCACTTTCTTTGAAAAAGTGGAATTTATACTACTGGCTAACTAAACTTGCACGATTTGAAAACTAACCGGAGACTATCGAAAAAAGAAACCATTTGTTGAAGACTTGGCAAAACCAACATATTATTTAGATCTTGGGTCCTGCAAGACAGCTAGACAAGCGCAAACCATAATATGTCAAGTCTAGTTGATCAGTCATGAGCGGCGTGTGAGGCTTGATACGTCCATTTTGCATCATGTTTCCAACTGTTATCATAGTGTTTAGATGAATATTTCACTTTATGACGGAATTCTTATGCCTTTTCTCTCCTAAAATGCAAGGTACACCAAAAGAGAGGGATTGCCGACAGCTGGAATTCTTAGCCTGAAAAAGATTCAACAGAGATAGCTATTCTCCGGAGGTCCAAATGACCTGAAATTTTACGAAGAAATATTTTGGATTTATATAAAATACTAGAAGAATGAAGTACCGACGAAGACCCTCGGCAGGCCCACAAGGCAGGGGCACGCCCTACCCCCCACGGTGCGCCCTAGTGCCTTGTGGGGCCCATAGAGGCCCTCCGATATCCATCTTCTTCTATATGAGGCCATTTTCTCTAGAAAAAATAAGAGAAGACTTTCGGGATGAATCGCCGCCGTCATGAGGTGGAACCTAGGAGCACTTATGCTCTCTGGCAGAGCGATTTCGCCCGGGATACTTCCCTCCAGGAGGGGAAAGTCAAAACCACCGTCATCACCAACGTTCCTCTCATCATGGGAGGACTCGTCTCCATCAATATCTTCACCAGCACCAGCTCATATCAAACCCTAGTTCATCTCTTGTATTCAACCTTTGTCTCAAAACCTCGGATCGGTACCTGCGAGTTGCTAGTAGTGTTGATTGCATCTCGGAGTTGATGCTAGTTGGTTTATTTGGTGGAAGATCATATGTTCAGATTGTGAACCGTATAATATTCTCCTCTGAACATGAACATGAATATGATTTGTGAGTAGTTTCTTGCGGACATGTGAGAAGTCTTGGTATAAGTGATCATGTGAATTTGAGTTTCGTTCAATATTTTAATGATGTGTTATGTTGTTCTTCCTCTAGTGGTGTCGTGTGAACATCGACTACATGACATATTACCATGCTTGGGCCTAGGGGAAGGCATTCTGGGATTAGTAAGTAGAAGATGAGTTGCGAGAGTTACCGAAGCTTAAACCCTAGTTTACGCATTATTTCGTAAGGGGCTGATTTTGATCCTTATGTTTTATGCTATGTTAGATTTATCTTAATACTTCTTTCATAGTTGCGGATGCTTGCGAGAGGGGTTAATCATAAGAGGGATGTTTGTTCAAATAAGAACAACACCCCAGCACCGGTCCTCTCACATAAAACGTTATCAAAGTAATGAACGTGAGTCAATGAAACGTGATGAAGTTAACTAGACGATATTACCATGTGTCCTGGAGAACGCTTTGCTCACTATAAGAATTATTTCTGGATTGTACTTTTCAATAGAAGGATTGGGCTGCCTTGCTGCACCTTGCTACTTTTGTTACTAGTTACTTGCTACAAACTATCTTGCTATCAAACTATCTGTTACCATCACTTTACAACACTTGCCAAAAATACCTTGCTGAAAACCAGTTGTCAATTCCTTCTGCTCCTTGTTGGGTTCGAGATTCTTACTTACCGAAAGGACTACGATTGATCCCCTATTCTTGTGAGTCATCAAGACTATTTTCTGGCATCGTTGCCGGGGAGTGAAGCTCTCTTGGTAAGTGGAATTTGGTAAGGAAACATTTATATTATGTGCTGAGTTTTGTCTTCACCTATTACTATGGAAGATAAACCTTTGAAGGGCTTGTTCAGGGTATCTTCACCTGAAGCGGAAGTGGTAAGAGCCACTCCTCAACCTACTGATTTTTTTTATTATGAAATCCCCTTTGGTATTATGGAGAAACTGCTTGCTAATCCATATGCAGGAGATGGAACAAAACATCCTAATAACTTAATCTATATGGATGCACTTTGTGGATTGTTTAAGCTTTAAGGCCTATCAACTGATAATACTAAGAAGAAAATGTTTCCTTTATCTTTGGAGGGAAAAGTATTGGCATGCTACAGACTATTGGATGATCCCGAGACATGGTAAAACCGACTAAAATTGGAATTCAGTCAAAAAAATATCCTATGTACTTGGTCTATCCGAACACCCTACGTTGAACATGGTCTATTTTTTGGACATAAAAGAAATGACCCCAATTTTTCCAATAGACGAGCATGCCCATGGTAGGCATCCAAGTTAGGCTTGAACGATTTTTGACACTGTATGTGAGTTGTGTCACGTCCGGCCATTTATCAGTCATTTTTACCAAGAAAACTCCCAAAAATGCAAGAATTGTCGAAAACTTGAACAACTTGGCATGGTGCCTAGAATTGGTTATATAAGCTCGTGGAAACAATTTGGGGTCATTTAACGATGTTGAAAAAACATGCTCTCATACGAACCCTTCTAACCTACCTGAACACTCTTTTTGAACATGGTCTATTTTTTAACATAAATGAAATGAACCCAACTTTTTCCTGAACGTGGGCATGCCCATGGTAGGCAGCATGCCAGGTTTAAACGATTTTCAACACCGTATGCAAGTTGTGTCATGTCCGGGCATTTATCGGCCATTTTCACCGAGAAAACTCTAGAAAATGTAAAATTTGTTGAAAATTGAAACACTTGGCATGATTCCTTGAATTGGTCATAAAAGGACAGTAAAAAAAATTGAGACCATTTTAAGGATATCGAGAAACAACGTGCTCTCAGACAAAGCCTTCGGGCTTACCCATACACCCTCCGTTGAACACCTTCTAGTTTTGGACATTTTTTAAATGACCTCAACTTTGCCAGTAGGTGGGCATGCCAACGGTAGGCATTCATATCAAGTTTAAACAATTTCTACCACCGTATGTAAGTTGCATCATGTCCGGCCATTTATCAGCCATTTTTCACCTAGAGAACTCTAGAAAAATGCAAGATTTATTGAAAACTCAGGCATGGTTCGACACAGGAATAGGCCGGAGGTAGCACGTGGCCGGAGCAGTGAGTAATAACATGCAGCAGTGATGATGGAATACATGCGAGAGTGGCTCACCAGCAAGGTCGATGGGCGGTCTAGTGGATGACAATGTGGGATCGAGGAGAAGAGGATGTCAATGTGCAAACGAAAACACTTCACACACGACACTTTGCTGGACGACACTTAGACAATGGCTAATCTAACAGGCTGGTGATGTTTAGCCTTGTGCTTTTAACGGTGGATATGGTGTGTCATTTGTATTTCGTGTGGTACATGTCGTGCATGTAGCAGTGCTCATGTGCAAACTTCCCGTATGCCTCCACCAGTTTCTTCCCGTTGTTTCCCACGACGATTGTGTAGGAGAGGAACATAGCGTGAAATCAGAGAGATTAATTGAGGAGAGGAAGCGTCAACTTATGGTGGTTGTGCGAATACTTTGGTGGCTGGAATGTTGCCTAGGACGGAGTTATTGAGGGGGTAAAGATACGTGAGAAGATGAGTCTCATGGTGTAGGCGAAGAGATAATATACAATTGCAGTTAACTCCAAATGGGAGATTTGAATATTGATTCAAAACTACAAGAAAAATGATGACATGGCAGTCTGCATGCATGCGCATGAAGAGTTAGTGATGAAGCATTTTGACACACGGGCCTATCTGATGATGTGGATAGGCTGCATGTGAAGATAAATAAATAGAGTAATGGGGATGGACTTAAGTACGGAGTGGAGTAGTATACAGAATGTGATTATTTTAGCGATTTTTTTGAACCGTTAAAAAAAATTCCTCTTTGTCAGCGACCCTATCATCTATGGCTGAGCCGGTCCATGGGCAGCCACTTGTGGATCCTGCCCTGCTCCACAACTAGGAGGCAAGTGCTACAAATACATGTGGTGCTGCCCATGAAGGAGGGGGGGCTTGGATGGAAAGGCTTGGGCCTGGGCTCTTCTCTTGTTGTGTATGCAGGTATTATTGACCCGGCTCTTCTCGAAGCATTTGCGTGTAGAGAAGCTCTTGCACTTGCAGAGGACCTAGGAATTCAGATGATGCACGTTGCTTCAGATTGTGAGGAAGTGGTGAAGGACATTAAGCAAGGGCCGGGAGGATATCATGGTGCCATCATCCAGGAAATAGTTGCTAGGAAAAATGATATGATTTCATGTACTTTCACTCATGAACGTAGAGTTTTTAATTTCGAAGCGCATAATCTCGCCAAGTTTGGTTGTAATTTAGGTGTAGGTCGTCATGTTTGGTTAGGGTCTCCTCATGACCAAAACATTGTACCTTTAATTATTGAGCAGTAAAGAAGGCGAGATTTCTCAAAAAAAAAAGTTCTTCCTCCTCTGCTCTCTGATCCCTTTTTCTTCCGTGAGATCCACTTGTAATTCATGAGTTGTAGCTAGAGTCATGGTGATTGAGTGAATCTACTAGCCAGACCCTAACATTTGGTATTCAGAGCTACAGATCCTAGCCCTAATTGTTTTTTCTCAACCACCGCCTCCAAACTGTTCGACACAATGCCAAGCAACAAACTGTCTGCCCCGAGGATGTTCTTCACGTCCGGATCAGCAACGTCCTGCAGCAAGTGACCTTCGAGGTGCTTCGCCAGCTATTTCGTCGGTCCGGCGATAGCGACATGTTGTGCACCTTTAGTCCTGGGAGGGATGTATGGCGTGGAGGCATACGTCCAGTTCCGCTCCGGGAGGGAGGCGACCCGAGCTCGCAATGCCCTAGATGGCCTTGCCATGTATGAGGGGTGTTGCATCCTCTCCGTCGACCTCGTACCATCGATCTACACCACCATCACCATGTTGGATGACGACGAGGTGGCCGCGGCGTACTTCTTCGACGTTACCCCGTACGCAGAGTGGGCTGAGGCTCTGGACGCAGCCGAGCGCCAGGACGAGGTGCCCGCCCCCAGCAGCGAGCTCCAGATCGTCCCCGAGGTCGAGCATGGTGCTCCGCCCACTACCTGGTTGACGGGGGTGCCCAAGCGGCGACGCTTCTGAGGAGTCTGCGCTCACTTCTTCTGCGGCAGTACCTTCATCCATGACCACCGCCGGCATCGTTCCTGAGCTCACTGCTGGTGGCTGCTCCTCAGTGGCGCACACCACCTGTTCGACTACGGGTCTCGACCCCGACACTGGGCATATCTAGGTCGCTGAGGTGCCCTTGCTCATGGTGGACCAGTTCCTGATGGCCCTTGATGTCTTCTCTAAGATCGCGATCTCTGTGGGCAAGCTCATGGTCGATCCTTCCATGGTTCCTCTCACAACTGGTTTGATTGCATGTTCTGGAAGTGATGACGGCGTATCGTCCCATGTGTCGTCGACAAACCAGTGCTCTCCAGTTCATTGGGAACCACCTTGGCCACTACCATCTCAAGGTATATTTGAGAAGCTATTCCTGAGCCAACCATATGGAAATCTCAATTACTATGCTACCAGAATTACCTTGAGTACATCTAGTTCCTCTGGTTACCATTATTTGCATGTGGAGTTTGGAAACTTTAGTTTTGAGTTACTTTCTGCTGATGAGTGCTGGAAGTATTGGAAATATGAGCCTGGGTATGGTTGTGCTTCAATGGAAGAATCAAATGCCGAATTAATGGAAGGCTTAGTTTCTTCTGCCGATCCTTGTGAGCAGGACCACTCCATTATAACTGTTGAAAATCTGCTGGGTACTCCTTATTGGGTTTGTTCTCTGCGATTTTTTAAGTCTGTTATGCACTTGAGAGTATCCTGCAGTTTTTGGCCACTTATGCAGCAGTTCAGTGACAATGGATGGCTCTCATTTGAAGTTGAAATATCTGTGAGCGACATGGTGCTTTTGCCAAAGGACACAATTCAGTTGCAATCTTGGCCACCACCTTCGAGTATACATAGCGTTGTGTTCCAGCATATTCACTTGGTTGTGCAATCTGAATATGGGGCACCAATGTTTCAGTTTTGTCCATCAATTGGATATTTGTTGCCTGCATTATGTTACATGTTACTGGATATTCGTGAAGAAGGTTTCTCATTAATAATTGGGGGTACCAGAAGTGCAGTGCCGTACTTGGACAACCAAAATGATGGTAAGTCGTTTCGGTGGGAAATTGCTTGGTCAATTCCTCTGGGATATTTACAGCAAGAATTCATATTTTGCACTATTGGGGATGCTCCATCATGTGATTCTATAACTGTGGATTATTGCTTTGTGGTTCTCCTCTGTGTCTGTTGTTCTGGATGATACCTCTGTGGAAACATCTTGTGCTTGTTCAGATTTTGGAGAAGCATTACAGTCAAGTAGAGGTGCTTCGAGACTTCGACTAGTTGGAATGCTTTGTTGTCACATATCACCAGCCAAACCACATGGCAGCAATTGCACTGAACTACGATTGCGGAGAGATTCAGTGCCAGGGATTGACCGACTAGTGCTGAAGAGGTACAATATATTTTCTGTTGGGAGTTCTCTTGAGCTGGAATTGTTGGATGGCGTATTCTTGCAAACATGGTTTCTCTCCTGCTACAGTTTACATAGTATTCGGTTTGGTTTTGAGCTTATCCACTGGAAGATTGCATGGTCACTTATTTGCCAGGGAAAGAAGATGTCTTGCTGGTTTTGGGAGTCAGACAATGATAAGTCTTCTTGCACTGGAGTAGTAACTGACGAAATTACGAGATGGTGCCTTGTCGAACTGAAAACTTGGGTTAATCAATGTACAACGAGTGTTTTGATAATATGACCTCATTTCAGAAAGATTCAGACTGCGGACTTATTTTCAGAAGGTATAAACTCTTGGAA
This sequence comes from Aegilops tauschii subsp. strangulata, assembly GCF_002575655.3. NCBI lineage: Eukaryota > Viridiplantae > Streptophyta > Magnoliopsida > Poales > Poaceae > Aegilops > Aegilops tauschii. The sequence goes on along the minus strand of NC_053035.3, from coordinate 485,569,472 downwards.
TTATCCAATGCCATGTGTGAGTTCTATGTTGTTGAAGAATGGACGGGATATGCAGTGTTGTTTTGAGGCTATCCAATGGAAAATTGCATGGTCTTTTCACGTACAATATTCTGCTAGTGGCAAACAACCTGCCCGATCTTTAGTTGCAAATTATGTGCATCCTTGGGACTCCTGGAGAGGCTTCACTCCTTGATTCAGAACAAAGCAAGCTCCAGGAGGTTCTTACATTAACAGAGGAACACCATTCACTTAATTAGGAGTGCATCATTCGCACGAATTCAAGGACTTGTTGCCGTATATTTAGTTTACTATCTCCTATTCAGAGGAGCCATGATCATCACTCAAAGCTCCGATTGAGATGAGGTCTCTATTTTGTGAGGTACCTGCAATTCAAAATTTGGAACAGTGGTTGATATACATGCAGTTGAGACTGAAGATACTTGATGCATCACCTGTGGATGCCAGTTTGAATTACTTGTTGGAAGACATAAAGTACAACCGTGAGAACTTACTTGCTGCACCTTTACACTGTTCTGAAAAATTCCAATTGGAAATAGCTTGGCCGATTGATTTAGAATACTCAGCTAGTGCCAACAACTCCAGGCAACTGTTCCTCGTATTACCATTGTACTTGAGTGTTCTAGAGCTCAGTTTCGTCAGCTGGCATCATGCAGCCCTTATAGGACATCATCCGGAAGCAATTTGTTGCGTACTCATGGAAAATGCTCTGTGGGCGCGATGCAACATTTGTGTAGCAACCACTCGAACTAGTGGAGTGCAGAATTTGCACTTGTCATTCGATCCTGGCAAGCAACACTTCTTCTGGTTTTTTCCAAACAAGCTGAAACTGAAGGAGGGCAGTCTTCTGCGGCGCCAACATACTGTTGTGATCACTACTACGACAACACATTCTACTCTGACCAAGTCTGTGCCAACTAAGATCGGTACCTCCACGCCGTTGTCGACTGGGTACCCGTCGGCCCACGATGATGATTACATCGACTTCGTTGAAGGTATTGCAAGTACCATGGGATCCCGGCAGGTTGGCGTGGTTTCGGCTTGAGGGCAAGCCGCATTTTATGGGGGAGGGACCCTATCTTCTATGGCTGGGCCGGTCCATGGGCCACCACTTGTGGACCCTGGCCTGCTCCCCAACTAGGAGGCAAGGCGCTACAAATACAGGTGGTGCTGCCCATGAAGGAGGGGGGCTTGGATGGAAAGGCTTCGGCCCCGGCTTGGCTGGCGTCTTCTCTGTAGTTCGAGTTCTTCCTCCTCTGCTCTCTGATCCCTTCTTCTTCCTTGAGATCCACTTGTAATTCATGATTTGTAGCTAGAATCATGGTGATTGAGTGAATCTACTAGCTGGATCCTAACACTCTTATACCCCAAAAGTAAGTAACTTCAGAATTTAAGCAAGTCATATATTTTCACATTGACTATGGTTCTAACAGAATTAACATGAAATTGATACAACTAAATTATCATGACTACTGTAATACTCTACACGAATAACCATGACTAGAAAACATCTGATTGTCAAAGTGTCACATTAAGGACCATGCATGCCAATGTCCAAAATTGCCTGCATTTAGGATTGGAGGGAGTAAGAGTGTAGTAGATAGAAACCTTCATTTCTATATATCCTGTAAAAGTTATTCCTCTGTTCTTGGCCTAAGCCTTTTGTTCTTACCTGTGTTAGCTCGGAACGTGTTGCTGTGCACTTCTATAATTCACAGTAGAAAACTGATTGGTGTCCGCTACTCTGGCTACATGAAAAATATTGAGGTGGCCTTTCAGACAAAAATATAAATAAACGATGGGTACTGCATCACTCCACGAACTGAACACAGATTAGAATCGTCAGGGAAACCTTACCACATTGCAACTATCAATTTTCTTTTTCCAGATATATGTATGAGGAATGAAAATGATAAATTTTATATGAATAGTAGCCAGAGGTCAAGTTCAGTCAGCATTCATGATATAATTTTGGATTTGAAGGTTTGTGGTTCAAGTTGATGTGCCTCAAATCAATGTTATCTATTTGAGAAATTTTTTGGACTCTTTGGATTTCTTCCCTGCCCACAGTCACCGGTATGAAATAAAACGAGAGAGAATCATAGCCGAGGAAATCAAATCAAAGAAATTGGAAGGTACAGATAAAGTAACTTTTTAGTCAATGTATGGGAGATTTTTTGTTTTGTTTTTAGAAGGATGTATGAGAAGAGTTGGGCCAAGCAGAAATGAAAGGGTGTATGAATGGAAAGCTTGAGGTTGATTCTGAGGCTGACAGAGAGCGTGTTGAATGATCGTTAGACGCAAAATTAGAGGTTTAAACTGGGCTCATTGGATCGATATAACTCTTTGTTTTTGCAAGTGAATTGGATCCATATAGCTAATTGAATTTGTTTTCTTTTCTTTTGACGAAATGTACCAGCACTACTTTTCACTCATTAAGAAGGAACCGGCAAAGCCGGGAAATTACAGAGGAATACAGGGATGAGAGGAAATAGATTACACCTGACACAATAGAAGGGAAAAAGAAAAGGACCGGAATGCCATCATCTTCCATAGTCCTCGCGAACGGAAGGCTGCATGAGAACACCACCATTGTAGACCAAGAGCTCCAATCAACCGAGACCATCCATGATGCCTCAAAGCTATTGGTGTAGCCGAAGGGCAATGAGCGACCGAGTCCACACCCGGACGAAGAGTCACACACATCCGAGTCTACAACACAACAGCGGCACCGCTGGCAAAGCCGAAGGGCAACAAGGAGCCGAGTGTACACCTAGATCGCTTCACTGTGCTCACCGACCACTGTAATCACAGAAGGAAAACTCCGGCAGCACGGAACCACACCCGAAGAAGACACCACCAGAGAAGAAGAGCAATCACATCACAACAAACAATCCACTTGACCCTCGACAATGTCAGCAAGCAGGCAGGTAGAGGGGCTCCCCAACGCTAATTGTATCTGTCATCACAAGTTATGGATATTCTGTTAGGAATGACTACCAATGAGTGCTTAGTGATTTGTGAAAACAAGATGGGGAGCAGTGGAACTTCCGGAGTGGACCAACCAAACAATGTCTTTGCACCCACGCAAAAAAAACAATGTCTTTGCACACAGTTCTCATAATTTACATGTTGGTGTTACAATTCAACTGACACTTACATACAATTCGCATCCATCATTCCTGTCTTACTTCCCGGGCACGAAGTTGGTGGCGAATGCCCACGCGTTGTTGTTGACAGGGTCGGCAATGTGGTCGGCAAGGTTCTCCAATGGGCCCTTGCCGGTGACAATTGCCTGCACAAAGAAGCCAAACATGGAGAACATTGCGAGGCGGCCATTCTTGATCTCCTTAACCTTGAGCTCGGCAAATGCCTCGGGGTCGTCGGCCAGGCCAAGCGGGTCAAAGCTACCACCAGGGTAGAGTGGATCGACGATCTCGCCGAGCGGACCACCAGCAATGCGGTACCCCTCAACAGCCCCCATGAGCACAACTTGACAAGCCCAGATGGCGAGGATGCTCTGAGCGTGGACGAGGCTGGGGTTGCCAAGGTAGTCGAGGCCACCCTCGCTGAAGATCTGAGAGCCGGCCTTGAACCAGACGGCCTCGCCAAACTTCACACCATTGCGGGCAAGCAATTCGGGAAAGACACAACCAAGCGCACCGAGCATGGCTCATCGACAGTGGATCACCTCAAGCTCCCGGTTCTTGGCGAAGGTCTCAGGGTCAGCCGAGAGCCCGGCGGTGTCCCACCCATAGTCACCGGGGAACTCACCAGTCAAGTAGCTGGGGGGCTCGCCGGAAAGCGGGCCGAGGTAGAGCACACGGTCAGAGCGGTACCACGGGCTGCTCGACGAAACTTGTTTAGCCTTCGCGGCAGTCTTGCGCATGTTCACACGTGCCTCACCAATGAGAGCCGACGAGGGCAAGTTCTTGACGGCCTTGCCGGCGAGGTACGAAGAGGAAAGAGACATGGTGGTGGCCGCCATTGCGCTGCACTTATTGTGTGTTGTCCCTGTGTGTTCTCCAATAGTGTGGCTTGAGTGTGTGGAGATGGTTTAAGAGGAGATTGTAGGGAGCTATTTAAAGAGCTTGAGCCTTGAGGGAACAAGAATATAGAGGAATTAATTGGTTGGTGTTTGCTGACAGCTGACAAGAGAGACGGTGGTGAAAAGAAATCTGCAGCTTGGATGCCATTGGTGCAGCCAGAGGCCTTAAATGGATGAGATGTACTTGTGGCTATGGTTAGGGCTAAGGCTCGTGACTGGACCAGCTTTTGTAAGACAAGTCGAAAGAGACCGCTGGCTTAAAATGTGTAGGCCACGGGCACGGGATGGCATCCTCTTGCAAGTTTTCCCAACGTACATCACACTAGGCGCTTGCCCAACAAATTTGATATCTGGCTGATCGTGCCGCATCTTCTTGCATGTTTTCTTTGCGTGTTGGGTTTGATTGTCGGAGTGATCGTACTTTTATGGGGTTGCATGTTCTGTGAGTAGTCCACGTGTGATGGATTTGTGTCGGTTTTTTTTCCAGATTTTTCGTTAACTAACTGGACAATTCTCTTATGCTTAATTAACTGACTAGGCAAATATTTTGTCTCCGTTTCAAAAAAATATTAATATCTGGCGACTTAACGCTGGGTTTGATCGTTCCAGAAAATTTTCGTACTGTCGGCACACACATGACATGATTACAAGAGTAAATATGTGTTTCTTTGCCTCTTGTGATTGTCCAACCCCTGAAAAATACTAGAGGTACGGCGGAACCCAGGGCAAACCAGTGAAACATGTGTGGATAGGAAGACCAAGTTGATTCGTGACCACCAATTAATTAGCTCCATCTCTAGTTCCCTGCTTCTCTACTAAAAATAAAGACTAGACTCATGCACAGACGCATGCAGGTTATATAAGGAAGCACCCGAGACCTGACTAGCTCGCTCATCAAACACCACACACAATGCCCATCGCAATGCCTTCCATGCCGGCCCCGGCACTAGCCCTGGCACTGCTCGGTGCTTTCGGCCTCGCCATCGCCCCGGTTGTTCATTCGGCCCCCACCATCGAGGCCATCGAATCTACATGCGCCAAGACAATACAGCCAGACTCTTGCAAACACGTCCTGCTCGCCAACATGGCCGCCGGCTCACCGGAGGTGAACAGCGTCCCCCTAATGTCCCTGCAAGTCGCGGCAAAGCTCGCCAAGATGGCGAACGGCTTCGCCAATGCCAGGCTCACCACGGACCCGCACCCCGCCAAATGCCTCGCAAACTGCATCGACGACATTCATAGAGTGGCCAAGGCATTCGAGGGGCTCCCAGTGGAGGCGATTAAGCCTGGCGACGAGGCGGGGGTGCTGTCCTTCAGCTCGGAGTTCAGGGCGACATGCGGGGAAGACTGCCCGAAGCCAATCCCCGAGAGGACCGAGGACGAACGGGCCACGCGCGACAAGTTTGTGGGTGTCATGAGAGCGATCGGCGTCATGCAGGACCTTTTCATAACCAAGACTTGGTAACAACGTACGGAGTACCTCGCCTAATTTTTATTTTGTTTCTTCTTCATTGGTGGATTTCCATCGTGTCTATGAGCACAGGCTTCTGGATTTTGATATATTCTGCATTACCATGATGTACTTATTTGTACTTTGACACTTTTTCTCTGTTTAATGAGTGGTTGTGTGCATCGCTTGATGCAGAGGCAGGGTCCGTTCATAAAAATAAAGATGTTCTAATTCTTTGAATCAGATGTATATAGACATGCTCTATTGTGTTGGCCCACTTATTTCATTGCAGTCCATATGTAATCTATATTAAAATATAAAAAGCATCTTATATTTGTGAACGGAGGAAGTACATGCCAAGAAATTAAAAGAGGAATGAAGCTGGATTTTTGTTACCAGTTGGTGACGACCAATATAAAGAGGTCTTGTTGTAGAAAAATTGCGCAAGGGAAGTTTTGTTGCAAAACCTAGACCCATCGTAGACCATTGCAACCAGCATATATTTCATAAGCATTGTTTTGCAAGGGAAGTTCTGTTGCAAAACGTAGACCCGTCGTAGACCATTGCAACAACACATACGTTTCATAAGTATAGGCCCAGTTGCATAACCTAGTTCGACGAAGGATAGTATGCGGGCCTTCACTTAGACGCGTGTCATGCAGAGAAGGTGGCGGACGCGGCTGCTATGATCCGCCGGGTAATGGTAAGTGTTTCCCATATTTTTAGTAGTTTCCGAACATATTTAATTATTTTAAATATATGTGTATATTAATTTATGTTCTTCAAAAATCTAAAAATAATAATTTTTTTGAGGGAAAAGGTAAAAAGAATATTAATTAGCTGCAAACGGTCAGACAAATACGACCCATAAAGTTGTGATGTTATGCGGCGGGGGTGCTAAGACTACCCATAGTGGGAGTAACATAGGTAGTAACATCACACATATCTAAATAAAATAGATGATGTGTCAAGCAATAAATGAAAAAATGAAGGAAAGTGGTAACATAGCTACTGTAGTTACTAGTAATATGAGTAATATCACACATAAACACCCTAAAATTGGTTCTCAGCGAGCCATGAGAACAGCGGACGAGTTACTAACCACCTGACCAACTTTGCGCTGCGACCAATTACAGGGCGAACATTTTAAGTACTTCGTAGCCGCGTAATTTATTACACATGTCACCGTTTACTGTAGCGCTTTGATTTTTAACTTTTTTGGAAAATATTTTGAAAAAAGTTCATGAATTAAAGAAAAGTTCATTTGTTTTGAAAAAAATAATCGATTTTGAAAAAGAGTTCACGATATTGAGAAAAAATGTCTATCAATTTTGAAAAAGGTTCATCCGTTTGAAAAAATAGTTCACAAATCTTGAGAAAAAAGTTCATTGATTTGAAAAAAATTCATCAAAATTCAAAAAAGGTTCATCCATTATGAAAAAAGTTCATCGATTTTGAGAAAAATTACAAAAAAAATGATAAAATTCATCGAAACTTTAAAAAAAGTTCATTGATTTGAAGAAAGCGTTCATGTATTTGCGAACCAATTCATCGGACCAAGACGAAGAAAAAAAGAAAACAAAAATTTTAAAAAGTAAAACGAAAAAAAGGAATAAGGAAGAAGAACGAACAATAGAAGAAAAAGTTAAAAGGTAATCAGATCCCGCCTGGCGGCCACGTGGTTACATTGGCATTCCTTGACGAAGGTGGTAGCTGGTTCGAATCCTAAAAGCGACCTTTTTGCGGATTAAGACAAAACAGAAAAACACGTTAGATGGTGTGCGCCCATGCCTGTAACGAGCGCCGTTTAGGGAATGCTCGTAAGCAGCATATATAACGAAATTCACGATCTCCGCGCCAATTACTTGCATCACGGTGGATCAAACCTCCAAGGTCAACCAAACACTCGCCATCGGTTGCGAGACTTCTTCACCTCACTAATACGCCCACGATAAGACCCATTGACAAAATTCCATTTTTTTTACCAACATTTGTATTGGATTCATTTTTTCATAAAAAATGCAAAGAAAACCCGAATGATGACTAGAAACAACCAGATGAGATATGACACATGAGTAAGTGTGCATGATGGTGTAATACACCGAGAGTGGCTCATCCACAGGAAGCCCATCAGCAGGCCTGCCCAAGGGCCTAGAAGGCCAACCGTGTACCTGTCGACAGGAAGGAGCCCAACCACATGACATGTGTGGTCAGCTATCTTAAGTTAAGTTATGAAAGTATTTGTGAAAGAAGAAGACATGAAGGAGCCCAGAGAAGATGGGCATCTTCAGACCATCTTGGCCCTCAAGTCTACACTGACGGCGACCTAGATCGCATATCCCTCTTTGTAAAACCCTAGCCCCCACCATGTAAATAAGGGAAGGGCTAAGGGCTCGCATTCCCATCTATTATCATTGAACATATAAAAGATGAAAGGGGTGGTAGTCACAACCAAGCCATCCACGTAGGCCATGAATAGTGCCCGAGCAGGCAGCGAGTGGAGGCAGCGGGGCCGTGGGATTGGGCAGTGAGTGGAGGCAGCGGATCGAACGTGGGTTAGCAGAAATATCTCCCCCTTTCTCTCCCTCGTCTCTTCCCATCCCGTCCCCGCTCCTCAGCTGTAGCGATGCCTGTGACCTAACCCGCGTCTCCCCTGTGACCCCCGCCTCCTCTCCTGCCGCCGCCGCGCCCCCTTCTCCCCTTCTCCATGCTCGCCGCCACCACCACCACCACCACCATGTCTCTTCCGACGCCGCGTCGGCCGCTCCCCGCCTTGAACCAGCCGCCGCCATGGAGCCGCCGCTCCCCCACCTCGAGCCAGCCGCCGCCATGAAGCCATGGATCCTACGCGGGAGGAGGAGAAACGCGAAGGGGAGGAGCGGTGGTGGCGGGGTCGAGCTGCAAAGAGGCGAGAGGAGCGGTGGTGGCGGTGTCGAGCTGCGAAGAGGCGCCGCTCGGGCGCGTGCAGGTCGCTACCATAGGAGAGCAGGGGGCGGCGTGGTCTTTGTGGTGGGCATGGAGCTGGGGAGGATGAGCGGGACGGCCATGAGGTAAGGAGTAGCAAGGTCTCATCTTCTTCCTCTCTTTTTACTCCTTGATTTATGGTGTTTCTAAACACATGTGTGCAGAACAATCTTTAAGAACTATGGCAGCTGAAGATTCAGTTTGGAGTTTGAACTCATCTCTTGTCATTTATGTTTGAGGTTGTGACAGACCTCTCTGCCATTGGTGTTTCTCCTAGGCAGGCAATGGGTTCCATGCTGTGAATTGCAAATGTGTCTTTGGTTGTCTTTAGTTCACCAGAATTGGGATTATTATGTTGACATTGATTCTCAATTTTATTTTCCAGTTCATGTCCCGATCTATTAGTTGTTAGTTGTTAGTTTTTTTTACCGTGTCTATTAAAGCATATCCACTTCCTGGCTCATTGCCAAATTTTCTCTGTTGTAGTACAATTGAGGGCGTGGCCTTGATCCAGAGGAGGGGAGCAGCAGCCGCGTCTTTGATCCGGTGTCGAGTGCTCTGGCTCCATCCTCGCTCTCAGGCAAACATCCAGCGCGCTGGCCCGTAGAGAGATTTCTTGTTTGTGGGTGTAATCTTTGGCTGCACAAGATGTACGGCGCTGAGTATCTTTTACACCTTGTGTTAACATATATACACACATTGGCAGTTTCTGACTTCACTTATGTTGACTGACTGCAGGTTGTTGAGATCATTGATCGGTTTGATCATGCATGTGTCCCACCTAACATGACTGATAATAAGCTTGCGTACATCCAGAATGAGACTATATCCAAAGAGTGCACAAGGACTCTCACGGTAATACATAACTGAACAATTTTCTTACAGTATTTTTTTTCAAGTTTATAGAATTGTGTTGCGTGTGCAGCTAGCAGCAAGCACCTTCTATCAGTCTCTTAGCTAAAATGAGATCTGGGTGTTACCATGCAGGTTACAAAGGATATGAAGCAGCCAATTTACGCCTACTACCAACTTGACAACTTTTATCAGAATCATAGGAGGTATAGTCTTATTTGATGTTTGCAGTCAGTAACTTCTGGAGCAACTTCACAGCTATTCATTTTCATGTTTCTCTGCAAACTGCAAATCGATATTGTACAATCAAAATTGAAAAGGCATACTACATACTACCTCTGTAAACATGCATAATAATGGAATTTTTGGTTCCTGTTAATTTGGGGTGTAGCCAACCTCCTCTGTCTCTCAATCTGAATTTTTTAGCCATGCGTTTCAGCTCATAAAGGCTGAACTATATCTGATTTTTTTGCTGCATGTTTCAGGGTCAGGATTCTGTACTAGACGTGATGAGATAAAATGAGGTCTGAATTTTTTAGCCATGCTTTCTTAGCTCATGAAGGCAGGAGCATATGTGATTTTTCTGTACCACCTTCCCGCGGCTCTGAGGACTTTGTCTGCTCGCTGCCTCTCCGTTATTTATTTGTTGTGTCTACTGCATTTTTTGTGCTGCCACCTTTTTCCTCAGTTGCTAGCAGGGGCCTTGGCTTATCGTATTGTTTGTTGCCTTCCTCTCATAGGTTCGTTGGTATTGTAAACCATTTTTGTTGTAGTAATAACTGCAATGTCAAATAAATTTACATTTCACCTTGCTTCCACTATTATTCAAGTTTTTTCCTGCTTATTGGTCGTACTAGCAAGATGGTTTTGTTTTTTTACCGTGTCTAACATAGTGTGTTTCTATGATTTTTCTCTGGTAAAACATATCCACTTCCATGCTCTTTTCTCTATTGTAGTACACAATAGTATGGCTGCATACTACCAATTGCAGAAATTATTCATTTGCCACTAAAATATATAATTTCCTATTCATAAATTAAATAACAACAAAGATGAAGTTGGTCCCCGGATGCCTAATATGTTCTTTCATATCCTTGTCAGTTTACCAGGTAATAGAATTAATACTTCTTGTTGGTTCAATAGTCAATACCAGTATTTTGAGAAAATTCCTTACGGTTGTTGTATTTTGGTAGCTTCTTCTTTTGCAAGTGGCAAATTACTGTTATGTATATGTGGAATCCGATTAAAGCTGTGCATTGGTTTCAGTCATACTTTTCTAAATGGAGTATAGTTCAAGGCTGTATTGTTCATTCAATCATTCCTTCTACCTTCCAAGTTAAGTGTGTCGTTGGCACACCTCAAATTACTTCTACTTATACATGTATCCAATGTTTTACTATTCTGGGATTTATCTATTTTACTATCATTACTATGTTTCATTGACATGGTAATATGAATAGTCTCCTGTACATAAGCCCAAGAACATATCAGACCTAGAACTTTTTTAAGCTTTTGATTTGTGTTTTATGAAAAAAAAATACATTCAAGTTTTGGAATCCATTTAGTCGTTGATCAAGTATGTATCCTAAGATCTTTCTCAATATTTAGTAGCCTAACATCTTTCTCAATGGTGCATGTGGTTGAGCTAAAAGGGTATTCAAAACGTGTGATTGCTTGGCTGTGGTGGATGTTTTAGCTTTTTCACTAATTTTCGTGTGCCAATAATTTGCTAGATTAGCTTGTTGAATTAATTCATTTTTTTGTGAGACATGTACGAATTTGCAACCTGCAGTATAAGGAAAACATAGTATATTTTGTCATCTTTCCTGCATAGGGAAATTATATTGCTTACTTATCTTTTGCTTTCTGAAAATTACGCTTTGGCCTTTGACTATGTAAATGACTATATCCACTTTTAATTGTGGTGTCTTGTAAGGCGAAAATGTTGTTTACCATGTGTTTTGATTGATTATATGCTTCAAGTATGGAGCGGTTGAAAGGCAAGGGACAAGCTCCTGTGACTAAAATACCTAGGTATTTCAATCAGGCTTGTGCACTGCTATACCTTTCTGGCTCTGTCAGTTTGGTAACGTCTAATATACTTTTATGTTTAAATGCAGCAAATCACCGTGCCATAGGAATGTTGGTCATAGGCTCTCCACTTCGCCTTCCAAGACCAAGGGAACTACATCATCTGCGGCTGTGCCTAAAGATCCTACCAAAACTGGAAAAGGCGCTTTCGCTGGAGATTTTGTTGACCCTCCATGTTCAATTACACTCTTATTGTTTCCCCTTTTGCACATTACTCACCTGATGAGCATCGCCATGTCATGATAGGAAACTAAGCAAGATGTTGATGATGCTGCTGCTGCTGCAGCTACCGAAGATGCGAAGAACACAAAATTTAGGTTCTTAGATAAAGAAAGTTCAATGTACTATTTGCATCATTGACTGTTAATTTAACTTCTTTTCACTCAAGTACCCTGGTAGATTAATTCCATGTCTGTAATTATATTATGTATCTTAGCCCAGTTATGGAGCTCAAAACTTGCTACATGCATGTTTTGTGATTGAGATGTTTGTGCTTTCTGGTTACACATCTGTTAGTTTAACTCCTTGTTTTGCTTACTAAGTATGAGTCCTCAATTCATGCTGCTATGTAAAAGCCCATAACCAATTGATTTTGAATCATTCTAACAGTAGTGTTGCTTTGTTGGACCCATATAGTAAATGATTTCATTCATCTTTGAATGCCCACCTGTATCATAAAAAAACAGGCAAAAACATGGTTACCATCATGTCCACTTCCATACTCTGTTAAATACTCCTCCATGAAAAACATAAACAATTCTTCTTACTAATGAACAACACCACTTACAAAAAAAATCAGACCCCTGCTGTTCTGAATCATTTTATTATCTTCTCACGTGATGCATATACGATTACTCATACTATCTTCTTCTTTGTCATCAGCCTATAGTGATGGAAAAAAAATCAGAGTTGTTCGATGCTATGATGCAGCAGCTAGGCCTCCCAAATGTAGTGTACTCGACAGAAGGCAAGAGCAATTGGTCTTGACGCAACTATTCACTTCTATCCCTCCAAGCATCAACTGGACAACAACCTTCCAAGACAATCAATATCAATCCATGTATCCAACAAACTAGAAGATGCTGAAGACCAACTAGCAAACGAAGCTCTCAAATACATGAAAAGCATCCACAGTAAAGTGCTGCAGGACATAAACTACGACAAGATGCAACTGCTCCAGCAGAAGTGTGAAGCTCTTAAGCATCAGCAAAAAGAAAAGGACAACCTAATAGACTATTTTAGCAGTGCCATAGCCTTGGTGGAGATCACATGGCAGCAAAGGAACTTTACCGTATAATAGATAGCAACTTCACGGCCGGGTCAACATCCAAAGACATTGATTTGAATCATATATTGTCGCAAGTAAGATATGTTGCTGATCGTCTCACTGATACAGCCACGCAATCAGAGTATGAATTCCAACAAACAAACAAGTACTACTGGAGCTTGGATGATGACGTTGAAGGAATTTCTGTTATGAACAATGAAAACATTAAACCACAACCACTATGAACAATTGCGTGAACAAGTTTTCAGCGCCGATTGTCCACCAAGCATAATGCCTATAAGATGTATCTCTCCCTATCTACCTTCCTTCCTAATAGCATTGTAAATATTCTATTGCAAGCTTCTTAGAACACTATGTATCATGAATAATCCATGTGTATCAATCTGCCCCTAAATATATTTATGTTCACTCTTTCAATATTTGCCTTACTCTCGGCCCTTGCGCCATCGGCGCAACGGGTCATCTAGTAGATTAAACTCTCGGTAGCACTCTATACATCATTTTAATCCCTCGCATGGGGTTTACCCACCATGAATAACAATAACAAGCAGGATGTAGGGTATTAATCCTCACTGGAAGCCCGAACCTGGGCAAAACCCTTCTGTAACCTCCAATCTAAGACTTCCAGCCATGCTAGGTACCCTACCTCAGGTACTGATGGGATCACACACCGTCAGTGCAAAACATCTATAATGTGTAGGCTACATAATGGATCACTAATGTAAACAACGTTCAAATGACATTCTCACATGGTGCTTCAAAAAGATCATATATATGAATTGTTTGAAGAGTAAACACATGTCCACATCATCACTTGGCAAGTTCAGTGAGGTCTAGTGATCACCAATTGTTGGAACACGCGGTACGCTACGCTAGCGCCAAATAAAATTTTCTACCGCGCACCCAAGATCATGCTGCTGGAAATAGATCACGGGATCGGGTTTACCACTAGACGCGCAGTCACCACAGCGGAAGTAGAGTTGGTGATGCGTGTAGCCGATCTCCCGGGCCGTCTCCTCCTCGCGTTGCCGATCTCCCGCGAATAGCGAAGACCCGTGAACGGTGATCTCCCGCGAACGACACCTCGCGGTTCCCTCAAACGGTTCGTCCAAGCACCGCAGATGCGATGCCTCCAAGGTATCCACACGTACGGGGAGCAACGTCGAGCGGCGGACTGCTAGGTCCGGTCGCGGGGCATGGGCATGGGGAGTGGCGGTGGCTAACCAGGGTTCAATCCGATCAACCCTAAGTGGTGTGCCCACTCCCCTTTATATAGACCTCCGAGGTGGGCTCAACACTTGAGCCCACTAGGAGTCCACATCCATTTTCCACTCAGATCCAATACGAATGGGCTGTAGCCCCTTAAGTGTGCGACCCTATAGGTTCACGTACACATGGACACGACCAGAGTCGATAGTTGGTAGCGGCTCCTAGCAGAACGTGCCAACTCCCATGTGGGCGTAAAGTCGTTTGACGAACCTCAACGATGTGGCATATGCAACATTCCTTTTGCCTCACGATATTTGTTGTCGAGCTCAAGGCGAGTACTTGTCACCCTTGTGTTAGCTCGACCTCTCTTCTCGAAACCATGATACAGATTCCCGAACTGGGTTAACACTTAACCCAAGTCGCATGGCCATGCTTTCTGAATCTGATCACTCGAGAGGGCCCAGAGAATATCTCTCCAAATAGGAGGGGCAAATTCCATCTTGGTCAACCATGTCTCGCGGCATGTCTCACGACTCACCTGAAAGCTACCTTTATAACTACCCAGTTACGGAGTAGCGTTTGATAGACCCTAAGTGAGTCGATCCTCATCCCGAGAACATGCGAGGACCTCAGGTCTAGGACATGGCATAGACATTGCACTTGAGACTAACAGATGACTATATCTCGCTGCGTCTCAAAGTGGGTCTGTCCGGCTCGGTGATCTCCATCCCCGAGCCCATACTATCGGTTTAGCATCTCCATGCACATGACTTGTGAAACATAGTCATCAACCGAGTCGTATACTAGTCAAGGATATGTGTCCGCATAACCTTATCAACTAGGGACCATTAAAACAATCATCATACAATACATAGTTCCACAAACAAGTCACATACTTATTGATACATATCATTGATGATGTTCAAGGACAATACAAAGGACTCATGAATACATATGGAAATATCATCATCACATGATTGCCTCTAGGGCATATCTCCAACACCAATGATATAAGACATGATCCATGCCCATTATTGTCAACGTGAAATGGAAAATGAGTAAACTAGATGTTACAAGTGTGCACGAGTATAAATGTGTAGCCTTCTTAATAGATCACTAGTGTACACGATATGGAAGTGCTATTCTCACAAGGTGCTTCAAAAAGATCCTACATACGCATTGTTCGAAGAGTAAACACGAGTCCACATCATCACTTGGCAAGTTCAAATGTGAGGTTAAACTAGTGATCACCAACGCTGTAAGACATAAACCATGCCCATTATTGTCAACGTGGCATGAAAATGACATGGTTTGTTCATCGCAAACCTCTCCGAGCCCATCTAATCGTGCTCACATGATGGTGGATCAAACCTTTTTGAAGCCAAGGTCAATCAAACATTCGCCATTTGTTGCAACACTTATTGGCCTCACTAATACGCCCACGATGAGACCACTTGACAAAATCCAATTTGTTTTTGCCAAAAAATTTGTTGGACTCTTTTTTCCATAAAAATGCAAAGAAAATTGAATGGTTACTAAATACAGCCAAATGAGATAATACATATGATTAAGTGTGCAAAACATCTATAATTTGTGACCTACATAACGGATCACTAGTGTACACGACATTTGAATTACTCGCCAAGTTTGTAGAGTATTGTTCGTGTCTCCATTGCTTTATGTTGTTAGTTGTATCACTGGAAAAATTGTCACGGCTCTTCTACTTTTGCACTTTTGCTTGTGTTTTGTACTTTTCTTGTGGGCATAATAGAGCCAAATTACTTTGTTTGTATTTTATATTAACAAAGAGGGAAGAATGGGGATAAGAAGAAGAGGAAAGGAAAACCGTTCATTTTCCAACATTGCTATAAAGATCTCAAGGATGAGAAGAAGTGGAAGAATCGGGAAGCTTTTGAAGTTACAAGGAGGAAGACCTTGGTTGTCGATCGTGACAATGAAGAAGAAGATGATGGTGGTGGTGAGGAGGTGAGAAGGAGCCCCACTCCTCACTCGGTTGCCAAAGCATATAGGCCCAATCGAAATAAAAAAAGCAAAGGGTTCAAAGGCCGAGACAATGATCTTAAAGAAGGATTTGAAGCCGTCGTCATTGCAAGAAAAGAGTATGTCAAAGAAAAAAGCTCTTGAAATTGAAGGAAATGGAGGAGAGGGCGGAGGCCGAGAGGCGGAAGGCAGACACCGAGGAGAAGAAGGTGGCGGCCAAGGAGAGGAAGGTCAAGCTAGAGGAGAGAAAGGTGGCGGACGAATAGCTTAAGTCGGTGGAGGAGAAAGTGGAGAAATTTATTTTCATGGACACAAGTGGCCTCAACCGAAGCAAAAAAGCATTTGTGGAGCTTCTGTCGCGATGAAATGATCATGAAGAAGACCATGATCATGAGGGACTTGATGGGTAGCTTCAGAGGAACAATGGGTGGCATGGGAGGAGCAACAAGTGGCATGGGTAGCGACATGGGAGGAGGAATGGTCAGCTTTATGAACATGATGGGAGGTGGCTATGGTGTTAACATGGGAGGTGGATATGGTGCGTGGTAACATGAGTGGCATGGGAGGTGTCTTTGGTGCAGGTGGCGGCATGGATGGATCACAAGCCAATGTTCACAATGTGCAAGTGACAACGGCGAGAAAGAAGTCAATGATGATCTTCAAGCCAATGTTCACAATGTGCCAAGTGACAACAGAGAAGATAGAAGTTGTGAGGCTATGTTTATATTTATGTTTATATACACTTTTATTTGTTGGACCGTAAACTATGTTTGCTATGATGCACTATGAGACTATGATTTTATTATTTTGATGTTGAATTTGATATATTGTTCATTATGAATGTGATGATCTTGAAAAGTTTGACATATTATTTTTGCCAAATTCATATGCAATGTGTGTGATGAAATTGTTGATGTTTCCTTATAAAGATTAATTTGGGATGATTTCGATTCAAATATGTGTTGTTGTTGGTTGTTGTTGTGCATTGGCCTTACATCGTCTATTGGAGCGGTTGCGGCTGCCCTATTTTATATCATCTATTGAAGTTGAATGTTTTTGGTGATGTAAAAAAGCATTTTTTACGATGTATATTTTATTCCAACCACAATTTGGTTTACGGAAACACTTGGTTTCAGCCGGTGGATCACAAGCAAGCGTCCGCAGCCTCCTTCCTGTGTGTCTTGCATGATCCATCTAGTACTATTTCTAGCAGTTCCGTGCGACGCATGCTTGCGTAGCAAAGAAAGTTTTCTCCAACATCATCTATGTTGTAAAAATTTCTTCCGCAACAACTCTCATGATGTAAAAAAGTGAAGACGAAAAAAAATCCGCAACGTCACCAACGGAAGTTGTCCATGTCCGATTGTGCCACCGCATATTGACGAGTTTCCGCAACAATGACGGAGTTGCAAAACAGCGACGACAACGACGACGGTGCTGGTGCGACACCATCATTCATCGTCAAAAAAAACTACAACATCATGCACGGTGCAATTGCAACATTATCTATGTTGAAAAAGATGAAGACGAAAAAAAATATGCAACAACTCTGTTGCAAATGGTTTTACAATATGAGCTTTCTTACAAAATGCTTTAGAACACTATGTTTATTACAATGAAGTAGCTGGATCATTGGATTGTGCTGGATCTAAGAGCATCTCCAGCCGTTGTGCCCCCACAGGGACGATTTTTGTGCCGGATGAAGATTTGCCGGCGCTAATTTTGCTCGGGGGGGGGGGGGGGGGGGAGGGCAAAGTTTCCAAGTAGTTGAGCCCCAAGGTCACGCCTTCCAGTACCTGAGCAAGTCGGCGCCACGCACCGCGGAGCCCGCCGTCGTGCTGGAGGTGTGCGTGTCGTGCCGTCATTGTCCCTCGCCATCGACCCGCGCGTGCCCGTCGTGCCCCGTCGCTCGCCCGCCTGGCCGCCTCACTCGCTCGTCGCGCCGGCCGCCACATCCGCCCCACGCTAGCTCGCTCGCCCGCCGCTGCAGCGCTCGTCGCGCGCGCCCACATGCCCGCGTCTGCGCCGCGTTCACTTCCTGAGCAGACTTGCCGCTCACCGCCGCCTCGCCGCTCGCCGCCAAGCTCGCCCGCGTCGGCGCCGCACCGGCGCCCACCGCACGCGCCACACAATGCTGAGCTCGCACCGCCCGCCCCCGCGGAGCTCGACCGTGCCCCGCTTGGGCCCGCACCCCGCCGTGGCTGCCCGCCCTGCTGCGAACCACAAGCTCACCCGTTCCTGGCATGCCGCGGAGGGTGTCGCTGCTCACCCTGCGGCGGAGCTGGGATGCCGCGGCGAGGAGGTGGCGGCGGCGCCGAGCTTGTCTCGGACCTGTGCGCGGTGAGGCGAGGGCGGTGGAGTGCTGGGCGATGCGTTCTGTGTGGGTGTGGGAGTTGGTGGGGGGAGAGAAGGAGAAGAGAAGAGAAGAGAAGAGAGAGCAGCACGTGGGTGGGCCTCGGAGGAAAAGTGAGGAGAGAGGGAGTGGGAGGATGGCGGTGAGCCAAATTACATGCGAAACAGTGTCTCTCTCCTCCTCAGCTGCCCCCGAGGATCCTGGGTTTGGGGTTGGTTTGCCGGTCGAAATTTTGACCAAATCCGATACTAATCGAGCTCATGGAGCGCGAGCGGAACTTTGTCGTCCGCCGGCGCCAAAAAAATGCTCCTGGGGGACAGGTGGAGATGCTCCGTTGTGCCCCCAAGACGCCTTTTTTCGGCCTCCTGGGGTTGCCCCTGCAGAATTTTGCATTGGGGATAATAATTTTTCCAGCCGCCCCCATCCACACACCTGTCTCTTCTTCCCAATGTTCCATCGCTCTCATCTCCCCACTCCACCGCACCGCCACCACCACGCCGGAGTGCCGGAATCCCCTTTCTCTTCTTCCCCATGCGCCACCGCGTGGAGATGCTCGCACCCCCACACCGCCAGGCTTGGGGCCTGAGTGAAGGAGGGGGTGGCATGAAGCTGCCGGGCCACCCGAAGCTAGCCTCCTCGTCGCTGCGTGCTCTTGCTGCTGGTGGTGGCGGCTTGAAGCTGCCGGGCCACCCGAAGCTGGCCTCCTCATCGCCGCGTGCTCCTGCTGCTGGTGCTGCTGTCTCTCCGCCTGTGCCGCCGCGCCTGGATGCGCCGACGCATGCGCCAGATGCTGATGGGGTATAGCCTTGGGGAGCCGTGGAGCGGGAGGGAGGCCATGTGACGTAGTGGTAGGCCTCCAGCCGGTGCACCGCGCGACGGGCTAGCGTTCGTCCATACCTCCTCGTCCTTTTTTGCCTTCTTGGCGCCCGCGCCGGCGCAGGAATGGCGGAGTCTTTGCCGCCGTCGCCGGTGCCGCAGTCCAGGGCGACGGCGGCGGCGCCCAGGCCCACGCCGTTTGGGCGCACCATGTCAACGGCCATCACCGTGGCCATCATCGCCTTCTTCTTCCCGCTCTTCTTTTGCGGCTACATCAACTAGTGCCGCCTCGCCGAGAACACCGCGCCGCATGGGGCCAATGTCGTCGAGGCTGGGGCCGGGGTGTCCGGGAGGGGGAAGCGCAGGCTGGACCTGGCGGTGGTGGCACAAGATCGGCAGGGGTGTGCTGGAGTGTGTCGTCTGCCTGATGGCGTTCGAGGAGGCCGAAGACCTCCGGTTGCTGCCGCACTGCTTGCACGCCTTCCACCCAGAGTGCATCGACCCCTGGCTGGAGCTGAGGAGGCGTTGCAAGGGCACGCGGCGACCAGGGTGAGGGCTCGGCAGGCAACAAGGAGACGGCGGCGAGGAGGCGTGGCGGCAAGCGTGGCCGGAGCGAGGAGCTCTGCTTGCGGAGAGAGAGGAGAGATTCTTTTTTCATGCAAGTGGGTGGGGTGAGCCTAGCAGAAAAAGGGAGGAGAGAGAGAGGAGAGAGGCTGACTGGTGGGGTTTGACCGTGCACAAAATAGCGCCGGACGCCTTTGGTCTGGGGTCGCCAGGGCTATTTTTGCTCAAATCCGGCACAAAACAATGTCTTGGGGGCGTGACTGGGACTTTTTTATCGACGGTGCTAAAAAAGGTGCTTGGGGGGCGTCGATCCCGAGTGGAGATGCTCTAAGTATCTAAGACTGGTCATAGTGGGAGTAACTTAAACTAGTAACATGCATATGTTACTAGTCTATGTTACTACCTTTATAATGTAGTAACATATGGATGGTAACATGCAAGCCTTCACTAATTGAGATATAGACTCATTTTATCTCAGGGTGTGTTATGTTACAGTAACATATTATGTTACCACAAGCATCTATCTCCTTATTAACTCTATGCCACATAAGCAAATTTTTCTTGGGATATGTTATGTTATTATCCCTATCCCTATTATCCCTATGACTAGCCTAACAGCCGATGCGGCGGCTTGTAAAAATATCCATCGGCCGACTGTAACAATGCCCTTGGTCATGTATTGGAGATTGGAGATGCCCTGATAAGTGAGCACGAAATTCCCCATTACTAGGGTTTCCCGGCTAATTTGACAATTTTGACCTCGGGATGAAATCAATTCACAGAATGAACTGCCCGTGAAACTATTTCACGCCCCTGACCTTTTTGTGTGGCGCCTGCCACGCCGGCGCCACACTCTACGGTGCAGCGCCTAGCCCGGGGGCGTTGCACCTCTGTCCATCGTGGCAGGCCTGGGCCCCGCACCCAGCAGTGCAGCGCCTCCGAGCTAGGCGCCACACATGTAATGTGCAGTGCCTAGCCCTCGGGCGCTGCACTGTGACTTACATCCAGCCGCGGCGGCCCTCTCCTCCCCCACCCACCCCATTGCCACCAGTTACAGAACCAGAAGAAGCCACGGCGGCGGCCCTCTCCTCTCCCCCTCTCAATCCCCTCTCCCAAATCCATCAGATCTGACGATTTGGTCCGTGGATTCCTTCACCAATCCTTCCTAGAAGGTACCCTCCTCCGATCCCCTTCTTTCTATCCATATAATGTATGCTATTTTGAAGATTTTGAGGAACCCTTGTTTGATTTGATTAGATTTGAATGTTGCATGTATTATAATCTTGCATGTACCTAATTTTGCAACCCTAGTTTAGTTTAGTTTATTGAAAATATATGGTTTGGATACATAGGTTGACATGTTATTTTTATATGGAAAAGAGATTTGTATTTAATCTTGCATGAAGTAGGCCTAGTTTAGTTTATTTGTGTTGAAATTATACTTGTATTGACAAGAATGCTTTGCATACATATGCTTTGAATTTTGCATCTAGTAGGTGTACTTTAGTTTACATGTATTCAAAAGATAATCGTGTTGACAAGAAAGCTTTTTTTTCAAATTGTTAGGATGGTTTGGCTTCTCGATGATCACTTGGACAAACAACACCGGTCGTACGCTTCGATGGAGCAGCGGGTAGTAATGAAAGTGGCCGGTGTTATGAATTTCATGTTTATTTCAAACACAAATGCCCCATATGTAATTTTATGATTTGTTTGTTTGTAGGAGCTTGCACCTCTGAAGCTTCGGTCTCACGGGGTCAACCTCGGGTGGATGCGCTATGATGAGCGGTACACACCGTATGTAAGGGAGACAGGACTTCTCCCTTTCATTCAGTTGGTCAGCCGGTCGACGCCACCCAACAATGTTGCAGCACTCACTGCGCTTATTGATCATTGGAGGTCGGAGACACACAGTTTCCATCTTCGGACCAGGGAGATGACCGTGACGCTCCAGCATATTGCTATGATCACCGGTCTTCCTATCGATGGGAATCCTCTATGTATGAACACCGATTCTGATGGGTGGCACGCGCAGATGCATGCCCTTATCGGTATGGTTCCTCCGGAGCCTCGGGAACCAGAAGCAGAAGGCAAGAAGAAGGAAAGAGTCGCAGCCGGTGCTCCTTTCACGTGGATTGCATGGCACTTTGGTACTTGCCTTGAGGAAGCTAATGAGGATGAGGTCAAGACATATGCTCGTGTCTACATGTGGTATGTGATATCCAGGACTATGTTTGCTGATGGCACAGGCAAGAATGCTCCATGGATGTGGCTTAAGGCGTTGACCGTCTTTGATAGCAAATGGAGTTAGGGTTCGGCGACACTGGCTTACTTGTATAGACAGGTATGAAGTTGTTTCTTTTTCACTACATTGCTACATTATGAATGCAATCTTGCTGTTAATTCAACCATGTTCTCTTTTATGTGCAGTTGGACGAAGCCTGTTGTAGGCTATCTGGAGGTATTGGTGGTTGTATGCTTGCACTTTCCATATGGAGCTGGGAGCATTTGCCGGTTGGACGACCGAAGACCGTGAAGTACGAGGATTGGGACGAGAAAGACGACCCACTACGGCTCCCCACTTGGGCTTATAAGTGGGATGTGTTAAATGAGATGACGGATGATCCCTCGGTCATGTACAAGTTGTACAAGAGCGAGCTGGACGCGATCACGCCTGAGTAGGTGAATCGACATTGCATTGTGATTATCATGCTTCTATCGTAACTTGATATCAATTTTGCATTCTATCCCATTTTGCAGGTGGAATGGGAGCCGTATGGAAAAGGAGAGAGTTTTGGTAACCCTATAGAGTTAAGGCTGAATCCGATGTGCACTAGGGATAGGGTGTTGGGGAACGTAGTAATTTCAAAAAAATTCCTACGCACACACAGGATTATGGTGATGCATAGCAACGAGAGGGGAGAGTGTTGTCCATGTACCCTCGTAGACCGAAAGCGAAAGCGTTAGCACAACGCGGTTGATGTAGTCGTACGTCTTCACGATCCGACCGATCCAAGTACCGAACGTACGGCACCTCCGAGTTCAGCACATGTTCAGCTCGATGACGTACCGCGAACTCCGATCCAGCAGAGCTTCACGGGAGAGTTCCGTCAGCACGACAGCATGATGACGGTGATGATGTTGCTAGGCTTCGCCTAAGCACCGCTACGATGTGACCGAGGTGGAATATGGTGGAGGGGGCACCGCACACGGCTGGGAGAGATCAACAGATCAACTTGTGTCTAGAGGTGCCCCCCTGCCCCCATATATAAAGGAGCAAGGGGGAGGCCGGCCGGCCCCTTGTGGGCGCGCCCGGAGGAGGGGGGAGTCCTGCTCCTAGTAGGAGTAGGACTCCCCTTTCCTAGTCCAACTAGGAAGAGGGAAGGGGGAAGGAAAGAGAGGGAGAGGGAGAGGGAAAGAGGGGCCGTGCCCCCCTCCCCTAGTCCAATTCGGACTCCTCATGGGAGGGGGCGCGCCACCTCCTGGGCTGCTGCCCTCTCTCTCCCCTCAGGCCCACTAAGGCCCAATAATTCCCCGGGGGGTTCCGGTAACCCCTCCGGCACTCCGGTTTTCTCCGAAATCACCCGGAACACTTCCGGTGTCCGAATATAGTCGTCCAATATATCGATCTTTACGTCTCGACCATTTCGAGACTCCTCGTCATGTCCGTGGTCATATCCGGGACTCCGAACTACCTTCGGTACATCAAAACACAAAAACTCATAATAACGATCGTCACCGAACTTTAAGCGTGCGGACCCTACGGGTTCGAGAACTATGTAGACATGACCGAGACACGTCTCCGGTCAATAACCAATAGCAGAACCTGGATGCTCATATTGGCTCCTACATATTCTACGAAGATCTTTATCGGTCAAACCGCATAACAACATACGTTGTTCCCTTTGTCATCGGTATGTTACTTGCCCAAGATTCGATCGTCGGTATCTCAATACCTAGTTCAATCTCGTTACCGGCAAGTCTCTTTACTCGTTCCGTAATGCATCATCCCGCAACTAACTCATTAGTCACATTGCTTGCAAGGCTTATAGTGATGTGCATTACCGAGCAGGCCCAGAGATACCTCTCCGACAATCGGAGTGACAAATCCTAATCTCGAAATACGCCAACTCAATAAGTACCTTTGGAGACACCTATAGAGCACCTGTATAATCACCCAGTTACGTTGTGACGTTTGGTAGCACACAAAGTGTTCCTCCAGTAAACGGGAGTTGCATAATCTCATAGTCATAGGAACATGTATAAGTCATGAAGAAAGCAATAGCAACATACTAAACGATCAAGTGCTAAGCTAACGGAATGGGTCAAGTCAATCACATCATTCTCCTAATGATGTGATCTCATTAATCAAATGAAAACTCATGTCCATGGCTAGGAAACTCAACCATCTTCAATTAACGAGCTAGTCAAGTAGAGGCATACTAGTGACACTATATTTGTCTATGTATTCACACATGTATTATGTTTTCGGCTAATACAATTCTAGCATGAATAATAAAAATTTATTATGATATGAGGAAATAAATAATAACTTTATTATTGCCTCTAGGGCATATTTCCTTCAGTCTCCCACTTGCACTAGAGTCAGTAATCTAGATTACACAATAATGATTCTAACACCCATGGAGTTTTGGTGCTTATCATGTTTTGCTCGTGGAAGAGGCTTAGTCAACGGGTCTGCAACATTCAGATCCGTATGTATCTTGCAAATCTCTATGTCTCCCACCTGGACTTGGTCCCGGATGGAATTGAAGTGTCTCTTGATGTGCTTGGTCCTCTTGTGAAATCTGGATTCCTTTGCCAAGGCAATTGCACCAGTATTGTCACAAAAGATTTTCATTGGACCCGATGCACTAGGTATTACACCTAGATCGGATATGAACTCCTTCATCCAGGCTCCTTCATTTGCTGCTTCCGAAGCAGCTATGTATTCCGCTTCACACGTAGATCCCGCCACGACGCTTTGTTTAGAACTGCACCAACTGGCAGCTCCACCATTCAATGTAAACACGTATCCGGTTTGCCATTTAGAATCGTCCGGATCAGTGTCAAAGCATGCATCGACGTAACCATTTACGACTAGCTCTTTGTCACCTCCATAAATGAGAAACATATTGTTGTAGGGTGGAACCCTAGATGGAGATCTTTCACGAATTGGAGGGGAAATCCCAAAGAACACGAAGAACGCGAAGAACACAAGAGAGGGGAAACACTCAAATTGACTAGATCCAATCACACATATGCTGGATCCAAGAACATACAAGAGTTCACAATGATTCAAAGACAACAAAGGAAAGATACAAGGTACTAGTTCATCCCAATCCTATGAGGAATGAGGTCTTGAAGGGGGCCACCCATGAGGGGGTCTTGAGGTTGGTCACTCCAAGAGGAGGTCTTGATCTCCTAGTGGAGTGGATCCATGGAGCAAAGCTCACATATGTCTATCATATACTTTTCTATCCTCTAAATGAGCTAGGTGGGAGGTACTTATAGTCTAGGGACGAAATAGAGGGAGAGGGGGATACAAAGGTCCAAATGTTGGGGATCGTTGCAGAAAGTAAAAAATTCTACGCATCACCAAGATCAATCTATGCAGAGACTAGCAACGAGAGAGAGGGGAGTGCATCTTCATACCCTTGAAGATCGCGATGCGGAAGCGTTACAAGAACGCGGATGGAGGAGTCGTACTCGCAGCGATTCAGATCGCGGTTGATTCTGATCTAAGCGTCGAACAACGGCGCCTCCGCGTTCAACACACGTACAGCCCGGGGACGTCTCCTCCTTCTTGATCCAGCAAGGGGGAAGGAGAAGTTGGGGAAGAGCTCCGGCAGCACTACGGCGTGGTGGTGGAGCTTGCAGTTCTCTGGCAGGGCTTCGCCAAGCTCAACGGAGGAGGAGGGGGTGTTGGAGAGGGGGAGGGCTGCGCCTTGGGAATGGTGCCGCTGCCCTCTCTCCACCCCTCTATTTATAGGGCGAAGGGGGAAGGGGGGCGGCCCCCTCCAGATGGATCTAGAGGGGGGCGGCGGCCAAGGGGGAGGGGGCTTGCCCCCCAAGTCAAGGGGGCGCCCCCTTTAGGGTTCCCCCCAACCCTAGGCGCATGGGCCCTAGGGGGGATGGCGCCCAGCCCACTTAGGGGCTGGTTCCCTTCCACATACAGCCCATAGGGCCCTCCGGGGCAGGTGGACCCTCCCGGTGGACCCCCGGAACCCCTTCGGTGGTCCTGGTACAATACCGATAAACCCCCGAACACTTCCGGTGACCGTATGATGACTTCCCATATATAAATCTTCACCTCTAGACCATTCCGGAACTCCTCGTGACGTCCGGGATCTCATCCGGGACTCCGAACAACATTCGGTAACTGCATACTATTTCCCATAACAACTCTAGCGTCACCGAACCTTAAGTGTGTAGACCCTACGGGTTCGGGAATCATGCAGACATGACCGAGACATCTCTCCGGCCAATAACCAACAGCGGGATCTGGATACCCATGTTGGCTCCCACATGTTCCACGATGATCTCATCGGATGAACCACGATGTCGGGGATTCAATCAACCCCGTACACAATTCCCTTTGTCTACCGGTATGATACTTGCCCGAGATTCGATCGTCGGTATCCCTATACCTTGTTCAATCTCGTTACCGGAAAGTCTCTTTACTCGTTCCGTAACACACCATCCCATGATCAACTCCTTGGTCACATTGAGCTCATTATGATGATGTCTTACCGAGTGGGCCCAGAGATATCTCTCCGTCACACGGAGTGACAAATCCCCGTCTTGATTCATGCCAACTCAACAGACACTTTCGGAGACACCCGTAGTGTGCCTTTATAGCCACCCAGTTACGTTGTGACGTTTGGCACACCCAAAGCATTCCTACGGTATCCGGGAGCTGCACAATCTCATGGTCTAAGGAAATGATACTTGACATTAGAAAAGCTTTAGCAGACGAACTACACGATCTTGTGCTATGCTTAGGATTGGGTCTTGTCCATCACATCATTCTCCTAATGATGTGATCCCGTTATCAACGACATCCAATGTCCATGGTCAGGAAACCGTAACCATCTATTGATCAACGAGCTAGTCAACTAGAGGATCACTACGGACATGTTGTGGTCTATGTATTCACACATGTATTACGATTTCCGGATAACACAATTACAGCATGAACAATAGACAATTATCATGAACAAGGAAATATAATAATAACTATTTTATCATTGCCTCTAGGGCATATTTCCAACAGTCTCCCACTTGCATTAGAGTCAATAATCTAGTTACATTGTGATGAATCGAACACCCATAGAGTTCTGGTGTTGATCATGTTTTGCTCGTGGAAGAGGTTTAGTCAACGGTGAAGGAAATATGCCCTAGAGGCAATAATAAAGTTATTATTTATTTCCTTATTTCATGATAAATGTTTATTATTCATGCTAGAATTGTATTAACCGGAAACATAATACATGTGTGAATACATAGACAAACAGAGTGTCACTAGTATGCCTCTACTTGACTAGCTCATTGATCAAAGATGGTTATGTTTCCTAGCCATAGACATGAGTTGTCATTTGATTAACGGGATCACATCATTAGGAGAATGATGTGATTGACTTGACCCATTCCGTTAGCTTAGCACTCGATCGTTTAGTATGTTGCTATTGCTTTCTTCATGACTTATACATGTTCCTATGACTATGAGATTATGCAACTCCCGTTTACCGGAGGAACACTTTGTGTGCTACCAAATGTCACAACGTAACTGGGTGATTATAAAGGTGCTCTACAGGTGTCTCCGAAGGTACTTGTTGGGTTGGCGTATTTCGAGATTAGGATTTGTCACTCCGATTGTCGGAGAGGTATCTCTGGGCCCTCTCGGTAATGCACATCACTTAAGCCTTGCAAGCATTGCAACTAATGAGTTTGTTGCGGGATGGTGTATTACGGAACGAGTAAAGAGACTTGCCGGTAACGAGATTGAACTAGGTATTGAGATACCGACGATCGAATCTCGGGCAAGTAACATACCGATGACAAAGGGAACAACGTATGTTGTTATGCAGTTTGACTGATAAAGATCTTCATAGAATATGTGGAAGCCAATATGAGGATCCAGGTTCCGCTATTGGTTATTGACCGGAGACGTGTCTCGGTCATGTCTACATTGTTCTCGAACCCGTAGGGTCCGCACGCTTAAAGTTCGATGACGGTTATATTATGAGTTTATGTGTTTTGATGTACCGAAGGTAGTTCCGAGTCCCGGATGAGATCAGGGACATAACGAGGAGTCACGAAATGGTCGAGACGTAAAGATCGATATATTGGACGACTATATTCGGACATCGGAAAGGTTCCGAATGGTTCGGGTATTTTTTGGAGTACCGGGGAGTTACGTGAATACGGGGGAAGAAGTATATGGGCCTTATTGGGCTTTAGGGGAGAGGGAGAGGCAGGCCGCGCCCCCCCCCATTGACTAGTCCGAATTGGACTAGGGGGAGGGGCGGCTCCCCCTCCTTCCTTCTCTTCCCTCTTCCCTTTCCTTGACTCCTACTCCTACTACTTGGAAGGGGGGGGGGGGGAATCCTAGTCCCGGTGGGAGTAGGACTCCTCCTAGGGCGCGCCATAGAGAGGGCCGGCCCTCCCCCTCCTCCACTCCTTTATATACGGGGAGGGGGGCACCCCTTGGAGACACAACAATTGATCGTTTGATCTTTTAGCCGTGTGCGGTGCCCCCCTCCACCATGGCCCACCTCGATAATACTGTAGCGGTCCTTATGCGAAGCCCTGCGTCGGTAGAACATCATCATCGTCACCACGCCGTCGTGCTGACGAAACTCTCCCTCAACACTCGGCTGGATCGGAGTTCGAGGGACGTCATCGGGCTGAACATGTGCTGAACTCGGAGGTGCCGTGCGTTCGGTACTTGATCGGTCGGATCGTGAGGATGTACGACTACATCAACCGCGTTGTGCTAAAGCTTCCGCTTTCGGTCTACGAGGGTACGTGGACAACACTCTCCCCTCTCGTTGCTATGCATCACCATGATCTTGCGTGTGCGTAGGAAATTTTTGAAATTACTACGTCCCCAACAGTGGTATCCGAGCCTGGTTTTATGCGTTGATGTTATGTGCACGAGTAGAACACAAGTGAGTTGTGGGCGATATAAGTCATACTGCTTACCAGCATGTCATACTTTGGTTCGGCGGTATTGTTGGATGAAGCGGCCCGGACCGACATTACGCGTACGCTTACGCGAGACTGGTTCTTCCGACGTGCTTTGCACAGAGGTCGCTGGCGGGTGTCAGTTTCTCCAACTTTAGTTGAACCGAGTGTGGCTACGCCCGGTCCTTGCGAAGGTTAAAACAGCACCAACTTGATAAACTATCGTTGTGGTTTTAATGCGTAGGTGAGAACGGTTCTTGCTAAGCTTGTAGCAGCCACGTAAAACTTGCAACAACAAAGTAGAGGACGTCTAACTTGTTTTTGCAGGGCATGTTGTGATGTTGGACTTGAACCCTCACAACTTATAAAGTCGACGGATTTTCCTTTAGAAAAAAAAGAGAGGATCAAAATTTCTAGTAAATACTAGAAAAAAGGGCTTTCTACATAGGGATCGTAAAAAAAACAATTTTTCCCGATATGGTCAAGACATGATGCTAAATTTTATTGTATGAGATGATCATGTTTTGTAACCGAGTTATCGGCAACTGGCAGGAGCCATATGGTTGTCGCTTTATTGTATGCAATGCAATCGCCCTGTAATGCTTTACTTTATCACTAAGCGGTAGCGATAGTCGTAGAAGCATAAGATTGGCGTGACGACAACGATGCTACGATGGAGATCAAGGTGTCGCGCCGGTGACAATGGTGATCATGACGGTGCTTCAGAGATGGAGATCACAAGC
The DNA here is from genome assembly GCF_002575655.3 of Aegilops tauschii subsp. strangulata. Taxonomy (NCBI): domain Eukaryota; kingdom Viridiplantae; phylum Streptophyta; class Magnoliopsida; order Poales; family Poaceae; genus Aegilops; species Aegilops tauschii. Next base: position 485,539,886 of record NC_053035.3, on the reverse strand, counting down.
ACAAGATAATGATGGCCATATCATATCACTTATATTGATTGCATGTGATGTTTACCTTTTATGCATCTTTCTTGCTTTGATTGACGGTAGCATTATAAGATGATCCCTCACTAAATTATCAAAGTATAAGTGTTCTCCCTGAGTGACCGTTGCGAAAGTTCTTCGTGCTGATACACCACGTGATGATCGGGTGTGATAGGCTCTACGTTCAAATACAACGGGTGCAAAATAGTTGCACACGCGGAATACTCAGGTTAAGCTTGACGAGCCTAGCATATAACAGATATGGCCTCGGAACACGGAGACCGAAAGGTCGAGCGTGAATCATATAGTGGATATGATCAACATAGTGATGTTCACCGTTGAAACTACTCCATCTCACGTGATGATCGTACATGGTTTAGTTGATATGGATCACGTGATCACTTAGAGGATTAGAGGGATGTCTATCTAAGTGGGAGTTCTTAAGTAATATTATTAATTGAACTTAAATTTATCATGAACTTAGTCCTGATAGTATTTTGCAAATTATGTTGTAGATCAATAGCTTGCGTTGTTGCTTCCCTGTGTTTATTTTTGATATATTCCTAGAGAAAAATTATGTTGAAAGATGTTAGTAGCAAAGATGCGGATTAAATCCGTGATCTGAGGATTATCCTCATTGCTGCACAGAAGAATTATGTCCTTGATGCACCGCTAGGTGACAGACCTACTGCAGGAGTAGATGCAGACGTTATGAACGTTTGGCTAGCTCAATATGATGACTACTTGATATTTTAGTGCACTATGCTTAACGGCTTAGAATCGGGACTTCAAAGACGTTTTGAACGTCATGGACCATATGATGTTCCAGGAGTTGAAGTTAATATTTCAAGCAAATACCCGAGTTGAGAGATATGAAGTCTTCAACAAGTTCTATAGCTAAAAGATGGAGGAGAATAGCTCAAGCAGTGAGCATGTGCTCAGATTGTCTGGGTACTACAATCGCTTGAATCAAGTGGGAGTTAATCTTCCAGATAAAATAGTGATTGACAGAATTCTCTAGTCACCATCACCAAGTTAGTAGAACTTCGTGATGAACTATAATATGCAAGGGATAACGGAAACGATTCCCAAGCTCTTCGTGATGCTGAAATCGACGGAGGTAGAAATCAAGAAAGAGCATCAAGTGTTGATGGCTAACAAGATCACTAGTTTCAAGAAAAGGGCAAAGGGATAGAAGGGGAACTTCAAGAAGAACGACAAGCAAGTTGCTGCTCAAGTGAAGAAGCCCAAGTCTGGACCTAAGCCTGAGACTAAGTGCTTCTACTGCAAAGGAACTGGTCACTGGAAGCGGAACTGCCCCAAGTATTTGGCGGATAAGAAGGATGGCAAAGTGAACAAAGGTATATTTGATATACATGTTATTGATGTGTACTTTACAAGTGTTTATAGCAACCCCTCAGTATTTGATACTAGTTCAGTTGCTAAGATTAGTAACTCAAAATGGGAGTTGCAGAATAAACAGAGACTAGTTAAGGGTGAAGTGACGATGTGTGTTGGAAGTGGTTCCAAGATTGATATGATCATCATCACAGACTCCCTATACTTTCGGGATTAGTATTGAACCTAAATAAGTGTTATTTGGTGTTTGCGTTGAGCATGAATATGATTTGATCATGTTTATTGCAATACGGTTATTCATTTAAGTTAGAGAACAATTGTTGTTCTGTTTACATGAATAAAAACCTTCTATGGTCATACACACCAGCGAAAATGGTTTGTTGGATCTCGATCGTAGTGATACACATATTTATAATATTGAAGCCAAAAGATGCAAAGTTAATAATGACAGTGCAACTTATTTGTGGCACTGCCGTTTAGGTCATATTGGTGTAAAGCGCATGAAGAAACTCCATGCTGATGGGATTTTGGAATCACTTGATTATGAATCACTTGATGCTTGCGAACCATGCCTTATGGGCAAGATGACTAAAACTCCGTTCTCCGGAACAATGGAGCAAGCAACTGGCTTATTGGAAATAATACATACTGATGTATGCAATCCGATGAGTGTTGAGGCTCGCGGTGGGTATCGTTATTTTCTGACCTTCACAGATGATTTGAGCAGATATGGGTATATCTACTTGATGAAACATAAGTCTGAAACATTTGAAAAGTTCATATAATTTCAGAGTGAAGTGGAAAATCATCGTGACAAGAAAATAAGGTTTCTACGATCTGATCGCGGAGACAAATATTTGAGTTATGAGTTTGGTTTTCAATTAAAACAATGTGGAATAGTTTCACAAATTCGTGCCACCTGGAACACCACAGCATAATGGTGTGTCCGAACGTCATAACCGTACTTTATTGGATATAGTGCAATCTATGATGTTTCTTACTGATTTACCACTATAATTTTGGGGTTATGCATAAGAGACAGTTGCATTCACGTAAAATAGGGCACCATCTAAATCCGTTTGAGACGACACCGTATGAACTGTGGTTTGGCAAGAAACCAAAGTTGTCGTTTCTTAAAGTTTGGGGTTGTGATGCTTATAAGAAAAAGTTTCATCCTGATAAGCTCAAACCCAAATCGGAGACAATTGGGTACACCTTCTATCACAGATCCGAAGGCAAGATATTCATTGCTAAGAATGGATCCTTTCTAGAGAAGGAGTTTCTCTCGAAAGAAGTGAGTGGGAGGAAAGTAGAACTTGATGAGGTAACTGTACCTGCTCCCTTATTGGAAAGTAGTTCATCACAGAAATCTGTTCCAGTGATGCCTACACCAATTAGTTAATGATGATGATCATGAAACTTCAGATCAAGTTACTACCGAACCTCGTAGGTCAAACAGAGTACAATCCGCACCAGAGTGGTACGGTAATCCTGTTCTGGAAGTCATGTTACTAGACCATGATGAACCTACGAACTATGAGGAAGCGATGGTGAGCCCAGATTCCGCAAAATGGCTTGAAGCCATGAAATCTGAGATGGGATCCATGTATGAGAACAAAGTGTGTACTTTGGTTGACTTGCCTGATGATCGGCAAGCAATTGAGAATAAATGGATGTTCAAGAAGAAAACTGACGCTGACGGTAATGTTACTGTCTATAAAGCTCGACTTGTTGCAAAAGGTTTTCGACAAGTTCAAGGGATTGACTACGATGAGACCTTCTCACCCGTAGCGATGCTTAAGTCTGTCCGATCATGTTAGCAATTGCCGCATTTTATGATTATGAAATTTGGCAAATGGATGTCAAAACTACATTCCTGAATGGATTTCTGGAAGAAGAGTTGTATATGATGCAAGCAGAAGGTTTTGTCGATCCTAAAGGTGTTAACAAAATGTGCAAGCTCTAGCGATCCATCTATGGACTGGTGCAAGCATCTCAGAGTTGGAATATACGCTTTGATGAGTTGATCAAAGCATATAGTTTTATACAGACTTGCGGTGAAGCCTGTATTTACAAGAAAGTGAGTGGGGGCACTACAACATTTCTGATAAGTATATGTGAATGACATATTGTTGATCGGAAATAATGTAGAATTATTCTGCAAAGCATAAAGGAGTGTTTGAAAGGGGTTTTTCAAAGAAAGACCTCGGTGAAGCTGCTTACATATTAAGCATCCAGATCTATAGAGATAGATCAAAACGCTTGATAAGTTTTTTCAATGAGTACATACCTTGACAAGATTTTGAAGTAGTTCAAAATAGAACAGTCAAAGAAAGAGTTCTTGCCTGTGTTACAAGGTGTGAAATTGAGTAAGACTCAAAGCCCGACCACGGCAGAAGATAGAAAGAGAATGAAAGTCATTCCCTATGCCTCAGCCATAGATCTATAAAGTATGCCATGCTATGTACCAGATCTATTGTATACCCTACACTGATTTTGGCAAGGGAGTACAATAGTGATCTAGGAGTAGATCACTGGACAGCAGTCAAAATTATCCTTAGTGGAATAAGGATATGTTTCTCGATTATGGAAGTGACAAACGGTTCGTCGTAAAGGGTTACGTCAATGCAAGTTTTGACACTAATCTAGATGACTCTAAGTCTCGGTCTAGATACATATTGAAAGTGGGAGCAATTAGCTAGAGTAGCTCCGTGCAGAGCATTGTAGACATAGAAATTTGCAAAATACTTACGGATCTGAATGTGACAGACCCGTTGACTAAAATTATCTCACAAGCAAAACATGATCACACCTTAGTACTCTTTGGGTGTTAATCACATAGCGATGTGAACTAGATTATTGACTCTAGTAAACCCTTTGGGTGTTGGTCACATGACGATGTGAACTATAGGTGTTAATCACATGGCGATGTGAACTAGATTATTGACTCTAGTGCAAGTGCGAGACTGAAGGAAATATGCCCTAGAGGCAATAATAAAGTTATTATTTATTTCCTTATTTCATGATAAATGTTTATGATTCATGCTAGAATTGTATTAACCAGAAACATAATACATGTGTGAATACATAGACAAACAGAGTGTCACTAGTATGCCTCTACTTGACTAGCTCGTTGATCAAAGATGGTTATGTTTCCTAGCCATAGACATGAGTTGTCATTTGATTAACGGGATCACATCATTAGGAGAATGATGTGATTGACTTGACCCATTCCGTTAGCTTAGCACTCGATCGTTTAGTATGTTGCTATTGCTTTCTTCATGACTTATACATGTTCCTATGACTATGAGATTATGCAACTCCCGTTTACCGGAGGAACACTTTGTGTGCTACCAAACGTCACAACGTAACTGGGTGATTATAAAGGTGCTCTACAGGTGTCTCCGAAGGTACTTGTTGGGTTGGCGTATTTCGAGATTAGGATTTGTCGCTCCGATTGTCGGAGAGGTATCTCTGGGCCCATTCGGTAATGCACATCACTTAAGCCTTGCAAGCATTGCAACTAATGAGTTTGTTGCGGGATGATGTATTACGGAACGAGTAAAGAGACTTGCCGGTAACGAGATTGAACTAGGTATTGAGATACCGACGATCGAATCTCGGGCAAGTAACATACCGATGACAAAGGGAACAACGTATGTTGTTATGCGGTTTGACCGATAAAGATCTTCGTAGAATATGTGGGAGCCAATATGAGCATCCAGGTTCCACTATTGGTTATTGACCGGAGACGTGTCTCGGTCATGTCTACATTGTTCTCGAACCCGTAGGGTCCGCACGCTTAAAGTTCGATGACGGTTATATTATGAGTTTATGTGTTTTGATGTACGGAAGGTAGTTCAGAGTCCCGGATGAGATCGGGGACATAAAGAGGAGTCTCAAAATGGTCGATACGTAAAGATCGATATATTGGACGACTATATTCGGACATCGGAAAGGTTCCGAGTGGTTTGGGTATTTTTCAGAGTACCGGGGAGTTACGGGAATATGGGGGAAGAAGTATATGGGCCTTATTGGGCTTTAGGGGAGAGGGAGAGGCAGGCCGGGTGCCCCCCATTGACTAGTCCGAATTGTACTAGGGGGAGGGGCGGCTCCCCCTCCTTCCTTCTATTCCCTCTTCCCTTTCCTTGACTCCTACTCCTACTACTTGGAAGGGGGGGGGGAATCCTAGTCCCGGTGGGAGTAGGACTCCTCCTAGGGCACGCCATAGAGAGGGCCGGCCCTCCCCCTCCTCCACTCCTTTATATACGGGGAGGGGGCACCCCTTGGAGACACAACAATTGATCGTTTGATCTTTTAGCCGTGTGCGGTGCCCCCCTCAACCATAGTCCACCTCGATAATACTGTAGCGGTGCTTATGCGAAGCCCTGCGTCGGTAGAACATCATCATCGTCACCATGCCGTCGTGCTGACGAAACTCTCCGTCAACACTCGGCTGGATCGGAGTTCGAGGGACGTCATCAGGCTGAACGTGTGCTGAACTCGGAGGTGCCGTGCATTCGGTACTTGATCGGTCGGATCGTGAAGACGTACGACTACATCAACCGTGTTGTGCTAACGCTTCCGCTTTCGGTCTACGAGGGTACGTGGACAACACTCTCCCCTCTCGTTGCTATGCATCACCATGATCTTGCGTGTGCGTAGGAAATTTTTGAAATTACTACGTACCCCAACAAACGGATCTGCAACATTCAGGTCCGTATGCACTTTACAAATATCTATGTCTCCATCTTGAAGATTTTCACGAATGGAGTTGAAGCGACGCTTGATATGCCTGGTCTTCTTGTGAAACCTGGGCTCCTTGGCCAGGGCAATAGCTCCAGTGTTGTCACAGAAGAGAGCCATCGGGCCCGACGCATTGGGAATAACTCTTAGGTCGGTAATGAACTCCTTCATCTAGATTGCTTCATGTGCTGCCTCCGAGGCTGCCATGTACTCCGCTTCACATGTAGATCCCGCCACGACGCTTTGCTTGCAACTGCACCAGCTCACTGCCCCACCATTCAAAATATACACGTATCCGGTTTGTGACTTGGAGTCATCCAGATCTGTGTCGAAGCTAGCATCGACGTAACCCTTTATGACGAGCTCTTCGTCACCTCCATAAACGAGAAACATATCCTTAGTCCTTTTCAGGTACTTCAGGATATTCTTGACCGCTGTCCAGTGTTCCATGCCGGGATTACTTTTGTACCTTCCTACCAAACTTACGGCAAGGTTTACATCAGGTCTGGTACACACCATGGCATACATAATAGACCCTATGGCCGAGGCATAGGGGATGACACTCATCTTTTCTTTATCTTCTGCCGTGGTCGGGCATTGAGCCGTGCTCAATCTCACACCTTGCAATACAGGCAAGAACCCCTTCTTGGACTGATCCATATTGAACTTCTTCAATATCTTGTCAAGGTATGTGCTTTGTGAAAGACCAATGAGGCGTCTCGATCTATCTCTATAGATCTTGATGCCTAATATATAAGCAGCTTCTCCATGGTCCTTCATTGAAAAACACTTATTCAAGTAGGCCTTTATGCTTTCCAGGAGTTCTATACAATTTCCCATCAATAGTATGTCATCCACATATAATATGAGAAATGCTACAGAGCTCCCACTCACTTTCTTGTAAACACAGGCTTCTCCATAAATCTGCGTAAACCCAAACGCTTTGATCATCTCATCAAAGCGAATGTTCCAACTCCGAGATGCTTGCACCAGCCCATAGATTGAGCGTTGGAGCTTGCATACCTTGTCAGCGCTCTTAGGATCGACAAAACCTTCCGGCTGCATCATATACAATTCTTCCTTAAGGAATGCCGTTTTGACGTCCATTTGCCATATCTCATAATCATAGAATGCGGCAATTGCTAACATGATTCGGATGGACTTCAGCTTCGCTACGGGTGAGAAGGTCTCATCATAGACAACCCTTTGAACTTGTTGATAACCCTTAGCGACAAGCCGAGCTTTATAGATGGTCACATTGCCATTCGCGTCCGTCTTCTTCTTAAAGATCCATTTATTTTCTATGGCTCGCCGATCATCGGGCAAGTCTGTCAAAGTCCATGCTTTGTTTTCATACATGGATCCTATCTCGGATTTCATGGCCTCAAGCCATTTGTTGGAATCCGGGCCCACCATCGCTTCTTCATAGTTCGAAGGTTCACCGTTGTCTAACAACATTATTTCTAGGACAGGGTTGCCATACCATTCTGGCGTGGAACGTGTCCTTGTGGACCTACGAAGTTCAGTAGTAACTTGATCTGAAGTTCCTTGATCATCATCATTAACTTCCTCTCTAGTCGGTGCAGGCACCACAGAAACATTTTCTTGAGTTGCGCTACTTTCCGGTTCAAGAGGCAGTACTTCATCAAGTTCTACTTTCCTCCCACTTACTTCTTTCGAGAGAAACTCAACCTCTTTCTCTAGAAAGGATCCATTCTTGGCAACAAATATCTTGCCTTCGGATCTGAGGTAGAAGGTATACCCAATAGTTTCCTTAGGGTATCTTATGAAGACGCAGTTTTCCGACTTGGGTTCGAGCTTTTCAGGTTGAAGTTTCTTGACATAAGCATCACATCCCCAAACTTTCAGAAACGACAGCTTAGGTTTCTTCCCAAACCATAATTCATACTGTGTCGTCTCAACGGATTTCGACGGAGCCCTATTTAAAGTGAATGCGGCAGTCTCTAAAGCATAACCCCAAAATGATAGCGGTAGATCGGTAAGAGACATCATAGATCGCACCATATCTAATAGAGTGCGATTACAACGTTCGGACACACCATTACGCTGAGGTGTTCCAGGTGGCGTGAGTTGTGAAACAATTCCACATTTCCTTAAGTGCATGCCAAATTCTGACTCAAATATTCCCCCTCACGATCTGATCGTAAGAACTTTATTTTCCTGTCACGTTGATTCTCAACCTCACTCTGAAATTCCTTGAACTTTTCAAAGGTCTCAGACTTGTGTTTCATTAAGTAGACATACCCATATCTACTTAAGTCATCAGTGAGGGTGAGAACATAACGATAACCACCGCGAGCCTCAACGCTCATTGGACCGCACACATCAGTATGTATGATTTCCAATAAGTTGGTTGCTCGCTCCATTGTTCCGGAGAACAGAGTCTTGGTCATTTTGCCCATGAGGCATGGTTCGCACGTGTCAAATGATTCATAATCAAGAGACTCCAAAAGACCATCTGCATGGAGTTTCTTCATGCGTTTGACACCAATGTGACCAAGGCGGCAGTGCCACAAGTATGTGGGACTATCATTACCAACCTTACATCTTTTGGCATTCACACTATGAATATGTGTAACATCACGTTCGAGATTAAATAAGAATAAACCATTGACCAGCGGGGCATGACCATAAAACATGTCTCTCATATAAATAGAACAACCATTATTCTCAGATTTAAATGAGTAGCCATCTCGCATTAAGCGAGATCCAGATATAATGTTCATGCTCAAAGCTGGCACTAAATAACAATTATTGAGGTTTAAAACTAATCCCATAGGTAAATGTAGAGGTAGCGTGCCGACGGCGATCACATCGACCTTGGAACCATTCCCGACGCGCATCGTCACCTCGTCCTTTACCAGTCTCCGCTTATTCCGCAGCTCCTGTTTTGAGTTACAAATATGAGCAACCGCACCGGTATCAAATACCCAGGAGCTACTACGAGTGCTGGTAAGGTACACATCAATAACATGTATATCATATATACCTTTGGTATTGCCGGCCTTCTTATCCGCTAAGTACTTGGGGCAGTTCCGCTTCCAGTCACCGTTTCCCTTGCAATAAAAGCACTCAGTCTCAGGTTTGGGTCCATGCTTTGGCTTCTTCCCGCCAACTGGCTTACCGGGCGCGGCAACTCCCTTGCCGTCCTTCTTGAAGTTCTTCTTACCCTTGCCTTTCTTCAAACTAGTGGTTTTATTGACCATCAACACTTGATGTTCCTTTTTGATCTCCACCTCCGCTGATTTCAGCATTGAATATACCTCAGGAATTGTTTTCTCCATCCCCTGCATATTGAAATTCATCACAAAGATCTTGTAGCTAGGTGGGAGCGACTGAAGAATTCTGTCAACGACCGCGTCATCCGGGAGATTAACTCCCAGCTGAGATAAGCGGTTGTGCAACCCAGACATTTTCAGTATGTGCTCGCTGACAGAACTATTCTCCTCCATCTTACAAATGTAGAACTTGTCGAAGACTTCATATCTCTCGACTCGGGCATGATCTTGGAAAACCATTTTAAGCTCTTGGAACATCTCATATGCTCCGTGCTGCTCAAAACGCTTTTGGAGCCCCGGTTCTAACCTGTAAAGCATGCCGCACTGAACCAGGGAGTAATCATCACTACGCGACTGCCAGGCGTTCATAACGTCTTGAGTTGCTGGGAAAATAGGTGCGTCACCTAGCGATGCTTCAAGGACATATGCTTTCTTGGCAGCTATGAGGATAATCCTCAGGTTATGGACCCAGTCCGTGTAGTTGCTAGCCATCGTCTTTCAGCTTGGTTTTCTCTAGGAACGCGTTGAAGTTGAGGGCAACATTAGCATGGGCCATTTGATCTACAAGACATATTGCAAAGATTTTAGACTATGTTCATGATAATTAAGTTCATCTAATCAAATTATTTAATGAACTCCCACTCAGATAGACATCCCTCTAGTCATCTAAGTGATACATGATCCGAGTCAACTAGGCCATGTCCGATCATCACGTGAGACGGACTAGTCATCATCGTTGAACATCTTCATGTTGATCGTATCTTCTATACGACTCATGTTCGACCTTTCGGTCTTCCGTGTTCCGAGGCCATGTTTGTACATGCTAGGCTCGTCAAGTCAACCTAAGTGTATTGCGTGTGTAAATCTGGCTTACACCCGTTGTATGCGAACGTTAGAACCTATCACACCCGATCATCACGTGGTGCTTCAGAACAATGGACCTTAGCAACGGTGCACAGAGGAGGGACACTTTCTTGAAATTATTGCGAAGGACCATCTTATTTAAGCTACCATCGTTCTAAGCAAATAAGATGTAAAAACATGATAAACATCACATGCAATCAAATAGTGACATGATATGGCCAATATCATTTTGGTCCTTTTGATTTCCATCTTCAGGGCGCCATGATCATCATCGTCACCGGCATGACACCATGATCTCCATCATCATGATCTCCATCATCGTGTCTTCATGAAGTTGTCTCGCCAACTATTACTTCTACTACTATGGCTAACGGTTAGCAATAAAGTAAAGTAATTACATGGCGTTTTCAGTGACACGCAGGTCATACAATAAATTAAGACAACTCCTATGGCTCCTGCCGGTTGTCATACTCATCGACATGCAAGTCGTGATTCCTATTACAAGAACATGATCAATCTCATACATCACATATATCATTCATCACACCCTTTTTGCCATATCACATCACACGGCATATGCTGCAAGAACAAGTTAGACGCCCTCTAATTGTTGTTGCAAGTTTTTACGTGGCTGCTATAGGTTTCTAGTAAGAACGTTTCTTACCTACGCCAAAACCACAACGTGATATGCCAATTTCTATTTACCCTTCATAAGGACCCTTTTCATCGAATCAGATCCGACTAAAGTGGGAGAGACAGACACCCGCTAACCACCTTATGCAACTAGTGCATGTCAGTCGGTGGAACCTGTCTCACGTAAGCGTACGTGTAAGGTCGGTCCGGGCCGCTTCATCCCATGATGCCGCCGAATCAACATAGGACTAGTAACGGCAAGTAAATTGACAAAATCGACGCCCACAACAACTTGTGTTCTACTCGTGCATAGAAACTACGCATAGACCTAGCTCTGATACCACTGTTGGCGATCGTTGCAGAAATTAAAAAATTTCTACGCATCACCAAGATCAATCTATGGAGAGACTAGCAACGAGAGAGAGGGGAGTGCATCTTCATACCCTTGAAGATCGTGATGCGGAAGCGTTACAAGCGGATGAAGGAGTCGTACTCGCAGCGATTCAGATCGCGGTTGATTCCGATCTAAGCGCCAAACAATGGCGCCTCCGCGTTCAACAAACGTACAGCCCGGGGACGTCTCCTCCTTCTTGCTCCAGCAAGGGGGAAGGAGAAGTTGGGGAAGAGCTCCGGCAGCACGACGGCGTGGTGGTTGAGCTTGCAGTTCTCCGGCAGGGCTTCGCCAAGCTCAACGGAGGAGGAGGGGGTGTTGGAGAGGGGGAGGGCTGCGCCTTGGGAAGGGTGCTGCTGCCTTCTCTCCAACCCTCTATTTATAGGGCGAAGGGGGAAGTGGGCTGGCCCCCTCCAGATGGATCTAGAGGGGGGCGGCGGCCAAGGGGGAGGGGGCTTGCCCCCCAAGCCAAGGGGGGCGCCCCCTTTAGGGTTGCCCCCAACCCTAGGCGCATGGGCCCTAGGGGGATGGCGCCCAGCCCACTTAGGGGCTGGTTCCCTTCCACATACAGCCCATAGGGCCCTCCGGGGCAGGTGGACCCTCCCGGTGGACCACCGGAATCCCTTCGGTGGTCCCGGTACAATACCGATAAACCCCCGAACACTTCCGGTGACCGTATGATGACTTCCCATATATAAATCTTCACCTCCCGACCATTCCGGAACTCCTCGTGACTGTGACACCCAAAATTTTACTTGGCCTTTTCAAATTTTTATTTGACTTGAGGGAGGTGATTTAAAATTTTTCTTCAAAAGAACCCTCCCTTTCAAAATATTTTGTTTATGGCAAGAGTTTTATTTGGTTTCACCCAAGACTTGATTTTGGTCTTGGAGATTCTTTCTTTTTATTTGGACTCAAACCAAAATAATTTTCACTTGGGAAAAATATCCTTTGAAAATTTCTTTGAAGATGCCCTATGGCTTTTGGAATGATCCTTTGCCACTTTCAACAAAATCTCTCTTACCATGACCTTAGTGCAAATCCACTCTCATAAACCTTTCCTCATCTTTGGATCATGATTTACTTCAAATCCAGCAAGTTGAACCTCTCCATATAAATTTTCCCTTTTATTTCTTATCAAAAACAATTTCTGCCTTATATCTTTATCCTTGGAGGTTTACAAAGGAACTACTCCTTCTGTTTTGATTTTTGCCCCCAAACCATTTTCCCTTCCTAGTCCTTTGAACCCTCAACCAAGATCCATGAAGATCCACTGGTCTCCAGTTCAAAATTTTCAAACTATACTTGCTGCAAGTTTGGACCAGATTTGCCAAATTTGATGAAATTCATTCAAATCCTTCTCCAAAAATTCTGAGAAAAATTAGGCAGCCTCTGGGTGCATTGAGAGGTCACCTCACCAAGTCCCAGCTCTAAGAAAAATTTTCTTCATACCATATCATTTCATCGAACACCTTCAGAGCACTGTCAATGTCATGTTCAGTCAAATTCAGTTAACAGTGTCTGAACCACTGTCGTTTCTTCAGTGTCCGATGCCAATCTCACCAGTGCCCCGGCGTCGCCGTGTTCCCTGTCCCCTCCCCCTTGTCCTCTGCACCGCACGAGCGCCTGGAAGCTTGCGGACGTCGGCGACGAGCAGCAGGAGGTGCGCCGCCCCATGACCGACGCCAGCGGCGGCTTTGCGGCCGTCAGAAGAGAGGCGCAGCGCAGACGGCGCCGTCCGGCGCCGCCCAAGCCACCGGAGGCCGCCGCATGGTCTTCCACTCCCCCATGCGCGCTGCCACCCTCGTCGTGAACCGCTAGGCGCGGAGCGCGCTCTCTGCCGCCGCCGTGCCAGTACGGCGACCCCGACGAAGACCGACGCCATTACGCCATGCCCGACCGAGTTTAGCAGTGGAACGGGACCAGTAACTCTCACTGGTGCTGCCTGGCCACCTAAACCCTCTGCCATGCCACTGCCTCGCCGTAATTGCTCGCCGGAGATTCTCCGTTCACGGCCACCCCCTCGAGCCGCCTATAAATAGAGGCCCCGAGCTCCAGCTAGTACCCACACCACCTCTGCACCCCACCAAGACCCCGCCTAGCCACTGGAAGAGCCCCGAGGGAGTCTCCTTCCTCAACTCCGGCCGCCGCGACCCGCCACGGGATCCAGCTCGATTCGCTCCCATGCGTGCACCTCTGCCTCCCATCTCTTGCCAGTAACTCTCTAGTGCATCCCTCCTTCTGGCCCGCGCTTCAATTCGAGCCGCCGTCCGCCGGAGAAAGTGTCGCCGTCGACGTGGTGCTCCCCGACGCCCAAGTCCACCACCCACCGACGTGGAAGGACACGCTGATACTCTTGGTACACTCCGATCTCCCTGACTCGCCGTGGTTCGACGCCGGCGACCACCGCAGCCTTCGGGCGCCGGCGAGGTTTTTTTCAAACCTGACATGTGGACCCCCACGTCAGCCTCTCTTCTTTCACCCCCGAAGCGTTTTCTGTTGGTGCCTTCGGGCAGAGTACATTTTCTCTGTGGGCTGGCGCGTTTCTATTCGAACCGTTTTTTGTTTTCTCAGTTTAGCCCCTGGAACTTTTCTGTTTCATTGCAGATGAGTCCCTGGACAGAAACCCTTATAACTTTTTAATAAAAAGTGATTTTTGAGTGATTCTTTTTCTGACAGTCTTATAATTTTGTCTAGTTTTTTATGGGATTTATTTGAAAAAAAATTGGAACAACTTTTATGCACGCGTTGGTTTTCACGTTAGTATGCATTTTCGCTATACCGTAGGTTCCGGGAGAGGTGACGGAGCCGCGAACTTCGCCGAGCTAGACTCCGACTTCTCCGAACCAGGCAAGCATGTTTGAACCTTTGATATGATAGGTGTTTTGCATGTTTGCGTGAAATGTTGTGCATGGCATATGAGTATCAGTGAGTATCTCATTGCATGCGAGGCGGCTACCCGTCTGTTCCAAAGTTACTGTGATCTCTGATGAGAGATGGCCTAGTCATGTGGTGACATGAAGGGCGGTAAGGTGGTACTGTTGTAGCATGCCAGCCTTACGTCATCCGATTTTTTTCCTGACGTTAACGTGGTCGGAGTCACGTTATCGTTCTTCCCCCTTCCGTGCTACCACATGTTTTCTGCCAGAATGCGGTTTAGTAAGTTGGTAACCTCTTTCCGTGTACACACCAAACAGAGGGGCCGGGATGAGGGTTCCATGGCCCTGGATTAAAGCCAGTCATCCGGTCAGGGGGCATGGGTGTTTCCGGTTGGGACCGAGAGGGGGGCACCCCTTAGAGCGCGCGTATAGAAATTTGATCCCATGCTACGCGAGGTTGTAGCCTCCCCGTCTCAAGGTTTTTCTTGAACGTTGCCGAGGGTGATTCCTGGCTTCGGAATGTTGAATGGGTGTGTACCGGTTAGATGTGTTTCTTCCAAAACACCGTAAACGGAACTAGTCCCCGTGACTACTGAAATCCGTTGGCTGTGGTTAAAGTACAAACTCTGCAGAGTCAAATCCTTCCGAGTCATCGTATCCAAGGTCAACTATCGTGATCAGTGTATCCATATCTATGTCAAGTCCTCGTGGTATTATCCCCGGTAACCAAACTTGAGTGGTAAACTTGGTCAAACATTTTTCCTAAGGATGGACTAACCCCTGTTATTTACCTCATACTTGATTATTCCTTTGTTATGATTTAAATTCTTGAGCTACTAAGGTATTAAGTTATGAAGCCCTTTATGTGATGTCGCTCAGACGTCCGACTATGGCACTCTTGTTATTTACTCTTGATATAAGCCCTTTATGTGATGTCGCTCAGACGTCCGACTGTGGCACTCTTGTTATTTACTCTTGATATAAGCCCTTTATGTGATGTCGCTCAGACGTCCGACTGTGGCACTCTTGTTATTTACTCTTCATATAAGCCCTTTATGTGATGTCGCTCAGACGTCCGACTGTGGCACTCTTGTTATTTACTCTTCATATAAGCCCTTTATGTGATGTCGCTCAGACGTCCGACTGTGGCATTTTGGTTATTTACTTTTGATATAAGCCCTTTATGCGATGTCGCTCAGACGTCCGACTGTGGCATGCACTATCTTTTATTTTCTATTATAAGCCCTTTATGTGGTGTCGCCCTGACGCCCGACCGCGGCATTGTTATTCTTGCATTTTCCTCTCGAGGAGTCATTCAGACCCTCGTTTGGCACCCGGTATTTATTTTGGGATTTCGGGAGGACTACCGCCCGACTTCTCTTTTATTTCCCATGCAGTATTATCTCCATGTCTGAGTGCACTTGTTAACCTGTTCAAATGCATCATGTTTACATTTGTTATATCTTATGTCCGAACTGTCTTGCGAGTACTTTCATAGTACTCACCTGGCTTGTTGATTTGGCCAGATGTTGACGAAGGCGACCTCTTGGATGAAGAGTTTGATAGTGAGTCCGACGCCTAGAGGAATCCCAGTCAGTCCCGTGCGATCCTGGATATTGGTCACTTGTATTATATACGCTTCCGCCACCCGCAATAAAACTCCTCGAGCTTCACCCCGACGCTCGAAGAGCTATATTTTTTTTAGGAATCATATCACCCGCTCCGCTGTGATATTTCCACCACCGTTGTTATCGTGAGTTAGTAGTTATGCCACCATATCCGCCGTTATGTTTTATCAGCGTACATGTAATAAATTGTTGAGCAGTCTCCGCTCAACCTTGTATTATATTCAGTACTCCTGGTATTTTTCTTTTGTGACCAAGATATTGTCTACCAGTGAGAAGGATTTCTTCTTTACTGGTCCGTAAAAGGGATTGGTCTCTCAATAAATATTTTATTGAAAAACCGGTCGTGATAGTGACGTCCGAGATCTCATCCGGGACTCCGAACAACATTCGGTAACTGCATACTATTTCCCATAACAACTCTAGCGTCACTGAACCTTAAGTGTGTAGACCCTACGGGTTCGGGAATCATGCAGACATGACCGAGACATCTCTCCGGCCAATAACCAACAGCGGGATCTGGATACCCATGTTGGCTCCCACATGTTCCACGATGATCTCATCAGATGAACCATGATGTCGGGGATTCAATCAATCCCGTACACAATTCCCTTTGTCTACCGGTATGATACTTGCCCAAGATTCGACCGTCGGTATCCCTATACCTTGTTCAATCTCGTTACCGGCAAGTCTCTTTACTCGTTCCGTAACACATCATCCCGTGATCAACTCCTTAGTCACATTGAGCTCATTATGATGATGTCTTACCGAGTGGGCCCAGAGATACCTCTCCGTCACATGGAGTGACAAATCCCAGTCTCGATTCGTGCCAACTCAACAGACACTTTCGGAGACACCCGTAGTGTGCCTTTATAGCCACCTAGTTACGTTGTGATGTTTGGCACAAACAAAGCATTCCTACGGTATCCGGGAGTTGCACAATCTCACGGTCTAAGGAAATGATACTTGACATTAGAAAAGCTTTAGCAGACAAACTACACGATCTTCTGCTATGCTTAGGATTGGGTCTTGTCCATCACATCATTCTCCTAATGATGTGACCCCGTTATCAACGACATCCAATGTCCATGGTCAGGAAACCGTAACCATCTATTGATCAACGAGCTAGTCAACTAGAGGCTCACTAGGGACATGTTATGGTCTATGTATTCACACATGTATTATGATTTCCGGATAACACAATTACAGCATGAACAATAGACAATTATCATGAACAAGTAAATATAGTAATAACTATTTTATTATTGCCTCTAGGGCATATTCCCAACACCAAAATGACCCTGAAAACGCACACACTCTCGGAGGGGTCCGGGCACCCGGGGTAAAGGGGTCCGGGCACCCGGACCGGTCAGAGGCCAGCGCAAGGAGGAGGCCGGGCACCCGGGGGTTGACCACCCGGGCACCTGGGGCGGCCAGGCGGGCCGCTGAAGGGGGCCAGGCCGGGCAACCGGGGATGAAGGTCCGGGCACCCGGGGGCGCTCTGGGCCGGCGCGGGAGGTGGCCCGGGCACCCAGGGCTGCGGGGCCGGGCCCCTGGGGCTCAACCGGCTAGGCACCCTGGGCCGGCTGGGGGCGACGCCCAGGCTGCGGCCGGGCACCCGGTGCCGAAGAGCCTAGGCACCCGGGGTGTCCAGGGAGCTCCGACTCCTCTCGTTCTTCTCTCTTCTTTCCTTCTCCTTCTTCTTGTGTGTCCGGGTCTTCGTCCTCCGTAGGTCTCCGGTGAACTTGGTGATTCCTCTGTGCTTCATCGTGACGATATCCGAAGTACCTAAGAATGCACAACGCATCTCTTTGAGGTATAATCCCATTCTAAAGTGAATCCGAACGAAACTCGGAGAGGAAAGAATTAACCTCGGTTTCGACGGTGCGTGCGTGAGCTCTTGTTGTAGGTCCTTTCCGTGCTTGCGGTGGTGGTGTGACATCCATGGTGATGGTCGAGGGATGCTCCGCATCATCTCCCCCCCCCTTGGGAGAGATCCGTCCATGGATCGTGATCTTCATCACCATGGGAAAGAGAAGGCGTTGTCGTGTAGAAGTGGACAACCACCAAGCACTTGTCATGCGGAAGCTCAAAATGGCCACTCTCCAATGCCGCACCATCTTGTGATTCCTTCAAAAGGAGCAAGTACAACAAACACTTGGAAAAACAAATGCGGTTAGCGTTAGAGCAAAACCACGCATTCAAGAGGTGATTCACCAAACAAGTGTCGTCATCAAGCATAGCATAAGGTGTGACAAGGGATTGTGACATGTCATGTAAGCACATAAATTGAGCAAAATCAAGGACATCATGGAAACAAGCATGTAAATGTGAGGTAGAGATGCAAATATGTGTGACAAGAGAATAAGCATGTACCTCCACTTCATAGCAAGCATGCATAAGACTCTCAATGAACGGTCTATGGTAGGCATAAGAGTCATTCACAACACCAAATGAAATGAAATGTCTAAACACATGGGGCAAGTGCAAGACAATCCAAGCATAATGTGCATATGGTGTGGTGAAGAAAGTGTGGCACTCAACACAATGGAAAGAGCAATTGTTCATCATGTGTGAGGCAATCAAGTGAAGCAAGTGACAAGCAATGGGACATGGCATGTGAAGTAATGACATTGTTGCAACCAAACATATGATAGGAGCAAGTAATCCGAGAATTGGATGCAACATGAGAAAGCATAGAAATCACATCGTGCAAACTAGTGGAGCGAAGATGCAACACACTAGAGGAAATCATGGCAATCGTGTCATGTGAGCAAATAATAAGCATAGACAATGCACATGACATATCGCGAGCATTAGCACAAAGCAATATCATAGTATCATCATAGGGATTGGTCACAGATGAAACATGGCAAGAACAAGCAATATCTCCACCAAGCATGCAAATACACATACAAGTATGAGCATCAATCATCATGTGTAATGCTAAGCATGGGTCACAAATGCATGGCCAAGGCATAGGAAAGAGCATATCATGTAAAGTGAACATGGCAATATGGGCATATACTATGTAATGGACAATAACCCATAGCCAAGTGAGAGCCATGTAGAAGAAATGCGCGAAGTCTTTGCGCGAAGAGAGCGGTGGGAAAGACAATCCATGCTCTCTAGAGCTCGTTTTGTCAACTCATGGGATTGTGAGGTTGACAAGTATTCATGGGTACCTACACAAAAGAGACACAAACCAAAGAAATTGTGTGTGTGGTAAATGTACACATCATCCATCATGATGTGTATGTGCATGTGTGAGTTAGCACAAGATAAGCATCGCTCAAAGAAATTTGATGCATGGTATAAGAACATGTCATCCATCATGAAAGAATAGTTGTTAAGTATGACACGATGGGGACACAAATTGAGAATGCAAGTATATGGCACATCACTAGCATGTTTATTCATGGGGAGCATATGGTGCAGACAAGTAGTGGGATCATGCAAAGAATGGGATGAATCAAAATATCCTAACATGTATGAGGAAACTATGGGTGTCTCCTCATGAGCAATAGTGTAAACATCACATGGAGAATATTGACAACATCCAAAACAATGTATATCGGAAGCTAGGTGGTCATGGCATGGCATATAAGATAAATGGTGCGAAGGGAGCATATCCATATCATCACAAGAAAAACAAATGCCAATAACTATGGGCTTGTCATCTATGCCATATGTGCAAATTGGGTTTATGTTGATGGCATATCCATAGTCACTACGATGAGATTGCAAATATGACATATTGTTGATCTCATGCATAGCATATGAAAAGTCAAGCGGATTGTCAAACATGATGTGACCAAGAGAATTATCACAAGAAATCCTATGTAACATGGCATCACAACTAATAGACTCCACATGGCAATCATCAAACTCATCATAAATGGGTAAATCATCGCATGGGGAAATCACACTAGCATGAAGCATGACAATAGGTGGATCAACATCATGAAAGCAATCAATGTCAAGAATGTCCACTAGTGGGACTAGAGCATCACCTTCACCTATGTTACCTTGTTCATTCCACTCAAGTGATGTAGGTGAGGTGGCAAAGACCAAATGATGGTCATCATCTTCATCTTGATGGAACCATGTGGGAGGTGCATCATATTCCACCATGGCCATCGTCTTGTCCAAGGGAAGGACGAAGTCGTCAAGGATCGGCGCGTCATCATATATGGGACCTAGCACCAAATGAGAAGACACAATAGAGGTAGAGGTCAAGTTGTTAGAAATGCAAATGGCCTCACGTGCCCTATCAACTTCCTCACTCGCTCTATGTGGTGGTGGCTCACTCACTCCCTCAAGGTAGGTGCACTCAATGTCACATATGGTGGGGTCACTCATCTCACTCAAGTGGTGGGGGTTGTGGCTCTCCTCACATGGGAATTGTGGCAACTCATCATATATGGGGCTCGTGGTGAAGTCACTCTCACTCTCAATATGGTGGCACAAGTCACTCAACTCATCATACGTCGCCGTGGTCGAAGGGAAAATCCCATGCTCAACCATCTCATAGTCGTCGTCGTGGATGAAGGCCGAAGATGGCACATCATCACTCTCGTCATGGATGAAGGCCGAAGATGGCACATCATCGCTCTCCTCCATGACCGAAGGGAAAGTCCCATGCCCGAACATCTCTTCACTATCACCGTGGAGGAAGGCCGATGTAGGTGTACTCGTCGAAGGTAGGCAAAGATGCCATACGTCCAAAGGCGAAGATGCCTTGATGACACTTGGCGAAGATGCCGAAGTGGTCGTAGTAGTCGTAGTGCTGTCTTGGTGGTGCTTGTCTCGCGGTCTTCTCTTGTGCTCATTAAGTTGTGCCGTAGCTTGATGTATTTCTTTTTGGGACTTGTAGGTGTACGCATCGCGAGCATCTTCATCTTGATGGTGTTGTAGTGCTTGAGCTCGATGATGTTCCGAAGATTGGCCACTTGAGTGTCGCCGCCTTGAAGATGACGAAGGGGAAGAATACTTGTAGTTGGCCACCATGTCTCGTACTTGATCCCTTTATTCGGCCAACTTGGTGTCGAGGTAGTCCCTTATCCTTTCTTTGTTTTGGCGAATGTCGATGGCGAGTCGCTCAATGCCTTGCATTGCTCGTTGTAGTCCGAAGATGGACATTTTGGTGGTGTAGTTGTTCGCGTTGTCGTTGTCGTGGAAGACCGGAGATGAAATGCCTTGCGTATCCATCACAAGACTCGAGCAAATGTGAGTGGTAGAAAGGAAAGAACTAGACCAATGTACCTTATCCAATGTTGAAGATGGATCAATGATCACTCAATAATGTAACAAGGAAATAGCACAATTGGTACCGGATCTTGTCAATTCTCACACCTACACATGTAAGGCTTATGGTGGAGCTCGGTGAGGATAGTGGCACAAAAATTTGATGCAAAATGTTAGCAAGAGTCAATAATGTTGGAAAAGATTCACAAATTCGTGAGTGAAACAAGTAGACCAATAGCAATATGTGGCACACGGAAACACACACACGGATAGATAAATGGGGTCGTGCAACCAAGGAGTGAGCACAAAATGTGGAATCCACGGAAAACGCTCATGTTGCACAACTCAAGAGAGACGCTAGAACGATTGCTCAATAGGCGGATACGACACTTGTGCACAACCTATAAGATGCAAAATGGATAAACTTTCTATCCCAAGTATGCTATGTGTATGATGTTCCCGGTGTTCTGCACACGATGATCCAAGATGATCAATATGGTAGTATGGTATGCAATGTGGCGATGCTATGGCTCTTGCTTACAAGCTCTTTGCTCTGTTTTCCTTTTTTCTTAAAAGCTTATTCTCTCTTTTTTTATATGGCCACTATGCGACATGCACAAACCAAGATAGCAATTTTGTATATGCGGGAACAATCTTGTGACACAAGTGATGATATGATGATACCAATATGATATGGTATGTATGCAATGGAAGGTAAGGATCACTAATGTGCACAAGTAACGTTGCCGGCAATACTCAAAGGCTAGTCTCGATAGGCAAGTGACGCAAAATGGGCTAAGGGGTTAACAATGTAAAGGCAAGAATGTACAATGATGGGATACCACGATACCAAGATGATATAGAGGTTACCGTTCTTGCTTACGGTTAGGGTGTGAAAATGGTGAAGTGGTCGATGTCGAAGATGACCTCATGGTGATGATGAGTGGCAGTGTTCTTGATGTAGATACCAAGATGATGTAGACTCGTCCCTAAGTAGCTGAAACACCTTAGGAAACGGTAAAAACCGCAAACTCAAAATCTCAAAGGAAAATGTCAAATGGTGGTAGCGGAATGCGATGGTGGTTCCGGAGTTAGCAATGCGGAAGTGGTGGTGGTGGTTGATGACGAAGCAACCGTCCCTAAGTATCCGAAACACCTTAGGAGACACAAATCACCACTCAAGCAACCACAAGTGCTATACGGAGCAAAAATTGGGTTAGGTTGCGGAAAGCTATGGTGGTTTGGCGGATCATATGGTGGATGGCCTATGCAAAGATGCCAAAATGCCAAAACAATTATGGAGTCAAATGATGTTGGAACGTATCTAGATGGATGGGGGTGTCAATAGCTACTCAACGAGCTAAAGAACGTCAAAATCGGACTCCGGGAGCGAAAGTTATGGCCGAAATGGTGAATGTTGGTGGGCTGATTCGGGGGGTGCGAGTGCCCAGGGTTTGGGGGTGCGGGCACCCGGGGTGGTCAGCGAGGTTGGGCTGAAGAAGAGGCCCGGCGGTACGGGTGCCCGGGGGCAAGAGGTGCGGGCAGCCGGGTTGGTCCGGGGCAAACAGCCCGGGGTGCGGGTGCCCGGGGGCTCGGGGTGCGGGCACCCGGGGTGGTCAACGGAGATGCGCGGGGGGTCCGGGTGCCCGGGGGTGTCGGATTTGGGCGGAAAATCGTGGAGAAATGGAAGAAAATGGTGGATTTCGTGGAGGGAAAGGTGGAGATGGATGGGGGAAGGCTAGATCCACTTGAAACCAACCAAATCCATGGATCAAATCCAACAAAACCTCATCAAAGCAACAAATCACAAAAAAAAATTGGGGCTATTTTTGGTGGGGCATTTTCGACTTTAGGACAAAATCACACAAAACAAGGCTAGAAAACGGTGGGGGGGACTCCAAATTCGTGATAAACGTGGCTCATGATACCAAGAGTTGTAGGGTGGAACCCTAGATGGAGATCTTTCATGAATTGGAGGGGAAATCCCCAAGAACACGAAGAACACAAGAGAGGGGAAACACTCAAATTGACTAGATCCAATCACACATATGCTAGATCCAAGAACATACAAGAGTTCACAATGATTCAAAGACAACAAAGGAAAGATACAAGGTACTAGTTCATCCCAATCCTATGAGGAATGAGGTCTTGAAGGGGGCCACCCATGAGGGGGTCTTGAGGTTGGTCACTCCAAGAGGAGGTCTTGATCTCCTAGTGGAGTGGATCCCTGGAGCAAAGCTCACATATGTCTATCATATACTTTGCTATCCTCTAAATGAGATAGGTGGGAGGTACTTACAGTCTAGGGACGAAATAAGAGGGAGAGGGGGATACAAAGGTCCAAAATGACCCTAAAAACGCACACACTCTCAGAGGGGTCCGGGCACCCGGGGTAAAGGGGTCCGGGCACCCGGACCGGTCAGAGGCCAGAGCAAGGAGGAGGTCGGGCACCCGGGGGTTGACCACCCAGGCACCCGGGGTGGTGGCTGGCTCCAGGCGGGGTGGGCCGGGCACCTGGGGCCGAACAGCCGGGCACCCGGGGCGGCCAGGCGGGCGGCTAAAGGGGGCCAGGCCAGGCACCCGGGGGTGAAGGTCCGGGCACCCGGGGGCGCGCTGGGCTGGCACGGGAGGTGGCCCGGGCACCCGGGGCTGCAGGGCCAGGCACCCGGAGTGGGCTGGGCATGCGGCTGGAAGTGGCCCGGGCCCCCGGGGCTCAACCGGCCGGGCACCCGGCGCCGGCTGGGGGCGACGCCCAGGCTGCGGCCGGGCACCCGGTGCCGAAGAGCCCGGGCACCCAGGGTGTCTAGGGAGCTCCGACTCCTCTCGTTCTTCTCGCTTCTTTCCTTCTCCTTCTTCTTGTGTGTCCGGGTCTTCGTCCTCCCTAGGTCTCCGGTGAACTTGGTGATTCCTCTGTGCTTCATCGTGACGATATCCGAAGTACCTAAGAATGCACAATGCATCTCTTTGAGGTAGAATCCCATTCTCAAGTGAATCCGGATGAAACTCGGAGAGGAAAGAATTAACCTCGGTTTCGACGGTGCGTGCGCGAGCTCTTGTTGTAGGTCCTTTCCGTGCTTGCGGTGGTGGTGTGACATCCATGGTGATGGTCGAGGGATGCTCCGCATCACATATCCTTAGTCCTTTTCAGGTATTTCAGGATGTTCTTGACCGCTGTCCAGTGATCCACTCCTGTATTACTTTGGTACCTCCCTGCTAAGCTAATAGCAAGGCACACATCAGGTCTGGTACACAGCATTGCATACATGATAGAGCCTATGGCTGAAGCATAGGGAACATCTTTCATTTTCTCTCTATCTTCTGCAGTGGTCGGGCATTGAGTCTGACTCAATTTCACACCTTGTAACACAGGCAAGAACCCTTTCTTTGCTTGATCCATTTTGAACTTTTTCCAAACTTTGTCAAGGTATGTGCTTTGTGAAAGTCCTATCAAGTGTCTTGATCTATCTCTATAGATCTTGATGCCCAATATGTAAGCAGCTTCACCGAGGTTTTTCATTAAAAAACTCTTATTCAAGTATCCTTTTATGCTATCCAGAAATTCTAATTTCCAATCAGTAATATGTCATCCACATATAATATTAGAAATGCTACAGAGCTCCCACTCACTTTCTTGTAAATACAGGCTTCTCCAAAAGTATGTATAAAACCATATGCTTTGATCACACTATCAAAACGTTTATTCCAACTCCGAGAGGCTTGCACCAGTCCATAAATGGATCGCTCAAGCTTGCATACTTTGTTAGCTCCCTTTGGATCGACAAAACCTTCCGGTTGCATCATATACAACTCTTCTTCCAGAAATCCATTCAGGAATGCAGTTTTGACATCCATTTGCCAAATTTCATAATCATAAAATGCGGCAATTGCTAACATGATTCGGACAGACTTAAGCATCGCTACGGGTGAGAAAGTCTCATCATAGTCAACTCCTTGAACTTGTCGAAAACCTTTTGCAACAAGTCGAGCTTTGTAGACAGTAACATTACCGTTAGCGTCAGTCTTCTTCTTGAAGATCCATTTATTCTCTATGGCTTGCCGATCAACGGGCAAGTCAACCAAAGTCCACACTTTGTTCTCATACATGGATCCCATCTCAGATTTCATGGCCTCAAGCCATTTTGTGGAATCTGGGCTCACCATCGCTTCTTCATAGTTCGTAGGTTTGCCTTGGTCAAGTAACATGACCTCCAGAATAGGATTACTGTACCACTCTGGTGTGGATCTTACTCTGGTTGGCCTACGAGGTTCGGTAGTAACTTGATCTGAAGTTATATGATCATCATCATCAGCTTCCTCACTAATTGGTGTAGGAGTCACAAAAACAGATTTTTGTGATGAAGTACTTTCCAATAAGGGAGCAGGTACAGTTACCTCATCAAGTTCTACTTTCCTCCCACTCACTTCTTTCGAGAGAAACTCCTTCTCTAGAAAGGATCCATTCTTAGCAACGAGTGTCTTGCCTTTGGATCTGTGATAGAAGGTGTACCCAACAGTTTCCTTTGGGTATCCTATGAAGACACATTTCTCCGATTTGGGTTCGAGCTTATTAGGTTGATGCTTTTTCACATAAGCATCGCAGCCCCAAACTTTAAGAAACGACAACTTTGGTTTCTTGCCAAACCACAGTTCATAAGGTGTCGTCTCAACGGATTTCGATGGTGCCCTATTTAACGTGAATGCAGCCGTCTCTAAAGCATAACCCCAAAACAATAGCGGTAAGTCAGTAAGAGACATCATAGATCGCACCATATCTAGTAAAGTACGATTACGACGTTCGGACACACCATTACGCTATGGTGTCCCGGGTGGCGTGAGTTGCGAAACTATTCCGCATTGTTTCAAATGTAGACCAGACTCGTAACTCAAATATTCTCCTCCACGATCAGATCGTAGAAACTTTATTTTCTTGTTACGATGATTTTCCACTTCACTCTGAAATTCTTTGAACTTTTTATATGTTTCAGACTATGTTTTATTAATAAGATATACCCATATCTGCTCAAATCATCTGTGAAGGTGAGAAAATAATGATACCCGCCGCGAGCCTCAATATTCATCGGACCACATACATCAGTATGTATGATCTCCAACAAATCTGTTGCTCGCTCCATTGTTCCGGAGAACAGCATTTTAGTCATCTTGCCCATAAGGCATGGTTTGCAAGTACCAAGTGATTCATAATCAAGTGATTCCAAAAGTCCATCAGTATGGAGTTTCTTCATGCGCTTTACACCAATATGACCCAAACGGCAGTGCCACAAATAAGTTGCACTATCATTATCAACTCTGCATCTTTTGGCTTCAACATTATGAATATGTGTATCACTACTATCAAGATTCAACAAAAATAGACCACTCTTCAAGGGTGCCTGACCATAAAAGATATTACTCATATAAATAGAACAACCATTATTCTCAGATTTAAATGAATAACCATCTCGCATTAAACAAGATCCAGATATAATGTTCATGCTCAACGCTGGCACCAAATAACAATTATTTAGGTCTAATACTAATCCCGAAGGTAGATGTAGAGGTAGCGTGCCGACGGCGATCACATCGACTTTGGAACCATTTCCCACGTGCATCGTCACCTCGTCCTTAGCTAGTCTTCGCTTAATCCGTAGTCCCTGTTTCGAGTTGCAAATATTAGCAACAGAACCAGTATCAAATACCCAGGTGCTACTGCGAGCTCTAGTAAGGTACACATCAATAACATGTATATCACATATACCTTTGTTCACCTTGCCATCCTTCTTATCTGCCAAATACTTGGGGCAGTTCCGCTTCCAGTGACCAGTCTGCTTGCAGTAGAAGCACTCAGTCTCAGGCTTAGGTCCAGACTTGGGTTTCTTCTCTTGAGCAGCAACTTGTTTGCCGTTCTTCTTGAAGTTCCCCTTCTTCTTCCCTTTACCCTTTTTCTTGAAACTGGTGGTCTTGTTAACTATCAACACTTGATGCTCCTTCTTGATTTCTACCTCCGCAGCCTTCAGCATTGTGAAGAGCTCGGGAATTGTCTTATCCATCCCTTGCATATTATAGTTCATCACGAAGCTCTTGTAGCTTGGTGGCAGTGATTGAAGAATTCTGTCAATGACACTATCATCTGGAAGATTAACTCCCAATTGAATCAAGTGATTGCAGTACCCAGACATTCTGAGTATATGTTCACTGACAGAACTATTCTCCTCCATTTTGTAGCTGTAGAACTTATTGGAGACTTCATATCTCTCAATCCGGGCATTTGCTTGAAATATTAACTTCAACTCATGGAACATCTCATATGCTCCATGACGTTCAAAACGTCGTTGAAGTCCCGTTTCTAAGCCGAAAAGCATGGCACACTGAACTATCGAGTAGTCATCAACACGCGACTGCCAGGCATTCACAATGTCTGCAGTTGCCGGCGCAGCTAGTACACCTAGCGGTGCTTCCAGGATGTAATGCTCTGTGCAGCAATGACGATAACCCTCAAGTTACGGACCCAGTCCGTGTAATTGCTACCATCATCTTTCAACTTTGCTTTCTCAAGGAACGCATTAAAATTTAACGGAACAACAGCACGGGCCATCTATCTACAACAACATAGACAAGCAAAATACTATCAGGTACTAAGTTCATGGTAAATTTAAGTTCAATTAATCATATTACTTAAGAACTCCCACTTAGATAGATATCCCTCTAATCATCTAAGTGATCACGTGATCCAAATCAACTAAACCATGTCCGATCATCACGTGAGATGGAGTAGTTTTCAATGGTGAACATCACTATGTTGATCATATCTACTATATGATTCACGCTCGACCTTTTGGTCTCAGTGTTCCGAGGCCATATCTACATATGCTAGGCTCGTCAAGTTTTACCCGAGTATTCCGCGTGTGCAAAACTGGCTTGCACCCGTTGTAGATGAACGTAGAGCTTATCACACCCGATCATCACGTGGTGTCTCGGCACGACGAACTTTGGCAATGGTGCATACTCAGGGAGAACACTTTAATCTTGAAATTTAGTGAGAGTTCATCTTATAATGCTACCGTCAATCAAAGCAAAATAAGATGCATAAAAGATAAACATCACATGCAATCAATATAAGTGATATGATATGGCCATCATCATCTTGTGCTTGTGATCTCCATCTCCGAAGCACCGTCATGATCACCATCGTCACCGGCGTGACACCTTGATCTCCATCGTAGCATCGTTGTCGTCTCACCAACTTTTGCTTCAACGACTATCGCTACCACTTAGTGATAAAGTAAAGCATTACAGGGCGATTGCATTGCATACAATAAAGCGACAACCATATGGCTCCTGCCAGTTGCCGATAACTCGGTTACAAAACATGATCATCTCATACAATAAAATATAGCATCATGTCTTGACCATATCACATCACAACATGCCCTGAAAAAACAAGTAAGACGTCCTCTACTTTGTTGTTGCAAGTTTTACGTGGCTGCTACGGGCTGAGCAAGAACCGTTCTTACCTACGCATCAAAACCACAACGATAGTTTGTCAAGTTAGTGCTGTTTTAACCTTCTCAAGGACCGGGCGTAGCCACACTCGGTTCAACTAAAGTTGGAGAAACTGACACGCGCCAGCCACCTATGTGCAAAGCACGTCGGTAGAACCAGTCTCGCGTACGCATACGCGTAATGTCGGTCCAGGCCGCTTCATCCAACAATACCGCTGAACCAAAGTATGACATGCTGGTAAGCAGTATGACTTGTATCGCCCACAACTCACTTGTGTTCTACTCGTGCATATAACATCTACTCATAAAACCAGGCTCGGATGCCACTGTTGGGGAACGTAGTAATTTCAAAAAAATTCCAACGCACACACAGGATCATGGTGATGCATAGCAACGAGAGGGGAGATTGTTGTCCACGTACCCTCGTAGACCGAAAGCGGAAGCGTTAGCACAACGCGGTTGATGTAGTTGTACGTCTTCACGATCCGACCGATCCAAGTACCGAACGTACGGCACCTCCGAGTTCAGCACACGTTCAGCTCGATGACGTCCTGCGAACTCCGATCCAGCAGAGCTTCACGGGAGAGTTCCGTCAGCACGACGGTGTGATGACGGTGATGATGTTGCTACCGACGCAGGGCTTCGCCTAAGCACCGCTACGATATGACCGAGGTGGAATATGGTGGAGGGGGGCACCGCACACGGCTAGGAGGGATCAACAGATAAACTTGTGTCTAGAGGTGCCCCCTGCCCCCGTATATAAAGGAGCAAGGGGGAGGCCGGCCGGCCCCTTGTGGGCGCGCCAGGAGGAGGGGGGAGTCCTCCTCCTAGTAGGAGTAGGACTCCTCTTTCCTAGTCCAACTAGGAAGAGGGAAGGGGGAAGGAAACAGAGGGAGAGGGAGAGGGAAAGAGGGGCCGCGCCCCCCTCCCCTAGTCCAATTCGGACTCCTCATGGGAGGGGGCATGCCACCTCCTAGGCTGCTGCCCTCTCTCTCCCCTCAGGCCCACTAAGGACCAATACTTCCCCGGGGGGTTCCGGTAACCCTCCGGCACTCCGGTTTTCTCCGAAATCACCCGGAACACTTCCGGTGTTTGAATATAGTCGTCCAATATATCAATCTTTACGTCTCGACCATTTCAAGACTCATCGTCATGTCCGTGATCATATCCGGGACTCTGAACTACCTTCGGTACATCAAAACACAAAAACTCATAATAAGGATCGTCACCGAACTTTAAGCGTGCGGACCCTACGGGTTCGAGAACTATGTAGACATGACCGAGACACGTCTCCGGTCAATAACCAATAGCGGAACCTGGATGCTCATATTGGCTCCTACATATTCTACGAAGATCTTTATCGGTCAAACCGCGTAACAACATACGTTGTTCCCTTTGTCATCGGTATGTTACTTGCCCAAGATTCGATCATCGGTATCTCAATACCTAGTTCAATCTCGTTACAGGCAAGTCTCTTTACTCGTTCCGTAATGCATCATCCCACAACTAACTCATTAGTCACATTGCTTGCAAGGCTTATAGTGATGTGCATTACCGAGAGGGCCCAGAGATACCTCTTCGACAATCGGAGTGACAAATCCTAATCTCGAAATACGCCAACTCAACAAGTACCATCGGAGACACCTGTAGAGCACCTTTATAATCACCCAGTTATGTTGTGATGTTTGGTAGCACACAAAGTGTTCCTCCGGTAAACGGGAGTTGCATAATCTCATAGTCATAGGAACATGTATAAGTCATGAAGAAAGCAATAGCAACATACTAAACGATCAAGTGCTAAGCTAACGGAATGGGTCAAGTCAATCACATCATTCTCCTAATGATGTGATCCCGTTAATCAAATGACAACTCATGTCCATGGCTAGGAAACTCAACCATCTTCGATTAACAAGCTAGTCAAGTAGAGGCATACTAGTGACACTATATTTGTCTATGTATTCACAGATGTATTATGTTTCCGGTTAATACAATTCTAGCATGAATAATAAACATTTATAATGATATGAGGAAATAAATAATAACTTTATTATTGCCTCTAGGGCATATTTCCGTCATAGGGATCTCTGGCATATGTGGTGCCCACTCATATGCAACTGGGCGGTTGAGCTTCACCTACCACATCGGGTGTTCCGCCAGTTTGGTTTGTTCCAGCCACACCCGTCGGAGTGGGAGGACACGGACAAGTTGCTACACGCGTAAGATATAATTAACCTTGAGCACTTAGCGGCTTCTCGGCCTCATCAATGGTGGTAATATTATGTTTCTAACTTGCAGGTTGGATAGGAAAAAGCAGCGGAAGATCAAGGATTGGGCCAAGCATCACAGGAAGTAAGTCGTACAGTTCGCGCTTAGTGTGGAGCAAGCTAGGGCTGGAAAACGAGCCCAGCTTCATGAGCACTGCCCGATCGCGTTCAACAACTATCTCACATGGTTTCTTGCAAGTACCTGTGTGGAGGTATGCAAGCCGGCGTATGCTGAGGAGATTTTGGAAGATCCCACCGTTTTTGATGAGCTAGCCCAGCACCAGTACAACGCATTAGTTAGGAAAGGCAATTCAGTGATCCCTTCAGCCCCAATGATGAACTTTGTGGTATTTGCCCTTTTTGCTTTTCCATTTGAATTATTCAGATCTTCGCTTGCCTAACACGTTAATGCCGTTTCTGTTCATAGCGTGCCCAGATCAAGAAAGCAACTAATGAGACCGAGACTATTCTGGAAACAACCCCGGCTGGCAAAAGCGATGGGGAAGGTGCACTTCGAGCATTCATTAAGGTTCACATCTCCTTCAAACTAGCACTTAACATGTGTTGCTACGTTCGATATCTCATTCACTTGTACATGTTGCAGCGCCAGGGCCAAAAGTTAAGGCGGCTATCAAACCTTTTCGGTTGTCGTGACCCCGAGTATGTATCACCAGAACGGTCTAGGTCGGCGACACCATCAGATCCCACTTCGGGCCAGGGCCATGGTGATCCTTTGGAGGATGAGGATGTGGGTGTGGTCACCCAAGAGGTATGGCATGAGCATATATCCAATTGTTGATGCATTGCTAACTATATCCTCACACACGGTCTTTCCATATCTTTTGTTGATGCATAGGTTGCTGATGATATGACCTTGGGGACGTACCAGGTTCGGTCTGCATACGAGTTAAAGCCTAGGAAGGGAATCAACAAATACACACCTGAAGACTTCACCCAAAGAGGCAAAAGGACGGTCGACATCTCGCGGGTGGCGGCTTTGGATGACTATTTGGATGACGATGTGGATGACGTGGAGGAACCAGAGCCGAAGCCGGAGCCGGAGCGGGTTGCTCTTCCTAGGAAGGCGAAGAAGATAGCCAGCAAGGGGGGGGAGGAGCCAAAAAGCGCTCAAGTAACTAGTCATCGTCCTCTATTTGTAATGTTGAACTTGGAGTGGTGGTAGCTCTTAGTAATGTGGAACTTATTATGTCGTTGAACTTGGAGTGGTGGTAGCTCTATGTTAAACTTGAAGTTGTGGTAGCTCTTAGCCTAGCTCGCGGGCGTTGCACTATACAGTGTGGCGCCTCCCAGCTAGGCGCCACACAAACACTTAGCGAATTTTTTGGCCCAAACTGGAGGCAAACTTTCTTTTGCTCTCTGGATAGCTGGACACAGGCATGCAACGCCTAGCTCGGAGGCGTTGCACTGCTGAGTGTGACGCCTAGCTCTGAGGCGTTGCAAGCCTGTGTACATCTATCGAGAGAGCAACAGAAGCTTCTCTAGTTACAGACCTGTGCAATGCCTAGCTTGGAGGCGCCACACTGAGCAGTGCAACGCCTGGGAGCTAGGCGTTGCACTGCTCAGTGTGGCGCCTCCGAGGGCGTTGCACTGCTCAGTGTGGCGCCTCCGAGCTAGGCGTTGCACAGGTCTATAACTAGCAATGTTTCTGTTGCTCTCTGGACAGCTCTTCCCAGGCGTGCAACGCCTCAGAGCTAGGCGTCACACTGAGTAGTGCAACGCCTAGCTCTGAGGCGTTGCATTTGGACTTAGAGAATTTTTTGGCATATGCACACATAGTACGATGATGTGAAGTAGGATTGATACATAGCAAGCAAACAACTGTGAAGACAACACATGCACAAAGTACTTCACGACACATACTAGTTCATAACACATAGTACTTCAACTTGAGGAGTAGTTCATACAACCAAATTTAGGAGGAAATACATAGTACTTCACGACACATAGTAGTTCAGAACCAAATCGAGGAGGAGGCATAGTAGTTCATGACACATAGTAGTTCACAACCAAATCGAAGAGCATAGTTTAGAGGATAACAGGATCATCGTCCACAAGCAAGTTGAAGATGACATAGCTCTATTGCGTAGAGCAACGCCCCTTTCCCTTCTTCTTCTTCCTCTTCCTCCTCCCTTTTCCTTATGAGGTGAGCCCCCTTAACCACCCTCTCCATGAATATCTGATTCTCCCTCTCTCTCTTTTTTCAGCTGCAATTGCCCAAAGCTTCATGGTTCTTTCTTCAAAATCCTTTTGACGCTTCTTCTGTGCCTCCTCACATTTCCTCACCAACGCTTGCTCCCTAGCGCGCATCGCATTTCACGCTCTCTCTTTTTCCTTCCTCTTCTCCTCAAGCTCCTCTTCCTTCTTCTTCTTTAGCTTGGTTGCATCCTCCTCTTTAAGCTTCTTCGCAGCCTTCTCCCACCATCCCGCCATCTCATCTTCGCCATCCTCCTTCATTGTTGGTTTATTGGGTTGGGAAGCCGCCATACCTACAATTAGTGAAACATAATGGTTAGTAAAGACAATAAAAACAAATGGAAGAACATGTACAACAAGAACATATGAAAAACAAGAACATATGAAACATTATAGTTAGTGAGCAACATACGGAAATGGTCCATCGAGGTATCCAAATATTCCTCTATAACGACCTTGCCCTTGTCCATCACCACGGCCAAGTCCACCACCAAGACCAAGACCATCACCAAGGCCAAGACCTCACCACGGCCAACACCACCACCTCGAGCTCTACCACCACCATGGCCTAGACCACCACGTACCACGAGCTCTACCACCACCACGGCCTCTTGTAAGTCCTAGTTGCCAACTTCTTTGTTGCATAGATCCTCTTTGGCTAACACTTGGTTGGCTTGGCACTTGTTGCCTACCACTTGGTTGCCTTGGCACTTGTTGGCTACCACTTGGTTGCCTTGGCACTTGTCGGCTACCACTAGGTTGGCTACCACTTGGTTGCCTTGGCACTTCTTGGCTACCACGTGGTTGCCTTCGCACTTGTTGGCTACCTCTTGGTTGGCTTGGCACTTGTTGGCTACCACTTGGTTGGCTCCCTTGTGTAGCTCCTTGTTGGCTTGTGCTTGCATCATTTTTCTTGGACCTTTTCCTTGGTTTCGTACATTTTCTTTTGTTGTGGCCATGACCTTTGCACTCCCCACAACGGGAGCTCTCATGAGGCTCTTGGAATTGGTCGTTGCCCGGTTCGCGGCGGCTACCATGGCCCCATCCGTCCATGTCGCCTCTAAGACACTTTGTCTTACGTCTACCCCGTTTAACAACCTTCAACTCCGGATCCGGCCATAGTTGAACTCCATGGTACTCCGGCCATTGTGATTGGTCAAAGTATGGGTGAAAGCGGGGAGCCCATGTTTTCTTGACCGTCATGATTGAGAACTCCGACTCCCTCATGGTGCGTGGGTGACTGATGTCCACATTCTTAATGCGGCCGGTGGTATACAAGTGTGAGCATGGGAGATGAAGCAATAATGGCCTCCCGCAAGAGCAATCACATTGTGTTAACGACACCTTGAAAGCCCAACCTCCATGTTGGCGGCCATCGTTTGTGGTTCCTCCTGGCTCTTTCACTTCGTACTTCCACTCTTCGTTGTCATATAATATAGCTTCTTCTGAGTCCGCCTTCCGTGATTGAAATTCTAACCATTCATCAACCTTGGGTGGGAACTTGTACTTGTACTTGCGCGGGTTCTCACCCGCTATCTGTGCATCCGTTTCCATCGAGTACTTTAGAAAGTATGCATTCATCTTGTCAAATGTGTATTGAACTATTGTCGTCACGGGTAATCCACGTGCACCTTTGAGCACCCTATTGAAGCATTCGGCCATATTGCTTGTCAATTGACCGTATCTCCGGCCATCTTCATCAAAAGCACGTTCCCACTTGTTCCGGTATTGAATGTGCCTATTGAGAAAGTCTTGATCCCCGGGATCTAGTTTTTTGTGTGCGAGCAATTTGTTGTACAAAGTGGCGATCCACTTGTCAGAGAAAGCGAGACAACAATCTTGAAGATCATCGGCCAACTCCTTAAGGCCACATGCCCTATAGAAGTTTGAACAAAAGTGCCTCATGCACCATCGATGATGCAACGGAGCATGCCCGGGAATGTCAATCTCCACCGCATTAAGAATTCCTTAATGCCGATCTGATATGACACAAATTTCCCTTTGAGCGGGTAACACCTTCATCCTCAAAAGACGCAAAAACCACTCCCAGTTGTCATTGTTCTCCACCTCAACCAAAGCAAATGCTAATGGCAACACCCAGTTATTGGCATCACTTGCTATTGCAACCAACAAGGTGCCCTTGTATTGTCCGGTCAGAACGTGCCATCAATGGTGATGACCGGCCTATAGTGTTCGAAAGCCCTCACGCATTGCTCGAACGCCCAAAATGCACGGCCAAATACTCGAACTTTTCTTCCTTCATGAACCGTTGTTTGGTGCCCATGAGGCTCGACCACATGAACCATGCCCGGGTTTGTGGCGGCCATGGCTAACAACAACCTAGGGATTCGGTTGTATGCTTCCTCCCAAGTACCATACAACATCTTAAATGCGGCTTGCTTCGCCTTCCATGCCTTGCCGTACTTCACCTTGTAATAAAAGATGGCTTTCACAAGTTCAATGACATGTTGGACGCTCATTGTTGGAAGTGTGGATATTGAGTTGGAGAGCCTGTAAGCGATGAACTCGGACGTGAGTTGTCTATGGTCTTGGGACACAATCTTGCCATCCACCCTTTTGCCTCGGCACATGTGAGTTGGCACACAACTCACTACGTGCCAAGTGGGACCTCCTTTCCATGGTCTTGCACGCACAATCCACGGACATATTTCATCTTCACATGCACATGCAACCGTGTAGCGCACATTGACGTCCGAGTCCACCTTGTGTGGACGATAATGCGTAACCGAGTAGTTGTCGAGCCACATCTTCAATTCCAAGAAGGTTTCGAACTTAGACCCTTTAGCAATCCGGTTCTTGTCGTCTCCCAAATCACGGTGAGAGCTTGGCCTAACCCCAAGAGATATACATTGGCCACCATCTACCACGGCTTGATCCGCAAGACTAACATCCATGAACAAAGTAGTCCGATGATCCCGACCGAATACCTTCTCGAAAGCTTCGGCCTCCTTCACCGTGTCACTACAAAAAAAAGACACATCCGTGACATTTTGGGCCGAACGAATTTTTTTTCTGTCATACATATGACACTTCTATGACGATAATTGTGACAAAACCCGGTATCATCATAGATGTGGTGGGCTCCTACTTCTATGACAAAAATCATGACAGAAAATGGGCTTTTCGTCCTGGGCGGGCCGGAGACGCAGCTGCATGACATTCTTTGGGCCGTCCATGACGGAAAAAACCATGGTAGAAGCAAGGGGGAGGAAAATTTCGGGGAGTTCCCGGTTACGGTGGGAGGTCGGGGGCCGAGCGATGCGTGTTTCTCTCGTACATGTACGCGTGTGTGTGTGAGGCGTTGGCTCTAACTAAACCCGAGCAAGGCGTTGGGCTCTAACTGAACCCGAGCGATCGATCGATGGCTGTTAACTGAATTCGATCGAGCGATTCCTTCGCTACTGCTGCTAACGGAAGCCGATCGATTGGATGAACAGTGAGCGTTGCGGGGGGGGGGGGGGGGGGGGGGGGGTTGGATGAACAATGAGCGGTGGCGTTGCCTCTGGATGAACATGACCCCGTGGTGTGGAGGGCTGGATGAACAGTAGACGGTGGAGGGGTGCCCGTGGAGGGGTGGTTGAACAGGACCCCGTGGTGTGGAGGGCTGGATGAACAGTAGACGGTGGAGGGGTGCCCGTGGAGGGGTGGTTGAACAGGACCCCGTGGTGTGGAGGGCTGGATGAACAGTAGACGGTGGAGGGGTGGTTGAACAGTAGCCAGTGGAGTAGCGCGCGGTGGAGGCTGGATGAACAGGAGCCCGTGGAGGCTGGAGGAGGTCGACGGTAGCCCGTGGAGGCTGGAGGAGGTCGACGGTGCAGATGAACAGTATCCCGTGGAGTCCCGTTTTGCGGTACGCCACACCACTCCTGATCAACAGGACCCCCGTTTCGACCGTAGCGCTCCAACACAAGTCCGTTTCCTCCGTTTTGCGGTACGCCACACCCCTCCCGATCAACAGGACCCCCGTTTCGACCGTAGGAGGTCCGTTTCCTCCGTTTTGTGGTACGCCAGACCCCTCCCGATGAACAGGATCCCGTTTCGAACATGGCCAGTCGAACACAAGGCCGTTTCCTCCGTTTTGCGGTACGCCAGGCCTCGTTTCCATCACTTGTTCTTTCCAAGCCCTCCCGATGAACACGACCACGCATTCCGTTCCGACCCAGCGGGTTGGCTCCCACACGTTCCGTTGCCTCTCGATGAACACGACGCATTCCATTGCCTCCCCATGAACACGACGCATTCCATTGCCTCCCCATGAACACGACGACGACGTTGTTTCTCCGTTCCGACCCAGCCATGTACACGAGCCCTGGTCGTACGTATGCGCGAGTAGGCGTTCGAGACCCTGCCCGTATATACGTATGTGGCCGTATTTTCTTTCTTGCACCCTGGCCGATGTACGTACGTGTACATGCTACGTGCGCGCCTCTACTACGACACGTACGCGCCTCTACTACGACACATGCACGCCTCTACATCAACCAGTATATATGTACGTACACGTTCGCGACCAGAATGACAACGCTACGTACGATTCGACCAGGTGGGTCCCGACTGTCAGGCACTTCCTTGCCTGCGAAGATGTAGCTGGTGGGTCCCACCAGTCAGGGGGGCGAATCATTTTTTTTTGCCCGGACGCACTTCCTTGCGTCCGAAGGTGTAGCTGCTGGGTCCCAGCAGTCAGGGGGAATCGTTTTTTTTGCCCGGACGCACTTCCTTGCGTGCGAAGATGTAGCTGGTGGGTCCTAGCAGTCAGGGGGGCGAATCGTTTTTTTTCGGACGCACTTCCTTGCGTGCGAAGATGTAGCTGGTGGGTCCCAGCAGTCAGGGGGAAACTTTTTTTTCGCGAAATACGGTGGCCCGTCCGGTGGGTCCCTGCTGTCAGGTGGAGGAATAATTATTTTGCGCATAATAAGGAGGCACTTCCTTGCTGCGGCCGTGGACCCAGCTGTCAGCCTCTCCACGTACAGTCCACGTCCGATTGAAGCCATTCCTTGACCACGTTGACCACGCCACGCCGAGAGCACCAAGGCGGTGGACGACGGCGTGGCCTAGGAAGGGGACGACGCGGAGCCGGGGAAGACGCGACAGTGGATGCCCACGCGTAGAGGAGTATGAGGGTTCACTCGTTCGGCTGGGGTGTGAGGCTGCCGCCGCCGCAGAATAACAGGGGGTGTGGGTGCGTAGAGGGATGGCCTGGCCAGCGGTGGGAGTAGTAGGGGGCGGTGAGGCCTCCGCGGCATCATAGTCGGCCACGGGCGGCAGGAGCAGGCGGCACGACCGGCGCTGCTTTGGGCGGCTGGAGCAAGAAGACCAGAGGTTGAAGAAGCACTACAGTCGTTGGATGGACATCGTACGGTCACTGGAGCTAGAATCGTTCATATATTGACTAAAGTTGACAAAGGCCTCCGTCCCAGTCAACTTAGTAGGCCCACAAGTCAGCCTCCCACCAAGGTGGGTCCCAGCTAGCAGGGGGTATTCATTTTTTTGTGCGTAATAAGGAGGCACTTCCGGTGGGTCCAAGCTGACAGCGGGGGGAACGTTTTTTTCGCAAAATACGGTGGCCCG
This sequence comes from Aegilops tauschii subsp. strangulata, assembly GCF_002575655.3. Taxonomy (NCBI): domain Eukaryota; kingdom Viridiplantae; phylum Streptophyta; class Magnoliopsida; order Poales; family Poaceae; genus Aegilops; species Aegilops tauschii. The sequence continues at coordinate 485,501,253 of NC_053035.3, read as the reverse complement.
TCCAGTGGGTCCCAGTAGTCAGGGGGAAATGTTTTTTCGCGAAATACTGGTGGCCCGTCCGGTGGGTCCCTGCTGTCAGGTGGAGGAATAATTATTTTCCGCGTAATAAGGAGGCACTTCCTTGCGGCTGCCGTGGACCCAGCTGTCAGCCTCTCCACGTACAGTACTCTTCCGATGGAAGTCGGTCGTTGACCACATTGACCACGCCGCGCCGAGAGCACCACGGCGGTGGACGCGGCGAGGCCTAGGAAGGGGACGACGCGGAGCCGGGGAAGACGCGGCAGTGGAAGCCCGCGCGGAGAGGAGTACGAGGGTTCACCGGTTCGGCTGCGGTGTGAGGCTGCCGTCGCCGCAGAATAACAGGGGGTGTGGGTGAGTAGAGGGATGCCCTGGCCAGCGGTGGGAGTAGTAGGGGGCACTGAGGCCTGCGTGGCAGCACAGCCGGCCACGGGAGGCGGGAGTAGGTGGTCCCGCCGGCGCTGCTTTGGCAGCTGGAGCAAGAAGATCAGAGATTGAAGAAACACGACGGCCGTTGGATTGACATCCAACGTCAATCCAACGGTTATGTCTGCTAGAATCTTTTGTTGACGTATATAATAACTAAAAAAATCTTGCATACGCGTCAACTAAACAGGCCCACAAGTCAGACCACTCCCTCTTTTTTTTAATAATTTATATATAGCTCATGGCAACTTCTTATGCAATTTATTGCAGTCGTTTTTTTGGTTGGCCAGGGCCAATTTCGCATATTTCTGTGGGTTCCAAACTATTTTTAATACCAAAATGTCGAGCCAGATTTAAAGTACTTTGAAGATATATTTAAATTAGGTTAATGCCCAGTGAAATAGGAATCTAAAAATGTGAAAAAATTCAGAAATTATAAAGTAATTGCCAATTTGTCATTTGTTTTTACAACCCATTTCATATTACTTTCAAGATTTGCAGGCGTCTTGAAAGAGTTGCAGCCCATCAGGGCATAGAAAAATAAGTAGGCCTGGATTGGGTATTCTTCAGAAAAAATAAACTGGGCTCATTTTCACAAAGAAAAAATAACTGGGCTGGTCACATGGTGAACATAAAAAATAAGCCTCGGCTAGACGGGCCACAGCCCAGTTCAAACCCTGCTCCGTCTCAACAATACCAAACAAAAAAAATACTGCTCGAGTAGCTACGTCCCAGGTGTCAGCCGATCTTGTGCTGTTCTCTTGTCTATTGACTATATACGCTCACAATGTCGTGGGTCCCAGATGTCAGGAAAACACTAGGAGGAAGCATTTTATTTTTCCATACGCTGACGTGGTGGGCCCCTACTGTCATCCTCTCCACGTACTTCTGCCGATTCATGTTGTTTGTTGACCATGTTGACAACGCGAGAGGGCGGCGCCACGGCGAGCGCACCAAAGCGCGCGGAGGACGTCGGCGTTATCGATTTAGGAGACGGTGGGGCGGCGATGCGTGCGCTGAGGCGCAGCCAGCCGTGGGAGGCGGAAGCAGGCGGCCCCGCCGGCGCTGGTTTGGTTTTGGCGGCTGGAGGAAGACAGGACTGAAGAAACACGACAGACTGTAAAAGCAGCAGGAGTACTTAACAACCTTAACTGAAACCAGCAGGGGCACTTAATAACCAAAGCTGAAAGCAACGTGGTCAATAAACAGGATATTCGCTTTAGAGCCATGGAAAAGCATGAACATAATCTTCTGTCCTATTCTCCAAGATGGACGGGCCTTCATTATTTGAGACCACCCATGAATAAGTATCTTTTCACCTCCAAGGGGAATTGAGTAGGTCGACATAAACATCATGTTGTGACCAAGCGCAAGTCTGACCCGACAATGGTCAGGCATCTGTATAGGAACAATAGAAGTCGGTAGTTCCTGTTTCAAGAAGATCACAGCTGTAAAACTGTGTATAAGCAATAGTTTATGAACAACATATATAACAGAAAACAGCTCGTACCATAAGTTTCTTGACACAGTTGGACCTGTTCAACGAGTGCAGCAGTGGCACACATATCCCACGTGGCCTTCCACCATTGAAACGCCCCACAAGGACCTCAAGACGATCAATAAAGTGTAGGAACTTGTGGATGTCGATCCAGTCAACTTCAGTGCCATTAGTAACAGCCGAGTTATTACAGTGTAACAAACGAGCAGACTGCTTAACTCTGAAAAAACCTACACGTGCCACCAATTATAAGAAAATATTAGTTAGAAGTAGCATCTTCATGAGAGATTCGTTGCTACTTCTAAAGTTAAATTGTGATTAGTTAGACAGAATAGGTGGATTAAGAAGTAATCGAGGCAACAAGCAAGAACCAGATACAAAACTAACATGGATGAACAATTGGAACGACGTCGGGGTGGAAGATCGCAGTGAAGATGAGACCAGGTTCTGCTATTTCCATCAACATTCGTGCGCCAACTTTCAGTCCGTAACACTTGAGAAAGTTTATCCAAGTTCGACCGTAAAATAAGCAGCGATCTTCTTGGTTCATGAACCCAACTCGGAACTTATATCCATGGCTTGTCTTCACTGTGACCATTAAACTAGTGTATTCAGTTATGGCAAGGCCGAGCATCTTGAGTACATGTGTTCTGGCAGAGCAAATAATACACTGCAGGAAAAATAATATGAGAACACAGCATGTTCAAAAAACCCCCACCCTCCCGGATAGAAAAGAGGATTCTAGGAACATACTGTGCACATTTCAAAATGCTGTGTTAGGATGAGAAGGAACAAGTGTGGCGTCTCGCCGAGGGCGCAGAAACCTGTAGGGTACTCGCACTTTGGGCACTGCAAATGAAACACACTAGATTCAGTAGGAAGAAAAATGCATCAACGGCGGCGGCTGCCATCCTAGGATTACCTGCGCCCAAGGGACTTGGATTTATCGGGGATGGATAAAGAATTCATACCTGGTTCTCTATGAGAAAACCCTATGAAATCGCCGAGAGGGGGTTTTCTCTGAACAGGCAGACGAGGGAGAAGGGGATTCAGGCCCAGTGAAATATTGCCGCTTCGTCCGTCAAGCACTGCTAAAGCTGGAAGGGGGGTTGTGATTTGATGGCTCATTGGGCATTACTGCAGCGCTACGACCGGGGTGTGTCTACCGTGAGGTTGTGCACTCTAATTTGTGCATATGGCACGTGGACCCCGTTGCCGGTTGCCCCACATATCAGCGAAAGGAAGTAGAAAGACAGGAGTAACTAGTTACACATAAATATATTTTTTGACAGAGAGATACTCCCTCTGTAAAGAAATATAAAAATCTTTTATATCACGGGCTCACCTTGCCGAGAAATAAACTCCCTCTGCAACGCACGGGCATTATGGGGGTTCAGCTGAGAATATAATACTCAGATAGGCTCACGGTTCTAGACTTTGGGCCGCAGGGCGACCCTACATGTTTGGGGGCCCATGTGTTCTACCTCAGCGCTTTTCATATTGCAAGTGATCGGTACGGTGCTGGTTTTAGATGCTGTCGCAAGGCGAATACACATAATTGAATAAAGCACGACAGCTGTTGGAATGAAATCGAACGACAGTTCCTAACCAGCAATCAGAGTTGCAATTCTATCAACGATATACCATGTGATAAATAATACTGTCGTACTACTTATACACACAGGACACTTGTTTCACCATGCCAGATTATTACATCAAAATCTCTCGGAGGATAGATCAGTTCGGCAGTTGTGTGCTGGTACTGAAGAATTTCAAAGTTGATTTGGACCAGCTCTCCTTGCCGAGAAAGTTTGATTTTGACATCATCCCCTACCGCAAGATATGATTTAGATTTGAACCTTGACCATCCTTTAGCATCAATCAGCATGCGACCATCCTTTGTACTTACGATATATTGAGCAGGTTCATTCACACCAAGGCTGCGCATTGTAACACCCCGATTGTAACTTGCCATATTTGTAACTCCGACTCTTGCCATTTTCGGCTTTGTGATATGATTTCCCCTCCGTTGTCGGGTTTTGTCTTTCGTTTTGTTTTTTGTCATGTCATGCATTTCCATATCATGTCATCATGTGCGTTGCATTTGCATACGTGTTCGTCTCATGCATCCGAGCATTTTCCCCGTTGTCCGTTTTCCAATCCGGCGCTCCTATCTCCTCCGGTGCACCCCTCTTGTGTTCTTTCGTGTGCGGGTGTCAAACTTTCTCGGAATGGACCGAGGCTTGTCAAGTGGCCTTATTATACCACCCGGAGACCACCGGTCAAGTTTCGTTCCATTTGGAGGTCGTTTGGTACTCCAACGGTTAACCGGGCATCCGCAATGTCCATTTGAGTGTCCAGCAAAAAAACCCCTCTAAAATCAGCCCAAAACCCACCAAACTCTCTTCCATGCTCTAGGTCGTTCGATCACGATCGTGTGGGCGAAAACCGCACCTCATTTGGAGCCTCCTAGCTCCCTCTACCTATAAATAAGTGAGCATCCCGAAATACATCTGCAGTCCAAACCCTAACCCTCGTCCCTCCGCGCGCCGGACACGTCCGCCCAGCGCCTGACAAATCGCGCCACCGCCACGTCAGCGTCCGCCGCCGCCCGTACCGCGCCGGCCCGCGGAGCCCACGTCGGGCCCCGCGAGCCCGCGCCGCCCGCGCCTGCCCCGCCGTCCACCGCGCCGCCGCGGCCTCCCCGCCGCCGCCTCGCCGGCACCGGCCGCCGCCGCCGCCACCGCGCGCCCGCCGCCGCCGCCGCCGGCCCCGAGGCCCGCCGCCTCCTCCTCCCTCCGGCGCCACTCCGGCCCCCCCTCGCCGCCGCGGCCTCCCTCTCCTCTCCTCCCGCCGGCGAACTCCATCGAGCCGAGCTCCCTCGATCGGATCTGGTGAGCGCTGCCGTTGACTTTCCCGAACCCCCCCCCCCCCCTTAATTTCTCCAAGTCATAAATTTTCTCAGCATGTGCACTTGTTCGTGATGCCATAACTCCGTGCATGTAGCTCCGATTCGCGCGTGTAATATGTCAAATTGTTCGTCTCGTGATGCTCTTCATTTTGTTTAATTGCACCATGTTCATTAGAGCTCATTTTGATGCCCAAATCTCTGTTGGAAGAGGGCTAGTTGCTGTTATCTGCTGGTTCTTAACAGAACTTGGAGATTTGTCATTTTTGTATCTTTTAATCTGTGCATCTTTTGGGCATGAGCTCTACATGTGTTTCGAAGTATGCCATGTCATCTTTCCAAGGGTGTAGGCCATGTATTTTTGTGATCTCTGTGGTGACTAGCACAAGCATGCAAAGTAGGCCCCGTAATATTTCTGATTTCAGGGACAGTGATTTCTCTAAGTCCTCGTCTGCTGTTATTTTGTTTCCATGTAAACTTGATGCTACAGAGAGATCCATGCATATTTTGGAGATGTTCAGTAGGGATGTTTTGTAGCTATAGTTGTAATTGATCCATTCCTGCAATTATTTGCAATTATGGAGTGCCATAGCATGACTCATTCTTGCTCTACTTTTGCTATAAAATATTTCTGGCAGATTCTTAACATGATATGCAATTTTGCCAAGCTTATTGTAGTTGATCCATACATGCTATGCTATTGTTCTTGCCATGGTTAGCTTGAGAAGCATGCCATCTTGCTGTAGGTATGCTTGGTTTGTCATGCATTTCTCTGTAGTGAGTGCATCGAGCTTGCAAAGAGGCCTACATATTAATATTTCTGCCATGCTCTGTTTTCTGCTAAGTCTGAATCCTGATAACGAAACTTGCTATGTTTACATGCTTTCCATCATATCTTCTGGTCCTTTTTGGCTTATGGTCAGAAAGGGACTTTTGTCATGTGCATTTAGTAGAACACTCCCATGCCTTGCCTTGCTATGTTAAGTTCCTGTAGCATGTTGATTTCATGCTCCGAACATTGCTACCTGATGCTGTTTACTGCCGTGTCCAGTTTTTCACTAAGTCTGTGAACCTGTAATCTTTTGCACTTTTGCCATGCTTGTTTGAGCTTGATATGTTGTGATCTAGCCGTAGCTCAGTGTTCATCTTTTGTCAAGCATCTCCTGTAGATTACTTCCATGTGCTTTGTTGCTATGTTGGGGTAGTGTAGCATTGTTTCTTGTTGCATTTTAAGTGCTATCTTGCTGTTTATCGCAGATTCGTGTCATTCTTGTTTTGCTTGCCATTTGCAAACCGTGCATCCGTTCCCGGTGATCTTTATATCGATTTCGACCGAAATCATCTCATCTTTCCAGTGGCATGCTTGGTTTGCCAAGTTACTGCCATGTTCATCATTTTCCTTCCGGAGCACGCATATGCATCGCATATCATATCTTGCATATCATACTTGTTTTGCATCATGTTGCTTGCGCATTTCTCGTTGTTGATTGTGGTTCCGTTTGTTTGTGTTCTTGTCTTGGGTAGAGCCGGGAGACGAGTTCGTGAACGAGGAACCTGTCGAGTACGCTTACGAGGATCAAGCTTTCGACAACTCTGAGAATCTTGCAGGCAAGATGATCACCCCTCGAAATCACTTCTATCTTTGCTATGCTGGTTGTTCGCTCTATTGCCATGCTCGCTACCTATCACTTGCTATATCATGTCTCCCATTTTGCCATGTCAGCCTCTAACCATCCTTTCCTAGAAAACCGTTGATTGGCTAAGTTACCGCTTTTGCTCAGCCCCTCTTATAGCGTTGCTAGTTGCAGGTGAAGTGAAGTTTGTTCCATGTCGGAACATGGATATGTTGGGATATCACAATATCTCTTAATTAATTAATGCATCTATATATATATTTGGTAAAGGGTGGAAGGCTCGGCCTTATGCCAGGTGTTTTGTTCCACTCTTGCCGCCCTAGTTACTGTTATACCGGGATTATGTTCCTTGAGTTTGCGTTCCTTACGCGGTCGGGTGATTTATGGGACCCCCTTGACAGTTCGCCTTGAATAAAACTCCTCCAGCAAGGCCCAACTTTGGTTTTACTATTTGCCGCCTAAGCCTTTTCCCCCGGGTTTTCGCGAGCCCGAGGGTCATCTTATTTTAACCCCCCTGGGCCAGTGCTCCTTCGAGTGTTGGTCCGAACCGAGCAGCCTGCGGGGCCACCTCGGGGAAACTCGAGGTCTGGTTTTACTCGTAGCTTGACTTATCCGGTGTGCCCTGAGAACGAGATATGTGCAGCTCCTATCGGGATTTGTCGGCACATTCGGGCGGCTTTGCTGGTCTTGTTTTGCCATTGTCGAGATGTCTTGTAAACCGGGATTCCGAGACTGATCGGGTCTTTCCGGGAGAAGGTTTATCCTTCGTTGACCGTGAGAGCTTATGATGGGCTAAGTTGGGACACCCCTGCAGGGTATTATCTTTCGAAAGCCGTGCCCGCGGTTATGAGGCAGATGGGAATTTGTTAATGTCCGGTTGTAGAGAACTTGTCACTTGACCCAATTGAAATACATCAACTGCGTGTGTAGCCGTGATGGTCTCTTCTCGGCGGAGTCCGGGAAGTGAACACGGTCTGAGTTATGAATGACGTAAGTAGGTGTTCAGGATCACTTCTTAGTCATTGCTAGATGACGTCCGTTCCGTTGCTTCTCTTCTCGCTCTCTTTCGCGCAAGTTAGCCACCATATATACTTATTGCCGCTGCAGCTCCACCTCATTGCACCATTCTCCCCTACAAGCTTAAATAGTCTTGATTTCGCGGGTGTGAGATTGCTGAGTCCCCGTGACTCACAGATTCTACCAAAACAGTTGCAGGTGCCGACGATGCCAGTGCAGATGATGGCGTCGATCTCAAGTGGGAGTTCGATGAGGAACGTGGTCGTTACTATGTGTCTTTTCCTGATGATCAGTAGTGGAGCCCAGTTGGGACGATCAGGGATCTAGCATTTGGGGTTGTCTTATTTTCATCTGGATTTTGACCGTAGTCGGTCTATATGTTTGTATTTTGGATGATGTAAGAATAATATTTATGTATTGTGTGAAGTGGCGATTGTAAGCCAACTCTTTATCCCATTCTTGTTCATTACATGGGATTGTGTGAAGATGACCCTTCTTGCGACAAAACCACTATGCGGTTATGCCTCTAAGTCGTGCCTCGACACGTGGGAGATATAGCCGCATCGTGGGTGTTACACGCATGGTAAGAGAAACTTGGCCGCGGTCGCCCGGATTGTTGAACGACTCCCTCGTTGCTCTAGGAATTCTCTGTTTGCAAACAAGAAGACATACCCAAACAGTTAGATCAACACAGTGAATCATGTGAAACAACATGGAAAGAAAAAAGAACGAAGCACTTGGGCGGCCAATGCTTATCAAGAAGGTGGACATGTCGGTTTTTGTAAGGACTTTGGTATATGAAGTGCGAACTGCAACCCAGTCTGTTGCCGGTGCAACTGCACGGGCCGGAGCAGATGCAAGTGCAAGTGTTGGTGCAGGTGCCGAAGCCGCCGCTGCTGCCGGAGATGGTTCTCCTTGTAGAGCTGGTGCCAGTGTCGGAGCAGGTGCCGGTGTCGATGCCCGATCCTCCGGTAGATCAGACTGATCCGTTGACGCGGTCGGTGCCCAATCCTCAGCTGGATCAGACTGAGCTGCTGCCGCTGTCAGTGCTAGAGCAACTGCCGGTGCTCGATCTGTGCGAGACAGCGGCGATCGTGTCTGGTCTGCTATGATCAACTTTCTAACTTGACTAGGATCCGTGACCGTGATCCAGTTTTTTTCTTCATTTCTTTTAAACGCGAGAAGGACTAATTGTGGCGTTTTTGTTAAACCAAACTTCAGTTCATCATAGGGATTCAGCTTGTACTCAGACAACAGACTGATCCAATTTTTTCCAGTAATATAAGTGATGGACAGTGCCTTCGTTACTGACACGACATAAGAAGTGAAACCTGCAAAAATAGCCATCGTAGAGCAAACCAAACGGTTTATTCTGTGATGAATGTCACATGGCAAAACCTGCATCGTAAAATTGCAGGAAAAGAAAGAATACATGACATTAAATCAATAAGATTTAGACAGTAAATCAATAAGATTTACTTGATGTGACACGAGTGAATCCTTACCAGGAAATCACTATGTTGAAGTACTAAACAGAAGATTGATCGTCCAACTACGCGTGGCATGCAGGGGCCCCGCCTACTCCCACAAGCAGGACAGTCCAAAGGTCGTGACAAATCGTATGGACCGAACATCCATGGGACTGGAAATCCTGGTGGGTGCGATAAACCCTGCAATGCATACAGATATTGGAGTGTAACCATAATTGATAAACCATCCTCACAAAAAATATGATCTGGATACTTCAAAATATACAGACTGAATTGAGTGGACAGACATTAACATAGACCGTTCACACACCAAAAGCGGCAGTACTAATAAACAATACAGGGTTCACAAACACAAATCAAGTACTGAACAATAGTACTTACTACAGACAAGCAAAGTTGCACTAACTAAACTCTGTAGACTATTTCTTGCCACCGACCTACGGGATGAGCCCCGCATAACTGACTAGGCCATGGACTTCGTGTGAGATGTCTACATGCACCATCACCATCTTGTCAACCTTGGAGAACCTAACAGAGTGGTCTTTCCACTCATAAACATGTTGATGAAGACATGCCGCATCAGATTTGTTGGGAAGCTTTACAAGAACCACACCCTTCGTAATCGAAGGCACAGCCAGGAAATTGTTGTGGTCAAGTACAGCCTCGAGAACACACCTGACAACAATGCTACAGGAAAACACTAGTTCAGGACACGTGGCGACAAGGACACGGCAGCTGGATAGTTCAGCAGTAGAACTCATCATCAGGTCTTCCAGTTCACACGGCATGACTTTGAGAACTTCATCTCCACCGCGGACCTGGTTCTAGTTCAAACAGAAACCATATTTTATTACTACCTCCGTTCAGAAATATAAGATGATTTTCGATATTATACTCCATATATGACTACATATACGCACAGAAATGAGTGAACAAAGACACTAGAACATGTCTTCAAAGGCATGAGAGCAGAGGGATTACATGCAATATCCATAACACAAGTTACTGAGGCAAATATACCCTCTTAAAAGATCCGCACGGTAGAGCGTGTCCACTGTTTTTCTGAAGAAAAAAATGATTACAGCAAGCGTTTCCACTCTTATGACGGAGGAGTGCGAAACACGGCAGCCACTTGAACATAAACAGTGCTCCTACTACTAGGCATGTGCAGTGGTTCATACGTCAGTACTACACAATCTTGTTGCTAGTGTAGTAAGATATGAGGATAACAAATGATGTTGTGCGCATGTCAACTACTCCTATATGTAACATAGTACCGCTTTTTCGACTGTCCGGTCGAGAATGAACAGTGAGATCAATGTTAACAGAACTAGGTCCACAGCGCATGGAGAGTACGGTGCTACAGTACTCCACGAAACATGAACCATGTGAAGCACGAATAGTGTTAGGCAGGGTGTATGAAGGGTGCACGGGATGGGAGCAAAAGTTCCCTTCTCGACCCACTTTTGGGTGTTTGGCAGAGTGCATGAAGGGTGCATGCGTCCACACTAGTAGGTTGACAAAAATACACGAAGAGGAAACAACTATATTGAGATGAGAATGCAACCAAACACACCCACACGCTTTGTGCTACAGTGACTGATCTGCACCGTCTGAGTTTGATCCAACGGTCATGTTGCGCCGAGACATGGACATGCCCATGCAGAGGGCCTAAACACCACCGAAGTCCCTCTGCTTCTCGAGGCACACGACGTTGGTGATGCAGGGTGCAACCGCCCGCAGAGCCCGCTCCCGGTCGACGGGAGCCAGCTCGTCAAAGACGGCGTCCAATGGCACGAATGGATTCCGGTGACGGAGCCCTGAAAGGATTGGCCCGGCAACGGCGACGGCAGCCCGCAACCCCTCCTTGTCCAGCTCAGCCCCCACCATCGCGCGGAGACGGCTCAGCTCCTCGGAGATATAGGTGAAGAAGGAGACCATGTCAGGAAGCCGCAGCTCGTCGAAGTCGACCGGGTGGTCGAACGGGTTTAGCCCGACGGCCGGCATCGTCGCGCTGGCACGATGGTAGGCATCGCGTAGCCGCAACACGTGCGTGGCAACTTGGTTCACCAAGTGGCTGAGGCGATCCTGGACCTCGTCACGATCGGCCCGCTCACGCTCCAGCCGGCTCCCCTGACGGCCTATCGTATCTCCCGCTTTCTGTAGCAACGCCGCCGACGCCTCGAGCATCTTTGTGGTGGACGCCTGCTGCTTTTGAAGCTCCGTGAACTCGCGCACATAACGGAGGAGCATGGCACTCCTCTCCTCCTTGAGCTCACGGAGCTCCACGTCCTTGGCCCTGAGCTCCGCATCCTTGACATGGAGCTCCTGTGTCAGGCGCCTCACCTCGGACTCCGTGATCTGCTGCGCCGCCATGCCACCAGGTAGAAGCAATGGGGAGAGGAAGCAAAGGGGGCCAAACGGCTGAAAGGCAATGCAATCTACGGGAAGGCGGAGGGAGCGGGGAATCTTTTGGTTTTCACCACGGTAAAACACCAGTCGACGACTTCTCACATCAGGGAGCAGTGGGTTTTTACAGGCGGAGTCATCGTGACTAATTGCTGCCACGCCTGCTCCCGTCATTCCAAAAATTAAAAATCCTGCCGCGCCTGCTCCTGTCAATCAAAAAATTAAAAATCCTACCGCACCCAAACACCAGAGCAACGCCGCGGTGGATATTTAAATTTACCTGCCGGCAAGTAGATAAAAAAAAGGTGTGAAAAAACAAATGTGGTGGCGGCCTAGCTAATAGGTCGAACTAGCCCAACTAGCTAACCACCGTGCTTCACTGATGTACTCGGCGGAAAAGGTGGTCTTTCATGATTTGACGAGTCATTTACTTGCTTCGGTGCTACGACCGAGGAGGACCCAGAAAACGCGCGGTAGGGCGTCCCACGTCAGGAAGAATATATGCGTGCACCACCCGGGAGGACCCCGAAACCGCGCGGTAGGGTGTGCCATGTCTCGGCACGGAGGAAAAATGTGCGTGTAAAAATATACTGTATCAGACATAGTACCTATGGTTCGACCTCGGGACCCATCCAGTCGGTCGAAAACACCCCACTAGCCACACAGCTTCATCATGCAAACATGGCATGGAGGATAGATGTGGTTAGCTCCGTCTCGACCAGCCACAACGTCTCTTGTTCTAGGCGATTCTTCTATTTTCTGTGACGCCCGGATAATTTAGCTACAGTAACCGCATGCTAATGGTACCATGTCATCACAAAAATTTGCTAAACCTCACTTTGATCCTGACCCGATTCAAATTCAAGTTTAGATTAAAGTCAAATAATTAAAGTTTTCAAATGGCGTAATAATAATGTTCGATGGGTTACAAGTATTCACTAAGTAATTAACATGTAAGGACCAACATTTAATGGATTTTTAAATTGCCCCTAGAAATAATTTAAAGTGGCCAAACATCACTTATTGTGACCATTAATTATAAACCTAATTTCAAACATTTCCGTTTAACCTCGAACTTTTTGTGCAGCACCAAAATATCGGAAAGTAATTATGGGAAAAGTTTCAACATTTATTAAAATCATTTAGTACCTAAACTATAGGCTAAATATTAGAGAAATAAATAAACAAAAAAGAAAAGGGAAAGTAAAAGAAAAGAAATGGAGGACCTAACCTAATGGGCCACTTGGGCCACCTAACTAAAGTTACCCCAGCCGAGCCACCCCTCCTATAACCCTAGCCCTCACCCAACTTTCCCCGCACGATCCCCACCTCTCCCCTCGTCTCGCTCACCCGCTGTCACCACGCAACACACACACACACGCACACAGGAGAGGAGCTCCTCGCCCCGATCCCCATGGCCGCCGGCGACCGCCTCGGGCCTCCGCGCCCCTGGTCCTCTTCTTCGACTCTCGCTCGGCTCCAACGCCTCGCACGCGACCCCGCACACGTGCTCGTTCCCCGCCCCCCAAGTGCCTTCCCTGGCCGCCGCTCGCCGTCGCGAACCGCCGCGGCCACCGTCCTCCATTCGTCGCACCACCGTGCCCATCTGCTACTCCGACCTCCTCTTCGTCGTCTTCGCCCACGGGATCAAGCTCGGGACCCCTACCTCACCGGATCGTCCTCGTCTCCCCTCTCTGCCCCGCCGGTCATCGTCGTCGATCCGACGCCACCGCTGCTTCTTCGCCCTCGTCGAGCGCTCCACGAGCTTCGATGTGAGCACCTCGCATATCCCCCCATGATGCCGCTGTTGCTCTTACTTCCTGCTACTGCCCCGTTGCTTTGCTGATGCCCTGCTAGCTGCTCTCTATGTGCTGCGTTGTGCTACTGCTGCTCGTGCTTAGCCATTTCTGCCGCTGTGCTGCCGTTGCCGCTGCGACGTCTCCTTGCTGCTGGTGTACCACAGCGCCCCGGCTCCCCTGCCGCCTGCGGGCCTGCTCGTCGCCGGTCCCGCACTCCGTTTCCCCCACGCCGGCCGGCCAGCGCGGCCGCCCTGGCCATTGGCCTCGCCCCGCCGCACTCCCTGCGGGCGAGCGCCCGCCCAGGCGCCCGTAGGCCCCTTCCCGGGTGGACTCGGGCGCACGCCCGCACGCCCGTAACTGCTAAGGCCCCCTCTGGGCCTATGACACGCGGGCCACGCCCTTGGAACGATAAAAAAGAAAAGAAAAGAAAAATAAATAAATAAATAATAATTAAATTAATTAACTAAATAAACTTAACCTAATTAATATGTTAATTAAACTAATTAACGTGGTTAATTAATTAAATAGTCAATGACATGCGGACCCACACGTTAGTTTGACCCAGTCAACACCTATGTTGACTGCTGATGTCATGCTGACGTCATGCTGATGCAATAATGCTATTTTCGAATTAATTCAGTAATAATAATTTAGAAATTGATTAAAACTTTGAAAATTAATTAAAAATAATCCGTAGCTCGGATGAAAATACTTTGTACATGAAAGTTGCTCAGAACGACGAGATGAATACGGATACACTCTCCGTTCGTCCGCCACACATCCCTAGCATAGCAAACATGCAACAATCCACCTCCGGTCCGTCTGTCCGAAAACGCGAAACACCGGGAATACTTTCCCGGATGTTTCCCCCCTTTTGCCGATATCACCTAGTACTGCGTTAGGTCACCTCTACCACCGCGTATTGCCATGTTATGCTTTGATTGCTCTGTTATTTATTGTGTTCCCCCTCTGTTACTTCTTTCCGGTAGACCCCGAGACCGCTGCCGGTACCCCCCTGTGATCGACTACATCGACGACGAACCCTTCTCTTGCCAGAGCAACCAGGCAAGCCCCCCCCCCCCCTTGATCACCAAATATCGCCTATTCTTCTCTATACTGCTTGCATTAGAGTAGTGTGGCATGTTACTGCTTTCCATTAATCCTATTCTGCTGCATAGCCTGTCTTTGCCACTACTGTTGTTACCTTTACCTGCAATCCTACATGCTTAGTATAGGATGCTAGTTTTCCATCAGTGGCCCTACATTCTTGTCCGTCCGCGGTTACATCAATTAACACGCTTAACGAGATCTTGGTATTTGATCTGAGTCTGGCCATTTGGTCTATATGCACTAACCAACTACGCGGGAACAGTTATGGGCACTCGACGTCGTGGTATCAGCCGAAGCCTTCGTGACGTCAGCGACTGAGTGGCGCGCGCCGCATTGGACCGTAAGCTCGCGCTTGTATTAAGGGGGCTAGGTCTGCTTCCTGCCGCGTACGCAATAACGTGCAGGTGTGCAATGGGCGATGGGCCTAAACCCCTGCGCGCATAGGATTTAGACCGGCGTGCTGACCTCTCTGTTGAGCCTAGGTGGGGCTGCGACGTGTTGATCTTCCGAGGCCGGGCATGACCCAGGAACGTGTGTCCGGCCAAATGGGATCGAGCGTGTTGGGTTATGTGGTGCACCCCTGCAGGGAAGTTTATCTATTCGAATAGTCGTGTCCCTCGGTAAAAGGATGACCCGGAGTTGTACCTTGACCTTATGACAACTAGAACCGGATACTTAATAAAACACACCCTTCCAAGTGCCAGATACAACCCGGTGATCGCTCTCTAACAGGACGACGAGGAGGGGATCGCCGGGTAGGATTATGTTATGCGATGCTACTTGGTGAACTTACCATCTACTCTCTTCTACATGCTGCAAGATGGAGGTGGCCAGAAGCATAGTCTTCGACAGGATTAGCTATCCCCCTCTTATTCTGGCATTTTGCAGTTCAGTCCACTGATATGGCCCTTTACACATATACCCATGCTTATGTAGTGTAGCTCTTTGCTTGCGAGTACTTTGGATGAGTACTCACGGTTGCTTTTCTCCCTCTTTCCCCCTTTCTATACCTGGTTGTCACAACCAGATGCTGGAGTCCAGGAGCTAGAGATCCCGAGGATGATTCTACATGGAGTTCGGCTTCGAGCAGTAGTTAGGAGGTCCCAGGCAGGAGGCCTTGCCTTTTCAATCGTTGCTACTTTTGTGCTAGCCTTCATAAGGCAAACTTGCTTAACTTATGTCTGTACTCAGATATTGTTGCTTTCGCTGACTCGTCTATGATCGAGCACTTGTATTCGAGCCCTCGAGGCCCCTGGCTTGTATTATGATGCTTGTATGACTTATTTATGTTTTAGAGTTGTGTTGTGATATCTTCCCGTGAGTCCCTGATCTTGATCGTACACGTTTGCGTGCATGATTAGTGCATGATTGAATCGGGGGCGTCACAAGTTGGTATCAGAGCCAACTGCCTATAGGAATCCCCCTTTCCAACTCCTTGGCCGAAGTCGAGTCTAGTCATTGAAAAACTTTTACTAACATGGCTGTGCGGCTTACGGCCCCACGTTGCCATTGGGTGGTAGTAGGATCTTTTATTCCTCGACCTTTACTCTGGGACTCTGAACTCTCTTCTATTCAGGTTAAATGATTTTTCTAAAATCTAACTTTAGGTTCTCGAGAATACTTCTCCCGGAGAGCCCCTTCAGTCCAGATGACCGCCTGCTGCACCAGAAAATTTTGAAGATACTCTCCGATGTTTCCCCGAGACCCTGGTGCCCTTCGCCGTTGCAAATCCATGCCACCGATAAATCCCTATGGAAAGCTACATACACTTGTTGTCCATAACTTCATTTCCAATTGTTCTTGTTATTACAAGATACCCTGAAATACTTCGGATATTCTGAGAATCCTTTGGGTCTGCTGCCTTGCAGCTTCTTTTCCTCATGAATACATGTATGAATAATTCCTCACACTTACCGGGGATTCGTTCATCCCTAGTTGTTCAGGTGTTTCGCAAAATTCTTCGAAATGCCATTCGATCTTCCGAAATCCTCAGTAGCCTATTGCTCTTGATCTTCTTTACCTGCTTGCATAATGGTTACTTCCATATGTCTAGCAATATTCATTAAAATAGTTTGTGATCGACATTCTGATCATGCTGGATCAACATGTGTGTGAATGCACACAATCATCAGTTATTCCCTGAAAATTATCCTTCCGGCTCGGACGTCATTTTGAACATGAGCTGGTTGTCGACCAATCAAATTGCCACCGTTTGTGCCTCTAAGTTTATTCAACTTACTTGTCTTTTGATCGGAGCATCTGCTTTTGATCCCCCAATTTGGAAATCATAATTCCTTGCATTTAAGGTCTCGAATTATCCAAATTTTTCTATAATCCGATGCCTTGGCATTATTTCTTCTTCTGGCTGAACATATATACCCAAATCAGTTTCTTTGCGGCCCGCCAGATCCTTTGGTGGATTATTATTCGACCGTTCCTGCATATTCTCAAAACCTTGAGTTCTTCCCCTGATACACAATGCCTTTGGTAAATTGTATCCTCTGTTTTCTCAACCATGCTCTGTTTTCGAGCTGGTGGTATTTACTATTGAAGCTTGTGGTATATGTTTCTACGATAACCTGACGGGTTGAACCTATGCCTTCCTTAATATGTGTGAACTCGGAAGTTTTCACGAGTCATACTCATTTGGTATTCCACCAGGTAAAACTTTCAACACTAATGCCTTTATCAAGGCGAGAAGTGAATGGAAGGTTATACATTGAAGAAGTGGGAGTCGACCTTGAACCTTGCGTTCATGCCCATGGACACGATGTATAACTTATCATGGAAGCTGCTCGTAAAAATAATTACCCCCCTTGTTATAAGTTCATCTTGTATCCATGGTTCGATCATTTATGATAGTGGTTTCCGACCATGTTCTCCTTTAAATACCATTTCTTGGACAAGTTAAATCACTTGTCTTCTGCAGGTCAATACGCCTGCCCAACCTCTATTATGATCTACCTTTGAGTATTACCCCTGGTATCTCGAGGATATCTTACCATTGCACTACATCTTATAAACTTTGATGAAGTACTACCTTACCTTGTCTTTGTCACTTCATGGGTTCTGGGTTGTTTGTCAACCGAGAACACCGAATAGTGAATCGAGTCCGCACTCCGATTCAATAACTCTAAGTAATTTTCGTTGCTTACGAGTTTAATAATCATTTAAGTCGTTCCTAGCCTGATCGGCTATATCATTAGCGTGCTAAATTTTAACTGTGCTACCTGGTCCTTAACCCCGGAGCACAACTTTCGATGATGAGATAAACTTACGCCGATCTTCCTCTCATACCATTTCACCTTGAACAACAAGCTTGATTTCAAGTTTGTGTCCTACCCATGGTTCCAATAACCGTCTGCTTCATCATTCCTTTGACTTGATGTCGTCGCTGATTGATTACATCTTCATGAAATCTCTCGACAAATGTGTCGTGATCATCATCAACCTTATGAGCTCATCCAGGATATCGATTGAGTTCATGATGAGAAATACCATCCTTGCCCTCGATGATCTGTGTTATCATCGACCACTTTATTGCCTTCCCACCAACACAAGCTTGTTCGTGTTTGTTGTTATACCTTGAGTTCCTTGCTATCCAGCAATTGTTCTTCTTTACCTTGGAACATTAACATCTCTTTTGTCCTCAATGTTGTGAGAATTTCACCACCTCTTAAGAATTCTTGGTATGGTGATACTTCTCACGTCACCATTCTTTCTTGGGTCCTCGTGTTGATTCCAACCGGGGTACTAACAAGTGAGCGGTGTTGTTTGGATCCTGCCCTTCTAGCAACCCTATTGCTTTGAAGTTAACGATCGACAGTTCGTTCTTAGACTGTTGGTTATTGAATCGTCACTCTAACATTGATCTTGCTGCCTAAGGTCATATTCCGGGCACACCTTTCGACTAATGATTGATGGTATATGTTTTCCTAGAGCATACAACATTATATCATTTGAATGGACAAGTGTTATCTCCTTGTTCACATAATTGTGGAAATCCATCTTTTGGAAATCTCGATGAATTGTCCTTAGCCCATCAGCCACCTCCTTGTCCTCTCCTTGGTTTAATGATGAACTCTTGATTCGGAACTCGCTTCCATAATTCATTTCTCGAGAATCTTACGATGTCTTCTCGTCAATTTGTGTCGCACCTTTCCTTCTCAGGAATCATGAGTCTGAGGTATCCTAACACCAATGAGATCTAAATCTCAGTCAGATGTGATGGTTTGAACATATTTCCAAGAGTTATAACATTGGTTTTTAACCCGATAAGGTGATGTCATCCTAACACACCTGCCCGGAGGGCCTATTGTTATAGTTCTTCCTTTTTGCAATGTTAACCATTCTTCCAAGAGGAAATTGAAAGACTTATTCTATAAGTTGTTCCTGATGAATCCATTGAGTATCCAAAGTCCGACCTTTGCTTGAAGACCATGTCAATGCTATCTCGAAGCATGTCTGTGGTACTCCGATTTTCAACAAGAACATTTGAAGCCCAATGCTAAATGTTTCTTGCTCAATTATCCAAACACCGCTGTATGGGTAATGCCATGAAATTTCTCTCCCCTACCTGAAGAGTTTTCTACATTATATCCTGTCATGGATGTCATGCTCTGCTTGTCCTTGGGGAGGATATAACCTTGAAATAGGTGTGTATACACATTTTCTTTTCCATTGTTCTGTTTAAACCTGATAATCGCATTTTCCTTTCCATTGTCTTGTTTAAGCTTTATTGTAATTTGACTTAACTGATCTATGATATTCTCCTGATTATGAAAACACCTCGGTGTACTATTCTGTCAGCAAGATGCTGTTACTATTGTTGATGACATTCCGGTAGCCACCGATGGACGAGAACTTTGCCTATTGGTCCGCCTCGTTTAACGAGCAGGAAAATGGTTCTCTTTGTCCCTCGCCCTTGGTATCGATGTTGTTGCCGACATAACTAACAGGCTATTCTCCGGCATGCCTCGCTATCATGATCATACAACATGACATCGCCCTTCCTACTTTTAACACACATGGTGGACCCATAACCCACGGTTCCACAGGATCGAAACCTGACTCTCCTATACACCCCCTGTTCCCAAGGTTGTTCCCTACGCGTGGCCTCGTATGTAATTCACGAGCCACCTTCCGAGAGATCATCAATTCTGGTATCAGACACAATACTTATTCCCGTTGCTTTGAACCCCTTCCACGCCCTGTAATAGGCATCGAACGATTGCCTACCGGCTTGAAACTCATCATGGTACCTTCTGACTTTGCTCTCGATATTTTCTTAAGTTTGAGTTCGAGAGTTACTTTCCACCACCTTCCCCGATGTTAGTTACCAGATAATCAACCTTGCAGAGGTCCGTTCTCCCAGAATACCCCCCTTATTCTTTCGTAAGTACGATGGAGTTTACGAAGAAAGGATGCCGACTTCACCATGATGACCTGAAGCAGAGAAATAAAGACATCAACGAGGAGGATCAACTACTTCAGGAAGAGCAACCAAGACCGAGAACACTCGTTAGAATTTCGTAACCAAATCCCTTCCCCGTCACTTCCCCTCTTAAATCTCGGGACGAGATTTCTTGTAGTGGAGGAGAATTGTGACGCCCGGATAATTTAGCTACAGTAACCGCACGCTAATGGTACCATGTCATCACAAAAATTTGCTAAACCTCACTTTGATCCTGACCCGATTCAAATTCAAGTTTAGATTAAAGTCAAATAATTAAAGTTTTCAAATGGCGTAATAATAATGTTCGATGGGTTACAAGTATTCATTAAGTAATTAACATGTAAGGACCAACATTTGATGGATTTTTAAATTGCCCCTAGAAATAATTTAAAGTGGCCAAACATCACTTATTGTGACCATTAATTATAAACCTAATTTCAAACATTTCCGTTTAACCTCGAACTTTTTGTGCAACACCAAAATATCGGAAAGTAATTATGGGAAAAGTTTCAACATTTATTAAAATCATTTAGTACCTAAACTATAGGCTAAATATTAGAGAAATAAATAAACAAAAAAGAAAAGGGAAAGTAAAAGAAAAGAAACGGAGGACCTAACCTAATGGGCCACTTGGGCCACCTAACTAAAGTTAGCCCAGCCCAGCCACCCCTCCTATAACCCTAGCCATCACCCAACTTTCCCCGCACGATCCCCACCTCTCCCCTCGTCTCGCTCACCCGCCGCCACCACACAACACACACACGCACACAGGAGAGGAGCTCCTCGCCCCGATCCCCATGGCCGCCGGCGACCGCCTCGGGCCTCCGAGCCCCTGGACCTCTTCTTCGACTCTCGCTCGGCTCCAACGCCTCGCACGCGACCCCGCACACGTGCTCGTCCCCGCGCCCAAGCACCTTGCCTGGCCGCCGCTCGCCGTCGCGAACCGCCGCGGCCACCGTCCTCCATTCGTCGCGCCACCGTGCCCATCTGCTACTCCGACCTCCTCTTCGTCGTCTTCGCCCACGGGATCAAGCTCGGGACCCCTACCTCGCCGGACCATCCTCGTCTCCCCTCTCTGCCCCGCCGGTCATCGTCGTCGATCCGATGCCACCGCTGCTTCTTCGCCCTCGTCGAGCGCTCCACGAGCTTCGATCTGAGCACCTCGCATATCCCCCCCATGGTGCCGCTGCTGCTCTTAGTTCCTACTACTGCCCCGTTGCTTTGCTGATGCCCTGCTAGCTGCTCTCTATGTGCTGCGTTGTGCTACTGCTGCTCGTGCTTAGCTATTTCTGCCGCTGCGCTGCCGTTGCCGCTGCGAC
The DNA here is from genome assembly GCF_002575655.3 of Aegilops tauschii subsp. strangulata. Classification (NCBI taxonomy): domain Eukaryota; kingdom Viridiplantae; phylum Streptophyta; class Magnoliopsida; order Poales; family Poaceae; genus Aegilops; species Aegilops tauschii. The sequence goes on along the minus strand of NC_053035.3, from coordinate 485,480,170 downwards.
GTCTCCTTGCTGCTGGTGCGCCACCGCGCCCCGGCTCCCCTGCCGCCCGCGGGCCCGCTCTTCGCCGGTCCCGCACTCCGTTTCCCCCACGCCGGCCGGCCACCGCGGCCGCCCTGGCCACTGGCCTCGCCCCGCCGCACTCCCTGCGGGCGAGCGCCGGCCCAGGCGCCCGTAGCCCCCTTCCCGGGTGGACTCGGGCGCACGCCCGCACGCCCGTAACCGCTAAGGCCCCCTCTGGGCCTATGACACGCGGGCCCACGCCCCTGGAACGATAAAATAGAAAAGAAAAGAAAAATAAATAAATAAATAATAAATTAATTAATTAACTAAATAAACTAACCTAATTAATATGTTAATTAAACTAATTAACTTGGTTAATTAATTAAATAGTCAATGACATGCGGACCCACACGTTAGTTTGACCCAGTCAACACCTATGTTGACTGCTGACGTCATGCTGATGCAATAATGCTATTTTCGAATTAATTCAATAATAATAATTTATAAATTGATTAAAACTTTGAAAATTAATTTAAAATAATCCGTAGCTCGGATGAAAATACTTTGTACATGAAAGTTGCTCAGAACGACGAGATGAATACGGATACACTCTCCATTCGTCCGCCACACATCCCTAGCATAGCAAACATGCAACAATCCACCTCCGGTCCGTCTGTCCGAAAACGCGAAACACCAGGAATACTTTCCCGGATGTTTCCCCCCTTTTGCCGGTATCACCTAGTACTGCGTTAGGTCACCTCTAGCACCGCGTATTGCCATGTTATGCTTTGTGATGCTTTGATTGCTCTGTTATTTATTGTGTTCCCCCTCTGTTACTTCTTTCCGGTAGACCCCGAGACCGCTGCCGGTACCCCCCTGTGATCGACTACATCGACGACGAACCCTTCTCTTGCCAGAGCAACCAGGCAAGCCCCCCCCCCCCTTGATCACCAGATATCGCCTATTCTTCTCTATACTGCTTGCATTAGAGTAGTGTAGCATGTTACTGCTTTCCGTTAATCCTATTCTGCTCCATAGCCTGTCTTTGCCACTACTGTTATTACCTTTACCTGCAATCCTACATGCTTAGTATAGGATGCTAGTTTTCCATCAGTGGCCCTACATTCTTGTCCGTCTACTGTTCTATACTATCGGGCCGTGATCACTTGGGCGGTGATCACGGGTATATACTTATATACTTTATGCATCATACATGTGGTGACTAAAGTCGGGTCGGCTCGAGGAGTACCCGCGAGTGATTCACGGATTGGGGGCTGAAAGGACCTTTGTCCCGACGGCCCTCTGGGTGGATCTTTGTGGCGGAGCGACATGGCAGGTTGAGACCGCCTAGGTGAGAGGTGGGTCTGGCCCTGGTCGGTGTTCGTGGTTACATCAATTAACACGCTTAACGAGATCTTGGTATTTCATCTGAGTCTGGCCATTTGGTCTATACGCACTAACCAACTACGCGGGAATAGTTATGGGCACTCGACGTCGTGGTATCAGCCGAAGCCTTCGTGACGTCAGCGACTGAGTGGCATGCGCCGCATTGGACCGTAAGCTCGCGCTTGTATTAAGGGGGCTAGGTCTGCTTCCGGGCGCGTACGCAACGTGCAGGTGTGCAATGGGCGATGGGCCCAGACCCCTGCGCGCATAGGATTTAGACCAGCGTGCTGACCTCTCTGTTGAGCCTAGGTGGGGCTGCGACGTGTTGATCTTCCGAGGCCGGGCATGACCCAGGAAAGTGTGTCCGGCCAAATGGGATCGAGCTTGTTGGGTTATGTGGTGCACCCCTGCAGGGATGTTTATCTATTCGAATAGCCGTGTCCCTCGGTAAAAGGATGACCCAGAGTTGTACCTTGACCTTATGACAACTAGAACCGGATACTTAATAAAACACACCCTTCCAAGTGCCAGATACAACCCGGTGATCGCTCTCTAACAGGGCGACGAGGAGGGGATCGCCGGGTAGGATTATGCTATGCGATGCTACTTGGTGAACTTACCATCTACTCTCTTCTACATGCTGCAAGATGGAGGTGGCCAGAAGCGTAGTCTTCGACAGGATTAGCTATCCCCCTCTTATTCTGGCGTTCTGCAGTTCAGTCCACCGATATGGCCCTTTACACATATACCCATGCATATGTAGTGTAGCTCCTTGCTTGCGAGTACTTTGGATGAGTACTCACGGTTGCTTTTCTCCCTCTTTCCCCCTTTCTATACCTGGTTGTCATAACCAGATGCTGGAGTCCAGGAGCTAGAGATCCCGAGGATGATTCTACATGGAGTTCGGCTTCGAGGAGTAGTTAGGAGGTCCCAGGTAGGAGGCCTTGCCTTTTCGATCGTTGCTACTTTTGTGCTAGCCTTTTTAAGGCAAACTTGTTTAACTTATGTCTGTACTCAGATATTGTTGCTTTCGCTGACTCGTCTATGATCGAGCACTTGTATTCGAGCCCTTGAGGCCCCTAGCTTGTATTATGATGCTTGTATGACTTATTTATGTTTTAGAGTTGTGTTGTGATATCTTCCCGTGAGTCCCTGATCTTGATCGACACGTTTGCGTGCATGATTAGTGTACGATTGAATCGGGGGCGTCACATTTTCCAAGCTTTTTTTTAGTTGTAATAACACCACGGCAAGCTAGCGCCGCTCTTCGTGTGTGCCCGTGCAAAGGTTAGACGATGGAGAGAAGAGAGATTGAGATCGCAGACCTGGGACCCACCAGTAAGTGAGACAACGGTCATGCACGTGTTGACGAGGCACTCCCTCTACTCTACTCAACGGAAGTACTGTATAAAATCAAGTTATGGGACAAAGCCATCTCGTCTTTCAGATTTGTTCGTTTTAGGTCCAAATTTGATTAATGACAAGTGGGACCCCCGTGTGTTGTTCCGATATTTCAGTGTAGGATGGTTTTTTTGAACAAACACTTTGCGCGGTTAGACAAGTAACGGCACGAGTTACACGTATTTTGCAAGTTTACGAACAAAAATGACAGCGGCATAGAATATCACATCCACCCCGCAGCTTAGATACTATGGTGATACGAGTTTTTACACCGTTGGAAGTGAGATCCAATGGCTTGGGAGTAGTCTTTGTAAGTATGCGCAATTTCCAAACTCTCCAAAGGTTTTTTTGCAAATAAAACATTCAGGCCTCGTGTGTGCCGCTGCATCTTCGATCCAACGGCTCCCCGGTGCTCATATTAGGTGCTCCCCGTAGCTTAATTACCCGCTACGGTGATATGAGCATCTAGGTCGTATGATCAGTGATCAGACGACACATATGTAGTACTTGTACTTTCTGCGCATTTCCCAAACTCTATCAGTCGTATATTGCAAAAACATTCAAACCTCCTACTGTGGGCCGTTAGATCTCAGTGAACTCGTATCACCATAGAATCTACGGTGCGGGAGCACCTCATACTCTCCCATGCGAGAAAACATAAGGTGCTATCGCAGCTTGGATGCTACGATGATACGAGCTTGGAGGTCGTTTTATCTGAGATCCAATGGCATCTGAGCAGTCTTTGTGCTTGTAAGCAGTGGCCGAACTCTTTTGGGGCTTTTCTGCAAAAAACCATTCGAACCACCGAGGAGGTGTTGGGTCACAAATCCAACGCCTCCGAAGAGCTTGTATCACCAAAGCATCTAAGGTGTGGTAGCACATGATATTCTTACATACAGGAGAATATGATGTCCTCCTTCATCTTAGATGCTACGGTGATACGAGCTTCGAGGTCGTTGGATATGGGATCAAAGGGCATCTAAGTAGTTTTTGTACAAATTGTGTGCAATTCTCAAACTCATCAAGGTTTCCTGCAAAAATATTAAGACACATCATGTGAGCTGCTATATCTCAGATCTACAAGCTCCAAGCAACTCGTATTGGCATATAGCATCTAAGGTATGGGGGCACATGATATTCTCCCGGGGAGGAGAGGTGGGGGGTGCACAACCAATCGGTGGTTGGGAGGGTGGGGACAAATGTAACCTAAACAACCCTAAACAGAGCTCCACAATTTTATCTAAGGTCGAGGGGTTGACCCCCGACAATCTTTGCTTCACCTAAACACAACATTTGCATGTACTGTAGTACTAGACTTAATATTCATGTTTCAGTTTCATGTTCATTTTAAATATTTAACTCAGGACCACGGATGTCTTACATTTTACTCCCTTCGTTCCTAAATATTAGTCTTTTTAGAGGCTTCAAATGGACTAGCACATACAGATGTATATAGACATATTTTAGAGTCTAGATTCACTCATTTTGCTCAGTATGTAGTCACTTGTTGAACTCTCTAAAAGACTAATATTTAGGAATAGAAGGAGTATTTTTGAATTCGTGTCATACATGCATGGTTTGGAAAAATAGATGCACTATACTTATTGGATTGTTGTTGTGTTCGTGCGTGTGTGTCTCTGTGTGTGTGTGTGTGTGTGTGGTCATATGCTTGATACATACAAAGTTTTCTCACCTCCATATTGTTCATCTTTTAAATTTGAATTTGCATTGGAAAACTTACTAGGGATACCATGAAATGTGAAATCCACGTTGAGATCACTATATCACAAACTCACTCTAATTCAACAACTCGTCATAAATCAATTACCACGTTGAGATTAGTATTTGCAAGGAAAATACGGGTATTGTAATACACATAGATTTGTTCGGCAATTTAAAAGGTTCCTTTCGTATTCTCGAATGGTAGGACCCAACGGCGTACCAGCCAGACCTTGGCTTGTGTTGATCCTAAAAAAACCGGGCTCGTGTCCTTCGGTGGCGTGCGTGGTACGCACATTAGGCAACCCCAACCAGTCGAGCCTCAGCGTTTCAAGTCGAAATATCTGGCGGCTAGAATTCCAGCCCTAGGAAATTCCCCTCATGTCCCCGGTCCATAATGACTACCGATGAACAACGGAGGGATGCTTTAGTAACTAGGCAACGTTACCTACCGTGCCGAGCACGGTTCAATTCCCTCGGTCGCCGCTCGTCAAGGTCACCCGTCAACTGCATTGCCTAGTACTACTACTACACCAGGATGAGCACAGAATTGAGCTCATTTGTCCGTGCCGAGTACTTGAGTTAATATATCAGGCAATGCACTGGTACGGAGGGATTATCCTTTTACTCTGCATATATAACTTGTCTGAAGTCTAACTAAGCAAAATGTTTGACCAAATATTTTCTTAAGAAATACAACAGGACAGATGTACGGCTTGAAAATTTATTGCATGATGCAGGTTATGATATTGTTTCGAATCCTGGATCTTAAATTTCAGAAAATCCAAATGTGAGCATAAATTCTTGAAACTAAGCATGGTCACGTGATGTGGCACAAATATTACTTCGTAAGTTTTTTCTTCAATTTGAGACAAGCTGCTTATGACAAGTTGCACAAATGAAGAGCCATGGTATTTTGGAACAAAGACATGTCACGTTAAGGCGAACGCTTTCACTATTGAAACCGTGGGCGTTTATGTGCCGCCACGAGTCCCCGCTTCTCATCAGCAGGTGCCGTCCGAGCAAGCGTGTGAGTCGACGGGAGGCGTGCGAGCAGACCGCTGCGCCGGCTGTCAGGGAGGCGTGCGAGCAGACCGCTGTGCAGGCTCACCGGGAGGCGAGCCCTTTGACCAGGCTCCGCCGCCCACCGTCGTCCCAACTGCTCCCACTTTTAATGTCGTCGGCGCCGCAGTTTAAAATCAACCCCGCACTACCCGGTATCGCTACAATCCTCTCTCTTCCTCTCCGATTCTCCTGTTGTCTACCTCCAACTAGCCTGACCTAAACGTACGCCATGCCGCATCACGATGGTCTGCCCTTAGTGTTCCAGTTTCCTGAGGAAGACACCCAGCCGGAGTCTCAAGATAAGGCGCTTTGGGACGAGCTTGAACTGGCCTTGCGGGAAGACGCCGCGCCTGTCCCCGCTCCCGTTCCGGCTCCCGTTCCGGCTCCCGTCGCCCCGACTGCGCCAGCGCCCATCCCAATGGCATTGATGGGCTGGGAGCCGCACATTGTCGTCGAGCTTGATCCCACGGGGTTCCACGAGGTCCCCGCCGACTTTCACGCGCCCGTGCACCTGCCAGCGCATGCGCCTGCGCGTGCACTGACGCGCACGCCCGTACCGGTGCCCGTGCACCTGCCAGCGCATGCGCCTGCGCGTGCACTGACGTGCGCGCCCGTGCCGGTGCCCGTGCACACGAATGTCTCCGCCGCGCCGTTGACAGCACCTGTCCCCGCGCGGGTGCCAGTGCCCCCCTCAGCGGCATGGATGGCCGCCGTCGACCGCTTCCTTGCACCAAAGCCAGTCGCCTCCTCCCGCCAGTTGACTCGCTCCGAAGTCCAGAACATTTTGGCCTTCCTTGAAGCTAGGCCAACGTCTAGGAGTACGCCAACAACGGCGCAAGACGCCGCCGCCGCCGTCGGTCAGTGGCCCGACGACACACAGAGCACGGCAGAGGAGCCGCTTCCCACCGCAAGACGCCCCTGCCACCGCCGCGTAATCTAAATTTGCCATGAAAAACGTTCGGATTGCCATGTTTAAAATCCGAACGTTTATCATTTCCGTTTATTTTATATCGATCGTCGTATAATTTAAAGTCGGAGTCAGACTGAACGAAATGTATGGTTTGATCGATTGAATGTTCTGCTAGAGCCGTATCAAATTAAATATAAAACGTCATCAAGCCACATGTATTCCTTGTCATCCAACGACCTAGACTGCTTCAATGTCGAGCGCTCAACATGTTTAGCGTGCAGTTAATTTCATGCCAAAAATAGTGCTAATCACATGACAACACGCAAATAATATCCTAGTAGTTAATATCCGCATGCACTTAATATACTTCCAAATTAACGTGCATTGCACGTACACACTGACTAGTGCTGCTAGTACGTGAAACTGGTGCCGTGACTTGTGAACGCGTCCAGATATGGTCAACGGCAACATCGCCCGCGAGTTCTTCCTATTTGCCCGTGCGTCTAAACGCAGAAGGGGAGGAGAGAGAGAGAGAGAGCACACATGGAACCCACCAGTAAGTGAAGGCGAATAGTACTAAAAATAATATTACATGTTATCCATTAATTAGGCTGTGGTAATATAAAAACATTATGTGAACAAAGGGGGTACAACAAACATTGCTATTCTACGTATGTTGCCTATTGACGTGCGGCTTGAAGGCCCGGTCGCATGTTCGATCCTCGTCCTTTATTTTTTAATTTGTATATGGGTCCAAATTTGTTTCATGACATGTGGGCCCCTCGGTGTGTAGTTTGTAGCACTTTAATTTGTGGGTCAAAATTTGTTCCATTCCAAGTGGACTATCGGTGTGTAGTTTTGTAGCTTATTTATAATAATTAAAGAGAACAACATAGTTTTTTCAATAATACCATGGTGCGACGTTGAAGGCGAGAAAGGACGTGCGAGAGAGCGATGACCGAGCCAGAGGGAAATCAACTAGGGGAGTTGCGTGGGTTGCAACGGTGTTTGGAGTAGTTGTGGGCCGAATGCTACGAAAATATAATCTAAACCGACCGGAATAAATGCCTACACAAATTAATCCAAGGTTGGAGTGCCCCTCGCAATGTAAATAGCTCCGGCTTTGCGAGGGATGGAGAGGTAGTAGCTTCAACGCGTGGAAGATACGGTGTGAGAAAGCAAGGTCAATCGAGAGACATATAGATAGAGAGACAAAGTGAGTGTGGTCCGACATTCATTGAACAAATATATATGCTCTGGAGAGATATTGTCCGATTGAGCTTTTTGGCAAGGGTGAGGGCTGTAAGATAGAGCTTGAGAAATGATCCAGTCACAGACGTGTAGATATATTTTGTGCGTGGGAGGAAGCAAGGTCAACCGATCACATAGGGTCGCCGTGCGATCGAAAGAGTGAGACGGGTTGGAGAGAGTGACCTAGATAGACGATGTGCGTGAGAGAGTATACAATGTGAATAGGTCGAATTGGGCTCAAACATGGTGATATATCGTTTTTGTTCGAGAAAGAGCGAGGTAAATCGAGACATACGGAGAGAGAGAGAGAGAGAGATTGAGTGAGCGTGGCCCACCATGAGGTCAAAAGAGTGGCGGCGGCTTGGATGGACTGACCTAGATAGACAATCTGCGTGAGAGAGTATAGAGTGTGTCGATCGAGGCCCGAACAGGGAGATATATCATTTGTGTGTGAAAGAAAATGAGGTTAAACGAGACTCAGATAAAGAGAGCGAGATTGAGCGAGTGTGGCCCGCCGTGCGGAAGAAAGAGTGAGACAGTCTCGAGGGAGTGACCTAGATATACAATGTGCGTGCGTGCACACGAGAGGTTGGGGGGCTAGATAGGCAATGCATGTATTTAGCGCGAGAGGGTGAGAGGGAGAGGGGGGAGAGAGAGAGAGAGCTTGGCATGGGGTGCAATGGCGGGTGTGTGAGGTAAATACATTTGGTAATAGAGTGGAAAAAGGGGTTGTGTAGTTGAGAGACTTAGAGATCGAAACATGGAGAGAAAGAATGAACGTGTGTTGGAAACCGATAGCTCCCTAAGGTGGTTAGGAGAGGAAGATTGACCGATATAGGAAGTATGTAGCGTTTGTGCGGGGGGGGGGGCTAAAAACAACATTTGAATGTACATAGTACGACACTTAATATCGATGTTTCAATTCGGTGTACATTGTAAGATTTGAACCGAGGACCAGGCATACGGGTAATTATTTCGAATTCGTGCCATACTAAGTTTCGAAAAGTTGACATTGACTCAGTTTGTTGTGCTATTTTGTAGGTCATATGTTTGAATCCATCCAAAAGTTTTCTCACTACCATGGTGTTCATCATATACAAATGAATTTGTATTAAAAAAGTAGCGTGGATACAGTGAAATACGAAATCCACGTTAGAATTGGAGATCGCTACGTGACACACACTCTAATTCAAATAACTAACTACGTGACACACACTCTAATTCAAATAACTAATTATGTGACACACACTCTAATCCACGTTAGCGTGGGTACCGTTTCAAAAAAAATTCAAATAACTCCTCATTAATTAATTTATAGTACTCCCTCTGTTCACTTTTATTAGACCTTGAAGACATTTCAGACAATGTGCAAAACAGTTCATTTTAAGTTGTCTGAAACGACTTACAAAAGTGAACCGATGGAGTATCTCGTTTCGAATGACTAATTATTGCAAGGAAAACACGGGCATGGTAATACATACAGATCCGTTTGCAAATGAAAGAAGATTCGTTTGCATTCTCAAATGTAGGTGCACCAGGCAGACCAGGGTCGTGTCGGGGTGGACGCTGCTTCGGTGCCTTAAAGGCAACTGCCTTTGGGTCACTGACAAGTGGGCCAGCCACCTGTTGGGCCCACATGTCATGGACACAAAGGCAGGTGCCTTAAGGCACCGAAGCATAGTCCTGTCGGGGTGGTCGCGTGTGTCGGACGGACGCGTAGCACCCAGCCACCCACCCCCCCCCCCCCTCCCCCCCGAAAAAAGGACGACGACGATATAAGTTCGCGCTTCCACGTTTCGGATTGAAATATCTAGCGGCCCCAATTCCATCCCTGCAAAATCTCTCTTCTCCACCGTCCCCTTTCGCGCCCAGATTGCTCAAATCCCTAATTCGCCGCCAACCCTCGAATCGCCCCTCGTCCCGTCTCTTTCCCCACCATTCCCGACCTCTGTGCCGGACGACAACGACGAAGACGACGGTCGTGCTTCACCACCGCACCGGAGCTACCTCATCTACGCCCTCGTCCACCGCACTGGGTGGTTACCGACAACGTCGACCGCCGCAACCGACGTGCCTCACAGACACCGAGTTCCACCGCATCAGGTGCGCTTCACCGACGCCGTCTCCCAGCTCACCGGGGCTACTTCACCGAGCACATCGTCGCACCTCCGCCGCCCGAGGCCGTTGGGGCTTCAACAACGGTCTCGTCCACCGCATCGTAGCGCTCCGCTGCCACTCAAGATCTGCATACGTGCGCGTCCAGCCAACGCCGGCGCATCACCCTCAACGGCTCTGAAGTGACCCGCACTCTAGCTAGGCGAGCATGCCCAAACGCCGGCCCGAACTAGGTATCCACACATCACTCCCTTGTGCACTGTTCCGACGATGTTTGGATATCCTTTCACTGCTCTCTTAGCTTACACGCCTATGCAACTCTGACTTTAACTCTTATTTCTTCTGGAGATATCATCTGAAACAAGCAAATCCATTTTTTAGCGAAGCATGACGGCGCTACGGGATCTGGTACACATCCTGCACACCCGTATAACCTTGTAAGTATCTGTCCTCCGGTACAACATCAAGGTCGATTCCTCTTATTTGATCAACCATTCGCCGTGTCAAAAATGCAGAGGGGGATGCAAGGAGCACAAGGCCTGCACATCCAAGCAAGTGGTAACATGGACTTGTACATGGAACATCCCAAGCGCAAGCAGAGCTGCAGTGAGCCTGTACAACGAGCTAGAGTAAGTCCCTGCATTTCATTTAATTCATACTGGCATTCGTGTATGATTTGTGTGCAGTGGCTAATCCACGAATTCAAGTTACCAGGGGCGAACATTTAACTTAAAAAATACGAAGGCACTTGCACTCCGGAAATCAACATAACTTGAGAAATGTGAAGCTACACGCACTTTGAAAACCAGCTAATGATCCAAAGTAGTTCAGATTATAAACACTAAATGATGCAAGCACCAAAAAACACAAAATGCAACATGGTGTACAAGGACTACAAACATGGTCTGTACCTTCTTGAATTATTCGTTCTCTGGCTGAAAATATCGAAGTGTAATTGCACGTATAACCAGTGCGCAAACTGCATATCAATATATCTATCCTGCACAAGTATGGCAATAGTTTCAAACAACAGATTAGAAAAGTATTTATGCTATGTTGTCATGATACGGGGACTTTCTGGTAGATGGCCTCGACGTTTCCTCAAGCTATGAAAATGCACTATAATTTGCTTGTCATCAATGCCTGCAAATCTCTGTCTCTCTCAACATAGTAGATCATCATTAGACACTAAATCCTTCAATGAGCTTGCAAAATGCTTGCATTAGATCCCTCATTAGACACTATATGTTCATGACCAGGAGCATGTAAAATGTTTGCATCAAATCCTTCATTAGCAGTCTGTTCATTAGAAACTTCAGGCTCAAGAACAACATGAGCTTGTATGTTTGCACCGGAAACTTGATTAGATACATCAGATTCAGTCAGTTCAGTATTGATTGGGGGAGTTATAAAATAAGTAGAAATTGGTTTCATTTTCTCATAGATTCCCTACATACAAGCAGTTTTACAACACCGTCAGGTTTAACTATTGGCCAGAAATTGAAGAGTTGAATTAGATATAATCAGGGATGTGATGTACCTGCTCATTGCGCATGCTACTCTTGCAAGCTGCGACTGTCCGTTTGCGCAAGCTCGATGCCATGCCCATGCTACCGCCGCTGCCTCCCACACAGACTACACCCAGGGTTGGATCTTCATCTTCTTGTCCTTCCGTTCGCTTGAAGCCCGGCGACCGCCCTCCAACGAGGGCGCGAGGAAGTGTTGTGTCGGTCTGTCCAGCGGCGGCTAGGTTAGGAGCGAACCAGACTGGAGGCTGGAGCGAATGAATTGGGATTTTTCCTGCTGTCGATCGATATGGGAGGCGCTCGTTTGGGCCGCGAGCCTGCTATAGGGCCTGCCTTGCACTTATGTTATTGGCCCATCCAAATTAAAACATTTTTCTTCATTTTTTACATTGCCTGCTCGTGCGTTGGGACGAACAAAACTAGCGTGGGCCAACCTGGACGACTCAAACTAGGTGCACACTTTCCAGCCACCTGAGGCGGCCGCCCATACCAGCCCCTATGGTGGCGTCACCCCTTTTTGCGTGTATGATTGGATAGTGAAAAATATTCCAGTGGCGCTTTTGATTTACCCACAGAATGGTTGAATTGCTTGTTTCTATGAACTGAGTTCGCTAATAATGTGAAGGATGCCAGTCTTTTCATCCTATTGTAGATTGCTTAGATCTCGATATGCCAAAAGTAATCACATGAAATATACAGTAAAAGCCAGTGTGATGTGTTTGGCTACAACTAGTCTGACTACACGTCCTCATATAACATATCAAGGACGCACCATCTTACCAGATTAACCATTCGACTTACCCATGCAGTGTGGGAAGAAAGAAGTATTGGGACTGCGTATCCAAGCAATTGATGCCATGGACTCCTTCGTACAACCTTGTAAGCGAAAAAGAAGTTGCAGTGTGCCTGTACAAAGAACTAGCGTAAGTTCAGTTACCTGCTTCTCGGAATTTTAGTTAGCCACTTATTGCAAAATTGTTCAATTACGTTGCTTGGCTTAATTTAGTTTGCTACTGATTACATAATGGCACAGCCTGTTAATCATATTGTAGACTGCGCCTATCTATGTGTTTGATACTTACTGTTAAGAATTACCTGTTTGCCTTAACTTAAATATCTACTTGTTTGTTTAACTGCTTTGCTGCTGCAACAGCGGGTTACAATGATGTTAATAACTACTTTTCAGCATCCAATTGAAACTCTTTAATTCCTTGTTTGTTTAACTGGTTTGCTGTTATAACTCCCAGTTGAGATGTTTTGCTAACTTCAACTTTTCTGAATCCAATCGGAACTTTAATGGCAAAACAGGTTACCCCAAGATCAAAGAGCGAGGTCCCCATGGACGTTGCATCATCCCACAGCAGTGGCACCGGCCCAATCGTGCATTATGAATTGCCAACTGCTGATGCTCTAGAGGCTAAACTAGTGGTAGAAAGAGATTCTGCGTCTGCACATAGAGATGAAGTTGACATGTTGAGGAAGCAAACAGCACAATCACAAGCAGTACTCAAGACAACCATTAAATATTTGGTGGATTTCAAAATGAAGAAAGCTGAGACTGACCAGATTGTTAAGGTCCTGAAGGAAAAAAGGAAATTCAATTCCTACTTGGTAAATCATAGGTTAAATATTCTTTCCATAGTTGAATAACCTTTGTGTTGTCTGTTCATGTAATCAATCAAACCATTTGTTTTAGAGATCATGTAATAATTGTTTTTTTTGTTTATTGGTTTGTAATTTTATTTGAGCACAAGTCTGTATCAATTGATAAGACTCGGAGACATTTCATTTGGATTGCTGTGCCAGACCTACAAATATGCCAATCGGGCTAAATGTGCATTCAGCAATAGTAGTAGTATAGATGGACCATAAGTGGCACGCATTGAAAAGGGCCACGATGCTGGCTAAAAAAAGGATGTTGTTATAGCCAAAAAAAGTACAGCGGCCTGGCTTATGTATGTTAGTTGATATTATTGATCCATATACTCTATAAGTGTTTATATGTCTGTTAGTTCTGTACATTCTTGGTTGATTGACTCGGTATTTGAATCTTGATAGATCGCTTGTGTACATATCTAAATGGGAGTACACATTATGCTGCGTGTGACATTTGAGTTGGACATGAAGTGTTCCAAATATTCGAATTCACCTTAAACTGGATTCTAGTTTCTGAATTTGAGTATCGGCATTTGTAAACCATATTCATATATGACAGTGGAATACATCTTTGTCGTCCTTTTGAAGATATATAAAAACACATAGAATGATTTATAAAGATTCATATAGGAATACAAAATGGATTCGAATTTAGTTGCCAGGGTAAACGTGGATGCTTATTGTCCCAAAATTCGAAAGAAGCAGCAAAATGTCCACTCCCACGTCGGCTGCCCGAAGCCAAGTGTTTGGGAGATGGAAATTACTGTCTACCCATTACACGGACAATCCATTGGCCCGATTTCCACTGCTCTAAATAGGGGTAGGTTAGTAACTTCAATTAGACGTGACACGACCGCCTCTGAGCCCATTCCGACACGGTGGGCGTCAAACATGGGCGGCAAAACTCATTTGATTCAAGCTCGTCCGAAAGACCTCTGTTTCTCCCTCCATTCCCCATTCATACATGGTGGGCGGCAGAACAAACTCGACTCGGCCGAAATCGATGTAGGCAAATATTTTCAATAGGGGCAGGTTTGTAACTTCACTCAGACGTGACACAACCGCCCTACTGTCAGCCCCGTTCATACATCGTGGGCGCCAACCACCCTCTCCTCGCCCGAAATCGCTCTGGGCAAATATTGGCGAGATGCGAGATTACCGTCCTATCCCCAACCGACGAGACGTCCAAATTTTAAACGGGGGCTAAGTTCTTAACTTTCCCATATTTCAGATAGGCGCGTCCCAAAAACATGGTTCCCCGTACCTCTCCCTCCATTTTCCCATTCATACACCGTCCGCGCTAGAATACCCCATCCCCACACCAGCCTCCGTCCGCCACCCCATCCATCGCCGCCGTCCTCCACCACATCCATCGCCACCGTCCTCCACCATGCCGGAGCGCCTACCAAGACCGCGTCGTCCACTGCTAGAGATGGACGTTTCTCATCCACGGTGATGGACCATTAGCCTTGCATCGCGTCCTCTCGCTTCATCGACGCCGTCGTCCTCTTTGCCGGGGCCGCTCACACGACCTTCTCTTCCACCGCAACGGGACTTATCCCCCGATGCACCCGTCTACCGTCGCAGATCTGCTTCAACGCCACCGACAGCCATCGCACCCCCGATGCCTACACGGCGCCGCAAGAGAGGTGGTACTTCATATCTCCTCAACTTTTTGATCTCAACCAGAAAATAGATCTTAACTTGGTTACTCTACTTTCTTTTCAGCTCTTAGAATTTAGTTCTTAGTTCGAAGCAAACAATGGATGCTAAATATCATTTCTCCAGTTTGCACCTTCAAATCTACCATGGCACAGCCATAATACGGTTTAATTGATCATGCTTAGGGTTTAATTGATCATGTTGGTTCCGTGGTGGTTTCTTTAATAGAAATCGGAGGGGAAACCCTCTTTTGCTAAAAAATATGCTTAGAGTTTCCCCCTTTTATGATCACTATACGATCAGAATACGTGCTTCGTGTCATAATAACACTGCTCCACCCATCAAGCTAAACAAGCTTAGTTGTTCAAATACGAATCTGATATTATTAAAACAGAGTTGTTTAATTGGTCAGCTAAATGTTCCTAAATTAGTTTCAAAAATGCATGTTCGCCGCTCGGGTGTGTATCTCTACAGGGTGCCCACGGTGGGCCGGCCCACCCTGGGATTTTGGGTCGTCCCAGGCCCCGATTTCCCTCTGTTCTGCTGTGCGCTTCCGATCTCTACTCGCCCCCAGCCGCCTGCCTCGCCGGCGACTTGCCGTCCCCGGACGGCATGACTCTAGGAGGAGACGCCGGACTAACAGGAGGCCAGGAGCCGCTCGCCCAACAGCGTCACCGCTGCCCGGGCGCGCCGCCGTGCCTACCTTCCCAGTCCGTTCAGGGCTCAGGCGTGCAGCACCCACCAAGCCAACCCGATTTATCCTGAGATACGTCCTCAACACTCAGCAGCCACTCCTCATCACCCATTTTCTAGTTGATTCATTACTCATTAGGCAGGACTATCATTAGGGTTTGTTGTGTGCTCAGTGCTACCTACACTTAATGGTTCAGATGTATTTCGGTAATCTTTAGTACCTCTAAAGTTCACAGGGTTTTCAAAATTCCGGCCCTCGGAACAGAAACTAGTCATTTTGGATTGTTGGTCGTAGTGACATTGACCCAGATTACTACTGCTAGCCAGGTTTGTTGACAATTTTACTTGTCTTTCTTACTCATTCGATATAATATCCAATTATTCACGTCGATTAGTTGCAAACAATAAGTGCTAGACAAACTTCTTCATTCAGATTTTGGACGGTCTCTTACTGCAGTTACAATTCTGCATACTTGTCCTAGTAAGCTCACAAGTAAATGATTGATTCACTACATCTATGCTTGCCTTGTCATATTTGTTGTCAATATTCTTTTAGGGTGGACCACCCTGTTTCTAAATACTGGAACCGTAGACATGAGTGAATAGTATTTCTCTATGTGATCTCTTCCATCATGTGTGGGTAACGAACACTGCATTGTATAGAAAGAAAGTGTCATTTCCAGCTTTTACATAGGTTTCGATCTTTTACATGGAATACAATCTACCTACTTGCTTTGTGTCGCACTACCAACACTCCACCCTTGAAGCTAAACATTATGCCACTCATAATTGCTTAGTTTATTTGTTCAAATATGAATTTCATATGATTCTAATGTTCCTACTTCAGTTTTGAAATGTGTGCCTGCCTGTTATAGAGACATAAGGGGTTTGTATTTCTGTGTGTGGTCTGGTCAGCACGGTTGGGGAGGTGAACTTTGCATATGCAGGTGTTTATAGGGAGACACTCTCCGAGTTGAATCCGCAACGCATTCCATAGATAATCTGACTACTTTTTATGTTTTCATGAATCTCAGATTCTGAACAGCGTCATAATGATTATGAGCTTGCGCGCATGAAAAGGAAATAAAGCAGAACAATGCCATGGCTGTCAAACTTGGCATTAAGGGACTGAAATCAAGTCTGGATGCAATGCAATGCAAACGCTCTCCACCTACAGATTCATGCTCAGAATATGATCCTAACAGTGATTCTGATCTAGAGGGAGACCTAAGTCAATGTAGCTCCCTAGTGGAGGAGTCAGAGGAAGATGCCCTATCTTATTCACCCATCAAGGTACTTGCTCTAACTTTCCAAGGTTACATTGCTCGCACATATCTTGTAACTGATGCTTTGCATTGCTTCTACTTTGTTGAACTGCCATTAGCTTAGTTTACACATCGTGTATGTGAATACGCCCTGCCTATCCATTTTCAGTACATATTCCATCTGTCATCATACCATATTTATCCATTCAAATGTTGTTCTTGTGTATCAGACGTTCAAAAGGAAGAGGGCGATTGCTGATCATGGAGGAGCACAAGCAAAGTATTTGGAAAAGGTAGTGGCACCTGATAAATCAAATAGCCCATTAGGTGTAGTTGCAATATCACCTGACCCACAAAATACCCCAACTCTAGCAGACTCTAGCCCTACTACACTGATCATTTTTGATGCCCCAACTCAGCAGACCCCAACTGCAGCAAACAGTATGATTATGCCAGTTGACATAGCACCAGCTGTACGACGCAAAACCCCCATTCCAGCAAAGAGTACACCAAATCCAGTTGCCAAATCCTTTTTCGAACCAGAGAGAGCCCCAATTGTAGCAAATAGGACCCCTGTTCCATTTCTTCCCAGTTTAGAAGACGAAGCTTATGTTGTTGTCAGGAACTTTGTGCGCATCTTTTCTTCATGGAAAGATTATACTGCAGACACAAAACAATTTCCAGTCTTCCTCCGCAACTTACGCGTAAGTAATGTATTAATGTTATTCATGGTCATTACTGCATATGTTTCTGCTGACAGAAGACACAAGATTTCATTCTTTTAAATAGGCGAGGAGCAAATTGGATTGTGATGACGAGCAAGGGTTGGTTGCGCTTTTCAAGCACTCGTTAATGAAGCATCGTTCCTACCTGAGGCAAGCGCACTTCGATGGCAAGCCTCTGAACGAAATTTCTGTAAAGTCTCCGGTGCTACATTTATCCGACGGTGACTGGAATAATCTTGTTACACATTGGTCTCGGCTGCAGCGTAAGGTACTGTCTATGATATCACATCACAATTTGAACTACATTTCTGCATTTGCCTTAATGTCTCACTTGTACGAAAACTGTTAGCAGAAGAACATTCGCTCTCAAGGGACCACAGAATCTCGCAACTATACTGCACACTGCATTGCTCTTGTGAGTACCTCTTGCCCTGTATGACCATACTTACTTTCATAGATTTTTGATTATGTAGCATCACTGCACATGTTAGCCTCGTAATCGTCCATTTGGTGGACATTATAAGATCCGTATGGACTCTTACATAAATTTAGAATCAACCCAATGCTTTTGAAGAGGTTTAGCTCTGTAGTCCTCTTGTAAGGACTGAACATGGTCTATCACTGTACTTACATTAACAGCTACTCCCTCCGTCCCATAATATAAGAACGTTTTGTACAGTACACCAGTGTTCAAAACACTCTTGTATTATGGGAAGAGGGATTGGTTCATTTTGTAGCATTCTGCATCTTATCTCCCTCGCCCACCATTTACTAAAAAAGATCAGATCTATATTTAATCTTACCAACAAGTAGAATACACAGACAATGCCAGTGCAGAAGTGTAGCCCATTGCTCTTGTCAGTACATTTTGTCCTGTAACGCTTGTACTTCCAGGGATTGGTAGTTGATTATGTAGCATCAATCTCCATCTTATCTTCATTATCCTCTATCCCTTCCAGTATTATCATATCTATAATTACTCTACAAAATGTAGAGTACAGGCAATGCTTATGAAGAAGATTCTGTGCTGAAATTCTTGAGTTATCCTTCCCTTGACATGGAGAAGGGCATTATAAAGTCGGTGTTAACTGTTAATGTAAGTCAGTCCTTCTAAAGCCTTTATCCTCAACTGCTGTTTAATTTGCTCATACTCCCTATCATTTACTGCTGTTTAGTTTGCTGTTTCTACCAAAATGCATGTTCGTAAGAACCGTAAGTTCTAAGTTTTACTTGTAAAACCAAATTCCTTATTCATACCATGCACATTACTTAATACTCCCTATATGTATGCTTGTTTTTGTGGATCTATAATCCAGTGTGTGGTGAAGCAGCCCACGTTTGCACCTTGTCATCTCCTGTTTTATCTTACTGATGTGGCTGATGATATGAACAACATGCCATGCACATTATCCAAAATAGATACAATGATTTTCTTTGCCCTTCATCTATGCTTGTTATGTTGACATGGTAATCCAGTAGTGTGGTGAAGCTCCCCGCATTATGAACAATGCCAAATTATGCTATTGATATTTTCAACTTACTCTTTATTTTCTAATTTGAAATTGGATAGAATTGATAGAACAGTTATCATCTTTGTTTATACACGTGCAAAACATGTCATCTCTCTGCTTTGTTTCAGGGTGATATGCCTGATGGCATGCACAAGTCTGCTAAAGGATGTGAGACAAACCCAACATATATTGCAGCAAAGAAGGCAAAACATCTTGAAGATAGCGAGACAACCAAAAAGTCTTGTCTTGATGTAGTGTTCAAGTTACTTGAGACTAACAGTCAGACAAGTTCACAGAATTCGTTGTCTGAATCAGTTCGACTTCTTCAGTCCCAAGTTCTACCAGAAAGGCATTCTGCAACTCAACTTCGACTTGAAGTCCTATCTCTAAGAAAGATTGCGGAGAACACCAATGAGAACCTCATCGCTAAACAGCTACACCTGGAAGCTATGACCGACATGCTAGGCCGGTCTCACAGCCTTGCTCAGCAGCTTGCGCGGCAGTTCCCCCGCAAGGCTAACCTTTCTTGAACTGTCTTGGAAGTGGTCTCGGTTCAGTATTATTTTGTTACGCTGCAATGGTGCCCAGTTTTTGTAATCTGCTTCTTCGTTGTGCTTTATGATCACTAGTGGCGAACTTTGATGCCCAGTGGATGTAATATGTGTAATAGCCGTGATAGCCTAGCATAAGTTGCTTGCTTATTTATTTCCTTGTTGTCTTGTTTATTTGTTTGCTTGTAGTCAGTGCAGTTCTTTTTCCGCGGTTTGCTAGTGGCTGCAATAACCTATTTTTTAAAACTAGGCCACAATAACCATGGGCTAATATTTACTGTAGTGACACTGGGCCTCCTACGGGCCGTAGAAACAGTGGGCCTTCTACGGGTCGTAGAAACAGTAGGCCTCTACGGGCCGTAGAAACAATGGGCCTTCTACGGGCCGTAGAAACAATGGGCCTTCTACGGGCCGTATCATCAATGGGCCTTATACGGGCCGTATGATCGATTGGCCAAACATGGGCCAATAACAGGCCGCATTATGGTCGTAAACGGGCTAGAGTTGGAATCGTCCGTTCATGGGCCGACCATAACGGGCCATCGTTAATAGGCCGTATTTGATGACGCTATGAAAACGGCCCAACGTATTAACGGACCACAAACGGGCCGACTGTAACCACGGGCTGGATTTGGCCCACAAGCAGAAAATGACAGTAACGGGCCGTAAGTAAACGAATGCTGGAAATGAGCCCAAGAATAAATGGGCTCTGAGAAGGCCGAAAGATAACATGGGCTGGAAACGGCCCAACGGAATAACGGGCCGTTAATGGGTATAAAGTGATACACTGTTCATTACGGGCCAGTTTCACCACGGGCCGTTAATGGGTGTAAAGTGATACACTATTCATTACGGGCCAGTTTCACCACGGGCCGTTAATAGGCCAAGAGTTACATAGGGCCTCATATGGGTCGAAAGACGTCATGGGCCATATATGGGCCAGAAGTGAAAATGGGCTGGAATCATATTGGATGGCCCAGATGACGCTACTGGGCCTAATTCGGATAGGGCGTAACGGGCCTTGGATTAGCGGGTTGTAAATGGGCTATATGCGAACAGGCCATTAACAGGCTTTACATGAGCCGGCCCGCCACCTTTTGTCCAAGTCAAACGGGCCGGCCTTTTCACATGAATGGGCCTCTGTTGGGCCGTGCCACGTGTCGACGTATCATAGGCGCCTTCTGTCCAATGAGTGGATGACATCTGTCCCAACGATGAGCCGACACGTGTTTCCTCCAGCCAATGATGATTTTACACGTGGAAAATCCCCATTGGTCGGGGCTATTAACGGGTTATCGGATCCAAAACCCGACCCGATAGCTTAACGGCGTTCCGTTACGGTGGATGCCACGTGTCGGTCACCCTTGACGAAAGCACTTCTGTGACGCGCGATTTATCGTCATGGAAGTGGACACTTCCGTGATGATAATTTTGGTAATGTCATGGAACACTTCTACGACAGCACAGGTATGACTATCTTGATTCTGTCATAAATTTGTCATGGATGTACATGCATGACAAAAAACGCGACCTACTGTGACAAACACGTATCATCACGGAAGTGTATTTTTTTGTAGTGGTGAACCCCTCCTCATCAACTTGTTCATCGGGACCATCGTCATCCGAGTCCGATGCATATGCACGGGAAAAAGGGATGGAATGGTCCATTGTCTCTTGCAAATGATATTTGTCGAGATCACCCACATTGTTGTCATGGAGATCAACTTCATTGTCATCGTCCGCATACTCATCATTCTCCTCTTGCAAAGCTCATCTTGGTTGTTTGTAAACGGCTCAATGTTGGCCTCACTTCTTGGGTCAAAAGAGGTTCAACAATTTCATCTCGCTTCAAGGGTGGGGGGCTACTAGCAACCAAAGGGGAGGGGTTCCGGTTCATGTCCAAATGCAAACTTGAATCAACCTTCTTCGTTGCAAATAACTCAAGAGCCTTGTCAAGTGATTCGGCCACCGTTTCCTTGTATGCAACCCAACGTTGCTCCGAGTTGACACGCATTGTCTTCCAACGGATGTGCATTCCAAAACCTACATTATGCCTTCCCTCCAACTCAACGATATCATTAGGGTCCATCCAATTCAAATCTTTCCTCACTTGTTGCAAGAGCTCCGCATAGCTAGGACTACTATCAAACACCATGTCAAGCTCATCCGGGTCCGGTTCAATATTGCCTTTCAAGAAGTCATCTTTGTCCCCATGATGAACAAACACACATGTTCTTCACATCCCTATAAGCATTCAAACAACACAACGTAACATTACTTCCATGAGTACTAATTCAAGGATTAACACGGAATACAAACCCTAAAATATATATCAAACAACAACCATAACCCTAACCCTAACCATAACCCTAGCCCTAAACCTAACCCTAGCACCAACATAAGAACACCCATAAGAATAACCCTAACATACTAACAAAGCCTAATCATAGGAAATTGGCAAACAAACATCTCACATCTCTATGCAAATCTCTAGATCCAAACAAAACTAGGGTTTCCCCAAACTAGCAACAAATGAGCAATTTGATAACATTACTTGGATCAAAACAAGGGGATCGGAGAAGATTACCTTGAGGGAGGTTTGACTTCGAAATCCACGGACAAATTCTTTAAATTTGTAAGATTTGGGAGAGGATTTGAGAGGGGGAGAGAGTGGGAGAGGGGGCAAAGCTCGGGTTGGGGTGTGTGGGGTGGGGGGAGTGGGGGCTAGCCAAGTGGCTGGATAAGTCGCAGCGCCCGAGCGCTAGGCGCTGCACATTAAATGTGTGGCGCCTAGCTTGGAGGCGCTGCACTGCTGGGTGCGGGCCCAGGGGCTGCCACGGTGGACTGGCGTGCAACACCTCAGAGGTAGGCGCTGCACCGTAGGATGTGGCGCCTGCGTGGCGGGCGCCACACAAAAAGATTAGGGACGTGAAATAGTTTGACGGGCAATTCATTCTGTGAATTGATTTCGTCCCGGGGTCAAAATTGTCAAATTTACCGGGTTTCCAGCGGAGATCGTGTGGAGGCAGAGAAAGGAAGACGAGCGCGGGGAACGGTAAATCAGAAGGCGGCCGCCGCGGCCTCGGTGGCGCTGCTTGGGTCACTGAAGATGGGGAAGATGGAGAGGGGAGAGAAGCGTAGCAGGGCGGTCGCGGCGGCGCTAGAAGTTTGAGTGATTGGAGCGCCGGCGAAAGGAGGAGCGCAGCATCGACCCAGCCTGCCTGCCGCCGACGACCAAGCCTCAGGTATGCGCGCGCTCCACGGGGCCTAGCAAAGAGAGCGCCGTAATGCAGTTTAGCCCCGTTCAGTAGCTGCGCAAGGACCAGAGCCACTCCCTTGGCCGATTTACAAGGGTGAGCACTGAGCAGAGCACCCGTTCATCGATTAGAAGCGCTCGTTTCTTACCATTCTTGCTGAGGAGAGTAGAGCACCCATTGTTCATTCTTACGAATTACACTAGATTTTGGGGGAATATTTATTTAGTCGATGTTTTTACCGTCAAGGGGCATGCTCACAAACACCTCCAGGAGATAGGTGAAGATTAGCGCGAGGGGGCATGTTTTTTGTGCTTTCTAGTGAGACTGGTTGTAGCATTTTGTTTTCATCGACACATGCAATTTACTTGTGGTATATAAGTAGCTTTCCTCAGGCAAATTGATAAAGCAAGTCCTCTCTCACTTTGTTTGTGCCAGCGAAGCAAGTTTCTTAATTATGTCTATTTCTTCATGGCGATCTGGCATTGTTGTATTCTTGTGTGTGCCAATGAAGCAAGTAGTAGATAGGTAGATAGAGATAGAGGTAGAAGAGATAGAGAGAACAAATCTACTTGTGCTCAGTAACTTTTCAGGCCATTTGATAAAGCAACTTCTCCCACTTTGTTTGTGTTAATGAAGCAAGGTTTCGTTTATTCTCTGTATGTCCGTGCAAGAGCATGTGCCTTTGCTCATTTTGTGTTTTGGGGTCTTTGTTGGTCAACACTGATCAGTTGCCTGATACAATACATTCCATTAAACCTTTGGGACAACACGAGGCATTTTTCTGAGAGAACACTCTTACTTTTCATCTGTGATTGTTGCTACGCAGATGGATAGATAGATAGATAGGACACTTTTACTGAACTTCTCAAGTCATTTCGTTGATATTTTCTGTTTTTCTTTGTTCCTTACTTAGCATAGTAAAGTGTCTTCTCCACAGTCCAGCAATAATGTAGCTTATCCATGGTCTTATTTAAGATGCAGTAGCTGTGTCTTGCACCAGATTTTTGTAGCAAGTTTTCCATGTTCCTCAATAGCACAGGATCCTTGCCTGAATTGGTAATTTTTACTACTGGGGCATATCAGTTTTGTTCCAGTAATACTAGTTGGAACAATCTAATTTAGCTTGCCTAGTTGGTATAGTACATTGCCTAGGCGACAAGCATGTTAATTTGCATTTCATGTTAAGATGATCCATTTATAAACCTGGATCTTACAGTAAAGTTGCTTTTTCCACACAAAAATGGTGCATTCTAAAAACTTCTCACACAAACAAACTAGCATAGTACTATCTGGGGAACATATAGGTCGTTTTGTCGTGAAAGGCAAGCAACCAACACATTTTTTACTTATAAACCAACTATATGTGAAGCAACTTATTACAATTCAGTTGTGCACAAGCCAACCTAACATCTCCTATGCATATATGCAGGTCAGGATCGCTCACAGGCAAAACGAATCGACAATTCTGGCTTCAAGTTTCCAAAGACCTTGTACCCAGAATCTTCTAAGAATCAAATCAAGGGGAGAGGTAGGAGGATAATTTTCTAGATTCCTGTGTCTCCTGCCAAACAGATCAGAATACTACGAGTGTTGCTACAGATCAGGGTTGTGACAAAATAAACACACCTAGATTTCTGTGTTTGCGCCTGTGCTTGCATAACTTGTTGTGAAGACTTCTATGTTTTTGTTTCTCTTAACCTTCAGGACGCCATGGCCGCCTCTTTTTCCTGTTTGTTCCACCCTTTCTTGTGTGGTGGCATTTTGTCCCCTGTTTTGCTTTTGCCTGTGCGTGATGGGGATCAGCTGGGGGCATGGTGTGGGTATGGGCACGTGCAGGGGTGAGAATCACATGATGGACCGACCCCTTTCCGTTTTGGGTATGTTTTTGCCACAAGCGAGTGGTCCTGCCATTTATAGCACGTGCGCCAGGAAATTGGGATGGCGCTCGCGCGCCATCTAGTTGCCTCCCTCACATAATGCATACTCCCTCCATCCCAAAATAAGTGACTTTGATTTAGTACAAAGTTATTACACTTTGTACTATCAAAGACTTTTATTTTGGGACGGAGGGAGTACTATTTACTACCATAACTTTGCGATCTCAAATTGCATAGCTGTTCTGCCGTTATTTGTTCTACATATATGGAATGTAACAATGCTCCTTTCAACTGATGGAATCGCTGGTCTGTTAGGGGAGAATACGCCCCGGCAGCTCCCCGAGAACGAGCGTCCATTTCCTACATCTCGGGGAAGCGGAAGCGCCCTGAACCCCTCGCCGATTCGAGCGACGACTACTCAAGAAGTTTCCTTCCCTCTCACGACAATGACGCCAACGGCCGCCTCAGGTTCGTCTGCTTCCCCCTTTTTTTCTCGGATCAAGAGCAGAGCCGCCACAGAGCAGAGGCTTGTGCAGCTTGGGCAGGAGATGTACATGGTGTCAAGTAGTGAAGCTTTTGATTCGTACTTCTGTACATGTGCTTGAGAATATTTGCTTCTCATTTTAACATAGGAAGCCTGGTTGTAACCTGACTGAGTTGATGATACATCACCTGGCATCTGGTAGTTTCGTTCTTGCTGCTAGCTTTATCTGCTCAAGAATGAGATGCTAAACTGTGCTAGTCTCTAGCCTCTAGACTGCAGTGACTGCAACATGTTTTTGTGTCTGCAGAAGTCCGAAGTATAGACTTGTCAATTTTTAATTGGTTCTAACTTGTAACACAGAGGTGAAGAGCACCAAACCATGTACTTGACAACATCAAGATGCATATGCTTAGTTTTCAACACTTTGATCATTATTAGCAATATATGGTGCTTGATCTTCTATTTTTTTAGCAATTAATATAGAGTGCTAAATATTCAATATATAGGCTTAATTTTCAATCAGAACAACAAAAGACACAAAAGGTTACGGTTTACTCACTGTAAAGGGATGCATTGTTGTCTGGTGGTTGAGCTGGACCGAGCAGACACCCATACAGAGCGAGCCAGAGCGTGGCTCTGACTGAACTTGGCTCGACTCCAGCCCTACCCTCTATATATACCGAGGTGAGCGGGGATTGTGGTTATTGCCTCTGATTGCTTCTAACTATCTCATAATCTCGTATACAGTTCATTGAAAATATGAAGGGGAGCAGCGTAGTGGTTGCTGTTTTCTTTGTCGGGTGCCTAATCATGGTTGGACAATGTAAGCGCACCTTCACTATCATATTGCTTATATCCTTGCAGCCAGCCCGCTATGTTTCAAAACTATTGTTCCCCTATGTACATAAGATACTTGCCTACTGTGCACTGACGACCATACAATATGTCATATGCAACAGGTCGCCCTGACCCCAAGAGCACCTACAAAGATGGCCATGACAACACGACTATGGTGGCCTCATCATTAGATGAGAGCAAACTTACCATAAAATGGTGTGTCGCAAGGAATTGTAACACCAAAGGTGAACCAAATGCCCATCACTGCTTTTGCTGCCTCAATGCGCGGGGGGGGGGGGGGGGGGGGGGGGGGGGGGGGGGGGGAGGCACCTTGTTTTAGTTCCAGAGGAGATTGCCAGGATCACTGCCCAACTTTGCCACCCGGAAAATAAGGATGTTCTAGCTGATATGTATTTGATCGCATCCCTTTTAGTTCCATAGGAGATTGCCAGGATCACTGCCCAACTTTGTCACACGGAAAATAAGGATGTTCTAGCTGATATGTATTTGATCACATCCCTACCTAGCTGTACCATCGTCGCCGATCTAGGCATCTGTGTAGGTCTTCGTAAAGGATGCAACATGTGGCTGGGATATTCACTAGCGGTGGGATCTGTGTGAATCTATTTTCATTCATGTATTTGAAGAATTCTAGTTGATGTAAGCTCACAAAACCTCCAATTAGAGCAGATGGGATACGTTTGCAGATCATAAATTCTGCACCCGATATCAGTGGCGAGCATGCTATTTTGCATCTTAATTTGTTGTGCTTCCAGTACGCCTTGTTTATATAGTGATAGCAATCTTTTTTGCTTCATGCATTCGTGCTTCCTACGTACAGCGGAATTTCAATCTATTTCCATGCTTCTAGGTAGCTTCCTATGTACTGCTGCATCTACCATCCTTTGTTTGTCTGATTGGAATGTCAATCTATTGCCATGCTTGCTGGCTGTACTTTTTTTTTTCATTAGTTAGCATATATACTTCCTAGGTGTCCTTCGTACAGATACTTCTTCCATGCAATGGAGCTTCACTCTCTTGCCATGTTTCGTAGATGTACAGATGTAAAGTCCATTGCTTCGGAGCATCCATGTTTTTTTATGTATAGATAGAACTGCAATCATGCATCTTGATTTAGTATATGTGTTTCCATTGTTTGTAGATTTTCATTTTATTTTTTTATTAAACAGACATGCTTCATTGTATTTCTCATCACTTGTATAATTTCATTTACTTGCATTGCCATTTCAGGTTGTAATTAGCCTTTTCATTCTAGTAATAATGCATATATATCCTATATTTAATCCATATCTAATTATATTTCATTGCATATTATCTCCTCAGGCGGTCTCTCTACGTCGGTTGTAACCCTGTGCTTTAATGCTTAAGACAATTACAATGACACGATCGCCAATCCATCTGCTGGAGTACATAATTGTATATGTATGCTTCCATCTTACTTATTGTTGCTTTGAAATGCTAAATTATGTGGTTCAACTATACATATGTTTTTCCACACTAGTTCGCCAAACATACCTTGCTTATATGCTTCCATTCAAACCTTTTGTTGCTTCAGTTGGAATGACGTTTTGTTTCAGGTGATTTGGACAGTGTTGTAAGCACTGTTTGAATACTGCCGCATTGACTAGTTATTTCTTCAAGCCGGCAGACGAAAACTGATATGCAGCTGTGTGTCACATCCGCACCAAGATAATGCGTGCCTTGAGGAACTACGCCAACGGCCAGCTTGAGGGCCGCATTGTCACGCTCCCATACATAAGCAAGTAGGAAAACTCGTAGAAGCAACATCCAGTTTGCAAGGAACGATTTGATGTAAATTGTTTGTCATGGAAGCAGAATTGTTTGTCCATGAAACTATGGAAGCAAAATCTTTCATCCATGGAAACAAAGTGAGCACATTTTTATTTCTTGGAAACACATCCCTGATGTGTTTGTAGCAAGTGTATTCATTCTAATGATTCTTCCTATGGAAATGTCCTTTTTGTGTAGAAGCGATTTTCCAGTTGACGGAAATATGATGTTGGTGTTTTTGAAGTAAAGCAAATCACCACTTAAGTACAGCTTCATATACATTTATAGCAAGTTTATGTCATCATTGGTAGACGGAAGCAAGTATAAATCACGAGAAAACGATGCTTCCGTTAGCATGGAAGATTGGTATTAAAGCCATGCTACCATGAGTAAGGAAACACATCTTATAAATTTCATAATTAATAGCAGAATTTACTTGGGAAAAATAACCATATTTTTCCGAAATTATATCCGCAAATAATGGAATTTGAAGCCAGGAAGCAGTTCTAGGAAACAAATCACAGATTGTGGGGACAACAATTAGGAAGCAGCAGATTTCACGGAAGTAATTATCGACAAATCAAGCATTTATAGGTCAGACGACTGGAATGTACCTAATCGCTAGCAACCGGTCTGACAGGAAGCAAACCATCGGTAGTAGTCTGATGCCTAGCGGTGCCCTTTAGAAAGCATGCTGTGTGGTTAGAAAGCTGATTCTTCAAGGCGTGGCACCATGTCTTGGATGTTGCACATTCAGAATCTCAGATGCGTGTCACCGTGAGCATTGTAAAGTAGGAACTGAAGGACATGCTTTCGTATGTGGCTGGTACCCTTCCAAATGGACAGTCAGTTTTTCAGCAGCAAGTAAATTAGTATTACTACTACTGATTCCACACCAGTGGCAAACAACGACCAATGAACGGGTCCCACTGTTGCCGAGTGTGGGATCAGACCCATCGTTTCTTCCTCTGCTTTGGAAGAAACAGAGGACCCCTAGATGTTTGTTTACCTCTTCCAAATCGTGCCACACTGCTGTCTGTAATTGGTAGTTCCTGGTGATAGCCTTGATCCTCCACCTGCACCCATGGCGCGCTCCTTCGGCTGCAGCGAGCGTCCACCCCGTCCACCTTCTCAACTGTCAATCACCGCCTCCCTCCACATCCACGATCTGGTGCGAGTTGCCTCCACCCTGCTGTGTCCATGCTCCAACAGCAAGCGGAAAAGACTTCAAGCAAGCCAGACGAGCAGCATCTTTATCTTTGCAAAGCAAACACTGACCATATATTTCTGCCAAAGGGACCGACAGAAGAAGTTTGTAACTAAGCACTTGCAATCGTTCTGCCAGGGGATGATACAAAATTAACAAAAAAAACCACTAGAGTACAGCGCATACCATATATGTTAAGGTAAAAAAGGATTGGCCTGGTTGGATTCTCATTGCAGAAGGATATCACAAGGCGAGGGACTTGATAGTTACATCAGGATCCAAGGATACTCATGAGTGTGCACCATGCAGTTAAAGAATTGTTTTGCATCGTATAGTAGTACTTGAAACAGCCGAAATTTGTGCTGATCAACTTGAGGAGAATGCTGCGAAATTTGTGGGGATGATGCTTGGAAGTTTTGTGGTGACAAAATTGGGAAAGCACCACTCTGTTTCAACTGTGATGATGATAATAGTTACTGCATTGGCCCAAGTGCTGTTGATAAACTCCAGGTTTCATTGCAGTTCCTTGTCTAACCTTTAACTCATTAACATCATCTCCAGCATGAAGCTGTGGAAGCTGCATCTGTACTTGTTGTTTCTATAATTGTTGCTGTACTGGGAGCTGCTGTTGAAGCATTTGTTGCTTTTGCTGGTACTGTTGAAACATCTGATGCTTTGTTTGCTGACACTGCATCATATGATGATCCTGCTGTTGCTGCTTCAGCTGCTGTAATGAACTTGCATTTTCTTGCATGGAGTTACCATTAGGTTGGTGTACTCATTGGGTTGTGATATAACATGCCACTACTTGTCTGCAGTTGTGTATTCATTGTCTGCATCGGCCCGGTGCTTCCCTATTGTAATGCGCCACTCGACGAACCATGTTGCAAAGAATTGAAATTGCCTCCAAATTAGAGCGAATCTGATGCTATATGCTTGCACCATTTTGCTGCTTGGGGCCACTGAAGTTTGTTGTTGGAGGCGCAGGTACATGCTGGATACCATCTGCACTAGAGGACTGTAATCAGGTACTTGCTTGAGTATTAGTATGCCTATCATGCTGCTGCAAATTTTGGGAAGCCTGTTTCTGCTGCAAAATGCTAGAATTAGGAGCTTGTCCTGAAGGTGACTGGAACTGTTGCTGTATTTGTGGCTGCACTAGCTTCCTTTTTTTTCGGCACTACTTCCTTTGTGAACTCAAGATACTGATAATTTGTTTCTCGTATTGAGGAACTTTGTCCCACATAGCAGGTTGGATAGTACTCTTTCTAATTAGCAGCATTTGTAATATACGGTCCAACATTATTTTAAAGCTCTTCATTCTGTCATACTCCCTCTGTTTTAATTTAGTTCGCGTATTAGTTTTGGTCAAAGTCAAGCTTTGTAAACTTTGACTAAGTTTATAAATAAAAATATTAACATATACAATAACAACCCAATATCATTAGATTCATTATTGAATGTACTTTCACATCATATAGATTTGTTATGGTAAATGTTTATGTTGTTTTCTATAAACTTGGTCAAACTTTACGAAGTTTGACTTCAGTCAACTCTAATATGCAGAGTAAATAAAAACGGAGGGAGTACTTTTCAGATGGATTTTGAGGTGGTATAATGTTGTCAACATGCTGTAGCTTCACAGATAATTTATTGAACAGTTCACTGAGTTCTGCAAAGTATTGATCCTTCAGGCTCTTAACCTGTGAAACAACAAGAGACCACATGCACATAAATTTGGTGCACAGCTAGATAGAGATGAAAATACAACAGCTAATAGAATCAAATATGGCACCCGCAAGATGTTTGAAGTAGCTTTTAGAATCATACAATACAAATATAAAACAAAATAAGAAACTATAATATCCTTAAAATAAAATCGCTCTAATAAATATTGCTAAACTGCCTTGAGGCTTTATACTACATCTAGATATTCTGTATGGTTGTATGCTACATAATCCGCATTCATACAGAATTCCGCATACATATAATATATCTTACAAGAAGAATGCCAGAATGTTGTGCATCTACACACATGTTAATATGAAATTTCGGTTCCAATTCCAGAAGAGGAATTTGTTGGAACACATACCAAAAAGAAAGAGATGGGCAACATGAAGTGCAAAAGTAAAAGATCCAACATCCAACATGGCATGTTGTTTCATCTTCTAACAATCTAGATCAGGGCAATCTCAACATCTTTGTTCTAGGGGCACTGTTCACGAATTTTAGGAAGTTCCAACAAAGGGAGTGCAAAAAGGATGATATCAGTAGTGTGCCGCGTATACCTGGCCATCCGTCGGGCCGGGGCGGGCCTAACAAAACCCGAAGCAGAAAGCCTGGGCCCAGGCCTGGCCCGGCCATCGGGCCTAGATTTCAGGCCCAAGCACGGCCCATCAGAGGAAAAGCCCATCAGGCCTCAGGTCGAGCCTCTTCCCTAAAATGCAAATATGCCAATCCCAAGCCCGGCCCGGCCTTTGGCATAGATTTCAGGCACAGGCCTGGCCCATGGGCAAGACCAGACTGGGTCGGGCTTTTTTGGCCGGGTCAGGTTGGGCCGGCCGGGCCGGGTATCCCATGGCCAGGTATGGTGCCGCGTAACAATGGCGGGTGAGTAGGCCAGCACGCCCCTGGTAACAGGTTACCAGCCATGGGTGAGAAATGGCACCCGTCACTGGTAACATATTACCAGTGTCAGGTTACCGTGGCAGGGTGCCCTGCCCACCACTAGTAGCCTTATTGCAGCTGCTACTGGTAGGCATTCCTGCAGTAGTGCGATAAGCTAGTTTAAACTACACACAAGGATTGTTCGAGGCACAGGTACATGCTGGATACCAGCTGCACTAGAGGACTGTCATCCGGTGCTCATACTTAACAAACTTGCTTGAGCATTAGTAGGATTATCATGCTGCTGCAAATTTAGGGAAGGTTGTAGCTGCTGCGAAATGCTAGAATTAGGAGCTTGACCTGCAGGAGGCTGGAACTGTTGGTGTATTTGTGGCTGCACTGGCTTCCTTTGTGAATTCAAGATACTGATAATCTGTTTCTCATATCGAGGAACGTTGTCCATCATAGAAGGTTGGACACTACTTTTACCAATTTGCAGCATTTGTAATATGCGCTCCAACATTA
Organism: Aegilops tauschii subsp. strangulata; assembly: GCF_002575655.3. Classification (NCBI taxonomy): domain Eukaryota; kingdom Viridiplantae; phylum Streptophyta; class Magnoliopsida; order Poales; family Poaceae; genus Aegilops; species Aegilops tauschii. The sequence continues at coordinate 485,448,128 of NC_053035.3, read as the reverse complement.
TTTTAAAGCTCTTCATTTTATCATACTGCTCAGATGATATTTGAGGTGGAATAATGCTGTCAACATGCTGTAGCTTCACACACATCTTATTGAATAATTCACTGAGTTCTGCAAAATATTGGTCCTTTAACCTCTTAATCTGTCGACAACAAAGACCACATACACATTAATTTGGTGCAGAAGCAATATAGAGATGAAAACAGAACAGCTAATAGACCATGGTTTGTCATTAAGTCAGAAAATATGGCATTGGCAAGATATTTCAAGTACTCCCTCTGTAAACTAATATAAGAGCGTTTAGATCTAAATGCTCTTATATTAGCTTACAGAGGGGGTAGCTTTTAGCAGCATATAGATCTAGAAGTAAATAAGAAACTATGATGCCCATAAAAAAAAAGCTTTAATAAAGATTGCTAACTGCCTTGAGACTTTACAACATCCAGATACATTGTATGGTTGTATGCTCCATACTCCACATTCATACAGAATTCCGCATACATGTAATATATATCTTATAAAGACTGCCAGAATTTAGTGCATTTACACACTTGCTGTATGAAATTCCAAAAGAGAAATTTCTAGGAACACGTACCAAAAGAAAAAGAGATAGACAACATGAAGTGCAAAAGTAAAAGGCCCCAACATCCAACATGGTGTGTAGTTTCATCTTCTAACAATCTAGATCAGGGCAATCTCAACATCTTTGTTCTAGGGGCCACTGTCTACGAATTTTAGGAAGTTCCAAGGAAGGGAGTGTCAAAAAGGATGATATCAGTATCATGTCTTACCATTTGATAGATCTCCTCTTGCCAATCACCTGCACCTGCATGGCCTGTTTGAGCAGTAGAATCCACAGATGTCACATGGAGAAGAAGGTTGTCAATGAGTATCAGGATACAATGAACAACCAACAAATAACAAGCTACAAGCAGGGGCAATTGGAAAACTTGTGAACCAAATAAGACAATCACAAAAGATCAATATGGACAGCTTAGTCATCATGATTATTGCACAGTAGCATTTTTCCAGAAAAAAATCCAACAAATAAGAAAACCCATTGTGGTGAACAAAAGTCAGAGATCAATAGGGTCAGTTTAGTCAAAATGATTATTACACAGTACTTGATCACTAAACATCACAATATATAATTCAATCTTCGAGCTGTCCTTCTATCCATCGTAATTCAGGTAACAAAAAGTGTGAAATGCAGTTTTAATGCTTTAGGACTAACTTGCCACCCCCTCGATAGTTCTAGGACCTATGGTGCATTTCATTCGTCAGAAAACATATAATTGCATCTGAAATGAATCTGGTTGTCATCTCCAAAAAAGTTTCAAATATTTTCAAGCTAGTTCATGTAAACTATTTGAGTCGTACTTAGGGAAAACCCAGTGCAATGATGCCAGTTGTATCTAAAACATCCCACCTAAGCAAAAGTCCAAATACCATTGTTGAAGCCTAGTTAGTGAGGAAAAGGAGAGAGAATGTATATTACCAAGATACAACCATTATCAGGTAACCCAAGATAATTATTCTTTTTCCCTCACAGAACATATTAAGTGGCAGCTCATTTAGATACAACAATAAGATATTAGCCACTGGAAGAGTTGTATCTAAACACGTATTTAGTGCATATGATAAAACACAAGATACAATGCACCGGGAGTGCCCTAAGGGTTTAATAAGAGTTGGGATCCAAAAGTCCAGGTTGTAGTCTAACAAGGACCTTGTATTATAGTCCAACGTAACTGTTAGCACGATAAGTAAGGGCGTGGGGGTCCTGATGGACAACACACATTTTCCCCTAAACTTTTCTATGTAAGGTAAAAATAATGCCCAAATGCTTCTTAGTGCAGCTGCACTAATTGGGCTTCCTGAGCGCACGTAGTATACGACAAAAAACTCACACGGCACGGGGTGCATCCGAGCAGACCTGCTATAAAGGGTAATTGGCATCCCGTGTCATCATTACACTACAAAAAGGGAAAGTATCTGGTCCTCATCCCTTCGAACGCGCCCTATTTTGCACACATCAATCAAGAAAGGAAAAGTACGTGCATTTATTTGGGTTTTATAAAATTTAAAAAGTCATAGCTTTTGATTAGAGTATCGGTATTCAGATTCATATTCACCGTTGGGTTTCTCGCGACGAGTTCTTCAAAACTAGATCCCATATGGGTATATTTTGACGAACTTTTCTTAGAGCAACTTTGATGCTACATTGGGCAACTTTGGCGCTACAAATAAGCAACTTAATTGCACTGTGTGTATTAGTGAATTCACCTAGTAGCCTTCTAATTAGTTGTGTGCAGTAGTGTTATAAGTGGTTAACATGGTTGCTACATTGCATATATCAAAAACAAAGTTGTTGATAGTTTGGTTGCCTACCATACTATGGAAGTTGCTTACCATAGAGTGGAAAGTTGCCTAAGATGGCTCCTAAGTTGTCGACCTCAAAAACATAGTTGCCTACGTCGCTACGAAGTTCCCTACAGGTGATCCTCAATTTCCTACAATACTATGGAAGTCGTCCATCAAGGGATATAAGTTGGCTACAACATCAGAAAAAAAATGTGGGATCTAAGTTGCCTATCATGACTCTAAATTTGGAAACTAAGTGGGGGACGGATTGTATGAGAGCCTTGTGCTTTCCATTTCGAGGTGGGGGGGGGGGGGGGGGGGGGGGGGGATTGTGTGCCCGCCAACACTACTAAGAGTGTGGGCGCTAGCCAGGTCACGACTAGCTCTTCAAAACGTGAACCCATATGGATATGTTTCGATTTGCTTTTCAAAAGCAACTTTGATGTTAGATGAGGCAATTGTAGTGCTAAACAGAAGAAACTCACTCTATTAGAAGCAACTAATTAGTAACTATAAGCGACTAATTAGTAATAACGAACAACTTTTAAAAAAGAGGTAGGTAACACCACATCACCTTCATAAGCAACTTTCCTTCTACTAGAGGCAACTTTAGTTAGTTCACCAAAATAGGCAACTTCACTACATTTGATGTCCTAGTTAATTTTGTGTAACATTCTCCTAACTTGCTCACCGCTACTTCTAAGTTGCCTACCATTCATGCTTGTATGTCGTTATTTCTAAATTGCCTATAATACAATGAAGTCGCTTGTCGTCGATGCTCTATTGTCTGCCATTGCTAGTTATGATCGGCAACAATAAGCCACTCACTACTAATAGTGAACAACTTCGAGAGGTAGATAACAACACATAACCTTCCTAACCATTTTTCGTTCTACTAGAGGCAACTTTAGTGCTAAAAATAGCCAGCTTCACCAAATGTTGTGTTCTAGTTAATTTTGCCCGACATTCTCCTTTGCTCACCGGTGCTTTTAAGTTGCCTACGGTCCTTCCTCATATGTCGTTGTTTCTAAATTGCCTATAATATTCCGAAGTCGTCTACAGTTGATGCTTTGTTGTCTTCTATTGCTAGTTATGGTAGGTAACTTGATGGTGAATCTAGTTAACTTGATAGTAATGGTAGCTAACAATATAAGGACTTTCTATTGTAGGCATTCATGCTAGACAAACTAAGAAGAAATTACTTTTCTATAGCATTAAAGTTGCCTCCATAGATTTTTTGTTGTTAGGCAATCATACTGGGAAAAAAGAAGTTGCTTCCTATAGCACTAAAGTTGCCTCAATACCACCCAAAGTTGCCCATGAAAAAAGTTTGTCCAAACCTACCCATATGGGATCTAGTTTTGAAGAACTCGTCACGAGAAACCCAACAGTGAAAACAGATCTGAGTTCCGACGTAGAACCAAAAATTATAGCTTTTTAAATTTTTTGAAACCCAAATAAATGCATGTGGGATAGGATCGTAGTTGATTTCCTTGTAAGGTGAAGACGTCGAGTACTTTCCCTTCTGGATTCGGCTAGCTTTGGAATCACGTGGTGGGGGACACTAGTTTTGCTTTTTTGGGAAAGTGACAGACCGACTTTCCGTATATGGGCAACTGCTCGTCAGCCCCAATGAATGCACGGGCGCTAGCTAGCCATGTCCAAAATAATGAGAGGCCAAATCGACAATACTGCTTAATTGCATCACTTCGCACCCGCCACTAGTATTATGGTCCCAGATTAGCCATGGGCCAAACATACCAGTGGTGAGTGTGTTGGCCCTCCCACCACTGGTAATTGAGTTACGAGTGGCGGTCTATGCTACCCACCCGCCCAGATTGGCCCAAATTAGCCATGGGCTAATATCTGAGCTCAAACTACGGGTGGCGGTTAAAATATGACGACCGCCACTGATACTTTACAAATCAATTGCGGGCTCTCTTGCCACCCACCACTGGTACATTTTTAGGTATTTATTGTCATTTTTAGGGGTTTAGGGTATTTTGGGTTTTGGCGTTTTATGGTTTTATGATATTATATGGGAAATTGCAAAAACAATATTGGTTGTGGGACTTAGAAAACAACCATTGGCTGGTCCTGTCTACTATTACCCGAACTGTTAGACCCTTCAACCATCGGTAAGTTCACTCCACTTAATTACTTTATAATTAAATCAACCCCCACAACACCTCCGGTAAGTTCATTCCACTTAACCCTAGGCCACACAGGGACCTGGCCAAATTCCCCTTCTTCCTTTGCCCAAATCCCTAGCTGCCAATCGCCCTCGCCTTGCTTGCACGGTCGTCACCCTCGCCAGTCACACGTGCCCGGACCACCCTCACCGCCGCACGGTCCTGCCCAACTTGGTCGCCGGGTGCGTCTGCCTCAGCCACCACAGTAAGCTCTCTCCCTCTTCTCCCTGTTGATCAGAAATTCAATCTCGAGGCCTAGGGATTTGATTCTCATGACGCAAATCTTAAATTCAACTCATTAATTAGTTCTAGTATAGTTAAAAGATATAGTTCTTAGTTATGCAATTCTGATTAGTTCTAGTATATAGCTCCCAGTATAGTTACAAGACGTAGTTCCTAGTTCCTACTCTAATTAGTTCTAGTATAGTTCCTAGGTAGTTGGATGCATGTATAACGTGATAAATCAATTTATCTATGTAATGCGATGCATATATAATGTAATGTGCAAAAACGCTGCCACGACAGCAAAAAAATCTGACATGGTAGTGCTTTACGTTGCCGTGGCAGCGTTCATTTTTCACCTAGGGGGAGGTTACCGGTGGCGGGTGGGGGAACGTGCCGCCACTAGTGTGCCACATACAAGTGTGAATAGGCCAGCCCCCACTGGTAATAGGTTGCCAACCATGGGTGAGAAATGACGCCCGCCACAGGTAACATATTACCAGTGTCAGGATACCATGGCGAGGTGCCCTACCCACCACTGGTAGCCTTATTGCAACCGCCACTGGTAGGCATTGCTGCAGTAGTGTGATAAGCTAGTTTAAACTACAAGGATTGTTCGAGGCACAGGTACATGCTGGATACCAGCTACACTAGAGGACTGTAATCTGGTGCTCATACTTAACAAACTTTGAGTATTAGTATGACTATCATGCTACTGCAAATTTTGGGAAGGTTGTAGCTGCTGTGAAATGCTAGAATTAGGAGCTTGACCTGGAGGTGGCTGGAATTGTTGTTGTATTTGTGGCTGCACTGGCTTCCTTTGTGAGTTCAAGATACTGATAATCTGTTTCTCATATCGAGGAACTTTGTCCCTCATAGCAGGTTGGACACTACTTTTACCAATTTGCATCATTTGTAATATGCGCTCCAACATTATTTTAAAGCTCTTCATTCTATCATACTGCTCAGATGATATTTGAGGTGGAATAATGCTGTCAACATGCTGTAGCTTCACACACACCTTATTGAATAATTCACTGAGTTCTGCAAAGTATTGGTCCTTTAACCTCTTAATCTGTCGACAACAAAGACCACATACACATTAATTTGGTGCAGAAGCAATATAGAGATGAAAAGAGAACAGCTAATAGACCATGGTTTGTCATCAAGTCAGAAAATATGGCAATGAAAGATATTTCAAGTAGCTTTTAGCAGCACATAAATCTAGAAGAAAATAAGAAACTTTGATGCCCATTAAATAAAATAGCTTTAATAAAGATTGCTATCTGCCTTGAGACTTTACTACATCTAGATACACTGTATGGTTGTATGCTCCATACTCCGCATTCATACAGAATTCCGTATACATATAATATAGATCTTATAAGTGGAATGCCAGAATGTAGTGCATCTACACACTTGCTGTATGAAATTCCAAAAGAGGAATTTCTTGGAACACAGACCAAAAGAAAAAGAGATAGACAACATGAAGTGCAAAAGTAAAAGGCCCCAACATCCAACATGGTGTGTAGTTTCATCTTCTAACAATCTAGATCAGGGCAATCTCAACACCTTTGTTCTAGGGGCCACTGTCTACGAATTTTAGGAAGTGCCAAGAAAGGGAGTGCCAAAAAGGATGATATCAGTATCATGTCTTACCATTTGATGTATCTCCTCTTGCCAATCACCTGCACTTGCATGGCCTGTTTGAGCAGTAGAGTCCGCAGATGCTGCATAAAAAGCAAGGTTGGCAAAGAGTATCAGGATAAAATGAACAAAGCCAACAAATAACAAGCTACAAGTACATCGTAGGCATTGATGCAGAGGCCGGGGGTTTAACCTCCTTTTCGAAAAGAAAAGAAAAACATCGTAGGATGGAATGCAGTGGCAATTGGAGAACTTGTGAACCAAATCAAACAATTACAGAAGATCAATATGGTCAGCTTAGTCAATATGATTATCGCACAGTAGCATTTTTCCAGCAAAATTCCAACAAATAAGAAAAACCAATGTGCTGAACAGAAGTCACTGAAGATCAATAGGGTCAGTTTAGTCAACATATGATTACAGAGTACTGGATCACTAAACATCGCAATATAATTCCATCTTCAATCTGTCCATCTATCCACCGTAGTTCAGGCAAAAAAAGATTGAAATGCAGTTTTGAAGCCTTAGGACTAACTTCACACCACTCGATAGTTCTAGGACCTGTGGCGCATTTCACTTGTCAAAAATCATATAATTGCATCTGAATTATGAATCTGGTTGTCATCTTCAAAGAAGTTTCAAAGAACATTCAAGCTAGTTCATGTAGCATCATATTAATTTCATAAACTGCTTTGAGTCGTACTTAGGGCAAACCCAGTGCAATAATGCCGATTGTATCTAAAACATGCCATCTGTGCAGAAGTCCAAATACTGTTGAAGTAGCCTAGTTAGTGAGGAAAAAGAGAGATATTGTTGTATCTTATGAAAATACAACTCTTATCGGGTAACCAAAAATATTTTTTTTTCCTCCCACAAAACATATTAAATGGCAGCTCCATTAGATATAACACTAAGATATAAGCCATTGGAAGAGTTATATCTACACACATTTAATGCATATGATACAACGCAAGATACAATGCACCGGGAGTGCCCTAAGGGTTAAATAAGAGTTAGGATCCAAAAATTCCGGTTGTAGTCTCATACGGACCTTGTATTATAGTCCAGCGTAATTGTTAGCACGATAAGTAAGGGTGTGGGGGTCCTGATGGACAACACACAATTTTCCCTAAACTTTTCTATGTAAGTAGGGCAAAAATAATGAGAGGCCAGATTGTTAAGCTAGTTTAAACCACACAAGGAATGTAAGGTGACAACAGGAAGATTGACATAAGAACATGGAGAAAAAGAAGATGAGAACAATAAGAGCATATGATGGATCTACAAAAAAAGTATATGTGAAAAGTGAAAACTTACTACTAGAGGAAACTTCTTGAAGGCCCCTCGGTGCCTGAATAAACTGGTTTTGCTGATCCATGTTATTTTGTTGCAAGAGCATGGCTCCTGAAGTTTGAAGTCTTTGCTGCATGGAGGATTGCTGCTGCATCCTTAATTGCTCTTGTAGTTGGTTAGGCTGAGACTGGAACTGTGGCATAAGATGTTGCAATTGTTGAAGTTGGTTGTGTTGAAACTGAGGTTGCATCAAACCCATTGGTGGCTGCTGAGCATGTTGTTGCTGTGGTTGCTGAGCTTTTCTTTGTTGCATATGCATCCACTGCATGCTTGACACATTAGGCACAGTTCCAAAAAGTTGCTGCTGCTGTTGATTTTGTTGATGCTGCTGTAGACTCGACATGTTTGCCTGAGAGCCCAATTGTTGTGGCTGATACAAAGGTATATACTGCTGGTTCAACATCTGATGTGTTTGCTGCACATTCAAAAGATTATTTGACTGAACTGCTAGCCTCTGTTGCTGCTGCATCATCACAGCACCATTCTGTTGACCAATTAGCTGATTTTGTTGTAAATTTGGCTGTTGTCCCATCAACTGTTGTTGCTGCTGTTGTAAAGGAATATTGGGCTGCTGACTCTGCAGAGAAGGCTGTTGATGCTGGTGATAAATTAATTGCTGAGATTGTTGCTGTTGCTGCCTGCCTGCCATTTGCCTTTGTGCAGCATAACCATCTTGTGAAGTGCCTTGCGCCAAGTCATTATTCATTGTGTTTTGTGGAATGACAGACGCAGTCTGCATCGTTGATGTTTGGTTGACACCTGGCAAGTTCTGTCTGATATTAGTGAGTGAAGAAGCTTGTACAGATGTAGAAGCATTTGGCTGCCGGGCCTGTTGCTGAGACATCAAGGGAACTGCTGATGTCTGTGCTTGATTACTGCCTTGTGGATGGAGTCCAGGGGCTGTTGCAGAAAAGGTACCATATGTGTGTTAATAAAGTATCTTGTGAACAATACTTCCTGTCGAACTGTAAAAGGCACACAAAGTGTTGAAAGCAGCATATTACAGACCAAATGAAGGCGTTCTGCATTTTCAATGAGAAAAATAAATGTACCGGAGCAATTAAAGGACTGGCAACCTGATTTGTTTTAAAGAGCATGCAAACAAGTGTTTGCATATCTTTATTAATATGAGAGTCAACGTAAATACAGCTGACAGCTAACCAACTGATCTACCTTCTAAAGGTAGCAAGGAGGGAATAAACATAATTCTACAAAGAGCTGAAGATCGCTGCTGTGAACCGGTGAAAACCCGGTTGAACAACCCAATCCGGCGATGTACCAGGGGTCAATAAAATATTCTGTATGTGCGAGGAATCTGACCATTTTAAGGTAGGAAGGCGGATTACCCCAGTCAAATAACTAGTCTGTTCATTTGCTATCTTCGTACTTAACATTGTTTCTACCATACTAACAGAAAAACCATGCTATAATATTATATTGAACCAATAGGTTGAACTGAGGCACTTACTGTGTCGTTCCAAGTTCAATAACTACGTACACATGACACAAGCTAGATGCAAAAAGCTTATACATTATGCTGAAGAGGGTGGAGGGTGATTTAATGCAATAAAGCACATAATCTCAGCACTTGATGCAATAAAGCACATAATCTCAGCACTTGATGCAATAAAGCACATAATCTCAGCACCTGATGCAATAAAATATATTGACATCCAAGCGAAGATGATAAATTGTGCAGCAAAGTTTAGTGTATATGGTACGTTACCAGGGTTGTTTTGATTTGGAATCAGCTGAGCATTTCCAGCAGCCTGCTGTCTCTGCGTCTCCATGGAGAGCAACTTCACAGAAATCTTCCGCAAATAATCATACTGAGTAATACAAAAAGAAAACGATGTAAAGTTGTATACCAAATTACTGATAGTGGCTCACAACCAACAGTTCTTGTGTGATTAGCACTTTTCGCACGGTCGAGGATACGTTAAATTACCTGACTGGTTGCTTCGGTATAGACCTTTTCTTCGAACCGCGCAGCGATTTTTTTAAGTTCGCTCAGTGCCTCTGGCGCCAGAGACACAGATACTGGCAGATGATTCTTCAGAGTGTCCATTCTACACGCACAATGCACAATGTGAAGAAATAGTACGAATAGAATGGTTTGCCCTAGGTGATCAGACGCTGTGCCATGGCAAATTTGTGTTAAAACTGTTCAGAGTTAATGGAGTGATAAGCAGGATTCAAATCAGACGGGATTTTGACTATATATATATACAGAATCAAAATAGAAACTGAGAGCTAGATCGACGACGGGCGAATCTGCCGGTGCCGCTACGAATCAGTATGCACGAAACTGGAAGTTTAGATCGAAGCGGCTCGTCAGATGGATCGATGAAAAAAAGTCCTCTTTTTTTCTTTGCGGGAAACCGAAAGAGTAGACGAAGGGGAAATCAGATCAAATCAATCAATGCATTAGAGTGAGTCCCTACATACACACGTACATCTTATCGACGATCCTGCCGCGCGCCTCGGGCTGGAGCTGGGCGCGCCAGTCGCCTCCGGCGGGGGGCGGGTCAGCGGCAGCGGCGGGGGCGGCGGCGGCGGGGCCACACCCTTGGGTGGGCCGCCAGTTGGGATCCATGGTCTCGAGGGGATCGATGGAGGTGGAGTGTCACGACCCAATCTCTCTTCTTTCCAATCCAAAGAGAGAGAGAGAGACAGAGAGGGATCTGGGGGAGAAGAGAGGAGAGATTGCAGGGGAGGGGGGAGGGGGGAGGGGAGAGGTAGAAGAAACTGCAGAGCCAAGAGAGAAACTGACACATGAATTCAGGGTTTTCGGCCCTTAGAGATGGTCCCCGCTCGGCCACAACACCGGCTCACAAACCCCACGCCAAATGGGCCGGGCCAACCAGGCCGGCCCGCGAGCACACCCGGCACGGCCCGCCATGGGCCAGGCATGGCACCGGCTAAACGGGCCCGGCCCGGTACGCCCTGGGCCATGCTTGGGCTGCTAGGCTGAGCACACGGGCCGACACAGCACGGCCCGATTATCTTTTTTTATTTTTTATATATCTCTATCTATATGGCCCAACAGGTAAAAATAGGCTAAAACGCCGAAATCACTAATTGAGGAGCGCTCGCCGCAACGATTAGTCGGGGAGCGCTCCCCGCGCGCCAAGTGTCACGCGCGGAGCGGTCGTGAGACTTTTCCGAGGTGCTCCGCGCGCGACACTTGTCGCGCGCATGGCGTCTCCCGTGATTTCCGGTTTCCGGTTTCCCTTTCTGGTTTTTCCTTTTTTCACTTTAGTCCTTATACTTTTAATGTTTTGTAAAACCTTTTGATCTGTTTCTCTCTGGTGTGGGCGAACCGTCGTGAAGCATTGTTCTTTCTTTGCCGTCGTCTCCGCCCGTCGCGGCCGCCGCTCTTGTCGCGTGGTTACGGCGGCCCTTGTCCCGGCCGCCGCGCTTGTTGCCTGCTCTTACGGCGGTCCTTCTTTAGCGTCAACCGCGCTTCCCCGTTCGCGATATCGTCGTTCCCTACCGGTTGCCTTCGTGGGTTCCCTGTTTCCCTTTCTCATTTCTCTTTTTGTTCCCATTATATTTCCGAGATATGGAGATTTATGGGGTAGTTACGGGTGGGGACTACCAACACTATCAGATGTCAAGTTTTAACCGGGTTTTGTGGGATTAGTTCTTGATAATCATTGTGTTCCTTGCAGTTATGGCTTGTCCTTTTTGCCGTATGCCTGGTGGCCCATGTTCTTCTGTTGATTCTTCTGTAGATGGGTTCAGTGTGGTCCTGGATCGGCGTTGTTGGAGGCGTGTTGTAAGAATATCATTTTATAATTGTTCAATTTTCGGCACACACGCTTATTTCTTTTGGTGCTCCTCATGTTGTTTAGGTTTTGATTACGATCCTTGTTTTGATTTGTTGTGCAGTATGTTCCGTGCAGTGTTAGAGCTCATCTTGCTCGTTACATCGAGGAGTGTAGGGCTTTAGCCATAAGGAGGGGTGATGAAGATACTGATCTTGCTCTTCAGTGCAATGAGGGTTATTTGTATGGTGTTCTGTTTAGTCATGGTCGGGTGAGGAGCAAATTCCATGGTCCTTCCTGGGAACGATTGGTCAGTGATTATGGTGTTCGTCCTCGTGATATAATGACCATTAGGCTTGAACATTATGGAACGTGGATTGGTATTGATTTTTATCGTGTTGGTCGTGGAGATGCGTTGTCTCCTTTACCGTCTGTTGGTAAGGTTTATTTTTAAGGAAGTTTTTAGCTTGTTTTATTGCACATGATGATTTTTCTGTTCCCTTGAGCCTGTGTAATTATATTTTGTAGCTCTTGATGGTTTGAGCGACTCCGAGATGGAACTTGTTGGGAGTTGTTATTACACCCGTGGTGTTTTTCTTAATTATCAATAGATGTATTTCATGAGGTGTCAACTCTTTGATGATGACTACATACCCTGTTGTCCTTTTATTCACAGGATTGATTCCATGAATGTTAATGGTCATCACATGGTCAGATTTTTTTTCCACTGTTTTTTCTTTGTTTCTGTTTATTTATTTATTTTTATTATCTCTTCTATTTGTAGTTTTGAATTTTTGTTCTATTTCTGATAGCTTGATGTTTTTTGTCACGTTATTCCTGATATTGTTGTGAGGAGTTTGAAGGAGTTTGTGACTTTTCCTAGGACTGGCGTTTTAACCCTTGAAGTTACTTTGGAATCCGGTGATGATGATATATATGTGAGCACTCCTTGCTCCTATTTCATTGGCTTGGGTAGTAGAATGGTGTTCAAACAAGAAGGTTTCAGTGATTTTCTCCAGGCATCGTCTATTGAAGTAAACAGCTTGGTGCTGATAACTTTCAAAGAGCGTGCTGGGAGGCTTGTTGTTATCTTCAATCTTCTGCCGCAGTGATGTTAGTTATAGCCTTTGAACATAAATGGATTTTGTTTAAAAATTTATGCTACGATTTAATGTTATGTAGATATATGAAACGATATGAACCAAAGTGTTCATTGTTGTTGTATGTTTGTAGAAGAGGTATGGCTGTGCATCTCTTTTAAAGATGTTTTTTTGGACGGATGTTATTTAATTGGGGTCATAGTTATCAATACAGTAGAGGCACGTGTGTTGTTTACTCTGAGGCACGGCTGTGCATCTCTTTTATGTGAGGCACGTGGATTAAGCAAATGAAGGCACGGGATTGAAGTCAGTGTAGGCACGGTCATGAGGAGGCACGGGTATACTGAGAGGTACGTGTGTGCAGCGCCAAAGTTGTACGGGCGAGATACTATGGGTTTCATGCGAGAGGCACGTGTGTGTGTGGCACATAGAGTTACTGTTGGTTTTATGTGAGGCACGTGGATTGAGCAAAACGGAGGCATGGAATTATAGTCAGTACAAGCACGGTTGTATGGAGGTACGGGTATACTGAGAGACGCGTCTGTGCAGCACCAAAGTTGCATTGGCGATCACGCGTGCGGAGCACGTAGAGTTACTGTGGGTTTCATGTGAGGCACGTTGATCAAGCAAACGGAGGCATGGAAGTGAAGTCTGTACAAGCACGGTTGTGTGGAGGCATGGTTTTGAACCCTCTTGCTGCTGTCAAGTTTCTAGAGGCACGGATGTACGGCAGTAGAGGCATCGGTCCGAATATCTGGTTAGAGGGGCTCGGTTGTGGATGCACATGTGTGAAGTCTCTAGGGTCACGGGTGTGTGGCACCACAGGCATGAATTGAGTAGACACTTAGTGAGCCACGCTTGTACATAGGTTAGTTGCACACGGTAGTGTAGTTTTGTGGCATCGTGCAGAACTGGTGTACGGAGAGGAACCTGTGTGCAATAGCAAGGATGTTCTGAATGGACGGAGCGGTGTTTGATGTGAAATGGAGGCAAGGAATTTTTTTTCAATGTGGTTAAAGTAACAAAGTTCTTGTCGCTTGTGACTGTGTACCGGCAATATTTATGAATTGTTCACGCCAATGTTTAATAAGCATTGTACTGAAAGTTTACAACGATATCATCACATATTCTTGTAAATGCATGATGCATCTTGTAAAGGTTGAGTATGAAAATTATAATACAATATCTTGCGAGATATCTCTCGTTCTATAATCATGGATACAATATATGCTTGCTCAGTACTGGGACATAACTTACTAATTGCATTTAGACATGCAAAACGTAGTATGCATTTGTACATGAGCACACCACTGTGTTCAAAGTTCAAACATAAAATAGTAATACAATACACACAACATCTTTGAGCAACAACAAACATATTTACAACATAGGTTCATACAATCTAAATTACGATAATAGTAGTTCTTACTAGTTTAATGTAGACATCCATTTTCTCGCAATTTACCAACCACTGTTTCCCTTCCGGCGCTTCCAGCCGCTGGAAGATCCCTCGTCATTGCTCTTACGTGGGCGGAGTCTTCCTTTCATTGGTTGTTGGTGGAGGTGACGTAGCCCATTCTTGATGATTAGGATTCTACGGTACAACTCGTAGCTAACATACCCGTCCTTTGCCGCGTACTCAAGGTGTATCAGGGAAAGTGGCTTCCACTCCCAGAACTGGTGCTTCTCCTTTGGGAATGATTTCTTCATGTTCTTGTATGAGGGGTCGATGATGGCCGCTGCAAGGTCGGCCATGGAGTCCCTTTCTCCACCACCCTTGATGCAGAATAGCCTCTGGATGTCGACGTGGTGCTCGTCTGGAATTTTGATCCATGCACGGGCAAGCATGGTCTTGTCGTTCCTGGTGTCGACGCTAGTGAAAGTTACCGCTTTCCGTTGCAGGAAGTCAACTAACGCCTGGGAGCGCTCGGATCTGCAGTAGTGGCATACCAGGACATGCTCGCGCATGGCAAGTTGGACGACGGCGATCCCTTGTCGTATGTAACTGCTCTTACGTGTGTACTCGAGGTCGAGGCCGACGAACTTGTTCTTCTCCTCCTTTAGCCATTCTTCGTACTTTTTGATGATCCACTCCACGGTCCTTGGGTCGTTGGTGTACACCACCTCGAGCACGGTTGTACCGTGGGTAGTGATGTGTTTTGTGAGTGTTGTTAGTTTCCCGTCGTCCATGGCTGGAGGTGTGCGGTGGTGAACTGCGGCCGACGAGAAACTTTCAAGGAATAGGATGAAATGGAGTCGGAAAAGTGAAAGGGTTCTTTTGTCCTGCAAAAAAGGAAACTGCCAAAGAGCAGTTGCTAGTCACGCGGCGGTTCCAGGCGTAGAATTTCGGAAACAGGGGTTTGTTTTATCTGTTTTTTTTAAGATTTTCACTTGTCTTGTTCATTGAATTTTTTTTATTCGTTGCGTGCTGCCTGCGTGATCCATATGTGCGTATTTCATATTTGGCTGTGAAAGTAGTCGTGTAAACGGTAGAAAACTCAGCAGATGCATGGTCGTGCCTTTGTTGTGAAAACGTTTTTTTCAATTAATAATCTTCTTTGGTTAGGGAGGCACGGTTTTTATGTTATTCGGTGCACGAGTGTGTGTTTAGGAAAAGTTGAAGTAAATATAGTTTGGACTTGAAAACGGAGTCCTGTTTGGTTTTTAATTGAGATATGTTTCACTAGATGGTTTGAATAAGTTTGATAACATGGCATTGCTAGAGGTTTTGAATCACAAACTTATTCTTGTTTCATTTGATTTTTGAAAATGAATCTTTTTGTTTTTTGTTTTTTGAATTGTGAACTTTTCAAAGGATAAGAACTACATTTTTTCGAATGAATCATTCCGATAGTTCAAACAACATTTGTTGCAAAGGATCATTCCGATGGTTGAAACGACAAGTTGAGTGTCCGTAAGAGCTACATAAGTTGCAAAAGATCATTCCGATAGTTCAAGCAAGTACATGGTCCATAATAGTTACATTACTCTACCATCCTAACTAGCAAACTTATAGTAATCAGTGTTTTGCTCCTGGAGGCATCATCATGAAACGAGCGTTGAACATTCTAGGAGATACACTGTTTGCTTCCATTTTAGGTGCTGGTTCCGACGGAATCTACATAATACGCTGAATGGTGATGGACACAGAATGGTCATGGCGCTCTTTGAAAGTGATTAGAACAACGTTCTTTTCAACGAAGGATGCAGCTGATATGAAGTCTCTGAAAGAAGACTTTTCTATTACCATTCTGCCGTCGTTTTTGGAGATGTAGTACGACGAAGGAGTGATGACATGGGTAGGTTCATCAGGAGCTTCAAGGGTCACCCTGCCATTGGTTGGCATGTCCACCCATCTCTTTAGTGTTGAGACAACGCTCCTCGGAATTTTCTAGAAGAAAATCGAAATTAAATATAAATTAAAACCGTTGATTTGTCACTTGGACAATAAATAAAAGAATGGCTGAATACGGTGAGTGCACAAACATTAAGAAATTCCATATTGGAAGTAATATAATTCCTGGCATGTTCAGGTTTGTGTGTAAACAAATAAAACAACATATTAAGAGAACAACGGAAGTTTTGTTGTTTTAGGTTTGAATAAATAGGTTATTTATAATTTTACATATAAGCAATATTACGTCAGTATTGTTTATATTACATATGAGCAAAATACATTTGGTATTTTAACAAGGACAGTTGTAACCAACCATGACGTAGTCTTTGGTGTTAGTGGGAGTCAAGACATGGACAAATGGATGGCAACGGATGAAAGTATCTCCGAAAAGGCGTTGTAGAAAGAATCGTGTCTGGTCGTAGGTAAGCTCAATATCCTTAGAGTAGACACAGCAGTGAACATGGTCAAAATCGTCAGAAGAAAGATCGTCGAGAGCTAGAAAAAGGAAAGGATTTTAAAGTTAGATAATGTTATATCCAACACTGGGTTAATATTATTCAGTTCGATTCATGCATATAAAATTACAGCGAAAGAAGATAAGTTTGTAATATAAAAATATAGCAAAAGAAGATAAGTTTGTAATATTAAATACCTATCAACGTGGGGTAATGGAAGCAGTCTTTTGTCATCCCGATATGTTTGTATTTCGAGATTGAGACCCTCGTCTGGTAGTTTAAATTCTATGCGGTCTCCAGCACGAAGTTCATAATCATCCGCAAAGGTGTTCCACTCACCACCGCAGAACTTTGTGTAGTTCGCCCTATGCTTAAACAAAGCATTGTAAGACTTTCCTTCATGTGTAAGAAGGGCTAGCTCTACCTGCTCTTTACGCAATTTTCTTGCTTCTTTCTTCCTCTGGTCGATGTATTCAGCGAGAAAAGCTCTGACATTACAAGGTACATACTGGAAAAAAATAGTACAAATAACAACCTGTAAGTATAAATTTGAACTTGCGTATTATTAATGTTAAAAGTTTTCTTAAATTGGATATGAATTTTTGATAAGAATTACAGATTTTTGGCATATGTTGACTAATTTTAATTAGAACTGAAGATGCACTATAGTAATCAAGGTATGGGCAGGCAAACTAATGGAAAATGAAAACACAAGACATGTGCGAAGAAGTGACAGCAGGGGAACCTAGTGTAGGTGCAAGGGGGTATGAGTAACAGCGACGATTTCTACTGTGTTGTAAGCAACTAATACGTTAGTAATGCTTACTAACCATGCGGCTCCAGCAATTTTCATCAAGAATAACCTTAAAGTGCTGGAGAACTTCAGGGTGTGGTTCGCAAGGGCCGCCTGGTTGGCGGCAGGTAGGGCAAATCATACCTAAATAATTCAGAACAACTATGTTAAGAAAACAAGAATATCATAACAATTTAAAACAAGCTTCAACATTGAAGGTAGACAACGACTAGCTTCAGCTACGTTAGCCGTATTAAAAATATCCGTACGAAGGCAGAGAACAACTACAAATTTACCAGAAAACTTCTAATCTAGTCCTTCCAGAAAAGCAGTATGACAGAGTTTAGATCACTTGTTTAAATTTTCAAATGGTTTTTTATTGCTTTAGAGAATGAAGTCGTTGTACCGGATCTGATGCTTCAATAACTATCAAATGAAAAACCTAAACATAAAATAGTAATAATTTAAATATCTTTTTCAAAACGTAGATACGGATCGGAGCATGCTGCTTACGCATATGCTTTTTATCTGCGAGAGAAGAAGAACGGGCGTCGTCGAACGGAGATTGGGGTATGGGAAGCTTAGGGCAAGTACCCACGGCCAGCAAATCTACGAGAGAAGCACGGCTTAGAAGTTAATCGAGAGACCCAATAAAAACTCTACAATAACTTGTTTGAAATGAGACTGTGTGCGAGGAAGAAGCACGAACCCTAGAAGTAGGCGGACGGATAAGCCAGATGGGTTGTGATGGGAAGCTTATGGCAAGCTCCCACGGCCAGCAATCTATGAGAGAAGCATGGCTTAGAAATTAATCGAGAGATCCAATAAAAACTCTACAATAACTTGTTTGAAATCAGATTGTGTGCGAGGAAGAAGCACGAACCCTAGGCTAGAAGCAGGGGACGGAGAAGGCAAGTGAGTTGTGATGTGGCTGAGGGAGTCGGAGCTTATTTAAATATAAAGCAGTCTTGAGAGAGCAAGAGTAGTAATGAGTGCTTCTTGTTTTATTTTTTTATCCTGCGAAATGGAATGAACGCTGGTTTGTGGATGGTGTGCGTGTATTCCGAGGTTTTATGGGGACGCGAGACGTTTGACTCGTCCAGCTGCCTCTCACTGTAGTTGTACAGCTGTGCTGCTTCCCAGCGGAGTCTTCTACGTGCCTATCCTGCCTCGCATACTTTTTGTGAGGCATGGTTATACATGCTGAAAAGCATGCTCGTGGTTCTGTGTTTTTTTAATCACATGTTTAATCAGATATGGTTGGGTGTTTCTTTAGGAGAGGACCGGTGATGATGTTATTAGATGCACGGTCGTTGTAACAGGAGAGGCATGGTCGATATATCGGGGGATGCAAATTGACGGGAGGCATGATGGTTCCTAATGAGAGGCACGTTTGCATCTGAAATCGAGTCACGGTTCGTGACTTTGGTATTGCAATTTTTTTTCAGGCAGTCGTTGACCCAGGGGAGTCACTGTTTTTATGTATGCTGGCTTCAGGCAGGAATATGTATGATAGCCCACGGTTATATGTATGTCAGAAGCATGGACGTGCTTTTGTTTTGTCAATGTTTCTGGTGGTACGCAGACATGGTGCGTTGATGTTACTGAGGTTTGTCTTTAACCAAAGTGGAGGCACGCGTGTGGCTTTTGTTCTGGCGAACCGTGCTTCTATTTTTTTCACTCCCAGTGTAGTATTTGTACGACAGGGTCATCTCGTTTGCCTCTTCGCATTGTTCTCTCGGTCAAAAGATGTGCTGGTGACCGATGGGATGGCTATTTATTGTTAGTATTTATTGTGCCAGATACCGTGCTAGGGTTAACCTAGAGGCTCCTCGATTACAGCGTGGCAGTCGTGACTTTTGAAGTGCATGGTTTCACGAGCTGCAGAAGCACAATCGTCCATTCACCGTTTCCTTAGCAATTAAATGGGCGCATGGTAACTGATTCGTCTCTCCCCAAAGGTTAAGTAGTGGTATATTCCTGGAGGTTATCGCGTCTTATTCCCTCCAGAGAAGTGCAGGTAGCTCCCGTCATCCTCGCCTCGTACGAGAAGCACAGTCAAACTCCATTGTCGTCTCAGCCTCGGTTCCATGGACGACTTCAGGAACACTACTGAGCGTCTCTTTATAGATGCAGATGGTAATACCAAGCTCGAGGTGTTGTACACCAACGAGCCCTACAAGGTGGAGGAGATTCTTACTCTCTATGAGGAATGGCTGCATGAGGACAGGTACAAGTTTGTTGGTCTTGATCTGGAGTACACACGAGAGGATTATTTTGATCGTAGTAGAAAAGTTGTCGTTATGCAACTGGTGATGCGCAAGCATGTTCTTGTCTATCACTTGTGCAAGGCCAGGACGGAGTGCGCTGCTCTGAAGGATTTCCTTCGGAACAAAGGTATAATTTTCGCTAGTGTCGACGTCAGGAACGATAGGGATGTTCTCGCAAACAGTTACCTCAAAATCCCAAGAGAGTGTCACATCGACCTTCAAGAGGAGCTCATGATCAAAGGAGGCAATCTAAGGGATTCCATGGCAGATTTGGCAGGAGCTGTCATAAACAAATCTTACTTGAGTATGAAGTCGTCTTTTCCACAAGGTCTGCATGACTACTGGGAATGGAAGCCGCTTTCCCTTGAACACCTGAAATATGCGGCAATTGTAAGTGAAAATTTCGTCTTTATATTTTTGTTTTATTGCAACAATAGTACTTTTTCCCCTTTACGTATATCTTCATTCTCATCTGCTTTTTATTTTAGGATGGGTATGTCAGCTACGAGCTCTACCGCCGAGTTCTGTCTATGAAGGACATGATGCATCCTCGTTGTCTTCCCGACCCCGGACGCCGTTGATGCTTTTGAGCAGAACTCCAACTGAGTAGAATGGTCCCGGTGGTCTGAGCAGAATGGACTCCTGGAAGACTTTCATTTCTTTTTTTGTATAATTAATGAGTACTTTTAGTTCAAACCTATGGAGTACCGTCTCATGTTATGTGAATATAATTTCTTATGTTTTTTCATGTTACAAGTTCATTGTTGACGTTTGCGCGAGTTCATGTATATTTAGAGAACCTGTTGAAGTGGCGCATATGTATTGTTTGGGAGAAGCACGCTTTGTGTTTGGCTTATATTCAGTGCCGTTTGTTTGTGTTTGTATTGTTGTCTTTTACACGTTCGCACAAGAGAGGCACGTCTGCTAACGTACGAGGCAACATTTTAGTTTCGTGTCTTTGTGTGCTTTAGGACCGTGCCTCGAGAATCCGGACATCCGTGTCTGTTCAGGCTTCACTTTCGTGGCTTCTTTCCGTCTATGCATGTACATCCGTGACACACGCCATGTTTGTAACGTGCTGGTTTCACACGGCAGTTCCTCTTGACACTACACAACCGTGCCTTTGCCACCACTCTTTTGTGCATCCAGGTGGTTTGTACCCGTGCCTCGACAACTATGAGAAGCCGCAATTCTGTGCCTGTATACGCTTTAGTTCCGTGTCTCCTGTATGTGCATTTGTGTGTCTCAGGCGTCATGCTGGCTGTGACTCTACGTGCCTCTGGTGCCAGACGCCCGTCCGTGAGGGGACGCATATGTATTCTTTGGGAGAAGCGTGTTTTTTGTTTGGCTTATATTCACCGCCGTTTGTTTATGTTTGTATTGTTATGTTTTACACATTCGCACAAGAGAGGCACGTCTGGTAACGTACGAGGCAACATTTTCAGTTTCCTGTCTTTGTGTTCTTCGGGACCGTGCCTCTAGAAGCCCGCATCCGTGTCTGTGGAGGCTTCACTTCTGTGGCTTCTTTTCCGCTATTCATGTACCTCACGTGACACACGCGATGTCTCTATGTGGTGGTGTCACACGGCAATTTCTCTTCAGACTACACAACCGTGCCTCTGCCACCACTCTTTTGTGCGTCCAGGTGGTTTGTACCCGTGCCTCGAGAACGCCAATTCCAAAGCCGTACCTGTGCGCCAAAACCCGCAATTCCGTGCCTGTATACGCTTCAGCTCTGTGCGTCCTGTACCTGCATTCGCTTGTCTCAGGAGACACGCTGGCTGTGACTCTACGTGCCTGTGGTGCCAGACGCCTATCCGTGAGGGGATGCGGTGGCTATGACTCATCGTGCCTGTGCTTCTACATGCCCGTGCCTCTGGATACTTTAAAACTGTGGCTCTTTCACTTCTCCCGTTGATTCGCTGCTTGTATTTGATGTATCCTCACGTGATACACGTCACGAGTCTATGTGTCTGCGGTGTCACATGGCTGTCCCTCTTGAGAGTTTGCAACCGTGCCTCTCGAACAGAGTGTTCTTATCGATGCCTCTGTCACCTCTCTTTTTTGCATCCAGAGGATTTGTATCCAGAGGATTTCTATCCAGAGGATTTGTATGTGTGCCTCGAGAATGCCAATTCGAAAACCGTGCTTGTGCGTCGGAGAAGCTGCAATTCCATGTCTGTACGCAGAGGGTGTGTAGCCGTGGCTCGAGAACGTCAATTGCAAGGCCATATTCGTGTCTTGCCAAGCCGAAGCACGTGCCTGTAGAGGCTACGTTTTCGTGCCTTCGTTGCCTGCATTCATGTGTTTCCGGCGAGTTGCTGCCTGTATCTCTACGTGCTTGTGGTGATACCCATGCCTGTGGAATAGACACGCATGTGCGTCGTGTGCCTGCATACCCGTGCCTAACAGACACGTATGTGCGTCTTGTGCCTGGATACCCGGGCCTCACGTGAAACCAGCCTTGACTATCGAGGGACAGATGTTGTGAATCTAGCTAGACGAGGCAC
Source organism: Aegilops tauschii subsp. strangulata (assembly GCF_002575655.3). Lineage (NCBI taxonomy): Eukaryota > Viridiplantae > Streptophyta > Magnoliopsida > Poales > Poaceae > Aegilops > Aegilops tauschii. Next base: position 485,426,058 of record NC_053035.3, on the reverse strand, counting down.
GGATGAGTTTTGGCCTTCGGATCTAAGGTGTACGGCTGGCTGTTTGTTTTCTTCATTGGATTCTTCCGTCGGTGGTCTTTGTTCAAAGGAGGAATTTATGACCGATGTGCCGGCTGTTCGATGTGACTATTCAGTGTGTCAGTACCGTAAAATAAAGTTAGAGGCTCCTCGATTTCTCCACGGCATCAAATATTTGTGCACAACCGTGACTTTACGGAGTGCATGGTTTTATGAGCTTCGGAAGCACATATGTCTATTCGCTGTTCCTAGTTCACACGTTAATGCACATTGTAACTCAAACGTCCCTCGCCAAGGTTAAATACTGGCCGTGTTTGTGAGGTCTTCACGTCGTATTGTAGCCACAGAACATCAGTCAGTTCCCACCCTCCTCGCCACTCCCCAACCTTGTCACAGGGTCTCAGGAATCTCCATTGGCACCTTGCTGCTCGCTGCCATGGACGACTTTTTGAACACCACCGAGTACCATCGTATAGTTGCCGATGGTAACACGAAGCTCGACGTGTGGTACACCAACGAGCCTGGCAAGGTGGAGGAGATCATTGGCATGTACGAGGACTGGTTGCGCGAGGAGAAGCACAAGTTTGTTTGTCTCGGCATGGAGTTCACGCGAAAGGATTGTTACGGGCGTAGAAAAGTCGCCGTCATGCAACTGGCTATGCGGAATCATGTTTTGCTCTATCACTTCTGCAGGGCCAGGACGGAGTGCCCTGCCCTGAAGGATTTCCTTGAGAATAGAGGTATAACTTTCTCTAGTGTGGGCGTCAGGAATATTAGAGATGCTCTTTTTCAAGATTTCATCAGAATTCCAGAAGGGTACCACATCGACATCCAAGAGAAGTTTATGATCAAAGGTGGCGAAGAAAGGGACTCCATGGAGGACTTAGCAGGAGCCATCATTGATGAATCTTATTCGAAGCTGGAGTCATCTTTTCCAGAACTTCTTTGTCACTACTGGGATTGGAAGCCACTTACTTTTGATCACCTGAAATATGGAGCTACTGTAAGTGAAGATTTCATTTTCGTTAGTTTATGCCTTTGTTGCTAGAACAGTACTTGTTTTTTTTGTATATTCATGTTTTCATTTGCTTTTCCTTTAGGAAGGGTATGTGAGCTATGAGCTATACCGCCGGTTTCTGTCGATGAGGGACATCCTGCATCGTCGCTGTCTTCCTGATCTCAGATGGCGAGGACGTTTCTAAGGAGTAGTCCAGGTGGAAGTGCTGGCAAGATGGATTGTGTGATGAATTGGTTATTTGATAGTTGTTGTATGGGGTAATATTACATAGAGTGATGAATTTGTAATTGTGGTGGTTTTATTTTGAACCGGATGGAGTTGACTAGTTTGGAAATTTAAGTTTATTTTCGTTCCATTATGTTTTTCTTGATTGGGTGCCTTCAAGAATATTTTCCTCTATGATTTTTTGCTACGAGTTGGTATAAGATGAGATGTATTAAGGGGAGCACTCAGATGTGCACTTTCGTGATTCTAGGCAGCGCACAGTCGTCTGTTCAGGGAGGCATTGTTTTTGTTTATAGGCAAGGCACGCTCTGGTGTTATTAGTTTGCTAGCTGCTTCAGTTCTTCTGTCAATATCGTTACACTGACAGGTAGGGGCTTTACTTTTGCTTTGTGTTTGTACTGTGTTTGGCACGGTTGTTTTTATATTGAATATACGGTTGTGGTTGTGTGTTTGAAATGTTTTTATGCAGAGCTTGAGTGTGTTTAAGATTCTTCAGATTTTCTCACTTTGCTGTCTGTTTCAATATATGTTGTCTGTTTCAATATATGTTATCTGTTTTAGGGACGGTAATACAGTGTGATACTTGCTGTGGGAGTATTGTGTTATCGACGGTTGCGTTTCTGTGTTTCAATTATTGTGGTGGTACTTTGATTTTTAAAGGCATGCCCGTGAAGGCATTGGATGCATTGTCGTATGTTTGGTAGAGGCGTTATCCTTCCTTTGGGTATTAAATTCGGAGAGGCATTGTGTTATGTTAGTATGAGTCACTTTCATGGTTGTATGTTCTGTAATATTTCTAGTTAGTCTGCTAGTGAAGTCACGTCTGTCTAGTTAGTGGAGGCATGTGCTATGTTATGTTGAGTCAGAGTTCTGTCTGTTGTTCGCAAATGCTTTCTCTTACACGTTCGCTCGGAGAGGTACGTCTACGATGTTACTCAAAGGCACGGTCGTGCCTTTCTTTCGAAACGTTTGCTTTCACTTATTTGCTGAGAGAGACTCGTCGTTGAAACTTGTGAGGTCACGGACCTTTTATAGTTGAAGTCACGGTCGTTCTTCTGTTTTGGTATTTTTTCAGTTTAGTCGTCTATCACAGAGGATGGTTCTTCTTTCGTTAACTTGAGCCACGGTCGTGCTTCCATGACTCATTGGCTTGGAGAGGGACCGGTGTTAAGCTGTCGAGAGGGGACGGTCCTGTGTTAACTGGTGGCGCACTTGTGTGTGTCAGCTTAGTTGCCCGTGGTAAGAGAGGCACGTTCTACGTGGATAAGAGGCACGACAGTGCCTCTGTGACCCGGATTACTGGAGGTGAGTCATTTAGCTCCTTCGTCAGATGCTTACGAATTGATAGTGTTTTTCCTCTGTGTTCCAATTGTTTCTTTTATTATGTCTACTCGAAGTGAGTGGTGTTCTAGTGCAAGGAAGTGATGTCTTGAATATCATGTTTAGAACTTTTGGGAAAAATGCGATTCTTATTTGTAAATATTTGCTGTTCAGGAATTTAAGACTTGACCATTTGAACGCACAGCTGTGTTTAACGGGATCCATAGCAGATATCTTGGACGGACACAAAAATAGCTGAAACATTGTTGTGATTACATATGAGTCGATATGGCTGAAACAATGTTCGGATGGCTCCAGCTAAATTAAGGCACATTTAAGCAGTAGTCATCTTCTTCCAACTCTTCTTCTTTCGCGCCGGATATTGTGCTTGTCGAGGACGATGCTCAGTGCCTCAAATACATGGCCTGTGTTGTAGTTGGATGTTATCATTTTGTAAGTTAGTTGTTCTCTCATCGGTTTCACATGGATCTGCAAACACATAACCGTGCAAACTAATAAAATTTATTGTAAAACTTAATGTTCAGCTGGCTTGGATGAACGTATGTTGATGTGTTGTCAATGAGAGTGAACTTACATTATTGATAAAAAATGAATTATTATTCAAATTAATGAGCGGCATCAAATGCATGGTGTAAATAGCACTGTCATCCCTGAAAATTGAGAGCATTAATGTCTGTGATTAGAAGGTGAACAGTAGATATGGGATGTGTAGTGGAACAGAAAGATGCATGGTTTAAATGAGGTAGAGCTACAGTTAAAAGAAACTTACTCTCTGTCTGAGTTACATGCACTCTGCACAAGTTTGACATGAAAGGAGGCCATGGTGTGAGGATAGTTGTTGTAAGCAGAATGGTAAGCTCTCTTAAAATTTTCGATGACAATGTCCGAGTGTTCCTTTATACCATCGCAATTGATATAAGGCCACAGAATTTCGAAGCGACGCATTGCAAGATTCATGATGATGAGGTAGATAAAATGTGGATCCTTTCTCACAGGTATTAAGACCTAAAATAATTAACAGGGAATAATATCATTGTAACAAGAAAAACTTGTAGAATCAAAGACGAACACTGGGCAGATAGAGTGAGTAGGGTGAACTCACGATGTTACATTTGTTGGGCAGCCTGTACCCAATAGTTTTTTCCACAATGTGTTCCTTGAGTAGTTCTGTGCTTGCTCCTAGAACTTTAAATTTATCCTGTAGAAAATTGAAGCTGTGTCACTCAGTGTGGTAGTAGTAGTAAATGTGGTTTGTTATTATTATTTATGAGAAGCAAGAACTTACAGAAGCGTCAATGTACATTATATGCTTGTGCACAAATGCTGGCGTTGCGTAGAATTGTTCTTTCATCAGCAACGCTGAGTAAGCATCGACCACGAATGAGTTGATATATCAGTATACCTTCATTGACAAACCTAAAGTTCGATGATCGGCCCAACGTCGATCGACGAAGAATATCCTCTTGCTGTCAAAAAAACAAATGAATTTTAAATCATAAGATTTCTTTTTTAACATAAGAGAAATGATTAGTATTCAATTTCAATAGTAGAAGAATCGAGCCGAAACACTTGAATATGATAGCTTCAGGCAGAATATATTGCATTAGTAAACGAAGGGACCAAAACTTTACTGTAACAGGAACAACGAATTCATTACCTATCATTTTGCTTGACACCTGGCGTATTGTCAACGATTGTTTCATACACTTCTTTCTCCTCGTTTGTGGAATCTCTTATTTCCAAAAGTTGGCAGTGATCTTGATGGTCATTCCCTTGGTCAGTGAATCGAGTCTGTTCTAGCTCAGAATGATGTTGATGAGGCTGGAAGACATGACCACCGGAGTTCAATTGACCATTACTAAGTTGCAGACGACCCTCATTATAATTGTTGTTTCTTTGGAACATTAGGCGTTGTGGTTGGTGCTGCATGCGCAGTTCTAATGTTCTGAGAGTTGGATCACCGGTTGAGCTTGAAGGAATATCTGTTGGAAAATGCTGGAGAGGATGGCCAGAATACTGCATGCTGTTGAACTGTTGTTGCAAGGCACTGTAACTTTGCCCCTTAGACCCGCCTCTGTGTGGTTGCTGATTGTTCTGCTCTTGAGGTTGGCGTTGTTGGCACCGTGTAGTGCTGTTATTCTGAGCATCATTGTGTTGGGGGTAGTGGGCATCACGGACAGTGGTTTGTTGCTGGTACTACTTGTGACTTTGGTTGTTCATCGCATATGGTGAGCGCTGGCTGTTGTTTGAACCGCCGTTATTTTGAGCACCAGGATGTCAGTAGAAGTGGTTTTTGATACTAGGAGCTGGTTGGTTGTAGTGTAGGGACAAGGGAGTTGCTGGTAAACTTTGGGACAAGACAGTTTGAGTTAAAGCTATAGAGTATGACGTATCAAAGGCCTGTGTGAGGTGGCTACCGCCTAACATTGATCCTGATCTGTTGGGTATAGGTGGCTCTGGATAGTTAGAAAGGGAAGATCTAGCTGACGAGCTTGAATTCTTGGCCAAGTGTGAGACAGTATCAGGTTGGCATTGTTGTGATGCTACTTGGTTATGAAAGGGTTGTTTCTTTTTTTGTTCAATGACTCTGTCAAGTTGTTCATAGATAGATGGGTCAGACCATATTTGATCATCATCGATGAATCCACAATTAAGGAGGCCTCTGTGGTTGTCAGCTTGTAGAGACTGGTTGTTTGCAGTTTCTGTTGAATTATGTGGAGGCTCCAGTATCCTAACTCTTTTCATAGGAGGCGCCGTACTCTTGTTACCTGGATCTTCTGACTGCTGTAAGGACCTCTTGTGAGCTGCCATTTGTGGTTCCGGTTCTGGCGGATGTGCGCTTGTGGTAATAGGGACGCTGTCTGTGGGATCAATAGGTGGTTGCTTCATACACTGTTCATGTTCTTCTGCAATGTTATTGTCTTCTGCATTGACAGATGCTGCAGCAACCAGTGGAGCATCACTAGTGGATGGAATTGCTTTTCCCGTGTCCAGTACTGAGCCAGAACTGCTGGCAGAATCACTAGGGACTTCTACTATAGGAGCAAGGGAGGAAGTAGCTCTTGTGCGTTCTGTTTCAGCAATGTTCTTCTCGTCACTCAAAGTTGAAACAAGATGGACCTTATCTTCCGGCAGCGAAGAAGAACGTTGTCCAGTGACATTGTTTGATTTTTGTGCAGGCTGGGATACAGTGAGGCTCTTTGTGTTGGTTGAAGAGTTGTTGTGAGCGCCGTCAGAACCACTGGACCGTGCAGTAGTTGGTGATGTTTTCCCAATGTGATAAACAGGTGCTCCAAGTGTATCTGTTGAGATTGGATCAGTCAGTAATTGTTTGTCAACCGCAGAGTGCGAGGCTGATGTTTCTGTTGCAGTAGGTTTTGCTGTTTCCTCCAAGAGTTTTTCCAGTGGGCTTGTCAGAGAGTTGTGGTCTGCAGATCCTCCAGCAGAATTTTGGGTTTCAATCGGTACAGAACACTCAGATGAATTTTCACCTGTCATTATAATTGCCCCGCTCTCCAGCATCTCAGATGTTGACACGAAGGGCTCATGGACCGGCAAGCCATCAAGGCAGTTGTGCAGATGGTTATGCACTTTGTCCAGATGAATCTTGGCTATGTCCTATTTGTTGTGGTCGATCCTGTTCACTTCCAGTAGCAACTTAATCTGGGTTGATGATTTTAGGCGTGAAGATAGAGGAATTTGGGACTGCTCTTTGTCGTACGGATTCTGGGATTCTGGGTCAGGGGTATCCCAACAACCCTTTAAATTTTCTAGGGAGTATGATGTGGCGTGAAGGACACTGGTCGAGCCACTGCTGGAAGAACTTTGACTGCTTGTCGTGCTAGAACTTGGAAGCGTAGAATATGTTGAAGGGAGTGATGAAAAAGTTTCTTTTTCATTTGAGTTGTCCTGTTGCAAGTTACAATAAACGCCCTGGTCTCTGGTCTTGGTTTCTTTTGCACTAAGATCCCTACCAAGTGAAAGGAACTTCTCCAATTTCTGCTCGAGAACTGGTTGAAACCGCGAGAAAAGTTCTGTGTACATTTCATTGATAACTTTGGCAATTTTCATCTTGGCCTGGAATTGAAAGAAAAACCATCAGATATTATTAACACCGAGAATGACAAGAAGTTATTAATACTGAAAATGAAAAATATCTTGTGAACTACTGTATGTTGTGTCAATAATTGCAGAAAGGGCATGGAATAATGTGCGCAGAAGGACACATGGTGTGCTGCGGGAAGCGCGGCTAACAAAGTCCATGAATCATGGTGAACACATTCCTTGAAAGAGCACACTCGACGTACCTTACGAAGCATGGTTGATCTACCGTCGCAGGGAAGCAGTGCTATATTTAACACAAAGGCACAACTAACGTACTATAGGAAGCACTTCTATATTTAACACAAAGACACAATTAACGTACTATAGGAAGCACTTGTAGTTTTAACACAAAAGGCACAGATGACGTACTATAGGGAGCACTTCTATATTTAACACAAAGGCACAGTTAACGTACTATAGGAAGCACCTGTAGTTTTAACACAAAAGCACAGGTAACGTACTATAGGGAGCACTTCTATATTTAACGCAAAGGCACAGCTAACGTATTATAGGAAGCACTTCTAGTTTTAACACAAAAGCACAGCTAACGTACTATGGGAAGCACTGTTAGTTTTAACGCAAAGGCACGGCTAACGTATTATAGGAAAGAACTTCTAGTTTTAACACAAAAGCACAGCTAACATACTATAGGAAGCACTATTAGTTTTAACGCAAAGGCACGGCTAACGTATTATAGGAAGCACTTCTAGTTTTAACACAAAAGCACATCTAACGTACTATAGGAGGCACTTGTATATCTAACACAAATGCATAGTTAACGTACTATAGGAAGCACTTTTATATTTAACACAAAAGCACGGCTAACGTATTATAGGAAGCAGTTTTGGTTTTAACACAAAAGCACATATAACGTCTTATAGGAAGCACTTCTGGTTTCAACACAAAGGCACAACTAAGGTACTATAGGAAGCACTTTTATATTTAACACAAAAGCACAGCTAACGTACTATAGGAAGTACTTCTATATTTAACACAAAAGCACGGCTAACGTCCTGTAGGAAGCACTTTTGGTTTTAACACAAAAACACAGCTAACCTCCTATAGGAAGTACTTCTAGTTTTAACACAAAAGCACAGCTAACGTATTATAGGAAACTGTCTGGATGACCACGAAAGGGCAGCTAAAGTCCTATATGAAGCACTTCTAGTTTTAACACAAAAGCATAGCTAACGTACTATAGGAAACTGTCTGGATGAACACAATAGGTCATGTATCTGTTTCGTAAAAACTTAGGGAACATCATTTGAAACATAAAATCACGTGCAGAAGCTGGAAATCACTTACGGAACAAAGTTTTTCTTGAGGCACAAATTCTTCTATGTAGGCTTCTAGTCTGGGACTCATTTGAAAAAATGGCGCCTGAAAGCCAGGTGGTGGTTGGAAAGGCGTGCGCCTAATGTCTTTCAGCTGCCATGTGGAAGGAAACAATTAAAGTCAAGTCAAATTAATACATGGCAGCTAAGTCATTATGTTGAGTCGAAAACTTCGCCAAAGGAAAATGATGAAAAGTTGACTCATCGTGTGTTTCCCAAAAATTCCGCCCTCTGTTGACAGGCGGTCTATGTTAGCATAATTCTTAATGGCCTCTGTGTCCCACATGACAAGTCTTGTAGGAGTGTCAGGTTCCAGGTCCATAATCTTCGTATCCAGGTACTCAAAATACGTTATCTGCAAGTGGGGAAGAGGTAAAAATTAATCATGTTCTTGTAGCTGCTTGTGGGTATAAAGAAATGTACAAGTTAGTGAACGAACCACTGGAATCAGGAGGCAGCCACACAGGGCGCCTGCGAATCCTTTGTCTTTGAAGGTCTGGAGTGATGCCACCAGTTTCTCTGTGACAGCATTGGACCAATCATATGATGATATGTTACTTGCTGGTCCTTCTAGAGCGGCTAAGTAGTCTGGGCTAACACAATCATATGTCGTTGGGCATAGAAATACCGCTGTTGCAAACATCACGAAAACCCGTTGAAACACTTCTCCTGTCAGCTCTGGGGTTATGAGATCAGTTAACTCTCTGATGTTTGGAGCGTGCCCAGCACACCGAGTTTCAGACTTAACCTGACATCTGAAAGCTTCTGAGCATTTTCTAGGGATAATCCGCCCGCCCAGTGGAATTCCTAAGATCCGGTGCATGGTGTACGAGTTGATAAGGAATCTGTATCCACTAGGCAGTATGAAATACCTCGAAGGGCAATCAAAACAGCGGACAAGCTAGCGAACGAAGCACCTTGGAAGCTCGTGACAGCACAGATCTAGAAGGTATCCAAAACCAATATCTCTGACAAGCTGCTTTTGTGGTTCTATTAGCTTTTCACAGACAGTAATGAATTTCTGGAAGCTAAGTTTTTTGTTGAACTCTTCTTCGTATTCACCCATTGTAACAGCTCTGTGGACAAGGATAATAAATGACCTTTAGCAAATGTATTGTTGAACCACATGTTTTTCTGGCAGAACCTTACATATAAACGCCGAGTCAGCAAAACACAGACAAATATTTAAGCCGTGATTAAAAATGCAGCTAGAATGAGAGGTATTTATTTCCATAGAAATTTCAACGACACACGCGAGATGCATGATAAAAAACACCTACTTCGAGGCAGCAAGCTGCTTCTTTGTCCTGTACTCCTCGACAAGCTTTTTGTGCGTTGCACGTTTTAACTCGATCCTTAGTCTCTCTGTCTCTAGTTGGTCATGAACCATGAAATCTTGGGTGACAATCTCCGTGCCATCGACAGACTGAGACTGAGTCTCCGACAGCTATGGGGTGGAGTCCATCTCATCGAACTCTACATAAGAGGTCATGAGACGTCATCGTTACCAGGTCAGCTATGTAAGATAGTTGTTAGCAGTCCATGTGAGACCATCATCAACAGGTTGGTTAGCTAAGACGGGTTCTAACTCTGAGTTAGTAACTGCTTTGCAAAAACAAACGTAAGTCCTTTGGATCTCTGCTATGGATTGCGGATCTATACAAATTTGACCCGTCTCTAGTTGGTTAGCTAAGACGAGTGCTTAAGTTTTGCATGGTTGGAGATATAACTCAAGTTAGCAAAACCACGACGCAAGCATGCAGTTGGCATGATTAAAGTGAGGTTAGCTAAGTCCTAATTTTAAATCCATAACCCCTCTGCTGTTAAGACGGCACAACAGTTTGAACACGGACCAACTGAAGATAATTGGATCTGGAACCGATATTCAAATCGCGCCCCACCTGCTGTGTTGCGCACATGCGGTGTGTACGCAGCCCGCGGAATTGCTAGCACCGGTAATTTTTTTGTTCAAACGTTGAATCGGTGGCATAATCATGGTGAGGATGCAATGGATCACCTGAACAGGAGATCCATGACGAGTGAGATGAAGGAGACCGATAATTTTTCAGTGACGAGCGAACTCTGCGGAGGGATCAGGATTGGCTTTCCTTCGGAGAGCTCGCCTGTTGCCACCGATGCTAGATGGAGAGAGATCTGGAACTCATCTGCGGATGACCCCACAAGTTAGTCAAATACTTGGAGGAACTATTTGAGAGCCCACATGTCAGTATGAGTTTGAAGTCCACCTACCACATTTTCTCACCTCAGATGGAGGTACTCCTCGTAGGACTCATATAAGGCCGACCCGACAAGTTAGTGAGAGACTTAGAGGAATTAGTAACTGAGAGCCCACTTGTCAGTGTCGTCGACGGTCAAGTGAAGTCGACCTACCACATCTCGTCACGCCCAAGAAACATGCCCATCTCTCATGCGTCGCAAAACTCACCCCACCTATCAGGTTATTCTTCTCCTGCATGCAAAAAAACGAAGTAGCCTCTCTCTTTCTTTCTTTCTCTCTCTCCCTCCCTCTCTCTTTCTCTTTTCTCTCTCTCCGAGATTCAAAATCATTGAAGGGGATCGCTGACAAACTGCAGGGAAGCAGATCCCCCCACAATTTAGAAAGGTGTGACTTTCGAACAATCAGCGCATAAGATTCGACAATCAAAGGTTAGTAAATTTTTTATCAAGGCACCTTTTGCGTGGCGATTCCTGATACACGAGATTCAATTCGTTGATGAATTTGTTGTGGTCGGGATTCATAGAATAAAACTATTTAGTTTTACACTGTAGCTCTGATTTGAGTTTGTTTTTTGTTTTGTATCCTCTCGTCCTTGTAATACGAGGTTGTTACTTTTGTTAGGTTTCATGGTTATCTTTGTGTTAAGTGTTGCACAAGCAAATTAGCATCAGAGGATCTCACTTTGGTTGAGGTTGTAGTTTAAATAAAAATTAATATATGTATATATTTATATATGTCAATTATATAGAACTAAAAAAATATCTCTGTTGATATCGACTTCGAAAAGTTTCAACACTGATACTGCAGGTTTATAACCTTTATATTTATTACGTCTCTTTTTCGGGCAGATGTTCAGGAGTGCGTCATCTGGTCAGGACAACAGGGACGGTCGGTCTTTGAACGACATCGGCAAGGATTATGGGAGGCAGGTAATAGTAAGGCAGTTGAACATTAGTGTTTGGTCTTTTATTTCTGGGACGTTTGCTGTCAAGGTGTCACCACTGAGAACACCAAATAGTAGATCATTAACAACAACAAAAATGATTTATATATCCTGGATGAATGCTGTAATATCTGTTTATCCTGTGCATCTACTCTGCAGTTGAGTATCAAGAGGTGGAAGAAAAAAAAATTACTACAAAACGAGAAGAAGATCAAGGATGCAGATGCTGTCAAACACGCACATGCCATGCAGGATGTAATAATTGGAGTCAAGAGTGAGATACAAGTTCTTGGCAAACGTCCCAACCAGGAGCATGGTGTGCAACAGACACCTGCCAAGAGGAGCATTCTAAGCAGCAGAGACTCCACTAAGCAGATTGTGCAGGTAACGACGAAAACTTCAAACGCTGGTTTTAACGTACGTGGAAGTTTTAGTTGCACGTGCCTCTAATTATTTTTTGATTTGAAGACACAGATGCCCACAAAGGCGCAGAGCAGGCGTTGTGACGGCCCAGCGTTTGTAGGCGGTCATAATGAAGAGGTACAGGGTAACAGAATTTCCTTTGATGCAAGCAAAAGGATCATTGGCAACAAAAGCATTGGTGTTCAAGGATTCGGTACGGTTTGCACAAGCAAGAAGATCCCAACGACAAAATCAAACATAGGAGCAATAAATTCTACCATACAGCAGCACCAGAAAGCAATACAGGTGACAGCATATACGAACGTGCAACAACATTTAAAGCAAATGTATATTTTTTGTGAGCAATTTTTTCTTTGTTTTCGTCTGGTATATTTAAATTGTAGTATCTTCCACACGCAGGTGTACGAACAAGGAAGCAAGTATCGCGGTAGTCCACGGATCGATGAAAACATAAGGAAAGGTCCTTTGAAAGGAGCACCTGTGGCGTTCAACACGAGTGGTCCTTCCAAAGGATCTCCGATGGCATTCAGAATCGTCAGCGAAATCACCAATGCACGGAGGTTGTCGCCAAGATTTTCTGGACAAGAGAGGCATGGGAAAACAAAGGTGACGTCGGAACTATGCTTTTTCAATTCAACACACAAACAATTTTATTGAAGAACAGGGTAAAGTGCAAAACAGGAGGACGGCTGTATGTGCAGTTGTTCTTTTGTATACGTTGTTGTTGTGCCTCTCTGGTTGTATGGTGTAAACAGAAGCACATCCGTGCCTCTTTGTGCAGATGTGTGTGTAGCATGGTCACATTCGTGCTGCTGGGTGTAATGTGAACAGTGCCTCTGGTGTACCGCTTATACTCGGTGAAGAGGCACGGGTCTGGTTTTGGTATACCAGATGAGTCCTGATGAGTCATATAAATCTTTTGTTTAGAAATTAAAAAAATGCATATGCTGCTCTGGACATCTAATTCTGTTTCGTGCCATGTGTTCAGGAATTGGCGGAGGGGATAACAGATGAGGCAAAGAAATGTCATAGTTCTCCATCCACTAGTAGAAAAGGGTCAAATGTCAAGCACATTAGTGCCGGTTTGCTTTTGAGCCGGCACTAATGTGTGCATTAGTGCCGGTTCGAACGGCTATGCATTAATGTCGGTTCGTGTTGAACCTTTAATACCAGTTCGTGCCATGAACCGGTACTAAAGGGGTGGTGGCAGGCTGGCGTCAGGCCGGGGCCCCACGATCACCTTTAGTACCGGTTCGTGGCACAAACCGGTACTAAAGGGCTAACCTTTAGTACCGGTTCGTGCCATGAACCGGGACTAAAGGGGTCTGACCTATAGTCCCGGTTGGAGACACAAACCGGGACTATAGGGCAATTTTCAAACTCTAACCCCCCCTGTGGACCGCCTTTTCAGTTTTAGAAAAAACAAAAGAAAATGATGGAAATGTCAAAAACATAAAATAAAATAAGTTTCCTATGTGATATGTGGTCTAGTTGTTGGGAAAATTTACAAATATGAATTTCGACTTTATTTGCAAAATCTCTCTAGGATTTGTAAAATGGGCATAACTTTTGCATACGAACTCGGATTAAAAAGTTTTTTATATGAAAAATCATCAACTCGAAAAGTTACATCCAAATTTAACAGGGGGTACGCCGTTAAACATTTTCAAAATCCTCAAAAACCTAACAGAAAAAAGTTACGGGGCTTTTAAGATCTAGAGTGGAAAAAATGGAAAAAAAATCAAACTTGGTCAAATCTGGTCAAACTGTGGTCAAACTAAATAATTATTTCAGTTTTTTTGAATTTTGGTCAAATCTGGTCAAACTGTGGTCAAACTAATTATTCAAGAAATCTTAGTGTTACTAAATAATTATTGTTTTTTTAAAACAATAGTTTCAAACTCAAACAGTGAAATGTGTGACTTCATGCTCAAGCTAAATTCCTGAGGGTTAATAGGATTGACATCTTACTATTGTCAGGAAAACAACAAGTGCAGACTTGGAAAGTAGAGGGAATAGAACTCCGAAGTTAAGCGTGCTCAGGCTAGGGAAGTGAGAGGATGGGTGACCGGTCGGGAAGTTAGATGATTTGGAATGAGTGATCCACACTTGAGTAGTTAAGAGGGGTGATTAGAGACTAAATCATCAAATAATTCAGAAAATTGAAAAAAAATCAATTTTTTTCCAAAATTTTCAGAAAAATTAAAAAAAACCTTTAGTACCGGTTGGTAACACCAACCGGTACTAAAGGTCCCCCATACCACAGCGCGAGCTCACGCCACGTGGTGGGCCTTTAGTGGCAGTTCGTGCCGAACCGGTACTAAAGGGGGGCTTTAGTCTCCACTCCATAGTGCCGGTTGCAGAACCGGCACTAAAGGCCCTTACGAACCGGTGATAAAGGCCTGTTCTGCACTAGTGATCCATTTCGAAGGAAACGCAACATTCACATCAGCAAGTATCGTACAGCGCCAGCACGGATTTCATGGTAGAAGCAGCACAATCCCTTGGTTGCACGAGTGCCGGAGAAACAGGGAGCAGCATTGCACAATGCAACAGTGGAGATGCAGACTCAGTTAAGAGGGGTGATTAGAGACTAAATCATCAAATAATTCAGAAAATTGAAAAAAAATCAATTTTTTTCCAAAATTTTCAGAAAAATTAAAAAAAACCTTTAGTACCGGTTGGTAACACCAACCGGTACTAAAGGTCCCCCATACCACAGCGCGAGCTCACGCCACGTGGTGGGCCTTTAGTGGCAGTTCGTGCCGAACCGGTACTAAAGGGGGGCTTTAGTCTCCACTCCATAGTGCCGGTTGCAGAACCGGCACTAAAGGCCCTTACGAACCGGTGATAAAGGCCTGTTCTGCACTAGTGATCCATTTCGAAGGAAACGCAACATTCACATCAGCAAGTATCGTACAGCGCCAGCACGGATTTCATGGTAGAAGCAGCACAATCCCTTGGTTGCACGAGTGCCGGAGAAACAGGGAGCAGCATTGCACAATGCAACAGTGGAGATGCAGACTCATTTATGGATTTGGCCGTGCCATGCAGAAACAACGCTACTGCATGTGACAAACAACAGAGCAGCAGCTCCGCTGTAAGTGGACCTGTGGCTGGCGATGATACTGATGTCGTCAGAAGTGAATGCGATCAGACGAACAAAAGACACGGCAGACAGAATCATCATGGCGCCGCCGACCATTGTAGAGAAAGAAATGGACGACATGTTTAAAGAAGGCATATACCCAATGATCCAGGAGGTCACCGAAGCGCTCGAACCAGAGGGTGGTATGGTATTCGGATCATTGGATGAGTGCTTTTTCTTTTTCTGCAGATATGCTAGAAAGGTTGGCTTTGCTGCCAAGCGATCAACGAGGAGAAGATCGACATATGATCAGCAGCTTGACAAGCAGGTGTTTCAGTGCACCAAGGAAGGGCAGAATAAAACAACTGAGAGACATGTTAAGGAGAGAAGGAGCAATTGTTTGATCCGGACAAGCTGCCCAGTGCAAATAACAGCCAAGAGGGATACATATAGGAGGAAATGGTATCTGAAGAACATGCGTCTAGAGCACAACCACCAGCTTCACCCATCCGATTGGATGCTGAAGTTCATGAGATGCTATAAGAAGATGACACCTCAGGAGAAATTCTTTATACAAGTGCTGCAGAAGGCGAGGTTAGAACCAAGGAAGGTTATGCAGATTTTTACTGCCATGGGGAAACCGAGGCGAAAAATTATGTTCGACACGATTGACATAAGCAACATTGCATGCTGGGACAGGGCTGGAGAGCGCGGCACCGATATCACAGACACCATGAAACTGTTTGCCGATATGCAGAGGCAGAGGCCGGGATTCCACCATGTGGAAGAGACAGAGAACAATGTAGTGCGCAGCCTGTTCTGGACAGACTCCTTGTGTAAGACGAATTATGATCTATATGGAGATTTCGTGTCTTTTGACACGACATTCTCTACGAATATATATGGCTTGCCATTTGCACCAATTATAGGTGTCGACAACCATGGGTCGACCGTCCTGTTTGGAGTAGGTCTTTTGAAGGATGAGAAAATAGGGTCATTCAAGTGGCTCCTAAGCATGTTTGTCGAGGTAATGGGAGGTAAAGAGCCGAAATACATAATAACAGACCAGGACCAGGCGATGAAGACTGCAATAAAGGAATCTCTTCTGAGAACGAGGCACAGGTTCTGCTGGTGGCATATTAGGAAGAACCTGAAGGAAAATAACGCAGCAGTGTTTGCGCAGCACCCAGGGATGTCTGATGATTTATTTCGAATCGTCAAAAACTCACTAGATCAAGACGAGTTTGAGCGTGCGTGGAAAGCAGCAATTTCTGTGCACAAGGCGGAAGGCAACAAACACCTGAACACGCTATGGGAACTCCGAAATTTCTGGGTGCCGGCCTACTTCAAGGACTGCTTCTATCCTTTCTCGTCAACAACCACTCGCAGTGAGAGCACGAATTCGATGTGGAAGAATTACGTCGACCACAGGGACACAATAAAAAGGTTTGTTGATGGGTATCATATGATTCAGCAAAATTGTCTTGCCACGCTTGACAAGAAAAGACACCGAACAGAAGAGAAGGCGCCATCACTAGAGACGGGTTTTCTGATTGAAAGACAAGCAAGTCAAGTGTACACGAATGAATTTTTCAGGAAATTCCAGCTGGAGCTACGGAACCAGACTTACTTCAAGTGCTCTGATCTGGCAAAGGGGAGGCAGTATTTAAAAAAAAAGATTACTGAGCCTGGAGAAAATGTGTGGAAACCTTATCCGGGCGAGGAATTTGACAGGTCTGAGTTCAGGGTAGATGTGGACGAGCTAAAAGAAATATACAGTTGCAGCTGCAAGAAAATGAGTAGGGATGGCATTCAGTGCTGCCATGTGCTTAAGGTGATGGACCAAACAGGCATGATCGATCAACTTCCAAAATCCTTTGTCATCCCCAGATGGACCAGGAATCTATCAGAGAGTTTGAAAGTTCTGTCTACAAGTTAAGGGGATAGCATGACTGTACAAGACGATGAAACTATGAGATTCGGCCTCGCTTACTGTAGCGACCAGACCTCAAATGGCCTGTGCTGCTGTATTGGAGAAGTCATATTTCCGAGGGTCCTTGAGTATTTCAATGTTTTGGAGAAGTCATATTTTCTCCTCTCGTTTATTTTAAAATTGAAATATTTTTCCGGAGAGAAAAATAATTAAAACCAAAATCCTCGTTTGAAAAATCAAATTTAAAAAAATTTCGAGAAAATCCCCAACTCTCTCCGAGGGTCCTTGAGTTGCTTAGGATTTATCGAGGATTTGTCAAAATGCAACAAAACATGATATGCAAAATGATGATCTATGTATAACATTCCAAATCGAAAATTTGGGATGTTACAAACCTACCCCCCTTAAGATGAATCTCGCCCTCGAGATTCGGGTTGGCTAGAAAACAGGTGGGAGTGGTTTTTCCGTAGATCTTCCTCTCGCTCCCAGGTGGCCTCATCTTCTGTGTGGTGACTCCACTGAACTTTGCAAAACTTGATAACCTTGCTGCGGGTAACTCGGCTGGCATACTCGAGAATCTTAACTGGCTTCTCCTCATAGGTCAAATCACTTTCCAACTGAATCGCTTCCAGTGGCACAATATCTCTTAGTGGTATCTCAGCCATCTCTGCGTGGCACTTCTTCAACTGCGAAACATGAAATACATCATGTACTCCAGACAATCCTTCGGGCAATTCCAGCTTGTAGGCAACCTCTCCCATACGTTCCAACACTCTGTATGGTCCGATGAAACGAGGCGCTAACTTTCCTTTAACCCCAAAGCGCTTTACTCCTCGAAGTGGCGATACTCGAAGATATACTCTGTCTCCGACTTCATGAACTGTCTCCTTGCGTTTAGAATCAGCATAACTCTTCTGCCTGGACTGGGCTACCTTGAGCCTATCGCGAATCAACTTCACTTTCTGTTCAGACTCCTTAATCAAATCTGGTCCAAACAACTGACGGTCTCCAACTTCGTCCCATAACAACGGTGTTCTACACCTCCTTCCGTACAAAGCTTCGAAAGGGGCCATCTTCAAACTGGTTTGATAACTGTTGTTATATGAAAACTCTGCATATGGCAAATTGTCGTCCCAACTAGATCCATAATCTAGCGCACATGCTCTCAACATGTCCTCCAAAATCTGGTTGACTCTCTCAGTCTGTCCATCTGTCTGCGGGTGAAATGCTGTACTAAATTCCAGCCTGGTTCCCAATGTTTCATGTAACTGCTTCCAAAACTTCGAGGTAAATTGGGTTCCTCTGTCTGATACAATGGTCCTCGGAACTCCATGCAAACATACGATCCTGGTCATGTATATCTTTGCCAACTTAGCACTGGTGTAAGTGGTCTTCACTGGAATGAAATGAGCCACTTTCGTCAAACGGTCGACTACAACCCATATCGAGTCATAGCCTGAACGAGTCCTGGGTAATCCTGTGATAAAGTCCATGCCTATTTTATCCCACTTCCATTCGGGTATCGGCAATGGCTGTAGCAATCCTACTGGCTTCTGATGCTCTGCCTTCACTCTCTGACATACATCACAAACTGCTACAAACTCCGCAATATCCTTCTTCATTCTGGTCCACCAGAAAGTATTCTTCAAATCCAAATACATCTTGGTATTTCCTGGGTGAATCGAGTACGGTGAATCATGGGCTTCTTGCAAAATCAACTTCCTGATCTCCGGATCATTTGGCACATATACACGGTCCTCGAACCATAAGGTATCTTGCTCATCCTCACGAAATCCTTTGGCTTTTCCTTTGCTCATCTTCTCCTTTATCTCTTCAATCTCCTTGTCTGTCTTCTGAGCTTCTCTGATCTTTTCCATCAAGGTAGACTGAATCTCCAATGTCGCTAAATAGCCTCTAGGGACTATCTCCAAACATAGCTCACGTAGGTCCTTGGCTATCTCCTGAGGTAACTCTCCTGTCATGAGGGTGTTGACATGACTCTTGCGGCTCAACGCGTCTGCTACTACGTTAGCCTTTCCAGGGTGATAATGCAATCTCATATCATAATCTTTGATGAGCTCCAACCATCTCCTCTGTCTGAGATTTAACTCCTTCTGCGTGAAAATGTACTTCAAACTCTTGTGATCCGTGTACACCTCACAATGGTTTCCGATGAGAAAATGTCTCCATGTCTTCAATGCATGTACCACGGCTGCTTGTGGGGTTTAAGTTGTCGTGAAGCATACGAAACAACTCTTCCTTCCTGCATAAGCACTGCTCCAAGTCCTCGACGAGAAGCGTCGCAATAAACTTCATAGTCCTTGCGTTGATCTGGCAGGATCAACACTGGTGATGTAACCAATCGTTTCTTCAACTCTTGGAAACTAGCTTCACACTCCTCAGTCCAATTAAATTTGGTGTCCTTCTTCAATAGCTCAGTCATGGGCTTAGCAATCCTCGAGAAATTCTCGATGAATCTCCGGTAGTATCCTGCAAGTCCAAGAAAACTCCGGATTTCTCCAACTGTAGTGGGTGATTCCCAACTGGTCACTGTGTCAACCTTGGCAGGGTCTACTGCTATTCCTTCTCCAGAAATAACATGTCCAAGGAATCCAACTTCCTTCAACCAAAACTCACATTTGCTGAACTTGGCATATAACTGATGTTCTCTGAGCTTCTCAAGTACCAATCGTAAATGCTCCTCATGCTCTTCTTCATCCTTGGAAAAGATTAAAATATCATCAATGAACACCACGACGAACTTATCCAAAAACTCCATAAACACTTTGTTCATCAGGTTCATGAAATAGGCCGGTGCGTTAGTCAGTCCAAATGACATAACGGTATACTCATACAATCCATATCTGGTGGTAAATGCCGTCTTGGGTATATCCTGCTCTCGAATCTTTAACTGATGGTATCCTGATTGTAGATCGATCTTGGAAAATACTTTAGCTCCTTGCAAGCGGTCAAACAAATCATTGATCATCGGCAGTGGGTACTTGTTTTTGATGGTCACTTCATTCAATCCTCGGTAATCAACAACCATCCTTAGTGATCCATCTTTCTTCTCTACTAGAAGTACTGGTGATCCCCAAGGTGACGAACTTGGGCGAATATAGCCTTTATCCAGTAACTCCTTGATCTGCTTCCTAATTTCCTCCAAATCCTTTGCGGGCATCCTGTACGGTCTCTTAGATATTGGCCCTGTGCCTGGCAAAAGTTCAATCAAGAACTCAATGTCTCTATCTGGTGGCATGCCTGGCAAGTCTTCTGGAAATACATCCGGATAGTCCTTCACCACTGGTACTTCCTCCTGTACAACTCCTGATAAGGAATTCACTTGAGTCCTCTTCGGCATGTGCCTGGATACATACTTGATCCTTTTTCCTTCCGGGGTGGTAAGCAAAATCGTCTTGCTGGCACAATCGATGTTTCCTCCATACAACGATAGCCAATCCATTCCCAAGATCACATCCAAACCTTGCGATTCCAAAACAATGAGGTCTGAGGGGAAAACATGCCTTCCAATGGCCAACGGTATCTGAAAACATCCTTGGGTGGCCATATACTCTGCTCCTGGCGAGGTTACTAACATAGGGGTTTTGAGAACTTGGGTGGACATCTTAAACTTGTTTACGAATCCCCTTGATATGTATGAATGCGATGCACCAGTATCGAAAAGAACAGTTGCAGTAAATGACTTAACTAAAAACTTACCTATTACTGCATCAGGCTGAGCTTCAACCTCCTCCACGCTCACGTGGTTCACATGTCCTTTGTTGAACGGGTTCGGCTTCTTCCCAGAGCTTCCATTGCCATTTCCATTTTGGGCTTCGGGACAATCAGTAGCGTAATGTCCCGTCTTCTGGCACTTAAAACAGGTAATGTGACTTAGATCTCTCTTGGTTGGGGTAGATGGGTTGGTGCGGTTCTGTCCGTTTCCTCCTCCATTCCCATTACCATTCTTGGAGCCATTATGGTTGTGCGAACTACCTCCTCCATGGGTATGCTGAAACTGTCCTCCCGGCTTCGGGGTAAATCGTGGCTTCTGCTGGGCTCCAGAATTGTACTTCCCTTGTCCATACTTCCTCTTGCGGTTTTCAATCTGCTGTTGCTTCCCTTCAATCATGAGAGCTCTATCTACCAGCTCCTGGTAGTTGTTGAAAGTTGCTACCATCAACTGCATACTCAGCTCATCATTCAATCCTTCCAGAAATTTCTCCTGCTTGGCAGCATCCGTAGCAACGTCATCTGGTGCATAACGCGCTAACTTACTGAAATCTTCCACATATTGGCCTACGGTGCGTCCTCCTTGGCGTAGGTTGCGAAACTCATGCTTCTTCATAGCCATAGCTCCTGCTGAAACATGAGCTGTACGGAAAGCTTGCTGAAACTGGTCCCATGTGACAGTGTCAATGGGGTGCGTGGCTGTATAATTCTCCCACCATGATGCTGCGGGTCCATCAAGCTGATGTGCGGCAAAACGCACTCTTTCCGCATCTGTGCATCCTGCAGTGGTCAACTCCCTTCCAACTTTGCGGAGCCAATCATCTGCTACAATCGGCTCGGTGCTACTGGAGAACACCGGCGGATTTAGCCTTAAGAAACGGGCTAAGTGATCAACAGGTGGTGGTGGCGGTGGGTTGTTGTTGTTGTTGTTGCCTTGGTTCTGAACTAACACTTGCATCAGGGCATTCTGTTGCTGAATCAACTGGGTGATCTCTAGCGGGAAAACAAATCCGGTGTCGCGTCTCGGAGGCATCTGATAGGTTTAGAAGAGATGAGAATTAAGAATAGAATGAGGTCTAGAGAGAAAACACTACCCATATGCTCATGAGACCAATTCAATCAATATCACTCAATCAATCCAAACAAGGCAAAACAATCGATCTAACTAGCGTTACAAAGTGCTTGAGCTATACTACTAAATGGGGGAAAAACTACTACTGATATGGCGGTCTACTAAAAATTCTGATCCGTTGAAGACTCCATGATGTCTGCTCCAGCTTCATCAATCCATTCGTCTTCACTTGGTTCCGAGTCGGTGTCGTCGATGATGATGTAGTTATCCGGACAAGTGCATTCGTCGACTTCTGCTTTTGGCACTGGGTTTCCCACGAATGATCCAATCTTATTCTCCAGGTCGTCAATCTTCCCGACTAGTGCGTTGATTTCCTCCAAGTAATCTTCGCGTGTAGTCTTGAGTTCTTCTTGGAGTTCCTTGATCTTCGTGAATGCCTTCTTCAGTTCTTCCTTGTCCGTGCACATCTGATTCTCCTAGCGACGAATATGTTGGTTCTGCTCCTGGATGAAAGCTGCAATTGATCCATCCTTCTTGGTCTTGATCATCTCCCATTGAGCGTCTCGACGTCCACAAATTTGGTAAATTGTATCCTTAAGCTCCTGGTGATAGACTTCTCCAATGCGTCCCATGGCGATATGTGCGGCCATGCTCTTCCCTAAACTCCAAGTTGGTGCTTCGAAAACCAATCTCATGGCACTAAACATCCTTCCTGGAATGATAACTTGAATCTTCCAGCTCTCTTCTTCAGGAAATGTGGCATTGTAGGTTCCGGTGACGCTTGGTATTCCTATGTTCAAGTATTTGGTGACTTCCTTCAAATGTCGTCCAAACGGCGTATCTTCATCTGGTTGCATGAACTTGCTCCTTGCATTCGCCATTCCTAAAAGAGTAGAAAGTGGAGAGGGGTCAGAAATGAGAAGAGAGAAGTTTTCTAGGGCTTAAGCTTAGTTGTCATGTCCTATAGTCAGCGTGTGCTCTGATACCAACTTTGTAGCGACCAGACCTCAAATGGCCTGTGCTGCTGTGCACCAGTGTCATCCCTGGATCAGTAATGCTGACACGCACAGTACAAATGGAGGATTTATAACAGAGTAGCAATCACACACTTATTACATCGAAAATCTCCAAAGAGATTAAGTATGAATAACATGGCTTAAGGCCATCTAATAACGATAACAGCGGAAGACTTGGAAGATAAGTGAGTCCATCAACTCCAGCGGCATCACTGAGTATAAGACCACGACCTAAGGCACCATACTCGTCGTCTGAAAAGTCTGCAACATGAAACGTTGCAGCCCGAAAACGGGTCAGCACATAGAATATGCTGGCAATGTAACACATAGAGAGCAATGAACAATAATAATGCTATACTATATGCATATATGGCTGGTGGAAAGCTCTATGGTTACAGTTTTGCGAAAAGCCAATTTTATCCTACTACAAAAGGAATAAATTTTATTTAACTATCATGGTGGTTGAAATATTGAGAAGGTACCTCCAACTCAATCCCAATTAAGTGTCATCATTAACCCAACAAAATTAATTATAAGTATCACGGTAATGAGATTGAAATGATAATCCAGATACTAGATACTCAAGTTGTCCATAACCGGGGACACGGCTAATCATGATCAGTTTGTACACTCTGCAGAGGTTTGTGCACTTTTCCCCACAAGACTCGATCGCCTCCGCTTGATTCTCGCACTGCATGATGTTCGAGAAACGGATGACCGAGACACAGTCTTTCAGAAACAGTCACTCTCTACTCTGGATGGACCGGTACACCTACTTTCCCCTACATCTGCTAGTCCACCTCTTCAAGAGATCCTGTAACCTACTCAGCTATGCTAGAGCCCATAATAGCTTGTGGCTGCACACGGAAGTTTCTAGCATGAATAATCTTATGATCCCTTTGAGCCTGGGTGGCGGACCTTATACATACAGACAACACTGGGTTCTCCAGGTGCCTCAATCCACCCAGATGTGAGTTTTAGTTGCCACCTTAAGTTGAACCATTATTAACAATCTCACATCTGTCATGAATATCACTCAAACCCAATCCACGTCTACGAGCATAGCATGGCAATATAATAGCAACGTAGAAGTAACTCCCAAGGGTTTGATAAAATAAAACAGGTAATAGGTACTACCTCAACTACTTCCCAATACCCACAATTTAATTAGGTCCTAACCATGCAATGTTTGAGGGTTGAATCTAATGCATAAAAACTGGGTATGAAAGGGGTATGATCAAAGTGTTACTTGCCTTGCTGATGATCCGCAAAACCTAACGAGTCGAAGTAACAAGCGGCACACTCCGGGTACTCTATCGCAAACAAACAAGCATACAATCAGTACTCATCTAATGCACATGTAAAACTCGAATGAAAGATCCAACCAGAAAGTTCAACTTAAGAACTCCGGTTTGCAAAAAGAATCAACTCGAAAGAAACAACGAAAGTCAAACGGCGAAAGAAAGAAACTTCGTTTGCTAATCTGGATCTAGGTCAAATTTTACTGTAGCAAAAACTTGTTTGAGTAGGTTAAACGGAAAGAGAATTTCGAGATGAAACTCTAGGCGCTTGAATCGTCTGATTCCGATAAACGAGCGAGAAGTTAAACAGAATCGCAGATTCGATCAGAAATCGAATCTGAGAAAATAACGAGAAAATCCGACGAAAAAGAAAAACAGACGAACGGTTAAATAACGGACGTTCGTTAACAGAGAAAAACCGACGAACGCGTTCGTTAAAACGAACGGTTCGGTGAACGCTCGCGAAATAAGAAAACCGAAAAAAACCGATCTAGGGTTTTTTTTAAAACAAAAGGTTTTTTTTTACAGAAAACCGGTCAACAACGAGACGGCCGGCGGCAGTAGCTCGACGGGCGGCGTGGGGCTCCGGTGGCGGGGCTCGGGGTGGGGGGGGGGGGGGGTGCTCCGGCGGCGAGGGGCGGCGGCGGCAAGGCAACGGCGGCGGCGCGGGATGAGTGCGGGCGGCGGCGGGGCTAACGGCGGCGGCGGTGAGAGGAAACGGAGGGGGGGCTAGGGAGGCTTGGGGAAGGGGGCATCCCGAGGCGGCGGCGGCGTCGTGTCCGGGACGGACTCCGGCGGCGGCGAGGCATGCGGGAAGAGGAGAGGGGCGACGGGGCGGGCCGTCGGCTTGGGCTCGGCCCAGCCGGCGCGGGCGCGTGTTTTTTTTAAATAAGTTCCGCGGAAAATATTGCGTAGAAAAATAAATGAAAATCAGAAAAATATGAAATAAATTTTCCCCGTCTAGTTAGAAAATCTAGAATAGGGTGAACATTTTTAAAATGAAAAATAAATATTTTGAAAACATGCATATTTTTAAATGCAATAAAAATTGCAAATAAAATCCAAATAAATTCCAAATAATGATTTTAACATTTTTCCTCCAGTATTTCAATGTTTTGGAGAAGTCATATTTTCTCCTCTCGTTTATTTTAAAATTGAAATATTTTTCCGGAGAGAAAAATAATTAAAACCAAAATCCTCGTTTGAAAAATCAAATTTAAAAAAAAATCGAGAAAATCCCCAACTCTCTCCGAGGGTCCTTGAGTTGCTTAGGATATATCGAGGATTTGTCAAAATGCAACAAAACATGATATGCAAAATGATGATCTATGTATAACATTCCAAATCGAAAATTTGGGATGTTACACTTACGCTGAGTTGTTGGATATCTGTTCAAATGCTTGCAGAAAAGAGAAGGCATACCGTGTGCTGCGTGAGTGTACGGTAGATATGAAAATAAAAGTCATGGCGGCACTTGCAGAGGAACCAGACACATGCATTCTTGCCGAAACTCTCAAGAACCCTCCCATGAGTGGCTCAAAGGGCATAAAAAGGGAGATCGAATCAAAGCTGGTTCTGAGAAGAAAGGAAAAGGCAACAAAGAAGCAACCAAGTGCGGCCGTTGTAGAGTAAAGGGTCACAGGAAAACAAATTGCCCGGATAACCCAGAAGTCCAGGAGAGGATGAGGATTGAAGAGGAGAAGAGGAAATCGCAGCAGGAGAAGAGGGCAAGATCAATGAAATGGCCGACAACACCGACAACACCATCGAGGACATCAAATGGCTCAGGACAATGCACTCCAAGCCC
This sequence comes from Aegilops tauschii subsp. strangulata, assembly GCF_002575655.3. Lineage (NCBI taxonomy): Eukaryota > Viridiplantae > Streptophyta > Magnoliopsida > Poales > Poaceae > Aegilops > Aegilops tauschii. The sequence continues at coordinate 485,400,464 of NC_053035.3, read as the reverse complement.
AGGAGGAAGACGTCAGACGTCAGCAACTCCAACGACCCCACTGACGGCAGGGAGCATTTACCAAAGTCTTGCATCTACGCCAGAATCGAACATCACACAAGCCAGGCACACAGAATGCGTGCAGGGAAGCCGGCACAAGGCACGGAATCTGCGCAGTCCATTTCCAGAAAGGAAAGGTCTGAGTGGAGACTTTTTGGTATCGGAGAACAGTACCAATAGAAAAATTAAAAGGTAATAATGCAATTTAAACAGGACGTAAGCAAAAAACAGTGATGACTGCAATTTTTTGCTTTGTTTTTATGTATGAATATTAATTTTACAGGTAAATAGGTTGAATAGCTACTGGGGTTGCACAAGGGTCGAGAAGGAAGAATGGATCGCTGAACATTCAAAAACAAGGCCGCACGTGGAGCGATGAAATAGCAAGCGATCGGTGGGGAGGGCGGGCGGGTGTTGATTGTTTATTTTCTTGTGCTGTTGTTATAAGAAAAGCTTGTAAGTTAATTTGCTGCAGTTATAGAAATAAAACAAATTTAAATAAGAATGCCTTTTGCTTCTTTTTGTATTTTTACTTGGCGGAGAAAAATATCAGAGGCACAGGTTTCCTTGTTATTTTCCGCAGCCGCGTCGGTTTCTGAACGTGGATGTTGTAAGCATACAAGCATGCTTCTCTGCTGCGTGACAGAGAGATAAAAATAACCTAAGGGCACAGGCAGCCACGGCCATGCCACCGGTGAGTGTTCAACCGTGACTCTCAGAATCTGGGTCGTGCTTCTGGGGCTGCATAACCGTGGCTTTCGTGGTAACGGTGCCTCGCCTGTTCTTACGCCCGTTCTTCTGTTATGAATGCATGTCTGTAAGTAATTCAAATAACCGTGCTTGCGATGCGTGTCCAACCGTGCCTCATGTGCCTTCACGCTGTGCTTCTTTCATGCAAAGATTTCAAACAGAACGGGTCATGGTTGTGTTTGTTTTTCTGTTTCACAAATGGATATAGTGCCTGGCAGTAGGTTCACGGCGTTTGCTATGAGAGAACTACGTCTTTACATGCTACTCAAGCACGTGGAATCACGGTCGTGCCTGTGTGGTATGTAGAACATTGTGTCTCATTCTTGAAAAGTCGTGCTTTTGCCATCACTTCACTTACTTGGTTTTGTCCGCGTTTTAGCAGAATCATCTGCAAAGCAGAGGCACGGCCTTTGAATCTTCTAGTGATTTAATTGTCAACGTACCCTTGGAAAATTTTGCCGCTTGCAGAGGGAAGATGACTGTACAACCGTGTTTCCGGCGTCGAACAGATTCACACAGACATGCATGATTTGTGAATGTGTGCGGTAAATAATTAAATCACGGAGGGGCACGCCCATGCCTGGTCTGCAAGTACAACAGTGCATCTCGTACCATCAAAGCCGTGGCTCTATTTGATGTTTCAAGCAGCCACCTAGCATTGACTTGTTACTACTTTTGAGTTTTCAGTGACCCAGTCGATCTGTCATGATCAGGACTTCTATTTACTGTGTGTGTTCTACTATAAGTTTGAGTGTAATGTTGTATGCCTGTTGTTAAGTTCTATTATTAGTTAATACCAGCGATCGTTTACTATTACCAACTTAGTTTATCTCTTGTAGTCCACTTTTTATGCATCTCTCTATATGCGTGCGCATGTATAATCTGATTCATTTCTGATGATGTTAATCAATATGCCTCCTCGTGCCTCTTGTATCTGTAAGACTGTGCGTCTGTTATCACTGCACGACACTTCCTCTGTGTATGTCTGTGACCCTGTGGTGAACGTTTGGGTGGAAACATGCTACACACAGCCTAGAACATAGCGTCCTGTAGAACCACGACAGTGCTGTTTCTGCAAATCGAGACGTGCTTGTGCTTTGTTTAAAAGCGTGCCCGTGCTTCACTGTGAGACAATGAAATACAAATAGCCATGAACGTCCATGCCTTTTATATCGAAATAATATACGTAACATCAAGAAAGATGCGTGACGCAACTCAATAGGGAACCGTGTCCGTAGGGAGTTCATGTCCGCGCTTTTAAATACAAGGAAATAAGATTTTAATAACAGCGTCCCTCACATAGGCCATTGCGTCTCCGTCTTATAGAGTCACAGGTTAGCTTGACTATGTAATACCACCGTCCATGCCTTTGAGCGCTTAATGCTCGTGCCTGTGACCCGAAACACTTAAACAAAGAAAGGCAGGAATGTCCACGCCTTCAGGTGTGCACAAGACATGACTCTAGTTGGTACAAAGAACCTTGGCTGCAGAGACTTCACGCCCGTGCTTTAAAAAACAGCGCCTCTCGAATTGGCCATTACATTAATGTTCACATCTGTACCCATAAACTTGACCCAGGAAACCAAAACACGTTTGTTATCAAAGTTACTGACTACGATGTGACGCAAGACAAAATAAGAAACTTTTTAGTCCAGTGCTTAATTGCTTCAGATACAGCGATCAGGGTCGCTGGGCGCGAAGTTCCTTGACCTCTTTTATCATAACGTATGTCTCCAGCGTGAGCTTGTCGTACTCAAGTTTGAGCTTCGCCTTCGTCTTCTCATCCAGAAGATCATACAACCTCGTGGATATCTCCACGATCTTCAAGAGGTGAGCTTCCGTAGCCTCCCACCGGTTCTTCACCAGGACAAAAGAGAAGGTGTCAGATTGATGGCAGGACGCACTATCATCAACTTAGGATGAAGTTCACCACAATGATCCATGTTTCACAGCTAATCTGGGTAGCCGAAAGAAAGAGTGAACTTACAGATGAGGAAGCCTGGCCAGCCGAGATTTCCTCCTGCGTCAGGACACGGCTCTCTGGAGTAGTGTCATCCTGCACAACCATGGCGGAGAGTGTTAGGGTAGAGAACAGCAAGAGGAGTGGATGGCCTGGAGGCGGATAAAAGGATGAAGGGGATGTGGCTAGGGTTTCGAGATTCCGTCTGGCTTATTCACGTTTCACAACTAAATCAAGTAGCCGAAGGAAAGAAAAAAAGGAAAGAAGCGGAAGCAGAGTGAACTTACAGATGAGGAACTGTCGCCAGCCTTGATCCCCTCTAGTGTCTGGGCACGGGGTTCTGCAGTAGTGTCCTCCTGCCCAGCCATGGCGGAGAGGGTCAGGATGGAGAGCAGCAAGAGGAATGGATAGCCTGGCGGCAGGCAGAGGGGGGAAGAGGGTGTGGCTAGGGTTTCAAGATCCCGTCCTGCTTAAATAGCCGGAGCCTGGCCTCGGGCTACGAGCCAGAGCGGCGTCACCGGAGGGGACGCCCGTCGGACCCTTGGGTTTCCCGAGCGGTGCCACGTGGTGTTCACACCCGAATACGAGGAGACACCCGTCGAAACGTTGGGTTTTCGCAATTAACGCACGAACGTGACTCCAAGTAAAACACAAGCATGCCTCCCTGAGGATCTTGACCGTGCCACTCCTGGTGATAGATCAACGGATGCATTTGGAGCACAAAGAGACACGAAGGTGACCTCTGACCTGAAACACTGACACACTTGACGGTTCGCCCGATTCTATTAGGTTTCCGTAATAACCGCACAATCGTGACTCCGGGTAAGAATAAACCATGCCTCTCCACGGACTCATTCTGAATATAATTAGAAAACCTCTGTGCGTGACTCTATGTAATTAGAAAACCTTTGAGGGCTGTATGCCCGTGCTTGTGACCCTTGACACTGAAACACAGATAGCCACGAACGTCGACGCCCTTTTCGAATGATATACTATGGACTGCACGTCTGTGCTTTTAAATACAAGGAAATAAGCTTTTTAAAACAGAGTCTCTCGTATAGGCCATTCCGTGCCTCACAGAGTAAACGCCCGTGGCTGTGTGTAAGACAAAGGTTATCGTGACTCTATGTAATACCACCGACCATGCCTTTGAGCGCTTCATGGCCGTGCCTATGATAATTGTGATCCCGCGTAAAATGCAAGCATGCCTCTCTGGGCCTCCATACCGTGCCTCTCCTGGTGTTAGAGTCAACGGAATCATTTGGAACACAAAGAGACACGAACGTAGACACGAACTGTTCTACATGCCTCTGTGGTATGTAGAACAGTGCGTCACAATGCCGAAGGCAGGACCGTGTGTCTGGTACATGACAAGCCGTGCCTCTGCCACGCTTCATTGCTTTTGTCCGTGAGCGTTGAGGGAGTCCTGGATTAGGGGGTCCTCGGACAGCCGGACTATATCCTTTGGCCGGACTGTTGGACTATGAAGATACAAGATTGAAGGCTTCGTCCCGTGTCCGGATGGGACTCTCCTTGGCGTGGAAGGCAAGCTTGGCAATACGGGTATGTAGATCTCCTCCCTTGTAACTGACTCTGTGTAACCCTAGCCCCCTCCGGTGTCTATATAAACCGGAGGGTTTAGTCCGTAGGACAACAACAATCATACCATAGGCTAGCTTCTAGGGTTTAGCCTCTACGATCTCGTGGTAGATCAACTCTTGTAATACTCATATCATCAAGATCAATCAAGCAGGAAGTAGGGTATTACCTCCATCGAGAGGGCCCGAACCTGGGTAAACTTCGTGTCCCCCGCCTCCTGTTACCATCCGCCTTAGATGCACAGTTCAGGACCCCCTACCCGAGATCCGCCAGTTTTGACACCGACATTGGTGCTTTCATTGAGAGTTCCACTGTGCCGTCACCACAAGGTTTGATGGCCCCTTCGATCATCGGCAACGATGCGATCGGGGGTGAGGTTTTCCTCCCCAGACAGATCTTCGTGTTCGGCGGCTTCGCACTGCGGGCCAACTCACTTGGCCATCTGGAGTAGATCGAGAGCTACGCCCCTGGCCATCAGGTCAGGTTTGGAAACTTGAACTATACTGCCGATATCCGCGGAGACTTGATCTTTGACGGATTCGAGCACATGTCAGGTGCGCCGCACAGTCACGACGAGCACGACTTAGCTCTGCCGCCAGACGGTGTTCGGGAGATCACACCTGTGCCTACTCCGGCCCTAGATCCGGAGTCGATTACGCCGTTCGAGGACGGGTGGATGGACCCCGCCTCGGAGGTCACACACTCAGTGGCAATAGAGCCGAATACTGACTTCACCTCCTATGGGACCTGTGCCGCCGGATCCTCGGATTCATCCCCGGCCACAGGTCCCGAACCGCCTGCGTCCATGCCTATCGAATCTGATTGGGCGCCGATCATGAAATTTACCTCCGCGGATATCTTTCAGCACTCGCCTTTTGGCGATGTGCTAAATTCATTAAAATCTTTCTCCTTGTCGGGAGAACCTTGGTCGAACTATGTCCGGCTAGAATGGGATGCGGACGACGAAGAAATTCGCTCCCCACCCACCACCCACTTAGTAGCCACTGTCGACGATTTAACCGACATGCTCAATTTCGGCTCCGAAGACATCGACGGTATGGACGACGATGCAGGAGACGAACAGGAACACCGCCCACAGGGCGCTAGACTGCCACCTCATCATATGATATATACATGGTGGACACCCCAAAGAGGGGGATGGCGATAAGACAACGGAGGATAATCCCTCCAAGAAGCAATCCAAGCACCGACGTCAGCGGTGCCGCTCTAAGTCCCGCCATAGCAGCGATACCGGCCCAAGAGACAATAACGCTCCGGATAGTGCCGAAGACGACGACAATCCCCTCAAGCCAGATCTCGAGCAGGAGGATGAACAAGCTAGCCCTCTAGAACAGGCAGCAGACGGAGAATTAGAGGATAACAATTACATGCCTCTCTCCGAAGACGAAGTGAGCCTCGGCGACGAAGAATTTACCGTGCCAGAGGATCCCGTCGAGCAGGAGCGCTTCAAGCGCCGGCTTATAGCCACAGCAAACAGCCTAAAGAAAAAGCAACAACAGCTTCGAGCTGATTAAGATCTGCTAGCGGATAGATGGACCGAAGTCCTGGCGGCCGAGGAATACGAACTCGAGCGCCCAACCAAGAGTTACCCAAAGCGCAGGTTGCTACCCCAACTCGAGGAGGAAGCATTGAAACCTACATCACCAGCGTATGATGCGGCTGATCGGCCACCTCGTGGCCGAGACAGAGGGGCATACCAGCCCGAAGTCCAGCCCGCACCCCGCCGCCATTCAAACAAAAATACCAAGGCCCGGGGCAACACGCGGGACCTACGAGACGTATTGGAAAACAAAGCAGGACATGCGAGATCGATCTACGGATCACGGGGGCGCGCCCCAATGCGAGACGATGACCGTCATGCCGGATATAGTAAAAGCAAATCTGGCCGGGCCAAATACAGCAGACAAGACTCATATGAACTGCGTCGTGATATAGCCCAGCACAGAGGTGGTGCACACCCCCTTTGCTTCACTGATGAAGTAATGGATCACGAATTCCGAGAGGGTTTTAAACCCGTAAACATTGAATCATACGATGGTACAACAGACCCCGCGGTATGGATCGAGGATTTCCTCCTCCACATCCACATGGCTCGCGGTGATGATCTACATGCCATCAAGTACCTCCCACTAAAACTCAAAGGACCAGCTCGGCATTGGCTGAATAGCTTGCCAGCAGACTCCATTGGCAGTTGGGAGGATTTGGAAGATGCATTCCTTGACAACTTCCAGGGCACTTATGTGCGACCACCGGATGCTGATGACTTGAGCCATATAATTCAGCAGCCATGGGAATCTGCCAGAAAATTCTAGACCAGGTTCCTAACCAAGAAAAACCAAATTGTCGACTGTCCGGATGCAGAGGCCTTAGCGGCATTTAAGCATAACATCCGTGACGAATGGCTCGCCCGGCACCTCGGTCAAGAGAAGCCAAAATCCATGGCAGCCCTCACGACACTTATGACCCGCTTTTGCGCGGGCGAAGATAGCTGGTTGGCTCGCAGTAACAATACAACAAGCAAACCTGGCACATCAAAAGCCAGGGATAGCAACGGCAAACCACGACGCAAAAAACACAAGCGCCGCAAATATGGTGAAAACGCCGAAGAGACGGCAGTCAATGCCGGGTTTAGGGGCTCAAAGACCGGTCAGCGGAAAGGGCCACTCAAAAATAACAATTCGGGTCCATCCAGTCTGGACCGCATACTCGACCGCTAATGCCAAATTCATGGCACCCCAGGAACGCCAGCCACCCATACCAACAGAGAATGCCGGGTCTTCAAACAAGCCGGCAGGGCAGGCGCCAAACACGGAGAAGGGGGTTCTCAAAGCGATGATGGCGGCGAAGAGCCCAGATCACCGAACACAGGAGGGCAAAAGAAATTTCCCCCGCATATTCAATCAGTGAATGTGGTAAACACCACTCAAAATCCCAACTCTGACCGGATACGCACCCTTAGGGATGCCGACTTAACGGAACTAGTCGTCCCACAATATAAACTAGGGCCGGTCACCTTCAACCGCATGGATCGTCTGGTTAACGCCAACCAGGGCAATCCAGCCGCACTAGTCCTCGACCCAATAATTGACGGGTTCCACCTCACACGAGTCCTTGTGGACGGAGGCAGCAGTCTAAATCTGCTTTACCAGGACACAGTGCGCAAAATGGGCATCGATCATTCGGCGATCAAACCCACTAAATCCACTTTCAGAGGCATTATACCAGGTGTGGAAGCCAGCTGTACAGGCTCCATTGCCCTTGAGGTAGTCTTCGGATCACCGGAAAATTACCGTACCGAAGAGTTAATCTTCGAAATCGTCCCTTTCCGCAGTGATTATCAGGCACTGCTCGGACGAACCGCGTTCGCCCGATTCAACGCGGTGCCACATTATGCCTACCGTAAGCTCAAGATGCCCGGTCCACGCGGTGTCATCACGGTTAATGGCACCACCGCCTTAACAGCAGAAGCAACAAGCCGCACCTTGCAGCCGAACCTCGAGTCGACGTCCAGGCTCCTGGACACCGTCAAGGGACTCCGAACTACTTCACGGAAGGATAGCCCGACTCGTCCAGAGCTTGATTAAACGCTCCGGCGAAGTCCAGGACGGGCCGCACTCGGCGGCTCAACCGCTCTCTGGCACGCAAGCATTTCTTACATTTCCTTCATAGGTTCACCTTTGCGCAGACTAGGACGGGCGATACGGAGGCAGCTTGAACGCGCAGGGGAATCCTTAGACATTCCCCGCAATGACCATCCGGCTATACTCCGGAACCGGACTCAGCTTCTTCCCCCTGGTCTCAGCAGGTTCCGCGGTCATATTCCTTTTTTTTATTATCACATTACCTGTACTCATACGCATAGATGTACTATTTAAATACAACATGCGGATTTACATGACGCTTACCTGCTGTTATTTCTTATTGAAATTTCTTTTGTCAAGTGGCATCCGTATACAGCGGTATGCCTTAAAACATGGCAGGGGCTTCGTATTTCCCATAACATGGCAATAAAGTCCGAACACCTTCGCGGAAGTTCGGCACCCCGAATCTATAACATTATATGCATTAGCTCCGAATCATGTCTTGGGTCAATAGTTGGGTTTGCCCGGCTCCCATGTTTTGGTACCTTACGTTCCGCTATATCGGCTAAGGTAGCACTGGGAGAACTACTGTGATTGTGTCCCGGTTCTTTCGGACGAGCACCTCAGTAGAGAAAGCCGAAAACTGACTGTCATGATACGGCGAGAGCTGGTCAGCTGTTCGAGGGGTTACAAAATCTTCAAGGATTTCTTCCGCATAATGCCATAACCAATGCAGCGTGCGATGGATCAGTTTTTCTTCCGATCAGGTGCTTATAGAGCCCCCCGTGCGGTCTTCCGAAGAAGAGGGGCTGCGCCTACCTTCCTAAAGCTCCTGTGGCTTAGTGAGAATGATAAAGCCTTATAGTCCGATTGCCTTGTTCGCTGTGCTGAACACCTCCTTCGAAGGACCCAACATTGGGATAAAGAGTGATCAGGTTTATCCCGAACACCCCCGTACTTCTTACGTGGGGGCAGAAGCCGACGACTGGCCAACTCTCAGGATTAATATATAAAACAGCCGCGCAGGAGGATAAACTTCTATATAACAAGCAATAAATAATATAAATGACCTTGTTTAAACATTACAAAGGACAACATGATTTGCATTCATGGAAATATAATGTCCTTGGTGCATAGCTCCGCTGCAAGGTAGGATCCTTTAAGGACACTTTCATAATATAATTCGGGCTTGTGGTGCTCCTTCCCCTCTAGCGGCCCTTCGGTCATCAGCTTCTCAGCATCCATATTCCCCCAGTGCACCTTTGCGCGGGCGAAGGCCATTCGTGCACCTTCTATACAGACCGACCGCTTGATGACGTCAAGTCGAGGGAAAGCGCTTACAAGCCGCCTCACGAGCCCGAAGTAGCTGCTTGGAATCGGCTCGGCGGGCCATAGCCGGATAATCAAATCCTTCATGGCTAATTCGGCCGCCTTATGCAGTTCGATCAGCTGTTTCAGTTGATCGGCAAAAGGCACCGGATAATTCGGAGCCAAATACTGCGACCAGAAAAGCTTATCCGCAGTGTTCCTTTCTTCGGCCCGGTAGAATTGGGCGGCATCCGATATACTGTGGGGCAGCTCCGCAAACACCCCCGGAGAAATCCGATTTCAAAATTAGAAACATAATCTTCTCCTAAAACTTGCTTTACAGGGAAAAAGCCTTACCCACCGCGATCTTCCTCGCCTCTTGGATCCCCTGTAGGGCGCCTTGGGTTTCCCCCCGGGCATCGCTCGTGGCCTGATGCGCCTTGGCGAGTTCGGATTCTTTCTCCGTTAAACTCTGCTCCAAGGTCTCGCATTTCTTCACGGCCTCTTGCAGCTCCTACTCAACTTTAATAACCCTGTCCTCGTGCTTCTCGCGAAGAGCCTGCTCTGTGGCTGCCTTTTTCTCGGCCTCGGTGTCGGAGTAAATGGCCACGGGTAGCCTAACCGACTCCCCCTGGCTCTTCGAGAAATTATCAGGCCATTCGAGCCTTCAAGCATACAAAGCATAGGGCCGTCTTCCCCCGGCTGGCTATCCCCAGGGCCGACTCCCAGAAGGCGACCCAGTCTCAGAGAACCTCCCCCAAGAAAGATACGAGATAGCCGACTCCAGGAAGCCGGCCCCAAGAGGACCGACTCCCAGAAGCCGGCCATGAAGAAGGACGACTCCCAGAAGCCGGCCAAGACTGCACCCACTAAGACTGTACCCACATAACGGTGATAGGATGGGGCGTGGCCGCAGTACAACCCACTACCCCCGAGTCCCGGAACAGGCATGGCCACAGAGCGCCGTACGGGCCAGCCATCCCCCGTCCGGCGCAGCACTGTAGCCATGTTGGCTCCGACGTCACCCACGGCAGGTGCCAGAACGGCCCGCGGGCGGCGGGCCTCTTTGCCAGGGAGACATCTGGAGATGGCCCTGCCTCCTCTAGTCGGCCAGGGATGTGGCCGGCTCCCAACAGCCGGCTACCTCCCTCCCTCGAAGCATGCGCCCTGTTAAGGAGACAAGACGAGGTAAGGCTACAGTGAGGGCTTGCAAGGCGGCGACACTGTAGCCATGCTTACCTCGACAAAGCCCTCATCATCAGAGGTGAGGCAACAGTAACCAACCGCCGACAAAGCCCCCATGCGGTGGGGCCGGCGTGCCGGCCAAGAAGCCGGCAGCCGGCGGGACCCACCAGTCGGCGGGCCCCAATGACCGGTGGAGAAGCCGGCAAGCATAGACACTGATGGCTGGGACCCGCGCCCAGCCGGATTACCATTGTACCCCTGGGGGGTAGGCTTATATAAACCCCCCGGAACACCCATGCAAGGGGTTGGTCTGATAGAATTACACACACCACATAGAGAGAAAAGGAGAGCTAGCCTTGCCCTTCTTCTCCATCTAACCCAACAGCTCAAGGAGCACCTGTAGCTACTTGTCTTGATCTAGTGATCACGCGGAGACCCCGCAGAGCAGGACTAGGGGTGTTATCTCCACGGAGAGCCCCAAACCTGGGTAAGATTCACCGGCGTGCATGTCTTCGCCTCATCCCGTTTCCAGGCACCGGCGACGTCTTACTGGCTCCCACAATGATAAGCCACCCGTTGGCATATGTCGCACCTACCACCCGACACTCGGCCACAACCTTTTTAAGAGCCTTGACTTCGGTCACCATCCCTAGCACAAATCATGAAGCTTATTCCACCATACTGCAAATTTATTCGCAATAAACGCGAACAAGATTTGTGCATACCTTGTTTATCTCCCAACTATATTTTCAATTGGCCAAGTTCTTCTTTGGCCCGCTCCAGACATTGATTCAGTCCAGAGATCTCCGCAGTATGAGAGGCAGCAGCCGCTACAGACGCCTGCTTATAACAGAAGAGAAATAAATGTCATTCAATGAGTCTTCCTGCGAACATAAATTTGATCCTCTATCCGGTTCCTTCTTTCACTAAACAGTGTATCAGGGGCTACTATCTATACCATGACACTCTTCGAAACCTCATAGAACATACCTCAAAACCTTTTAAAGTCCGATACAGGCTCCATTCAGTCCACTCTCAGCAGACTGAATCTTCTCAATCACCGCACCCATAAGGGCACGGTGTTCATCAACGATGGAGGCGCTCTTCAGTGCCACCAACAAAGCATCCGACACCTCTGGTTGGACAGAGGTTGCCGGTGGAACAGGCATGTCCCCTCCAGCTGAGAGAGGCTGCCTGCCTGACTCCGGAGCCGTATTGGTCTCCGGAGCTGTATCCGGCTGGGAGCCGAATTCCAGATGGCCCCTGCCATCAGCTCCCATGGGAATTTTCTCCCCCATGTGTCCGCCCCCTGAAGTTTGACCTCCAGACACTGCCTTCGCGGTCTTCCCCTCTCCTCCTTGGCCGGGGTCCTTCTGGGACGAAACCTCGGTGTTATCCACCTGTTCGGAGGAAGGGGCCTTTGGGGGCATCCCGCTCTCCATAGCATCCGAGTTCAGCGAATCCTCTGATGAGGATTGTTTGGTACGGGACCTCTCCGGACTACAAAAAATATGGCTCAGGTTAAAATACCATTACATGACAAGTCCGGACGCATAGACGTACTCGGATTTTGTTTACTCACGAGTTCACCAGGGGCTGGGCCCTGGGATCCCACGCCTGACCGCTGTCGGCGGCGGCAGTGGACTCCTCCGGAAGAGGAGCCTTTCCCCTTTTGGGCGGCTCGGCCTCCAAGTGTACGAAGGCCGTCCTCTTCTTCCTTCCTCCCGTAGGGGATTCATCTTTCTCCTCCTCCTCCTCTTCCTCTTCGGAGGCGGAACGGGCATCAGAGCCTTCGGATATTGTGTCCGAAGTGCCGCAGCGACGAAGACCTCCCCGGGTCTTTTTGGTCTCCTTCTCGGTCGTCTTCTTCGGCACCTTGTAAGGCGCCGGGACCAGCATCTTCGTCAGAAGTGGGACGGCCGGTTCTTCAGGCAGCGGGGCCGGACAATGGATCCGCTCCGCCTTCTTCGTCCAGCCCTGGGAGAGTTGTAGAAAACACGTTAAGCGCTTCCTTTGGGTTATGCGGATGAAAAGTATGATGACTTACCGAACTTGCAGGGCGGGACAGTTGATACCCGCAGTCCTCGGCGAAGTCCGGCCATGATTTGCTGGACTTGAAAAGCACCTTCTAGATGTCCTTGTGCAAGGAGCCAAAAAGCTCTCGTAAGGTTTGGTGCCTGGCCGGATCGAATTCCCATAGATTGCAAGTCCGGTGTTGACAAGGCAGGATCCGGCGAACTAACATCACCTAGACTACATTGACAAGTTCAATGTTCTTGTCTCCCATATGTTTAACGCGTGTTGGGAGCACCGACAGTTCATCAGACGAGGACCAGTTCAGGCCCTTCTTGACCCAGGATGTAAGCCGCAGGGGGGCACCGGATCAAAACTCAGGAGTAGCGCCCCATTCCGTGCCACGCGGCTCAGTGATGTAAAACCACTGCTGTTGCCACTCCTTGACAGAATCGTTAAAGGTGCCTGTTGGCCATATGACATTGGGCATCTTGCTCACCATAGCGCCCCCGCACTCGGCGTGCTCACCGCCCACTACCTTGGGCTTCACATTAAAGATCTTCAGCCATAAGCCGAAGTGTGGCGAGATGCGGAGAAAAGCCTCGCACACGACAATGAATGTCGAGATGTTGAGGAAGGAATTCGGGGACAGATCGTGAAGATCGATCCCATAGTAATACATGATGCCGCGAACAAACGGGTGAAGGGGAAACCCTAGCCCACGGACAAAGTGAGGGAGGAATACAACCCTCTCGTGGGGTTCCGGAGTAGGGACGATCTGTCCCGCCGTCGGGAGACGGTGGCTGATTTTCTTGGCCAGATACCCGGCCTCCCGAAGCTTTTTGATATCCTACTCCCGGACGGTAGAGGCCATCCACTTGTCTCCTGCTCCGGATCCGGACATTTTCGGAAGGCCTTTGTGGGCAGAAGAGACGAACGCTTGGGCGCTAGAGCTCGGGCGGAGGGGAATGGATCGGGAAGAAAAAAGCATGGGAGCGAATGGGTGTTCTTATCCCCTTATAAAGGCAGCAGGTATTCCGTGCCTCCCCGCTTGCCCGGTAAAAACCGCTTATCCCCCAAGCGCCATAATTGATGGCGCGGTTGGGTTACCCGCACCCGTATTGATGAGAATCCCATGAAAAGAGGGACACGATCTCTGCTTCGACAGGACGTGCCAATAAAACCGCCTCACAACACGTGAAGTGGCAGGCTCGGAAAAATGGTTCGTCATGACCAGACATGGCAAAACGTCACGTTATGAAAAGCTGTCAGCAGATTAGATTTGTAGAAATATTATTCTCTCTACGGTGGTGTGTGGAATTTGTTTTGCAGAGCCGGACACTATCCTTGTGTTCAAAATCTTCTATGGAGTATTCGGAGGAGGAACCCGCCTTGCAATGCCGAAGACAATCTGCGTGCCGGACTCATCGTCATTGAAGCCTGGTTCAGGGGCTACTGAGGGAGTCCTGGATTAGGGGGTCCTCGGAATGCCGGACTATATCCTTTGGCCGGACTGTTGGACTATGAAGATACAAGATTGAAGACTTCGTCCCGTGTCTGGATGGGACTCTCCTTGGCGTGGAAGGCAAGCTTGGCAATACGGATATGTAGATCTCCTCCCTTGTAACCGACTCTGTGTAACCCTAGCCCCCTCCGGTGTCTATATAAACCGGAGGGTTTAGTCCGTAGGACAACAACAATCATACCATAGGCTAGCTTCTAGGGTTTAGCCTCTACAATCTCGTGGTAGATCAACTCTTGTAATACTCATATCATCAAGATCAATCAAGCAGGAAGTAGGGTATTACCTCCATCGAGAGGGCCCGAACCTGGGTAAACATCGTGTCCCCCGCCTCCTGTTACCATCCACCTTAGACGCACAGTTCGGGACCCCCTACCCGAGATCCGCCGGTTTTGACACCGACAAGCGTTTCAGCGGAATCATCTGCAAAGTAGAGCCACGGCCTTGAATCTTCTATTGACTTAAATGTGAACGTGCCCGTGGAAAATTTTGCTGCTCGTAGAGGCAAGATGACTGTAGAACCGTGCTTCTGGCGTCAAACAAATTCTTCTATTGAATGTGTGCCGTAAATAATTAAAACACGGATGGGCACGCCCGTGCCTGGTTTGCGTCTTCACCCGTGCATCTCGTACCTAGAAAGTCGTGGCTCTATTTAATGTTTCAAGCAGTCACCTACCTTTTACTTGTTACGAGTAGTAATTAACCCGGACTCTCCCGTCAAAAGAAAAAAAGAGGTAATTAATCTGGACCCCTCCGCTCCCCATCGTGGGTATTTAAGTCGTTTCATGGATTGACAGGCTACAATCCATTTCTCCAGATCCACCTCAGTGAGCACTGGTCGTGGGCGGCGCCACCCCAGTAACGGAGGTGGAGATGGAAAGCGCTGCTCGTAGCATCAAGAGGTCGAGAGTGGCGCCACCGGTGATGCCGCCTTCTGGTGGTGTGCTGGTCGTCGGAGGGGATGGAAGCGGCGATCGTGCTCCCTCTCGATCCGAGGAGGAAGAAGAGGGATGTCGTGCGGACCGCATCAGCGATCTCGCCGACGGCGTCCTAGGTGAGATCATCTCTCATATTCCCATGAAGGATGGCATCCGTACTCGAATCCTCGCACGTCGCTGGCATCCTTTGTGGCCCATTGCTCCTCTGAATCTCGACTGCCGCAAGATCTCTGACTCTCGTCTTTTTAACGGTGGAGAAAAAGTTCATATCGAGACCATATCTAATCTGTGCGCCTTCACCAAGGAGCGCGTTCGCAAATGCTATTCCGGAACGCGGCTCTGTCGAAATCCTGTTGTCAGTCTTCCGGAATCCATTCTGTCCGGCCATGCTGGCTCGGTTAGCCGCCTCTCTATTCCGGCGTGCTACCTACAGTGCAGGCCCTCCACCGTTGATGCCTGGCTCAGATCCTGGAAGTTGAACAATATTCAGGTTCTTGAGTTCTACTACCTCTTCCCAGAATTTTTGACGCAAGAGGTAACTCTATTGGATCTATGCACTTCAACTACGCCCTCGGCACCGGAGTCCGTGTTTCGGTTTTCCTCCTCTCTCCACACCCTCGGCTTTGCTCTTTGCCAAATATCAGACAATTACATAGGGACGCTTAAGCTACCACTGGTGAAAAGACTCTCGCTTGTGGAGGTTGATATATCAGACGCCTCGCTGCAAAGCATAATCCATTCTAGTTGCCCTGCACTCGAGTCTCTCCTGCTTGTTTGCAATAGAGGAGGTCGTCGCGTCACAATAAACTCGTCTAACCTTGTAAGCATTGGCATTTGTTGTCCACACGGAGAACTCATTATTGAGGATGCCCCTTCGCTTCGACGGTTGATTGTTGATTGTCTGGTTGACGACTGTTCGATAACCGTTGGCTCTGCACCTAAACTGGAGACGTTGGGTGAATTCGTGTTTGTGTCTCCCTCGACGTGTCTTGGGGTACTGACTTTCCTTCATATTGGAACAGAGTTGTACTTGTTACGATGTTTGTTCTATTAATTTGATGGTCTATGTTCTATTCTTCATGCAGAGTCAGGACTTGGAGGTAACCGCTGTCTTTGCGTCTGAACCGTATCCATGTCGTCTCACGTGTCTTGAGGTATTGAGTTTTTATGATACTTCCAGCTTAACTTTATTTGTGAGGAAACAAGTTTTATTTCATCCAACCTTTATGCTATTAGTTTTGTGATCCATCTTCTGTTCATTTTCATCAAGGGTTTGAAGGCAGTCAGTCTAACAACAATGCGTCAATCTGTCAAGACCTTGCTTATCTACATGTATTATAAGGTGGACACCATCGTTGAATTGTTGCAATGCTTTCCAAAACTGGAGAACTTGTTTGTCGAGGTGATGATCTTCAGAAATGTGCATACTGTAGTACTCGTTCCTTTTCAAAATGCTTGTCTTAATTTTGACTGAAATTGATGCACCCGTATCTACACATGATTTATTGTTGGATACATCCATATATAGACAAGTCTATGTCTAACTTCTTGTTACGGAGGTGGTAGAACTAATTGTTTCATTTGGTTTTTTGATGGTTTGTATCTCTTTTTATAGACGCTAAATATTTTCAACCTATCTATATTTTAGGGATCGTTGATTTCTCATGGTGAAAAAAACAAATGGCGTCGTAAGTACCGGCAGTTTCTCAAACATCACGACGTTTTTCTGAAGACAGTATCGCTGGAAGATTATGTTCGCTCTGGGAGTTATGCTGAATTTGCGATGTTCTTTGTTCTTAGTGCAAAGGATCTGGAGACCATGACCATTAAGTTTACCTCCCCTCCCGCAGAGTTCACGGGAGTATTTTACGAAAAGCAACAAAGGGTTCTGGAGTAGCATAGAAGGGCTTCTAAACGTGCACGTCTTAGATTATCATCAAGTTGCAGCCACGCGCGTTTGCATTTAAGAAAGAGGAGTGTTGAATACCTGGATTTGACGGTTCCGTTCACGTGTGGATGCTGAAATCAGGCCTTGTGTTAGTTGTCCAGGTGTATGGAGTTATTTGTTGTTGCGTGATGTCTACTACACAACCTTCTTCTTGTAGACGTTGTTGGGCCTCCAAGTGCAGAGGTTTGTAGGACAGTAGCAAATTTCCCTCAAGTGGATGACCTAAGGTTTATCAATCCGTGGGAGGCGTAGGATGAAGATGGTCTCTCTCAAACAACCCTGCAACCAAATAACAAAGAGTCTCTTGTGTCCCCAACACACCCAATACAATGGTAAATTGTATAGGTGCACTAGTTCGGCGAAGAGATGGTGATACAAGTGCAATATGGATGGTAGATATAGGTTTTTGTAATCTGAAAATATAAAAACAGCAAGGTAACAAGTGGTAAAAGTGAGCGTAAACAGTATTGCAATGCTAGGAAACAAGGCCTAGGGTTCATACTTCCACTAGTGCAAGTCCTCTCAACAATAATAACATAATTGGATCATATAACTATCCCTCAACATGCAACAAAGAGTCACTCCAAAGTCACTAATAGCGGAGAACAAACGAAGAGATTATGGTAGGGTACGAAACCACCTCAAAGTTATTCTTTCCAATCAATCCGTTGGGCTATTCCTATAAGTGTCACAAACAGCCCTAGAGTTCGTACTAGAATAACACCTTAAGACACAAATCAACCAAAACCCTAATGTCACCTAGATATTCCAATGTCACCTCAAGTATCCGTGGGTATGATTATACGATATGCATCACACAATCTCAGATTCATCTATTCAACCAACACATAGAACCTCAAAGAGTGCCCAAAAGTTTCTACCGGAGAGTCAAGACGAAAACATGTGCCAACCCCTATGCATAGGTTCATGGGCGGAACCCGCAAGTTGATCACCAAAACATACATCAAGTGAATCACGTGATATCCCATTGTCACCACAGATACGCACGGCAATACATACATCAAGTGTTCTCAAATAATTAAAGACTCAATCCGATAAGATTACTTCAAAGGGAAAACTCAATCCATTACAAGAGAGTAGAGGGGGAGAAGCAACATAAGATCCAACTATAATAGCAAAGCTCGCGATACATCAAGATCATGCCAAATGAAGAACATGAGAGAGAGGTCAAACACATAGCTACTGGTACACACCCTCAGCCCCGAGGGTGAACTACTCCCTCCTCGTCATGGAGAGCGCCGGGATGATGAAGATGGCCACCGGTGAGGGTTCCCCCCTCCGGCAGGGTGCCGGAACAGGGCCCCGATTGACTTTTGGTGGCTACAGAGGCTTGCGGCGGCGGAACTCCCGATCTATTCTGTTCCCCAAAGTTTTTAGGGTATATGGAGATATATAGGCGGAAGAAGTACGTCAGGGGAGCCACGAGGGGCCCACGAGGGTGGAGGGCACGCCCTAGGGGGTGGGCGCGCCCCCTACCTCGTGGCTCCCTCGTTTCTTTCCTGACGTGCACTCCAAGTCTATCAGGTTGCTTTCCTTCCAAAAATAACTTCTCCAGAAGGTTTCATTCCGTTTCGACACCGTTTGATATTCCTTTTCTTCGAAACACTGAAACAAGGGAAAAAACAGGAACTGGCACTGGGCTCTGGGTCAATAGGTTAGTCCCAAAAATAATATAAAAGTGTAAAATAAAGCCCATAAACATCCAAGATAGATAATATAATAGCATGGAACAATGAAAAATTATAGATACGTTGGAGACGTATTAGCATCCCCAAGCTTAATTCCTGCTCGTCCTCGAGTAGGTAAATGATAAAAACAGAATTTTGATGTGGAATGCTACTTGGCATAATTTCAATGTAATTCTTCTTAATTGTGGTATGAATATTCAGATCCGAAAGATTCAAGACAAAAGTTTAATATTGACATAAAAATAATAATACTTCAAGCATACTAACAAAGCAATTATGTCTTCTCAAAATAACATGGCCAAAGAAAGTTATCCCTACAAAATCATATAGTCTGGCTATGCTCTATCTTCACCACACAAAGTATTTAAATCATGCACAACCCCGATGACAAGCCAAGCAATTGTTTCATACTTTTGACGTTCTCAAACTTTTTCAATCTTCACGCAATACATTAGCGTGAGCCATGGACATAGCACTATATCTGGAATAGAATGGTGGTTGTGGAGAAGACAAAAAGGAGAAGATAGTCTCACATCAACTAGGCGTATCAACGGGCTATGGAGATGCCCATCAATAGATATCAATGTGAGTGAGTAGGGATTGCCATGCAACGGATGCACTAGAGCTATAAGTATATGAAAGCTCAACAAAATAAACTAAGTGGGTGTGCATCCAACTCGCTTGCTCATGAAGACCTAGGGCATTTTGAGGAAGCCCATCATTGGAATATACAAGCCAAGTTCTATCATGTAAAATTCCCACTAGTATATGAAAGTGACAACATAGGAGACTCTCTATCATGAAGATCATGGTGCTCCTTTGAAGCACAAGTGTGGTAAAAGGATAGGAGCATTGTCCCTTCTCTCTTTTTCTCTCATTTTTTTATTTGGGCCTTTTCTCTTTTTTTATGGCCTCTTTTTTCCCTTTTTTTATTTTTCGTCCGGAGCCTCATCCCGACTTGTGGGGGACAACTCAAAAATTACAACTCGATACTTAGAACAAAATATGACTCTATATGAATGCCTCCGGCGGTGTACCGGGATATGCAATGAATCAAGAGTGGCATGTATGAAAGAATTATGAACGGTGGCTTTGCCACAAATACGATGTCAACTACATGATCATGCAAAGCAATATGACAATGATGGAGCGTGTCGTAATAAACGGAACGGTGGAAAGTTGCATGGCAATATATCTCGGAATGGCTATGGAAATGCCATGATAGGTAGGTATGGTGGCTGTTTTGAGGAAGGTTTATGGTGGGTGTATGATACCGGTGAAAAGTGCGCGGTATTAGAGAGGCTAGCAATGGTGGAAGGAAGAAGAGTGCGTATAATCCATGGACTCAACATTAGTCATAAAGAACTCATATACTTATTGCAAAAATCTACAAGTTATCAAAGCAAAGTATTATGCGCATGCTCCTAGGGGGATAGATTGGTAGGAAAAGACCATCGCTCGTCCCCGACCGCCACTCATAAGGAAGACAATCAATAAATAAATCCTCCGACTTTATCACATAACGGTTCACCATACGTGCATGCTACGAGAATCACAAACTTGAACTCAAGTATTTCTCAAATTCACAACTACTCAACTAGCATGACTCTAATATCACCATCTCCATATCTCAAAACAATCATCAAGCATCAAACTTCTCTTAGTATTCAACACACTCATAAGAAAGTTTTTACTAGTCTTGAATACCTAGCATATTAGGATTAATCACATTACCGTGCTGTTTAAGACTCTCAAAATAATATAAGTGAAGCATGAGAGTTCATCTATTTCTTCAAAATAAAACCACCATTGTGCTCTAAAAGATATAAGTGAAGCACTAGAGCAAACGACAAACTACTCCAAAAAGATATGAGTGAAGATCAATGAGTAGT
The DNA here is from genome assembly GCF_002575655.3 of Aegilops tauschii subsp. strangulata. Classification (NCBI taxonomy): domain Eukaryota; kingdom Viridiplantae; phylum Streptophyta; class Magnoliopsida; order Poales; family Poaceae; genus Aegilops; species Aegilops tauschii. The sequence continues at coordinate 485,379,999 of NC_053035.3, read as the reverse complement.
TAAATAATTATACAACTATGTGAAGACTCTCCCATTTAATAATTTCAGATCTTGGTATTTTATTCAAATAGCAAGCAAAGCTAAAGAAAATAAAATGACGCACCAAGCAAAACACATATCATGTGGTGAATAAAAATATAGCTCCAAGTAAAGTTACCGATGAACGAAGACGAAAGAGGGGATGCCATCCGGGGCATCCCCAAGATTAGGCTCTTGGTTGTCCTTGAATATTACCTTGGGGTGCCTTGGGCATCCCCAAGCTTAGGCTCTTGCCACTCCTTATTCCATAGTCCATCGAATCTTTACCCAAAACTTGAAAACTTCACAACACAAAACTTAACAGAAAATCTCGTGAGCTCCGTTAGCGAAAGAAAACAAAACACCACTTCAAGGTTGTAACACCCCAAAAATTTAACCATATTTTGTTTATTAAAATTTTGCCAAGAAATTAAATTTTTATTTTCTGGATTTATCTTTTGATTTCAGAACCTCTCTTTTCTTTGATATTGTGGAGTTTTTACCACAAGTGAAAACTTTCCAAAAATATTATTGGACTTGTATACCGCTCGAGAAAACATTTCTTTTATCAGTGGGTTTATTTGCATAATTGCTTTTCCTGAGCTTTATTCTTTTAAAAATGATTTTCATAAGTTTCAGAGCTCTATTTGCACTACAACCCTTTCAGAAAATTCTTGAAAATTTCAGCCAAAATTTGGGGATGTCATGTGATGTTTCCACATCACTTTTATGCAAAAATATCTTTTGGTCATTGGAGATTTTGAGCTCTACACCAAATTTTCAAATCTGGTCCAGTAGGTATTTTTGCACTACAACCTATTTAAATATTTCTTTGAAAATTCTTCCAAGTGTTTGGAGATGACAGTAGATGCATATAATTCAACTTCATGCAAAAACCCATGAGTGTTGTTTGAAAAATTTGAGCAAATCATCCTCTTTTGCTCTCTGGTCCAGTTTGGCTTTTTCTACTGCAACCCTAATTTATTTTGCTCTAGCGTCCACGAGCTTTTTCCTGCTTGTAGTCCTCCCTACAAAACCATTAAGTCCAAGAGAGTGGACCCATTGGAGTATTTTTGGTCCATGAAACTATGCCTTTTACTTTCTGTCCAGAATTGGTTTTCTCAAAAACTTGCACTAACAAGTTTTTGTTTTTGACAAACTAACCTTGCCACCCTCTTTATCACCTAAAGAGACTAGGATCTGGAGATTTTGGCCACCCCAAGAGTTGCCTAGATGCCCTTAGCATTTGGTCAAACACCTTGAGTGCATGAACAGTTTTGGCATGATTTTTAGTTTGCATTGTGAACTTGAGCCCCTGACCCATCCAACTTGTCCACTAAGCCCCTAGACCACTCTATCCCAGACTTGTTAACTGCCAGCCTCGCTCAAACCCTCTAGCACATGATGGCATTTCGTCGAGCACCCGGCGTGCGTGCTCTGGGCGCGGCCAGAGCGCGCGTTTTGCACATGCGTGCGCACGGGTCGCCGCGTCTGGCCCCTGGCCCTTGCTCGCCTACAGAGCCACGGCCGTCCTCGTCCACACACCAGAACGCTCCAAGCCCTCCCCTGGCGCCCTACAGCGCCGCCGTCAGAGCCCCTTGGCGGCACGCCGGCGTCGGCAGCAGGCCTCTACCATGGACGGCGCCGCCCAAGCCACCCGCGCGCGCCAGCTGCCCCCTGGAACAGCTCGAGCTCATCCGTAAGCTCGTCGGCAAGCGCTCGTCGCCGCCACGTCGCCCTGCAGCTACAGAACGGCGGTTCGCCGTTCTTATCCACGGCCGCCGCGGGAACCGACCTTGACCGCCTATAAAAGGAGCCCCCGAGCTTGTCCAGATCCTCAGGCGACCTCAGGCCATCTCCCCAGTGCTCCCTTAGCCAACAATCAACGGAGGGAGGCCGTCTTCCTCGTCTCCGGCCAGTTCGGCCGCCGCCACGCTCCGGTACCTTGCGTCACGAGCAGAACCTCCCCGGTCCATGCAGCACCGCCATTCGACTCTCCTAGACCTTGCAGAGCCACCCCACCTCTCAAACTTGATCGGGAACCACCGTAGCCCAAGCCCCCAATTGCTCCCGAAACCACCCTCCGCCGCGGAGCTCGCCGCCGGCGACCCCCTCCACCCCCGCCAGCCTATCAACCACTGGGAGGACCGCCCTGGACCAGCGGATCCATCCCCGCCCTCAGAATCCCGCGGGGAGCCGCCGTTCGTCGACGGCGATCGCCGGAGCACCGCCACCGCTCGGCCAGAGGAGAAGGAGGCGCGGGCGACTGGTCAAACCTGACCAGTGGGCCCAAGGGACCCACTGTCAGTGACCCACGAGTCGACCCACGCTGGCTTAAGTGGAAACGTATTCCACCGAATACGCCTTCGCTAGGGGAAAGCGTAAGCCCCCGAACCGTTTTCTTTTTCTGTTTTTTTGCAGAACTTTGACTGGCTATAACTTTTTAAATATAAGTCCAAATGACTTGATTCTTTTTCTGTTGTTTCTCAAATTCTGTCTAGTTTATTTTAGTGTTTATTTGAAAATTTTCCAAACAACTTTTTTGTACTGTTTTGAAACTATCTGTTAATTTGAATATTTTCAAAAATAGGATTTTTGGAGAGAGGAGAAAACTTTCAAAAGTTCTGGAATGCACCCTGCCTCTCCACAACTTGAAGGCAAGCATTCTGAACCCTGGCATAATATTTTTGTGTGTTGTTTGATACGGTTACATTACCACCTTGACATGGAGCATTCGTTATTTTATGTGACGATACGATCATATGCATGAGTGCATAATGAGATTCTTTGCTGTTAGAATTGGATATGCGTGTGATAATAATCATCTTCGTATGCCTTTCATGCCCACCAGAAGGAAGCCGGGAAAGTCTCTATCTTGGGTAGACACGAGCTTGTCCCTAGTCCCTCATCGAGACGAGTGTGTCCGGTATGGCATGATGAGGTATGATGAGTGGTGATTCTATCTGTTAATTGAAATATATTTGTTATGCTAATCATACAGGGAATACTTGAACCTCCTGAGTCGGCCGTAGATCGAGTCTTGTTCCAGTAACCCCCATACTTGTTTCGTACTACCACTTGTCCCTGCCGCAGGTAGGGTACGGTTCAGTAAGTTGTCAACCCCTTACCAAGCACACACCGTACAGAGAGGCCATGGTGGAAGATACCGGAGGCATCTAGTAGGCATGCCACCTGGTCCGGTGGCATGGGTGTTTCCGGTTGGAGCCGAGGGGGGTAGCTCCCCTAGTTTGCGCGCGTTATAAATTTTGTGATCCCATGCTAAGTCGAGCTTGTAGCCTCCCCACTTAGAGTTTTGCTTAATGGGTGTTGTGGGTGATTCCAGACACCGGTAAGTTAGGCTGGTGTGTGCGGTTAGGTGTGTTTTCAATTAAAATACCATAGGCGGAATTAGTCCCGATGGACCAAAGAAATCTGTTACTCGTGGGTAAAGAGTACACCCTCCGCAGAGATTAAACATCTATTCGAATAGCCGTGTCCATGGTTAAGGACTACAGTCTGGGATGGGTCAAGTGTCGGTCTTAGTGTCGGTCTTCGGAGGAAAAACTGCTAAACCAGAACATTGATTATGACCTGTGACATATGAGGATTATGATTATTATTATTGTGGACTAACTATTTACATTATTTGAATTATTGAGTATCCCTGGGATGGTTCTACCTCCTGGATACTCACTGCGATTATTCTCTTATAAGCCCTTTATGTGGTGTCGCTCAGACGCCCGACTGTGGCATGCTTGTTATTTAAATTACTTATAAGCCCTTTATGTGGTGTCGCTCAGACGCCCGACTGTGGCATGCTTGTTATTTAAATTCTTTATAAGCCCTTTATGTGGTGTCGCTCAAACGCCCGACTGTGGCATGCTTGTTATTTCTATTATTTATAAGCCTTTTATGTGGTGTCGCATAGACGCCCGACTGTGGCTTGCTTGTTATTTCTTTTATTTATAAGCCCTTTATGTGGTGTCGCTCAGACGCCCGACTGAGGCATGATTTATCTTATTATCCTTTCGAGGCGTCGCTTCAGACACTCGATCGGTGCATTCTATTTCTACTCCCGTATTGCATATTCATATTTTATATGAACAACCTGCATGCGTGCATCATGGATTTTGTTTATTTCGTGACTGACGTTATGATCATAGAATATTTCGGAGCATGATTATCCCTTGTTATATTATACCCGTGTTCATAATGTTTGCGAGTACATTCAAAAGTACTCACTGGCTTGTCCCTGGCTATTGTCTTGGCCAGATTTCTTGCATGGAGAGGAGCGTTGCGATGACAGCCCCGGAACCTACGCAATGATGATAGCAGCCTCGTGAAGATAGGAGTTATCCTGGTCAGCTGTTCCTGTGGGAAATGGAGTCCCATAGACGCAGATGAACAACAAACCGCTTCCGCCATCAACCACTAGAAACCAATTGTTGTACTCATAGGCCACAATGGTCTTGTACTACATATTTTGTACTTTGCTTGGAATTTCTGTATCGAGTTGGTGCCTCATCAGCTAATAGTAATCCTGGGGCTGGTGAGCACAAGGGCCATTTTTCTGGGAAATTAATATCCCGAGAATCCGGTCCTGACAAAGGTACTGTAATGAACTCATTATTTATTTATATTGGTGTTAAAACTACTGTATTCCAACTTCTCTATGATTTATAAACTATTTTACTAGCCATAGATTCATCAAAATAAGCAAGCAGCACAATGAAAACAGAATCTGTCAAAAACAGAACAGTCTGTAGTAATCTGTAACTAACGCAAACTTCTGAAACTCCAAAAATTCTAAAATAAATTGGTGGACCTGAGGAATTTGTCTAGTAATCATCTGCAAAAAGAATCAACTAAATAGCACTCTCCAGTAAAAAGTTTTAGCTAATCTCGTGAGCGCTAAAGTTTCTGTTTTTTACAGCATGATCATAAAGACTTCACCCAAGTCTTCCCAAAGGTTCTACTTGGCACAAACACTAATTAAAGCACAAAACCACATCTAAACAGAATCTAGATGGATTATTTATTCCTAAACAGAACCAAAAAGCAAGAAACTAAAATAAAATTGGGTTGCCTCCCAACAAGCGCTATCGTTTAATGCCCCTAGCTAGGCATGATGATTTCAATGATGCTCATATAAGAGATAAGAATTGAAACATAAAGAGAGCATCATGAAGAATATGACTAGCACATTTAAGTCTAACCCACTTCCTATGCATAGGGATTTTTTGAGCAAACAACTTATGGGAACAAGAATCAACTAGCATAGGAAGGCAAAACAAGCATAACTTCAAAACTTTAAGCACATAGAGAGGAAACTTGATATTATTGCAATTCCTACAAGCATATGTTCCTCCCTCATAATAATTTTCAGTAGCATCATGAATGAATTCAACAATATAAACAGCACATAAAGCATTCTTTTCATGATCTACAAGCATAGAAATTTTACTACTCTCCACATAAGCAAATTTGTTCTCATCAATAGTAGTGGGAGCAAACCAACAAAATAACTATCATGTGATTGAAAATTAAGATCAAGATGACAAGTTTCATGGTTATCATTATTCTTTATAGCATACGTGTCATCACAATAATCATCATAGATAGGAGACATGCTTTCATCATAATAAATATTCTCATCAAAACTTGGGGGACTAAACATATCATCTTCATCAAACATAGCATCCCCAAGCTTGTGGCTTTGCATATCATTAGCATCATGGATATTCATAGAATTCATACTAACAACATTGCAATATTGCTCATCATACAAAGATTTAGTGCCAAACATTCTATAGATTTCTTCTTCTAGCATTTGAGCACAATTTTCCTTTCCATCATACTCACAAAAGATATTAAAAAGATGAAGCGTAGGAGGCAAACTCAATTCCATTTTTGTAGTTTTCTTTTATAAACTAACTAGTGATAAAACAAGAAACAAAAAGATTCGATTGCAAGATCTAAAGATATACCTTCAAGCACTCACCTCCCCGGCAACGGCGCCAGAAACTGCTTAGTTGACGGGGTGTGAGTGCCGCTTACCTAGCCTCCCTGGCAACGGCGCCAGAAACTGCTTGATGTCTACTACACAACCTTCTTCTTGTAGACGTTGTTGGGCCTCCAAGTGCAGAGGTTTGTAGGACAGTAGCAAATTTCCCTCAAGTGGATGACCTAAGGTTTATCAATCCGTGGGAGGCGTAGGATGAAGATGGTCTCTCTCAAACAACCCTGCAACCAAATAACAAAGAGTCTCTTGTGTCCCCAACACACCCAATACAATGGTAAATTGTATAGGTGCACTAGTTCGGCAAAGAGATGGTGATACAAGTGCAATATGGATGGTAGATATAGGTTTTTGTAATCTGAAAATATAAAACAGCAAGGTAACAAGTGGTAAAAGTGGGCGTAAACGGTATTGCAATGCTAGGAAACAAGGCATAGGGTTCATACTTCCACTAGTGCAAGTTCTCTCAACAATAATAACATAATTGGATCATATAACTATCCCTCAACATGCAACAAAGAGTCACTCCAAAGTCACTAATAGCGGAGAACAAACGAAGAGATTATGGTAGGGTACGAAACCACCTCAAAGTTATTCTTTCCAATCAATCCGTTGAGCTATTCCTATAAGCACTACAAAAAAAAAGACACATCCGTGACATTTTGGGCCGAACGATTTTTTTTCTGTCATACATATGACACTTCTATGACGATAATTGTGACAAAACCCGGTATCATCATAGATGTGGTGGGCTCCTACTTCTATGACAAAAAATCATGACAGAAAATGGGCTTTTCGTCCTGGGCGGGCCGGAGACGCAGCTGCATGACATTCTTTGGGCTGTCCATGACGGAAAAAACCGTGGTAGAAGCGAGGGCGAGGAAAATTTCGGGGAGTTCCCGGTTACGGTGGGAGGTCGGGGGCCGAGCGATGCGTGTTTCTCTCGTACACGTATGCGCATGTGTGCGAGGCGTTGGCTCTAACTGAACCCGAGCGAGGCGTTGGGCTCTAACTGAACCCGAGTGATTGCACTGCAGGCAACGCGTTACTGAACCCGAGCGATCAATCGATGGCTGTTAACTGAACCCGATCGAGCGATTCCTTCGCTACTGCTGCTAACTGAAGCCGATCGATGCTGCCTCTGGATGAATAGTGAGCGTTGCTGGGGGGTTTGGATGAACAGTTCCTGGTGGGGGTGGATGAACAGGACCCCGTGGTGTTGCCTCTGGATGAACAGGACCCCGATCGATCGAGCCGGTTGGGGCTGGATGAACAGGACCCCGATCGATCGAGCCGGTTGGGGCTGGATGAACAGGACCCCGTGGAGGGCAGGATGAACAGGACCACCCCGTGGAGGGCAGAATGAACAGTAGACAGTGGAGGGCTGGATGAACAGTAGCCCGTGGAGGGGTGGTTGAACAGGAGCCCGTGGAGAGGGCTGGTTGAATAGTAGCCGGTGGAGTAGCGCGTGGTGGAGGCTGGATGAACAGGAGTCCGTGGATGAACAGTCGCAGGTGGAGGCTGGAGGAGGTCGACGGTGGATGAACAGTAGCCCGTGGAGGCCGGATGGGGTCGACGGTGGAGATGAACAGTGTCCCGTGGAGTCCCGTTTTGCAGTACGCCGCACCCCTCCCGATGAACAGGACCCCCGTTTCGACCGTAGCGCTCCAACACAAGTCCGTTTCCTCCGTTTTGCGGTACGCCACACCCCTCCGGATCAACAGGACCCCTGTTTCGACCGTAGGAGGTCCGTTTCCTCCGTTTTGCGGTACGCCGGACCCCTCCCGATGAACAGGATCCTGTTTCAAACGTGGCCGGTCGAACACAAGGCCGTTTCCTCCTTTCTGCGGTACGCCAGGCCTCGTTTCCATCGGCTGTTCCGTCCAAGCCCTCCCGATGAACACGACGACGCATTCTGTTCCGACCCAGCCGGTTGGCTCCCCATGAACACGACGACGACACTGTTTCTCCGTTCCGACCCAGCCATGTACACGAGCCCTGCCGTACGTATGCGCGGGTAGGCGTTCGAGACCCTGCCCGTATGTACATACGTGGCCGTATTTTCTTTCTTGCACACTGGCCGCTGTACATACGTGTACATGCTACGTGCGCGCTTCTACTATGACACGTGCGCGCCTCTACATCGACCAGTATGTACGTACACGTTCTCGACCAGAATGACAATGCTACGTACGCTTCGACCAGGTGGGTCCCGACCGTCAGGCACTTCCTTGCCTGCGAAGATGTAGCTGGTGGGTCCCAGCAGTCGGGGGCGAATCATTTTTTTTTGCCCGGACGCACTTCCTTGCGTGCGAAGATGTAGCTGGTGGGTCCCAGCAGTTAGGGGGAAATGTTTTTTTTCGCGAAATACAGTGGCCCGTCCGGTGGGTCCCAACTGTCAGGTGGAGGAATCATTATTTTCCGCGTAATAAGGAGGCACTTCCTTGCTGCGGCCGTGGACCCAGCTGTCAGCCTCTCCACGTACAGTCCACGTCCGATGGAAGTCGTTCCTTGACCACGTTGACCACGCCGCGCCGAGAGCACCAGGGCGGTGGACGACGACGAGGCCTAGGAAGGGGATGACGGGGAGCCGGGGAAGACGCGGAAGTGGAAGCCCGCATGGAGAGGAGTACGAGGGTTCACTGGTTCGGCTGCGGTGTGAGGCTGCCGTCGCCGCAGGGCCTGGCCCGCGGTGGGAATAGTAGGGGGCGGTGAGGCCTCCGCGGCAGCACAGCTTGTGCGTCAACCTTTTTTTAGGAAAGCCTCCAATCTGTGGAAAATAGCATACAGCCCATCTGCCATTATTTCTAATAATTTACAGCCCATTTGCTAATTATTAAGGTTTTTTTGGAGCCCATATTCTTTTTGTTAGCATTACAGCCCATATTGTGGCCACGGTTAAAAAATTATATGAAATTTTGCATATTTCAGTGCGGTCCGAACTGTTTTTAATCCCGAAATTTTGACTCACATTCAAACTGATTTTAAAAATAAATGTATATCAATATAAAATCCAACAAATTCTCCACGCATAAAAATTAATGTAATTTAAAATCTCGAAATGAAAAAAAAGAGATTTGAAACTAGTTGCCGGTTTGATGTGTTTTAAAAATGTACAGCCCATTTCTCATTACTGATGGGCCATTTCCTCGGCAGCCGAATGAAAGCTCTCCTCGTCTTGAAAGATTTGCAGCCCAACAAGCCTAACAAAGCGACTTACTTGGCAAATCACTCAGCCTCTCCACGTACATTACTCTTCCGATGGAAGTCGTTCCTTGACCACGTTGACCACGCCGCGCGGAGAGCACCACGGCGGTGGACGACGGCGAGGCCTAGGAAGGGGACGACGCGGAGCCGGGGAAGACGCGGCAGTGGAAGCCCGCGCGGAGAGGAGTACGAGGGTTCACTGGTTCGGCTGCGGTGTGAGGCTGCCGTCGCCGCAGGGCCTGGCCAGCGGTGGGAATAGTAGGGGCGGTGAGGCCTCCGCGGCAGCACAGCCGGCCACGGGAGGCAGGAGCATGCGGCACGACCGGCGCTGCTTTAGGCGGCTGGAGCAAGAAGACCAGAGGTTGAAGAAGCACTACGGCCGTTGGATGGACATCGTACGGTCACTGGAGCTAGAATCGTTCATATTGAGTAAAGTTGAGAAAGGCCCCCGTCCCAGTCAACTTAGTAGGCCCACAAGTTAGCCCCCCACCATGGTGGGTCCCAGCTAGCAGGGGGAGTATTCATTTTTTGTGCGTAATAAGGAGGCACTTCCTTGCGTGCGAAGATATAGCTGGTGGGTCCGAGCTGTCAGCGGCGGTAATGTTTTTTCATGAAATATAGAGGCCCTTTCGGTGGGTCCCTGATGTCAGGTGGAGGAATCATTATTTTGCACGTAATAAGGAGGCATTTCCTTGCGTGCGGCCGTGGACCCAGCTGTCGAGCCTCTCCATGTACAGTCCACTTCAGATGCATGTCGGTCGTTGACCACGTTGGCCAGGCCGCGCCGAGAGCACCAGGGCGGTGGACGACGGCGAGGCCTAGGAAGGGAACGACACGGAGGCAGGGAAGACTCGGCAGTTGTTTCCCACGCGGAGGGGAGTATGACTGTACGAGGGTTTACTGGTTCATCTGCCGTCGCCGGAGAATAACAGCAGGTGTGGGTGAGTAGAGGGATGGCTAGGCCAGCGATGGGAGTACGGTGGGGCGGTGAGGCCTGCGCGGCAGCAGAGCCGGCCGCGGGGAGGAGGGAGCAGGCAGTCCCGCCGGCGCTTGTTTGAGCGGCTGGAGCAGGAAGAGCAGAGATTGAAGAAGCATGACGGCCGTTGGATGGCCATCCAACAGTCACTGCTTATGCGTCAACCTTTTTTTAGGAAAGCCTCAAATCTGTGGAAAACAGCATACAACCCATCTGCCATTATTTCTAATAATTTACAGCCCATTTGCTAATTATTAAGGTTTTTTGGAGCCCATATTCTTTTTGTTAGCATTACAGCCCATATTGTGGCCACGGTTAAAAAATTATACGAAATTTTGCATATTTCGGTGCGGTCCGAACTGTTTTTAATCCCGAAATTTCGACTCACATTCAAACTGATTTTAAAAATAAATGTATATTAATATAAAATCCAACAAATTCTCCACGCATAAAAATTAATGTAATTTAAAATCTCGAAATGAAAAAAAAGATATTTGAAACTAATTGTCGGTTTGATGTGTTTTAAAAATGTACAGCCCATTTCTCATTACTGATGGGCCATTTTCTCGGCCAGCCGAATGAAAGCTCTCCTCGTCCTGAAAGATTTGCAGCCCAACAGGCCTGACAAAGCGACTTACTTGGCAAATCACAAAAAAAACTGGGCTGTGGCCGTGGACCCAGCTGTCAGCCTCTCCACGTACAGTACTCTTCCGATGGAAGTCGTTCCTTGACCACGTTGACCACGCCGCGCGGAGAGCACCATGGCGGTGGACGACGGCGAGGCCTAGGAAGGGGACGATGCGGAGCCGGGGAACACGCGGCAGTGGAAGCCCGCGCGGAGAGGAGTACGAGGGTTCACTGGTTCAGCTGCGGTGTGAGGCTGCCGTCGCCGCAGGGCCTGGCCAGCGGTGGGAATAGTAGGGGCGGTGAGGCCTCCGCGGCAGCACAGCCGGCCACGGGAGGCAGGAGCATGTGGCACGACCAGCACTGCTTTGGGCGGCTGGAGCAAGAAGACCAGAGGTTGAAGAAGCACTATGGCCGTTGGATGGACATAGTACGGTCACTGGAGCTAGAATCATTCATATTGACTAAGTTGACAAAGCCCTTCGTCCCCGTCAACTTAGTAGGCCCACAAGTCAGCCTCCCACCAAGGTGGGTCCCAGCTAGCCGGGGGAGTATTCATTTTTTGTGCGTAATAAGGAGGCACTTCCGGTGGGTCCGAGCTGACAGCGGGGGGCACGTTTTTTTCGCGAAATACGGTGGCCCGTCAGGTGGGTCCCAGCAGTCAGGGGGCAAACATTTTTTTTCGCAAAATACGGTGGCCCGTCCAGTGGGTCCCTGCGGTCAGTTGGAGGAATCATTATTTTCCGCGTAATAAGGAGGCACTTACTTGCTGCGGCCGTGGACCCAGTTGAGACTCTCCACGTACAGTATACTTCCGACGGAAGTCGTTCCTTGACCACGTTGACCTCGCTGCGTTCCGTTGCATGCATGCGTCCATGGGCGTGGTGCGTCCCCACTGTCAGCCTCTCATGTACAGTCATCTTCCGACGACTCTCGATTGTTGACCACGTTGACCACACCATGCCGAGCGCACCCAGACTAGAACGACCCAGAGATGGGGAAGACGGGGCAGTGGAGTCGCAGATGGAGTGGAGTGGGAAACTTCACTGGTTCGGGTGCGCGGCAGCACAGCCGCGGTGCCGCCCACGGGAGACAGGAGCAAGAACAGAGGTTGAAGAAGGAGCACGGCTGTTGGATTAACATCCAACGGTCCAGCTACTAGAATCATTTGTTGATTAAGTTGACAAAGCCGTGCGTACACGTCCGCTTAGTAGGCCCACAAGTCAGTCACCAAATCTGACGGGTCCCAGCTGTCAACGGGATGAATAATTTTTTTCGCAAAACAAGGAGGCACTTCCTTCCGTGCGAAGATACAGCCGGTGGTCCCAGCTGTCAGGTGGAGGAAACATTTTTTTTCCAGCTTAATAAGGAGGAACTTTCCTTGCGTGCGACCATGGACCTCGTGGGTCCCAGCCGTCAGGCTCTCCACGTACAGTCCTCTTCCGATGACTCTCGTTTGTTGACCACGCTGCACCAAATGCAGCGAGGCGGTGGACGACAGCGAGGCCCCGAACGGGAACGACTCGGAGATGGGAAAACGCGGCAGTGGAGTCGCAGATTGAGAGGAGGAGAAAGGTTATAACTGGTTCTGTTGCGGTGTGGGGCTGTAGTCTGTGGAGAATAACAGGAGGTGTCGAGGCGTGGAGGGATAGCCTAGCCGGCGGTGGGGTAGTGCTTCGCAGCGATGCGTGCTAAGCAGAGCCGCTAGCCGCCGGAGGCCGGACTAGGCGGTCCCGGCGACGCTGGAGGAAGAAGACGAGAGATTGATGGTGCATGTCGGCTGTTGGACATAAATCCAATGGCTGTGGATGACACAATCATTTGTTGACCAAGTTGACAATGCCCTGCGTAGGCTTTGACCTATTGGCCCACATGTCAGCCTGCAAAAATGTGGCATATATTTAACCCATGTTTTCTAGAATGTACAATCCATTTGCTGGGCTGGGTGAACAAATAATTTCGCGTCAATCAGGCCCATTTATATTTTCTAAGAAAACCCAGCCCATTTGCACTTCCTTGAAATACACGTATTAGGTGGGCTCGTTATATATATAATGTTATGTTAGCAGGAGCAAATAATATCAAAGAATAAACCGGAGAGGCACATTTTTTATATATATAATTAAGAAATTAGCGAGTTATTCCTCAAAATAAAAATGAGCGTGTTATTATTAAATTGGTCCTTAAAATCTTCGCAAGCTTTTGTACGCAATCACCAGGATTTTCCTTGCCTGTAAGTCAAAAACAACCAGGATTTTCCTTGCCAACTTCCGTTAAACATTTACTTTTATAAGTTAATAACAGGTGGGATGTTTTTATGATGTATATATAAGTCTCTATAAAATATACGATAATAGTAATAATATAAATATATATAATGTGGTTAGAAGGGAAAACATAAATTGGACACATCATTACTTTTATAAGAGACCCGCGTTTTATACAGTAGGCATACTAACAAGTTCACACACAAATACAACAGAAAAGGTAAACATTCATATCAAACTCAGGTTCACAGGACACGTTCATATTCATAGCCAACATTCACTATCAACAACTCAAAAGATTCATATATACACAAGCTCAACATATCTATGCATCCAAATGATTGATAGATCACACGACAATATTCATACATAATTCACAAAAAGATTCAGATATACACATGTTCAGTATGTTTATGCATACAAATGATTGAGATCATAGCCAATATGATCCATGGACGAACTTTAATTACCTAGGGTACAGACTGGTAAATGGTGTTCAATCGGAGGTACTTCTTGCTAAAATTAGTTCTTGTACGAGTAAACTTTCGAGTACATAAGAGGCAGCACAGACAATCTGAACTTTGCTTGTAGGTTTATCCTCAAATAGTGGCCTCGTGCCGAGGGAGGTTTGAGCAACTTGGCCACTACTTTCATCCAACTAGTTTACTGGCTCATCTTGGTCCAGTATCTCGCCAAAATTCTACATTGCAGACGAGAAAGGAGGCGGTTGAGAAAATGAACCACCCAAATTTTTTGTGCAGTTCAACTGAAATGGAGCATCCTTGGCGTGCAGACTGATTAAGTGCCAGATGAATATACGCGTCAACCAACTTGTCTGGAATCTTTAGACTCCATGCCATATAGTTCGCTACCATATGTGCTGATAACCAAAAGGCACAAGTTGGGACCAAAGACTGGACTGCGTTTTTCTGGGCTATGCACCAAGCAATATTTTTGGCGTTCACTCTCCTAATACTTGGAGTTTGACAATTGGTTGACGCCGGTTGATACTCGAATGAATATAGGCACTTCTTGTCAACATCGATGCTTGTCTGAGTGAACTTTGGAGTACATAGCAGTAGCATAAGTACTTGTCCATCTGATCATTTTGTGCAGTTCTACTGAAATCACCCGATGTAATGATTTGCCTGCGAGTTCAGGCTCCAAATTACTCCTTGATGAAATCGGCAAACAGTAGCACAATACCAAATTACCAATACACATGACAGGCACAATAATCAGGATAAAGACCAGTACCAACCTATGTGAGGTAGCATATCAATTACTATTTCCTTTGACTGGAAGCCGAGATAAGCCAAGCGACTGACAGCAAAGGAAGAAAGCAAGCGGAGATTAGCGACTGACAGGAAAGGACGGAAGCTGTCGAGGCAATGAAGCACCCAAAGTTTTTGTGCAGTTCCACCAAAATCGAGCATCCCTGTTGGCACATATATTGAGAGAGTGAGATTACTGTAATAGTGGGACTAGTTGATGAAACATACACTAACAAATAGAAGCACCCTCATTATCTTAATGGGTAAAGTTAGCAACATAGTAGTCTTGCTCAAAGAGAGGTATTAGTTTATTTAATCAGTGCCAATTAGCTCAACTCAACACTCAAAGCATTGCCATTTATCATAGGTTGCAAAACTTTAACGTGCAAAGATAAAGGAGTTTCTCATGACAGTAGCATGATACAAATAGAGATGACAACAAACTAATATGGATGAAGGCCTTAGGCCCGTACCAACCTGAGAAAAAAGCTTATTCATGTAGTCCCATAAGAGATGATAAAGCACTCACTGGAATCACACAAATAGTATATATTTTTGTGCACTTCAAATGTATGGTTGAAATCACTCTTGTTTACCAGTGCTAAGATTATATCGAAAGATTATCAAGAACTTCCAGCAAAGTTAAAGCATTGGCTGGGATACAGTTCATTGTATTGTCTTGTGTAGTTCCACTAAAATGTATGATTGGCACAACATGATCCCTGTTTGCACAAGTAGGAACAAGGTGAAACCTTCATTAGCTTAGTGAGAAAGGATAGGAAGACATTAGCATATTACTCAAATAGTAGCATCAAATTCATGATGGACAATACGCAAAACATTGCCTCATTGAACCAATGGCAATAAATTGACATGCAAAACAATAGCACTATTATGTCATGACACTAATAATATTCCCTCCCTGCTCCACCACATGATTCACCTCCATAGACAAACATACACACGTACATGATTCAGCATAGGGTCCTACTAAAGATTTGTTTAACTCCAACAGGAAAATTAGGCAGTAATAAATTAGTGGTACTTAAGTACTCCTAATTAATTAAGTGAGATAGCAGAAGTGGAAGGGCTCCCTGGAGGATCGTCTCACATGTAAGGTAGTCGTTGCCGGAGCCCTTGAATGGCCTCGACTGAGGCCTCTGGCTTCAGCAAGATCGCCTTGGCACTGTTTATTCTTCTTCTTCTTCCTCTTCATGCTCTGTTTCTCTTTCTCCTCACCAGTTGGTGAAACCAAGTACATGATTGGCCTTCTAATTCAGAATTGGTTTTGTCAGTGAGGGAGTACAAGTGTACTAGTAAAAAACAGCATTATTTTCTCATGGCAGTCAGAAAATAGAGATGAACACATGCATTAAATATCATTCTTACCTAAAGGAAGGTTATGGCGCCAAAACGGATGATGAGGATTGGAACACAGATCTCCCTTTGTGCAGTTCCACCAAAATGAACCAACTACTCCATTCTGACATTGCAGTTAAACAACTCAAAAGTCACTTCTGAACGGAGGGTGCACCAGCAGTCCAGCAGTCCAGCACCATGTACGTAAACAGGGGCATAAAGTGGTGATTCATAGTTTGTTGCCCCGAGAAACAAACATCCAAGAAACATATCTAGGTTGGTCCCATTTTTGTTCACTCTAGCCATCTACTCCTATGTGTGGATAGCAAATCTAGTCCTGGTCATACCACTGTGTACAGCGTTACCCCTACATTTCCCTTTTCGACCAAGAGACCGGTTGGATGACCAGTCTGTACTACTTTCACTCCCTTTCCTTCCTGTTTGTACCAAGTCCGATGTGTACATACTAAATTCCCCCACCCCCACTTTATTTCTTGTTTGAACCAAGTACTCCCTCTGTCCGGAATTACTTGTCATCAAAATGGATGTGTCTAGAACTAAAATACATCTAGATACATCCATTTCCATGACAAGTATTTTCGGACGGAGGGAGTACAAGATTCGACTCCATGAAGTAGCTTTACCTCTAACAATAGAAGAAAAAAATGTGACGTTGGACCATCCGATCGAGAGGGGCTGAGAGGTAGAAAATGATGCACATGCAGCGACGTAGTGAGCTGGGGAAGTAGAGCTAAGGCGGTTTCGAACGAAGATATACCTGAAGGTCGTCGGGATGTGGATAGGTGGGTGGTGGGAGGCCGGATCCGCCCACAGGCAACGACGAAGGGATCGGAGGACCTCCCGCGCCGGCGCTCGGCCAGAGATAACGGTGCGGCCGGCAGTGGGTCTCCTCCCTCGCTGTCGACGACGGCCTAAACGCTGCCCCTCCTCCCCTTCACCAGCGGAGGGGGATTCGTCCGGATCTGTAACCAGCGGTGAGGATAGAAAGCCAGTGTTTTTTGAAGGGAGAAAGACAGTGTTACTACCCCTATCTTGTTTAGATCTGGCGAGGATGAGAGTGTGTGAATAGAGCAACCCTAGCAAACAAGCGCGGAGGCTCCAGCCTATATATACGTAGTGGGGTAGTTTTCCTTTTTCACTCCATCAAAACAATCGTTTAAAATTGTGTACTACTACATGCCAGGTCGCGGTTTTTTAGTTGTTGATTGTTTTTTGAGATAGCTACCCGCTTGTTCCAAGTGGTGTTACGGTGTGCCAGGTCGCACTTTGTATCGTTCAAGTCTGGTACAACAAGTCCCTCCATTAAATGAACAACCAACCCCTCGTAAAAATTGTGAACAAGCCCACGGCTAAAATTAGCGGAAACGTGGGTTGCCCCAACATGCATTATTACTTATATTTTCTACTCCCTCCGTTCCTAAATATAAGTCTTTTTTATAAGCCACACCTAAGACAATTTTTTTATTAGCAGTGAACCCCACATGTCATAGACACAAAAATTGTGGCAAGATTCCCTTAGGCAAGCCAAAGTGTGTCTAACAATTTGAGCAACTCAGGTTAGGCAAGTGTGGCAAGTGTGGAAAAAATAATGTGGCAACATAAGACAAACATAGTCACAATCCAAACAGCCCCGTAATTTTTTGTGACATGCATGAAAATTTGGTTAGTTAAATTTATAGTCAAAATTTGGCAAGGTGCATCAAATCAACACATGCAAGTATCAAAAGGAAAGTCACGGCATGCATGCATGCGTTGTACTCCCTCCGTTTCCAAATATAAGTCTTTTTAGAGATTGCAACAAGTGACTACATACGAAGGAGAATATGTCTACTCCTACATACGAAGTAGCCCATTTTAAATGTGTAAAAAGACTTATATCGAGTGCAGTGCTTTGATGTGTCGCATCAACTCGTACAAGACCGAGAAATTTGATTACTACAACGCCATCTCCCTAGCGGACTGAGCTCCGGTGCCTTAACTGCACCTGCCTTTGGCTGCATGACAGGAGGGCCAACCACTTGTTGGGCCCACCTGTCATAGACGCAAAGGCAGGAGCAGTAAGTAGAAGCTTTCGCTACACGCTATCCCTCCCGCACGAGGTGGACGGACATGCAGTAGTGGATTCGATACTGTAGAAGTAGGAGTAACATCATTGTTCGTCTTCTCGAAGAGGCGAAGAGCCAAGCGCAACCCGAACGTGGCAGTTGCAAACGCTCGCGTGGTGCGGTTCCTTGGAGTACTAGCCAGGCTCTTGCATGAGACAAAATTGCTATTGTTTAACAATTAAACTCCATTATCCATTGGTTGATACTCATTCTGCATAGGTCCACGCGCTTAGCACCGTTTCCTCCTGGGGTCACCAATGTTTATTTGCTAATTAATAGCATTGCATGCAATGAACTAGCCATTGCAAGTCATTAAAAGCATGCACACCTCTCATCTCTTATTGGTTGATATGTCAAGAAACAAGAAACAAGGTAGAAGTTAATGCACCGCGCCTAAGTGTTTTGGGACTATTTGGTTTTCGTAAGATGACTTACACACCTAGACGGAGGGAGTAGTATAGCCCTGTAAACCGGAAAGGAGTATTTGCCTTTCTAGAGATTTCAACAAGTGACTAGACTACACCGTGTGCAGTACTCCCTCCCTTCCGATTTATAGGGCTCAAATCTCAAATCTCATGAACCAAGGCATTTTGCGATTGGAGGAATGTATCTCGTACTTTACAAAACTACCCTAATTAAACTCATGCATTAATTACGTAGTTCTCTCGTTTTCCTCTCCACCTTGGTCGCGGTGCACAATATTGAGCACTCCTATATGACTAGCCGCTCTATCTACATGCGGGACATTTCAAAGCATCCGGGCCCGCGTGCCATCCACCAAATCACAGCGAGGTGCTACAGTCGAGACTCACCTGTCACCCCGGTGTGGCCGTCATGACCCGTCATATCACAAAACCCACACCTTTACCAGCAGTGGTAAGGTGGCCTCCAAGTTGGACTGGACGAAGCAACCATCATTTCACCGGAACACTCGTTCAAGCCCTTTCTTCCCTTTCTTGAAGAAAACCTCACTCCAGGCTACTCACTTCTGCCATTTTTCTTCTGTACCGACGAAGGAAAGGTGGGCGAATCAGTTATGCTGCTATATTTTCATTCCAAGAATCTTCTTTTTGCGAAGCACCGACCGATTCTCACATCCTATTCTTTTCCTGTTTTCATTGCGATTGGGGTTTCCTTTCGATTGCTTTTTGTTTGTCAGTTCATTGATGGATCCTGGAGCACTAGGCAAAGAGTTGCCGGCGGACAACCCACTAGAGACAGCGAACTCCAGGAAGCGAGCACCGACCAACGAGTTGACCATGTTGGCGGGCCAACCCATGGAGACGAAGAACTCCAAGAAACAAGCACTGGCCAAAGAGTTGAGGACATTGGGGGACGAACTCCTCAAAGAAAGTTGGAAGAACAGCAAGGGCCCCACCGTGCCTACCCCAGGAACTCTGATTGCCACCTATGTGAGGCTCAAGACCGAGTTTGAGGAGATAGTCGCCGTTGAGAAGCAGTATTCCCCTGGCAAGGTGATGGCCCCCATCGAGGATGAGGAGATGGCCCCCGGAGGGATGAGATCCCCCGGTGAGCTGCACAAGGTAAAAAATAATGGCTTATTACCATAGTTGTGGTTTTTGATTATTTGCAATGTGCTTGCTAATATGTTAGGGTTGTGCAGGTGTCGGTGGACGTCCTTGATGATTCCGATGTCGTGGCCCGTCCTGTTGGCATCGCCCCGGAGATCGATTCCGATGCCGATGTCCATCCTGTGGACATCGCCCCAGAGATCGATTCCGATGTCGCGGTCAGTCCTGTGGACATCGCCCCAGAAATCGATTCCCATGCCGCTGTCCGTGCTATGGTCATTGCCCGAGAGATCGATGACAAGAAATAGTTGGTCGCTCTAATCCTTCAGGGTAGTTTGCATTGCCCTATGTTTAATTACCAGAAGGATGCGTGTTATCAAACCATCTTAGGGCTAGTGCACTGTTTTGTGTGGGCGGATCTTGCTACTTTTGTTTGATAGTGAATCATGCGAACCCTCTCCGAGTTATGGAAACAGATGTATCCTCACCAGCTTTTGATGTAATATATGGCATGCTTAGATGTAAGTTTGAACTGTTTATCATATCAGCAGGGCTTGTTTGATGATTCTTGGTGTTAGTAGGCTAGCTACTATGCGAGCTATGGTACTTGCAAAACACTCACCGAAGAGAAACGTTGGGGCTGATGAGCTCGTGGTACGCTTATACTTATCCCTCGTCGATCGACCAATAGCCCTAGCTCCTAAAATTGTAGGCTTAGCGATCAATCAGACAATAGTCGGGATACATTCATGCCTCATTTGGTTCATAGGGTAGGAAAATCGTAGCAAAAGTACAGAGAACGTGCAACACAAAATCATAGCAGTGCAGAGACGTACTCCCTCCGTTCCAAAATAGATGACCTAGGCGGGCTAGTTTGGCCTAGTGGGTTTCAGTGATATGACGTGGTACAGTGCCGTCCAGTCTTCGCGTGTGGTAGCAGTATTGCAGGTACAGTAAGTTTTCTTGAAGAAGCGGAATTCAACGAAGTCATGATGGTTCCTTCGTCCGAACAACTTACAGTGGGAAAGGTTGGGCCTGCGATACGACCGGGGTAGACCAGGATAATTTTGTGCATGGCAGGTGGACCAGGATGGTCGACGTCCCACATGTCGGCGAATGAAAGTATTCTTTCCGATATAGAGGACGAGCAACGAGTATTCATTGTTTATTTTTGATGAAAGCTATTGTCTCCACTGTTACGACGGAGGAGTGTGAAACACGGTAGCCCAGTGAACTTGGCATGTGCACCACTCCCTCCTTCCTCATGTAATGCCCAGGTTACAGCTTTTTCTCACTTTCTCTCTATCTATTTCCTCTCAAATGTTTTTTACCTTTCTTTTTTAAGACACAATTGTTTTTTATGCCTTTTTTTAGAATTATTTTTTTATACCTAGGAGCACGTGTAGAGACGGGCTCTTGCAGAGCCCACTCCTTGACTTTGTCAATGCCTCTCTCTCCTCCACATAAGGAGTACTACTTGCTATGCCTGCATGCGGCGGGCAGCTAGCGTCTTGAGGGGCCAGGGCGGTGAGAGCGGGCTCTGGAAGCGGTCCGGACTCCAGCATGGCCCACCTCACATTATCACCATATATTTCTTGGAGTCCGTGCACGGTGGGCGGGCGATCTCTTCTCCCTCCCCTGTTTCTCTCTTCTCGGCCGACGCCCACCGAGCGATTAGATTTCGGCTATCGACGGTTTATTCAATTACGGTCCCACATGTCAATGAAATTGCAAGACAACGTGTGTCCCCTCTGGTGAGCGGCGTGCGAGCCGGACTGTCGGGGTTGAGACGTGTACGAGTCGTAAGTGTGCCGCCTTTTCCTTTAGAACTTGCGAAGCGTAACATTTTTGCGCGATCGATCGATAGAAATCCAGAACAAAATGACGAGGGCGGTGCTTTCCCGCTCGTTAGGCGGGCTAGTTCGAGTGATATGACGTGCTACAGTGCCGTCCACTTGCTCCATTTTTATGTAAGCAAGAGTTTACACTCTTACGCGGGAGGAGTGCGAAACACCGCGGATCTGATTTTGATCGAGGGATAACTGTTCCCTGCCAAATAATGGAGGATTGTTAGCGATTATAGCATCATAGTTAGGGCATCTCCAGCGCTGGCCCACAAATTTACACCGGCATCTATCTGAGGACACTGATGGATGCCATCCGATGCTGCCCGCATACCTTTCGACAACTATATGAACTAACCGGACAAAATTCGTGCAAACAAAGCAAATTTCAAATTAACCGGATGAAATTCATTACATTTCGAAATCTTTTCCTACAAACTAGACGAAATTCATTACATATTTTGCACAAACCATTCTAAAACCTACTGTAAACCTAATCTAAACGGTCGCCGGCGCCCGACCACCATGTCCGGCCATGAACCCGAGAAAGCCGGCCATTGCCTTTGCCTCCTCCTCATCCGCCTCGATAACCTCCTCCTCCAAAGCGGCGGTGACCTACCGTGTACTACTCTTCCTCGCTGCCGGCTGCGCCCGCGCACGCGCGCCGGCTTCGTGGTCGTGGCGGCGGAGGGCGGCCGGGGGGTGCCGGCTATCTCCTTCGTTTGCTCCTGCGACAATACGTCGAAGAGAGCTTTGGAGCACGCCCGGAGCGGAGCTGCCGATGTCCCTCGTCTGCTCCTGCGACAGTACGTTCAAGAGAGCTTCGGAGCGCCAGGAGGCCATGGTTGAAGTGGTGCCTTCAGAAGGAAGGGACCGGAGGAGAATAAGTGTGGGTCTTTGGCTATGGCTGGGAGCTGGGGCTCAAGTTAATATAGCGGGCGAATGGCAATGAGCCATGGCAGACAGATGGACAACTGGCGCCGGAGTAGGTTCGTCGGGCGTGAATGCGGACGCTGCTTCAGTGACTTAACTGCAGATGCGTTTGGGTTACTGACATGCACTACTAGAAAAAGGCTTACTAGTGGCGCACCAGTTTTGCCTACTAATGGCGCACTACTGGTGCGCCACTAGCATCACGCCACTAGTAATTTTTACTAATGGCGCACCGCTGGTGCGCCATTAGTATCTGGTACTCTAATGGCGCACCAGGCAGTGCGCCATTAGTATAGGCCCCGGTGCGCCATTAGTATGCCTCCCAGTGGGCATGTGCTTTGCCATACTAATGGCGCACTGGTGGGTGATGCGCCATTAGTATCCTTTGGCATACTAATGGCGCATGTCTGGGTGATGCGCCATTAGTATGTATATTAGGGATTTTTTTTCTGATATTTGCACAGATTACAAAATATATTATTGGACAGAATATAAACAGCACCACACAGCAACAGCAGATTCATCGAATGCAATAGAAGATTAGTCTCCGAATACAATTCATCATATTAGTCTCCGAAATCAAAAGACCGAACAAAGATAGAACATTACAAGTCTCGAGACCGCGAGTAGCAAGTTTGTCGAAATTAATACTAATCCTAACAAGTCCTACTAATCATCATGATACAACTTCTACTCGTTATTAATAACAAGTCATACGATCATCATCCTGATAGTCATCGAACCAACCCTACTTAATTGTTCTTAGCACATGATCATCAGTATTAGGCAGGACCTAAAATACCCTATTTAAGGTAAAATAGCATAAAACAATATAGGCCCTGACTCTCCATTATGGAGAATGGAGATCATCCTGTCTCCAATTCTTGCGCGGCGCTTCCTGTTGCTTCCAAGAACCTCCTTACGACTATCCATACATTTTTTCCATTCTCTGATTAGCATGTCTCCACTTCTTCTAGAAATCCGGTATGGACAGTTGAGATTTGTAGGATGACCTGGATATAAGTTCAAAACTTGAAGGCTGCCATTCTGATACATCAAATGAGGCGCACAATCCTCTGGGATTCTCTGTTGAAAAACATAGTAATAACTTCATAGTTAGCAATGATATACTAGTTTTAGAAGTATGCAAAAGATGCACGGATGTCGTAATAGTACAAAATCTTACCAGGGTATCTCCATGGTAGTTACCGTAGTTCAACACGTGCACTAGTGGCACGTTTGACCATAATGTTGAGGAGTTTGATTGTAGATATTGTAATTCTCAAGATCAGTACAAAATCCGACCAGATGATTTTTCTCCTGATAAGTTAACTCGGAGCCATCGGTGTAGTGGGTTTTGTCTACCATTTTCCGCACATTTTTTGAACAATCAAAATAAGCTGTCAATGGAAATAAGTTGTCAACTATTTTGAAATAAACAATATAGATTAGTTAATAATTAACTATGTTTGAGAAACTCACATAGCGGTAGAACTGGAGGCGTATCAACAAGGACCCAAATGTCCATATTGTCTTGGTCGATGCCAGGATCACCAAGATCCATGGTGACAAGCATACCCTCATCAAAACCATACATCTTGCAAAATCCTTCCCAATTTTTGCAACCAAAATGGGTTACGCTCTCAGCATTATACAGATTTACTTCAAAATCCACATCATGATGCGTCCTTAGGTGAATTTTCTTTGTTTCAAAATTTTCATGATCTTCAAAATCCATCCTCTCCAAGACATAGCGTCTTGCATGGCATGGGATAAACTATACTCGAATTGTAAAAGATGAAATTACACGTTGGAATAGT
This sequence comes from Aegilops tauschii subsp. strangulata, assembly GCF_002575655.3. Lineage (NCBI taxonomy): Eukaryota > Viridiplantae > Streptophyta > Magnoliopsida > Poales > Poaceae > Aegilops > Aegilops tauschii. The sequence goes on along the minus strand of NC_053035.3, from coordinate 485,356,000 downwards.
TGAAGTCATGCTTAATTATGAAAAAACACATGTCGTCGTTGCGTACCGTTTCAACTTCGAAGGTCTCCTCAAGCTTAATGCTGAAGCGCCGATCATCGTCCAGGTGAGGCCTGTCGCACAGACCTCGACCGTCGTGGCACCAGTCGCACTCCCCCGAGAGACTTTCGTCGTCCGATGACGACATTTCCTATGTTCATAATTCAAAACTACATCATCTCTGTTGGGTCCAATAAGATAATCCACAGTGTGGTGAAAACACGCCCATCCAAATAGAATATGTGGTATGGGCTTTTTTAGTAGGTCATCCTACCAGATTAGGGTTTATCGATGACGAACAACTGACATTAGTAATAACTATGAGTAGATATCACACTTTTATATGAATAACACAAGAGGCAGTTGATCCTACTTAATTAAGTACTAAGATACCCCGGCCCATGCATTAGTCGGAAGTGCCCCATATGTCCTATTTTTAGCAAAGTCATGCTAAAATTCACGGAAAATTTCAGCATGACCTTTGCTGAAAATAGGACATATGGACTACCCGAATTTGCCGGAACGGAAGTTAATCGACATTCCGGCAAACTCAAGGGCCTCTCGGGGTACCTGCAAAATCATTACGACACGATGGTCGGAGACAAAACCCAGCAAACTAGCACCACAATGTGCCTCTACTTTCATATGGACTGTGAGCAAACTACCTATTGAAGCAAAGGCAAATATCTCTGAAGTCTGAACTAAAGCACGGTTTCCTTGCTAATGATCCACAGTCCCACAGTCCTGAATGGGTTTTTCCAGAAACAAAACAGACATCACAGGAGAGAAGTCCCAGTGGACAAGTCAGAATGGCATAAAAACATGACTGCATACATTAGGGCAGATGTGATTTTGGTACAGCTACACTACTGCAGGTTGCATACATTCAGTCATTCTAAAATTTATTTTAGTCTACTACTAAAATTCAGCACTAGCATATCTTCAACACTCCAATTTCTTTCAGTTTTGGTAGTTTATTTCCAGCTTCGAAATTTATGTGCCTCTGTATGTATGTGTGTGCTGTCTAGATGCCAGCCACAAATCACAGAAAAAATCTGGAGTCACCAAGCTGGCTAACAAACTCCCAAATTCCACTAGCAGATCCAAGATCTAATTCTATTACACACAACATAGCAATTTAAGAGAATTAGAATAAGGATAGTAGGAAATGAAAAAGAATTATGCTCAAAGAACAATGGTAACAGCAAAATATTGAAACCTTTGGTAAGCATTATATTACAAAAAAACAAGATATGCAGTACTATACAATATCCATAACCAGAAAACAAGACATGCATATGCAGTACTAGTGCATGAACAAGTGGAGCAAATTGCTCAGAGGTGCTGCTGGAGATGCTGTCGGGGCGGCTGGCCGCTGGACAAGGAGGAAGGAGGAAGGAGGAAGGAGGAGAGGTACCTGGGCGGGCACGGCCGGTCGCCGGAGGGGTCGGGGTCGGGGTTGGGGTCGGGGTCGGCGGCGGCGGCGGCGGCGTCGAAGGGATGGCTGCGCGGGGGCGGCGGTGCGGGGGCAGGGGCGGCGGCGTGGGGGAGCTGCAGTGGTGGGGGGCACGGGGGCGCGGGGGCGACGGGGGTGGAGTCCGGCGGGGGTCGGGGCGGCGGCGTCGTGGGTCAGGTGAGCGCGCGGGTGGACTGGCGAGGGAGAGGGGAGGAATTAGCTAAGGGGGGAAACTTACTAATGGCGCACCCCGAAGCGGTGCGCCATTAGAATGTTTTTTTACATAGCAATGGCGCACCCACGACGGGTGCGCCATTAGTAAAAAAAATTTATGTAGCAATGGCGCACCAGCCATAGGTGCGCCATAAGTAATTTATTATTATTATTTTTTGTTGCATCTAATAATTTTTTTAGAAAATGAATATGAATATGAAACAGTAACAATTTTTTACAAAAACAGTAATAATTTGTGACGGTGGAGCGGGCCGGGGAGGGTGCGGGGGGTCGTCGGCGGCGGTGGAGCGGGCCGGGGAGGGTGCGGGGGGTCGTCGGCGGCGGTGGAGCGTGCCGGGGAGGGTGCGGTGGGTCGTCGGCGGCGGTGGAGCGGGGGAGGGTGCGGGGGGTCGTCGGCGGCGGTGGAGCGGGCCGGGGAGGGTGCGGTGGGTCGTCGGCGGCGGTGGAGCGGGGGAGGGTGCGGGGGGTCGTCGGCGGCGGTGGAGCGGGCCGGGGAGGGTGCGGTGGGTCGTCGGCGGCGGTGGAGCAGGGGAGCTAGGGTGCGGTGGGTCGTCGGCGGCGGTGGAGCGGGGGAGGGTGCGGGGGGTCGGCGGCGGCGCCCGGTGGAGCGGGGTAGAGGGTGCAGGGGGTGCTCGGCGGCGAGGGGGACCGGATCTGGCGAGGTGGGATAGCGATCGAGATGGAGGGGGATCGAGATCTAAGTGTCCATGAAATATACACTAATGGCGCACGGGGAGCAATGCGCCATTACTAGCTTAAACTAGTAATGGCGCACTGCACCAGGTGCGTAATTAGTAGTTTTGCAAAAAAGTAAAAAATAAAAAAAATATTTTAGTGGCGCACTATGTTGCTGGTGCGCCATTACTAGTTACAACTAGTAATGGCGCACTATGTCCTGGTGCGCCATTAGTATGTCTGGCAAAATAAAATAAAATAAAATTTGTTACTAATGGCGCACCGTTTGTCTGGTGCGCCATTAGTGTCTTTCACACTAATGGCGCACCAGCACATGGTGCGCCATTGCTATATAGCAATGGCGCACCACATGTCTGGTGCGCCATTAGTGGCCATTCCATCTATAGCCCTTTTCCTAGTAGTGATGTGGGCCCAACGGGCATCTGGCCCGCATGTCAGTGACACACCAATTGCACCTGCAGTTAAGTCCAGTGAATGCGGCATTGACATTCTGGAGAGACGGTGACCGTTTCAGGTGGGAAGCGCGCGCTAGCGATGGAAGGGGTTTCGGTCTGCAGTGGCACTAAGATTGGTCGCTCACGATAGTACATACTCCGTACCATACTACCATAGTACCCTCTCTAGCTTAGGCTGTTTTATAGATTGTCGTTGTGATGGACGATATACATGAGCAAGGCGGTCCGAGTATGACCGTTGGTGTTGAGCCAGGTGAATACATGCTCGGCGTTCGTGTAGGCCTCCATCAAACGTCTAAACAGTAATGTCAGGCACCGCCGGGGCGCGCAGGTGATGGGCTCGCCGTTTGCGTTGCGCCATGAGGAGGACTTTGATTTAGATGGCGACGTGCATGCATTAGCATGCTTTGACAGCGTGAGCGTGAGCGTGAGTGTCTGACGTGAAGTATTTCATTTTCATTTGGCTGACGAGGGTGTGTTGCAGCGACGAGTCCGTGGTTTGATTCCCCACATACGCATAATTTTGGTTTTTACAATATTTCTTTCTCCATTGACATTTAGGCCCACGTAGATAGATAAAGAACACGAGCTGATGAGGCGCATGCGGACTGTTTGACTGGTCAACCAGACAAATACGGAGCTATACGCTGAGCCAGTGGCCGTATAATCACCATATCTCGTATACAATGATCAAAGTGAGCTATCAAGACAAGTTCGATGACCGCCAATGCATTTTACTCGGTAATAAATGACCAGGATTGAAGGGGAATCCAAATTTGCTTCGTCTTCTGTCCTTGAGCTCTTGACAAACCAATGCACTATACGGTTGTCCGGCCACTCCACCCCAGAGCTCTCACCAAGTGTCGTTCATGCCACCGCGCCGCACACTAACCGGTAAGGGAGTGATGGCATCCCGCCGCGCCGAGTTCCTCACCGCCCACGACCGCACACAAAATGGTAGGGAAGCGATGGCATCCCGCCGTGCCGAGTTCATCACCGCTCGCGACCTCACAACTATGTGGGAGGAATTTGAAGATGCCAAGGCCGAATGGGTGGTAGAGCAAGAGGCGGCTAAAGCCGCACAGAGGGAGCGGAAAAGTCAGAAAGCACTCAAGAAAAGAGAGGCCCGCTGCCGCAAGAAAGAAAAGGACGCACGCGCTGCCGCGGAGAGGTCGGCGGAGATCCAAGCACGGTGGGGTGTCGCCGACAAAGCCGGGAAGGAGAACGACGGTGTCTGGCCAGCATGTGAGAAGTAGTAGTACTAGTAGTTAGTGTGTGTGTCTGAGTACGAGCATGTACCAATACTACTAGTTACACTGTAGTTTTTAGAGAAAATTACCAGTACATTAGCCTAGACTAAATGGAAAAATTCCTATCCTAAGCATCAAATGGCATCTCTTTCTCTATAGGAATTGAGATGCATGTCATCTCACTTCCTATGACTTTCATATTCCTATCCTATGAACGAAAGGAGGCCTCTGTTGGAGTAACTACTGTAGCTAGCAGTACTGCTGGTACAGTAGTTTTCTTCAAGAAGCGGAATTCAATGAAGTCATGATGGTTCCTTCGTCCGAGCAACTTCAAAGTGGGAAGTGGGCCTGTGATTTGACGGCTCATTAGTCATTGTTACTGCGGCGCGACAACCTGGGTGACTCTCCCTTGGAGTTCTGCGTGCATGGCAAGTGGGCCAGGATGGTCGACGTCCCGCATGTTGGCGAACGGAAATATTCCTTTCGATATCGAGGAGCAAGGAAACCGCGTGGTATAGTATCACTGCTGATTGGTTCGCAAAAAATAGTATCACTGCCGATTTATAATTATCTTTTATTTCTGATGAATGCTAGCGTTTCAACTCTTACGATGAAGGGTGCCAAACATGGCACGTGCTGGATGTCCCACACGTTAGCGAAAGGAGTGGGACATGAACAGCGTGGTAGAGCCCAGCCTAAAAAAACAGCGTGGTAGAGCGTCTCCACTTCTTCCACTTCTAGGTCGGAGAACACACGTAGTAGTACTTAGTGGTATGAACGATACAAAGTGCGACCTGGAGAGAAAGACACGTCTAGTTGGAAGGTCTCGGGGCATACACGTAAACAAATATAAAAGTTAATATGTGCCTCCAACTAATATAGTAGTAATAGAGTACTTAGGCACATACTCCATAACATCACCGTGCATTGCACGTACAACATTTAGTGGTAGTACGTAGTAAGAGACAAATGCCGCCCAAGAGTTTCCTTCTCGACCTACTTTTGGGTGTTTGGTAGAGTGTATGGAGGGTGCATGAGTCCACACTAGTTTAGCACAAATACACTAGAAGCATGCATGAAGAGGGGTGTTGAGTTGAGCATGCATGAAGAGGGAACAACTATGCTGAGACGAGAATGCAACCAAACACACCCTATATGCCACGCATGTTCATACCATTTGTGCCTTTCTACTTCACTTACTGCACTACATTACTCAGGTTCGTACGTCCACTCCTGGGTACATGTCCGTCTCATAGTTCCAGTCCCACGTGTTCTTCATATAGATGGAACGACCCTTGCATAACACGTGCACCTTGATGCTAGAGATGTCTCGCATGTTGGAAAAAGGATGAACAAAGCTCACGTAAAAAAATAGAGTGGAAGAACATAGATTCCGGACGACCGAGAAGGAGCAAGGAACCTCGTGGTGGAGCGTCTGCACTCATAATATTTAATATTATTCAGCGATATAAAATTAACCAATCATCTCCACAGTGGACTGGAAGAGTACGAAACACGGCAGCCCAGTGTAGTTACATCATACTAGTACATGGCTAACCCACGCTATCACCATATTTCTTGGCTTTCGTGCGACACCTATCTCTAGTAATCCAGCAGCCTGTATTGCTACTCCCTCCTCGTCTCTATCAAAGTGCGGCAGGCTGGCGTTTCTGCCGTCTATTGAGGTCGGTTAACTATCACCTGTTAGTGACATGCCAAGAGCATTCTAAAAAAATTCCTTTCACGTTCCGTTTTCAAAAAGAAAAAAAATCCTTTCACGTACGAATTTGCCTGTATGCTTTGAGCAACTTGCATGTCCTATACTGCTCCTGTTTGATACTCTAACTTAGCTAGAGGTTAGACTAACTCATGACTAACCCTGAACTAACTGTAGCCAAAGAGGTGTTTGGGTGACAGGGTTAGATTGACAATAAATGCACTTCATGGAGAGAGAAAAGTGATTTTACAGTGGTCCCAATGAGAACTATCTCCAGTTAGCACCTCTTGGGTGGGATAGTTTTTTTGGTGGGTTCGGTGCAACTTGCTCCAATTTAAACCCTCATGCCTGGATACTTTAGGGCTATTTGAGCCACAACTAGCTCAAACTAACTCTAACCCATGGATCCAAACAGGGCCTATGGCCAGTCTCGACGCGGAGCAGTCGCGTGCACCGGGAAGCGGCGCTCTCTCGGCCGTCGCGCCACTTCAAAGCCGGCGCCAGTGAGAGGTCGCCTCCGCTCTGGCCGGGCATTAATGCGGCACTGACGCTCCAGGGCGACGCTGACCGTTTCACGCGGGAAGCGTGCGCTGGCAAGGGAGTATAGGTTTTGAACCGTTTCAGGTGTAGTACTGGTAGTTTGCAAAACTACTCAATTATTGCATTCAGTTTCCTAAGAAATTGTGGTAAAAAAGGTTACTCCACAGCCTGCTTCCCTTCTCCTTCCTCTTCCACCGCCCGCGCACGTCCGCGGGAAGCGACTGGTCAACCCTTATATAGGAGTGCTAGCACAAAAAGATGCATGCATGACCACTAAAATTTCCATATGAAAGCGCCGCTCCGGCGGGAGTATGGCGTATGTTGTTACCTTCGGCCGGCCCATGGCTACCGGGCGACGGCGACTAGAGAAGAGGCGGCGGGAGGGGAATGAATGCAGCTACTGTTTGGGTTCGCCTTCCGGCTTAAATAAATGCGCAGCATCACGTGTACCCGCGGGTGCACAAATTGTAACATATGTGTCTGCTTAAGTGGGCATCACGTAACTGGTGTGTGTGAGAGAGATTCTGAGAGACAGAGTGCGTGTATGCGACTCTACTCTTCGGACATGTACTCAACCTTTTGCATCGGGATATAAGTATAATGGTATTTACTTTAGCTAGTGATTTACGTGTCCATGTTAACGTGGTTGTGTCAAAAAATGTCACTTCCTACTCGTGATTTGTGTTATATAATTACAAGCAAGATTCTCGTGCATTGCACGGAACATCAATATGCATTTTTTTACAGAACACCTGTTGTGATTGACCCATGCAGGAGTAATCCCATGTGTACAAACTAATGATATCTCGAGAATTTTATCGGAAAACTGGTATCTCGAGAATGTCATCGAAAAAATGAAAGATGAGAGATAAGGCGAGGAGGAGTGGAGCGTGGTGGTGACTGGTGGTCGGAATGGGCGGAGGCATGGGGATGGACGGCGCCGGCAGGCGGCAGCGGCCACCATGCATGCTAGATTGTTCCAGAGACTTATTCCTTTTTTAATTGCTGAGCAATGAGGTTGCGGGAGATAATGATGTGGAGAGAGGTGCGGGTATCTTTTGTAAAATTATCATAGTTTGCTTTCTATCCTCAGATATAGATCATACGGTCTGTATTACAAGATGGCAGGCACACCATCACCGCCAACTCGTTTTTTATAAGGGTACAGATGATAAGTTTGCTGACGACTAAAGTAAAGTGGAATTTGTCCATGTTATGCAAGTAAATAAAGGTGATTGTTTATCATACGGGTAAGGTTGGATGAAGGGTGGTAGGAACAAATGCTCCGCCTAGAGCATGTGTGTGTGAGATGGAGTCTTAGTGTGTGTGTGTGGGGTGTGTGTGTGTGAGAGGAGAGAGAAAGATGGAGTCTTAGTTTGTGTGTGTGTGTGTGAGAGAGAGAGAGAGAGATGGAGTCTAAGTGTGTGTGTGGGGGGGGGGGTGTGCGTGCGTGCGTGTGTGTGTGTGTGTGTGTTTGTGTGTGTGTGTGAGAGAGAGAGAGATGGAGTCTTAGTGTGTGTGTGGGGAGGGGGGGTGCGTGCGTGCGTGTGTGTGTGTGTGTGTGTGTCGCGGGGTCCTCTGTGGCGGATGTAATTTAAGTGTGCATGGCTTCATCATAGAGAGGTGATGTGTATGGCAGAGGCCACCAACGATGGGGTGCGAGAGAGAAAATGCGAGTAGAGAGGGAAGAGAAGGTGTGTGCGCGTGAGAGGAGTCAACATCGAGAGAACGTGTTTGTTCGAGAGACACCGAGGAAGACTACTATATATCGATGGTGCATGTAGGCGGGAATTAAACAAAGGGATGGTCTTATTGGTTTCGGGGATATAGGGGAAGAGTGTGAGGCGGGGGGGGGGGGTAGCTAGAAGGAGATTGTTAAGTGTGAGTGTGTGTTTTACCCATCCAGGCGGAAGTTATGTGCACAAAAGAGGAGAACGATTCGATGTGGCGTTAGGATTGAGGGTAATTAACTACGTATGGAGACATAGAGACCTTGAACGTGCATGTGTGAGAGGTATACATGTATACGTGGGATGTGTGTGTGTGCGCGCGCGCGTGATCGAGATAAAAGAAAGAAGACATAAGTCATAAGATCAACGACATGGGAGAGACGGATCGGTATGACAATATGCATGCATGTGAGAATGCAGGGAAGAAGGCCCGACAATTGAGCATGTGTTTTTTGTCTTTAAGAGGTAGTGGCGTGGGCTGCAGCATGCATCTATGGCGAGCAGAGGGAGTGAGGCGTAACGATTGTGCAAAAGAGACCAACCTATAAATGCATATGTATGGAGAGACATATATAGTGTGGGTGATAGGAAGCAAGACTCCGTGCGAGAAAGAAATGTTGACGGAGAAACTACAGGTAGATACAGAGATGGAGATGCTAGCTAGAGGGACATCCGCTAGTTTGGGTGTTGGAGATGACCGTCGGGCGGTTCAAAGTGTGAAGTTATATATGTGTGTGAGAGGGCACTTGACTGCATGTAGAGAGAAACATATGTAGTGTGCGTGATAGGAATCAAGAGTGAGTGCGAGAAAGAAGGTTGATGGAGAAACAGATAAATAGAAAGATAAAGATGCTAGCTAGTGTGCGTTAGAGATAGGAGTCGAGTGGATAAGAAGGCTGGGTTATGTGTGTGGGTGTGAGAGAGATAGAGAGAGGGTGCATGTGAGTCACATACAAACAGATATCAGAGAGAAATGAGATCCAGAGAGACGGAGTTTTGTGTCTGCGAGAGAGAAAGATATTTCACAACGAGAGTGATAGCTAGAGAGACATACGAGGGAACGCAAGATATCTCTAGGGAGCGTCGTAGGTTCTCATATCTAAGGAGCGAAAGACATCTCTGTATGAGGGGTGTGCGAGTGGCACACATGGGAATAGTAGAGAGAAATGAGACCCCGGGAGACAAAGTTTGTGTTTGTGTGAGAGAAAGAGATTCCACATGGAGAATCATAGTTAGAGACACATAGCAGGGAGCGAGATATACTTAGAGAGAGATAGAGTGATGGAGGTCGAGGGAGAGAGTACCGTCAGTGTGTTATGAAGATAAAAGATCATTGTCGACATACAGGTAGCACGAGAGATACCTGAGAGACGATGAACGCGTATAGGTCCAGAGAGATAGTCCTATATAAGCATGAGTGATAGCTATATGAGACGAATATCTGGATTAAAGGGGATTAAAATATTTAAACTAGAGATCACGACATCGATAATATCATAACGCAAATTGGTGTATCAAACATGCATATTCATTTGAATTTGGGCACACGTGTAATGTTATATACTTTATCCATATTGGTGATCCATAGATTCTTCAATTACAAACAATGCATGGTTTATATGCAATTAATGTCTAAACGGGATTACACTATATGTTGCGTGTGTGAAACACATTATACATGTTTGAGAAGTAAAAAAACCCGCATGAAACACACATTAATTGGAGACAGTTAGCGAGGAATGCACACATTGGATTTCAACATAAAGTGGTTTCAAATATTTGAAAATCCAAATTGATGGATACAACCTTATGAATCTGAGATCATGCCATTTTTAAACCATATTTATGTATAAATGGTGTTGTGCTTTTGAAAGTATATATAAAAAATGATGTATATAGAATGTAATTCCAATTGAAAATGGATCCCGCCTGAAAAAAAATTAGAATACAAACGGGATTCGAATTGAGTTGGCACGGTAAACGTGCACTCTGCAAAATTTGAACGAAGCGGGGAGAGTCGCAGTAACTGCCCGAAACCAAAATCTGCGAGATGGAAATCACTACTGCCTATCCCTGCGACGCAAAGCCTATCTGCTGGATTTCTATCGGTTTTGATAGGGGTAGGTTTGTAATTTCACCCAAACGTGACGTGACCGCCTCTCACCCGGATTCATACACAGTGGGCGCCAAAACACAGTGTGTCCTCGTCCGAAATCGACTCCCTCCCCGATTCATATTCATACACGGTGGGCGCCAAAAACAAACTCTCGTCGGCAAATATTCGGTGTATGCGAGATTACCGTCCTATCCCCAACCGACTAATGTTGCTGTGATGTAGTAGAAATTTGAAACGGGGGCTAAGTTTGTAAATTTCCTCTCATTTGAGACAAGCGCGCCCTGAATACATGGTTCCACCCTTCCTCTCTACCTCCCTTTTCCCCATTCGTACTCTGTGGGCGCCAAAACACCCTCTCCACCCCACCCTCCCCCGTCCTCCGCCGTCCGCACCCCATCCACCGCCGTCCTCCTCCACCATGCCGGAGCTGATACCCCGACGCCGCCGTCCATTACAAGAGATCGACCTCTCTCATCCACGGCTTCAGACCGGGATCCTTGCATCCCGTCCTCTCGCTTCATCCCCGCCGTCGTCCACCTTGCCGGCGCCGCTCCTACAACCGTCTCGTCAACCACGCCCCGCCGCCACCATCTACCCTCCTAGATCTGCTTCCACGCCGCCGACAGCCATCGCTACCGCAGCACCGTCAAATTCTCAGCAGATGCGTACACGGCGCCGCACCAGAGGCGGTACTCTTTCGTATCCGCTCAACTTATTTATCGCAGCAAGAAAATAGATCGCCACTGCTTTACTCTGATTTCTTGTCTTGGTTGCGAAGTTGCCTTTGTCCGGTTTGCACCTTCAGATCTGCCATGGCATGCTCAACACTATACTCCCAATGCTTATGGTTTTCCCCTTTTATATTCCACACTAGTTAAATCACAGTAGACTAAATTTCAAAATTGGGTTAGTCGATTTTTCAGAGCTCGCCGGAGTCGCCGGTGCGAACGAAGGGGCTCAGGTGGTTGTGGGGCCTCGCCGAACGAAGAAAACTCGGCGCGGGTGGGGGTTGGGGCGGGGGGGGGGGTGGGGGTGGCGGAGGAACACAGGCGGCGGGGGCCGGTGGTCCGGCCGGCAGCCCGTGCGGTGTTCTGTATGGGAAGAATCAGAGACGAGGAAGAAGATGGGTTAGGAGACGTAGGATCTTCATCCAAACCGCCTGAAATGGTCGAGAGACAGCTGGGAGTTGCATTCTTAATGCGCTCTGGTTCATCATGTGTGGGCACTGCGCAACCAACATTTTATTATCCAAAATCTACTTGCTCTTCTTTACCATGTTCCTCTTACGTTCTTCTTTAATATGTACTCTCTCCGTTCCAAAATACAAGTCTTTGTATAGATTCCACCATGGACTACATATGGAGCAAAATGAGTGAATCTACACTCTAAAATGTATCTGGATACATCTGTATGTGATCCATAGTGGAAATCTCTACCAAGACTTATATTTTGGAACGGAGGGAGTATGATAGTGGTACAGTATGTTCCTTGTACTGAAGATGAGCATGGACTTTTGCAGTGTAGAGGTCTATACGGTCGGTTGTGATGGACACTTTGAGCCTCTTTGATTCGTAGGATCTTGTAAACATAGGAATAGGATTTGTAGTCACCTTCCCACTTGAATCCTATAAGAATAGCAAGGAAATGCGGGGAGCTGTGTCGCCTTTGAGAGTAACACTGATATTAACAGTACCGCACCTTCATTTGAAGAGAGCTGGTATCCGAAGGCTTTCTAGCCGTACCGGCAATACTAGCACATATATTCCAGCAAGTTCCACTTTGCTGATTTTACTCTGATGCTTACGGTTTTCCCCGTTATATCTACACTATGATCTGTGTAGCTGCTTTGTGTCGCACTAGCAGCAGTCCACTCTTGAAGCTAAACACTGCAATGACTTACAAAATTGGCACCAAGGCATTGAGTGCCATTCTGGATGCAATGAAACTCATACGCTCCCCACCTGTTGATTCTTGTTCAGAATATGATCCTAATGACTCTTATTCAAAATTGCCACATATAGAGAGACAGCATGGAATTGCATTTCTTTGGGCGCTGTGATTCATCATGAGTGGGCAACCAACATTGTATGCATTGAAGCGGAACCTCAAGAATATGCTTCCTCTTCTGTTCTTTAACATGTTCCTATTTGTTTATTCTGTATTTAGTACGTACATTATGTTCCTTGTCAGGAAGGGGCGCAGGGACATCTGCAGTCAACAGTTGATAGAGCTGGCTTGTACGTGATCGATAGGCTTTCAATTACTAGCGGCAATACAACACCGTATTTTCAAGCCAGTTCCACTTTCCCGATTTATATATCGTGGTTATGGTGTACCCCTGTTATGTACACTATGATCTGCCTAGTTGTTGTGTGCTCTTGTTATCATGGTTTGGCAATAAACTCTCTATATAGTATATTATGAACCTATCATCTGCCAGTTATCCTTACTTCTGGAGCCTATTTTTTTGTGTACTTGTGCCAGATTATATAAATGCACGCACCATATTACAGCACACATGAGCTCTCTCATCAGAATCCAGTGATAGCACACAAGTGTTTACATGGGCGCCCCTATATTAGAATATCATCTGCATTACAAAGATAATCTCACAACTATTTATGTTTTCATGGTTCTCAGATATTATACGCAATTACAGTGAATATCATAATCCGCGCATCAGAAGAATATTGTGGAACACTGCAATGACTTACAAAATTAGCACCAAGGCATTGAGTGCCATTCTGGAAGCAATGAAACTCATACGCTCCCCACCTGTTGATTCTTGTTCAGAATATCATCCTAATGACTATTCTAACCTCGAGGAGTCAAAGGCAGATGGCCTGTCCTGTTCACCCATCAAGGTGCCTGTTCTAATTTGGCAAGGTTTTATTGATTGCGCGTATCTTGCATATGTTGTCTTGCATTTCTTCTACTTTGTTGCACCACCATCTGCTTAGTTTACTCATCATATAACTCGAGATGCCATGCCCATCCATTATCAATACATATTCCATCTGTCATCATACCATGTTTTTCCACTCAAATGCTGTTCTTGTGCATCAGACATCAAAAAGGAAGAGGGTGATTGCCGAACCTGAAGGAGCACCAGCAAAGTCCTTGAAAAACATGGTGGTGCCGGAGAAATCAGACAGCGCCCCACTTATATTGGTTGTACAACCAGTGACACTAAACGTAGGACCGACTCCAGCAGACTGTACCCATACTTCACTGGCCACCCCACTAGCCCCACCACACAGGACCTGCACTCCAGCAAAAGGTATACCGATTTCATTTGCCATAGCACCAGCTGTACCACAAAAAAATCCCACTCCAGCAAAAAGTACAGCAAGTCCACCGGCCGAAGACCTATCCCAACTGCACACACGGCCAATTCCTGCAGATTGGAACCCCATTCCATTTATTCCCAGTTTAAAAGACAATGCTTTCAATGTTGTTAGGGACTACGTGCATATATTCCCATCATGGGAAGATTATAGTGAAGACAAACACCATTTTCACATCTTCCTGTCCAACTTACGTGTAAGTGCTATTATTCATGGTTATTATTTTCCTGTTTTCTGCTGATCGAACACATCAATGATTTACATTACATTGTTGTAACTAGGCGAGGGTCAATCTGGATAGTCATGACGAGCAAAGCTTGCTTGTGCTTTTCAAGGAAGCATTGCAGCAGTATCGGTGTTACCTGAGGAAATCACACTTTGATGGCAAATCTATAAATGAATTTCCGGTGAAGTCTCCTGTGCTAAATTTAGAAGACATTGAATGGAAAAACCTTGTTATGCACTAGTCTCGTTCCCAGGATGAGGTACTGTCTATGAAATCAAATGACAATTTGAACTTCTACTTTTCCGCATGTGCCTTACGGATCTTTTTTGTAGGAAATCTGCTCGAAGAAGAATTCCGGTTTGAAAAGAACGACAGGATATCGCAAATATGTTGCCCGCTGCTTTGCTCTTATTAGTACCTGTTGTCCTGTATCACTGTACTTGCATACATACCTTGTTCATTATGTGATAGCAGTATGCATGATAGCTTGCTTATCAATTGTTCGCTCCAAATTATCTGATCTGTATGAATGGTTACATTAGTGTAGAATATATCCAATGCCAATGATTTTTTTAGCTCTGCATTGTTCTTGTAAGTACATGCTGTCCTTTATCAGTGTACTTATATTGACAGGTAGTTGTTCATGTACCATCACTCTGCAGCTTATTTTCCTTTGCCCTCCATTTTCTACACATCAGATCTATACTTACTCTTACCATAAGGTTGGTACTGAAGAAGTTTAGCTGTGCATTGCTCTTGGCTGTGCCTTTTGCCTGTATCGCTGCACATACATTTATAGCTACTTGGTTATGTAGCATCACTCTTCATCTTATCTTAAATATTCTCCATTTTTTCGTATATTATCACATCTATATTTACTCTTAACAAAATGTAGAATAAAGGCAATGCTTATGAAGAAGATTCTGTGGTAAACTTCTTGAATTGCCCCCCCCCATCAGCATGGACAAGGGCTTTATAGAGCCTGTCTTCACCAGTAATGTAAGTTTGTCCTTCTCAAGCCTTCAAACTTTGTTGTGTATATTTGGTTAGGCATGACTGCAACAGCTGTTTATTTTTGGTGTTTGCATCAAATTGCATGTTTAAAGTTTATTAGGTAGTTCATAAACAAAAGTTTGTCCTTCTCAATTTAAGTTTTCAGTTGTACAACCAAGTTCCTTCTTCATACCATGTAAATTAAACTATACTGAGCAAGTGATCTTCTTTTGCACTGCATGTATGCTTCTGTTCTTCATCCGTAATCCAGTGGTGTGGTGAACCTACCCACTACAACACAATGTCATATTCTGCAATGTCTTAACTATGAACAATGTCATATCATTCTACTATTATTTAAACCATTTCTTTATTTGCCAATCTGAAATGGGATAAATTGACAGCACACTAACCATTGTTACTTATGAGTTCTTGATCTATAATCCAGTGGTGTCGTGAAGCTGCCAACTCCTTCACAATGTCATTTCCTGCCGTGTCTTGACCTAAACAATACCATATTGTGTTAATGCAATTTTAAACTGTGTCACTTTATTCGTCAGTAAGAAATGTGATGAATTGTCAACACTAATACTTTTATGTGCAAAACCTGTCATCTGTCTGCTTGTTTATCTTTCAGAGTGAGGAAGATATAAGTGTTGAACAAGCGCAGTCTCATCATCTTGCTCAGGTGGTTGCGCTGCAGCTTGCCAGCAGGGCTAACCTTTCTTGAACTCTATTGAAGTGCTGTCGGTTTGTATATTATTTTGTCGGCGTGTTTATTTGCACTGGTGGCGATCTTTGATGCCCAGTGTATGTAATCTGCTGTCTTCTTGTGCTTTATTATCATAGTGGCGAACTTTGATGCCCAGTGGATGTAATATGCCGTAATTTCTTTATTGTATAGTCTAGGTTTTTTCTTATTCATGATGCTGCATTTATTTTACTGTATATATATCCTGTCTTCGCAGTAAACCAGCCAAACCGTAAAATTACGGTACATAATCGGGCCGTCATGCAATCACGATGTATGATCCGCATCATGGGCCTCGTCAAACTGGCCCACTAGTAGAATCGGGCCTTTAATAGGCCGAGTAACCCCCGGCCTCTTTTCGCAAGAAAACACAATGGGCTTTTAGGAGGCTGAGAAGTAGGTTGGGCCTGAAACGTGCCGAACAGCTCACGGGCTGGCAGCAGCCCGAAATGGACCCCAGCCCATGATTGTGCGAATCAAATCACGGGCTTTTAACAGGCCAAAATTGTCTCGGTCCTTGTTTGGCCCAATCAGATATCGGCTGCGAGCAGGCCGGATGCAAACCGGGCCGTAGTTAGGCCCAACTATATGACGAGCTTTTAACAGGCCGAAATTAATATAGGGCCGAAATGTTAAACGGGCCCTTAACAGGCCGAAACTAATATCAGGCCGAATTACTAAATGGGCCTTTAGAAAGTGGGCCCAAAAGCATAGCGTCCAGTTAACGGGCCCAATCTGATATGGGCCATAATTGAGGCCAAAGCCTCTTAAAGGGCCGGACCTGATCTGGGCCGTGATTTGGCCCAGAACGTGGGAGGCTTTTAACGGGCCGGATCTCATATGGGCCATTATTAGGCCCGGAACGTGGCAGGCCATTAATGGACCGGATCAAATATGGGCCGGCATTTGGCCCAAAACATGGCAGCCAGTTAATGGGCCGGCCTACTAGGGTCCTCAAAATCTTGTGGGCCTACAGCTAGGCCGGCCCATTAGTGTCGGCGAAATCTCGTGGGCCTTTAGCTGGGCCGGCCCATTATGACCCGCATGAATTTTGTGGGCCTTTACCTGGGCCGGCCCATTATGGCACACAAAAATCTTGTGGGCCTTTACCTGGGCCGACCCATTATGGCCTGCGAAATCTTGTGGGCCTTTAGCTGGGCCATCCCATTATGGTCCGCAAAATCTCGTGGGCCTTTAGCTGGGCCGGCCCATTATGGTCCGCAAAATCTTGTGGGCCTTTAGTTGGGCCGGCCCATTTAAACTTGATGGGCCGTGCCACGTGTCGATGTATCATAGGCGCCTTTTGTCCAATGAGTGGATGACATCTGTCCCAACGATGAGCCGACACGTGTTTCCTCCAGCCAATGATGATTTTACACGTGGAAAATCCCCATTGGTCGTGGCTGTTAACGGGTTATCGGATCCAAAACCCGACCCGATAGCTTAACGGCGTTCCGTTACGGTGGATGCCACGTGTCGGTCACCCTTGACGAAAGCACTTCTGTGACGCGCGATTTATCGTCATGGAAGTGGACACTTCCGTGATGATAATTTTGGCAATGTCATGGAACACTTCTACGACAGCACAAGTATGACTATCTTGATTCTGTCATAAATTTGTCATGGATGTACATGCATGACAGAAAACGCGACCTACTGTGACAAACACGTATCATCACGGAAGTGTATTTTTTTTGTAGTGAAGCGTCACAAACAGCCCTAGAGTTCGTACTAGAATAACACCTTAAGACACAAATCAACCAAAAGCCTAATGTCACCTAGATACTCCAATGTCACCTTAAGTATCCGTGGGTATGATTATACGATATGCATCACACAATCTCAGATTCATCTATTCAACCAACACATAGAACCTCAAAGAGTGCCCCAAAGTTTCTACCGGAGAGTCAAGACAAAAACGTGTGCCAACCCCTATGCATAGGTTCATGGGCGGAACCAGCAAGTTGATCACCAAAACATACATCAAGTGAATCACGTGATATCCCATTGTCACCACAGATACGCACGGCAAGACATACATCAAGTGTTCTCAAATCATTAAAGACTCAACCCGATAAGATTACTTCAAAGGGAAAACTCAATCCATTACAAGAGAGTAGAGGGGGAGAAGCAACATAAGATCCAACTATAATAGCAAAGCTCGCGATACATCAAGATCGTCCCAAATCAAGAACACGAGAGAGAGGTCAAACATATAGCTACTGGTACATACCCTCAGCCCCGAGGGTGAACTACTCCCTCCTCGTCATGGAGAGCGCCGGGATGGTGAAGATGGCCACTGGTGAGGGTTCCCCCCTTCGGCAGGGTGCCGGAACAGGGTCCCGATTGACTTTTGGTGGCTACAGAGGCTTGCGGCGGCGGAACTCTCGATCTATTCTGTTCCCCGAAATTTTTAGGGTATATGGAGATATATAGGCAGAAGAAGTACGTGAGGGGAGCCACGAGGGGCCCACGAGGGTGGAGGGCGCGCCCTAGGGGGGTGGGCGCCCCCCTACGTCGTGGCTCCCTCGTTTCTTTCCTGACGTGCACTCCAAGTCTATCAGGTTGCTTTCCTTCCAAAAATAACTTCTCCAGAAGGTTTCATTCCGTTTCGACTCCGTTTGATATTCCTTTTCTTCGAAACACTGAAACAAGGGAAAAAACAGGAACTGGCACTGGGCTCTGGGTCAATAGGTTAGTCCCAAAAATAATATAAAAGTGTAAAATAAAGCCCATAAACATCCAAGATAGATAATATAATAGCATGGAACAATCAAAAATTATAGATACGTTGGAGACGTATCATTGCGTTCTTTTGAGCTTGGGTTTTATGTAAACTTTATCAGACAACCATTGAAGTCTTTGCACCATGTGTAGGCTTGTTTGTTTTTGTGTTGCGTGCAGTCATGAAGGAAATGTGTGGTTTTGCGGCTTTGTACGGGCCGAAGGACCATAAAATGCTGTGGCACCAAGGTTAAGAGACATAAAGTAGATTTAATTTTTCAGTGGAGAGATGCGCGATGTATGTGTGACTGTGCTGTGTTGTATGTACGACGGTGCCTGTCTTATATATGTACCTGTCATGCACACAATGCATGCACAACCGTGCCTGTGTTGCAGGTAGAGCGGTGCTTCTTGGATGTACCTGCCATACACACTGAGGAGCTGCAGTTGAGCCTTGCACTGATG
Source organism: Aegilops tauschii subsp. strangulata (assembly GCF_002575655.3). NCBI lineage: Eukaryota > Viridiplantae > Streptophyta > Magnoliopsida > Poales > Poaceae > Aegilops > Aegilops tauschii. Next base: position 485,337,264 of record NC_053035.3, on the reverse strand, counting down.
GAGCTGCATTTGAGCCGTTGCACTGTTTCTGGTCCTCGTACTGTGGTTATAAAAAACGGCTTGTAGGTTTATTTGGTGCAGTTGTAGAAACAAAGCAAATGTAAGCAGAACAGATTTTGCTTGTTTAGGTAGTTTTATTACTCAGCTGGGAAAATATTATAAGGGCGATAGGTTTGTTTGTAAATGTTTGCAGCCCTTTCTTTATGAAGTTGGATGGTGTAACAATACAACCATGCGTCTCTGCTGCGATACAGGAGAGATGAAAAGAGCTGAAAGCATAGACAACCACCACAATGGTCAACCAAACCGCTTTTGCGGGGCGTTACGTAGTGCCTCTGGTGACCGCACAACCGAGTTTCTACTCAAGAAGCCACACCGAAATGCATCTTGAGGATTCTAGCCGTGACACTGCAGACTCACAACCATGCTTTTGGTCTTGTCCTGGCATCATGATGTTCATTCTCTGCTTGAATAACGTGCCTTCCACAGCCACCCTACTGTGCGCGTAGCAAAGGAGCAACGCCAGCTGATAAAGTGCTTTTTCTACTACTAAAAGTGTGGCCCTCGTTGCATGACTTCCATGCGTTTGACAGTGGCTCTTTGTTACAGAACCGTGGTTGTAGAGAGTTCTTGCCCGTGCTTTTAAGGACAGTATCTCTCGGATCGGTCATTCATTGCCTCACAAAGTAAACAGTGAGGGTTCACATCTGAATCCAATTCTGTTATATTTCTGCAGTAAACGCACGAACGTGACTCTGCCTCATACTCAAGAATGCCTCCCTGGGCTTCTCGTCCGTGCCTCTCCGTCTAAACGAGTCGACGGAATCATTCGGAAAACAGACACAAGGGAACATGACTCTATATAATACCACACGATGCCTTTGTGGATTTGACGCCCGTGTCTACGACCCTTATCACTGAAATACAGAAAGTCACAAACGCACATAACCGTGGCTGCAGAGACTTCAAGCCCGTTTAGCTAATGAAATGTATGGTTTGCACAATAAACGAATGAACGTGACTCTGCCTAATACTAAAGTATGCCTCCATGGGGTGCTCGTCCATGCCTCTCCGTCTGAACGAGTCGACTGAATCATTCGGAACACAAACACAAGTGAACATGATTCTATTTAATAGCACACGATGCCTTTGTGGATATGACGCCCGTGGCTGTGACCCTAATGACTGAAACACTGAAACACAGAGAGTGCAAGGCCGTGCTTTTAAAAAACGCGCAACAGCGGTGACATCTGCAATTATGTCCCTGCACTGTGCCTAACTGTACCTCATGTGCATAACCGTGCTTGCGATGCATGTCCAACCGTATTTCATGTGCCTTCACGCGGTGCTTCTGTGATGCAAAGATTTCAAACACAACGGGTCACGGTTGTGTTTGCGTTTCTGTTTCACAAATGGATATAGTGCCTGGCAGTAGGTTCACGGTGTTTCCTGTGAAAGAATTATGTTTTTACGTGCTACTGAAGCACGTGGAATCACGGGCGTGCCTATGTGGCATGTAGAACAGTGCGCGTCATATCACTTCACGACCATGTGTGATTCGTGGCAAACCGTGCGTTTGCCATGGTCGTGCCTGTGTGACAGGTAGAATAGTGCGTCTCGAATCACTTTTCTACGAAGGCATGATCGTCTGTGTGTTTGCTGAAAAACCGTGGTTCACTGAATCATTCGGAACACAAACACAAGCACAAGCTAACATGACTCTATATAATACCACACGATGCCTTTGCTGATGTGACGCCCGTGCCTGTGACCCTAATGACTGAAACACTGAAACACAGACAGTGCAAGGCCGTGCTTTTAAAAAACGTGCAACAGCGGTGATATCTGCAATTATGTCCCTGCACTATGCCTAACTGTCCCTCATGTGCATAACCGTGCTTGCGATGCGTGTCCAACCGTATTTCATGTGCCTTCACGCGGTACTTCTGTGATGCAAAGATTTCAAACACAACGGGTCACGGTTGTGTTTGCGTTTCTGTTTCACAAATGGATATAGTGCCTGGCAGTAGGTTCACGGCGTTTCCTGTGAAAGAATTACATTTTTACGTGCTACTGAAGCACGTGGAATCACAGGTGTGCCTGTGTGGCATGTAGAACAGTGCGCGTCGTATCACTTCACGGCCGTTGTGTGGTTCGTGGCAAACCGTGCGTTTGCTATGGTCGTGCCTGTGTGACAGGTAGAATAGTGCGTCTCGAATCACTTTTCTACGAAGGCATGATCGTCTGTGTGTTTGCTGACAAACCGTGGTTCACTGAATCATTCGGAACACAAACACAAGCACAAGCGAACATGACTCTATATAATACCACACGATGCCTTTGCTGATGTGATGCCCGCGCAACAGCGGTGACATCTGCAATTATGTCCCTGCACTGTGCCTAACTATACCTCATGTGCATAACCGTGCTTGCGATGCGTGCCCAACCGTATTTCATGTGCCTTCACGCGGTGCTTCTGTGATGCAAAGATTTCAAACACAACGGGTCACGGTTGTGTTTGCGTTTCTGTTTCACAAATGGATATAGTGCCTGGCAGTAGGTTCACGGTGTTTCCTGTGAAAGACTTACGTTTTTACGTGCTACTAAAGCATGTGGAATCACGGGCGTGCCTGTGTGGCATGTAGAACAGTGCGCATCGTATCACTTCACGGCCGTTGTGTGGTTCATGGCAAACTGTGCATTTGCCATGGTCGTGCTTGTGTGACAGGTAGAACAGTGCGTCTCGAATCACTTTTCTACGAAGGCATGATCGTCTGTGTGTTTGCTGACAAACCGTGGTTCACTGAATCATTCGGAACACAAACACAAGCACAAGTGAATATGACTCTATATAATACCACACGATGCCTTTGCGGATGTGACGCCCGTGCCTGTGACCCTTATCACTTAAACACAGAAAGTCACAAATGTACATAGCCGTGGCTTCAGAGACTTGAAGCCCGTTTAGCTAATGAAATGTACGGCATGAGCAAAAGACCGTTTAGCCATAGACCGAAATACCGAGTTCGCTGTTGGCAAGGTTACAGATTTAGCAAAAAGGTACGGGCATTGTTTCACCACACCTACGTAAAGTCCAAACCGGAAAGTGGCGGCAACATCTCACTCCAGCACTGTTTTCAGCACTTACAAGTGAATGGATCCTTTAAATCCAGGTGCTCAACGCATGCTTGCCTTAGATCCAAGTTCCCGTGGTTGCAACTTGGCGACAACCTAAGGCAAGCATGTTTAGAAGCCTTTTTGTCCCATTGAAGCAAGTCTTGTTGCTGTTTGTAGAATTCTTCCGTGAAGTCTTCCTGAAGAAGAAACTTGATCCTCATAGTCTGCAGCTGTGCTGCATTGAGAATAAAGAATGTCGCAAATTGAATGCTTTTCTCGCATTGAACATAGCTTTCCAGCGTTAGTGACTTCAAATGAACGTCATGGTGGTGCTTGCAAGAACAGACGTTCGCAAGACTTTCTTCGTTAGAGGCTATTTCCTGAATAAACATGAAGATTTAAAATGGTTAAGCTCCATAAAGAGTGATTGTGCTGGGAGAGCAAGTGAAGGAATAATTCTATAACCTCTGTTGTGATAAAAGCTCTTTTTTAGTTTTGTCCTAATACTGGTCCATGACTATATACACCTTTGTCCATTACATACAAATGTAAGTGACTTTTTTTGTTGAATGGAGTTCTACACCATGCATGGTATGTGTTTTACAATTTGTGTGAGAAGCATCACCTCGATATACAAGTTCTCCAAGCTTCGGAAGTGTTCCACCAAGGAAAAGACTGCGTGTAGGTCATAATCCATGCTGATAGACAACGTCTTGATAGAATGAACCGCTGTGGATGTGCTGACTGTCGGCAGACACTTCATGTAGAATAAAACATAATGTTAGTAGGGTAAAGGTTGAATTGCATGGAATTTGTTCGTACCAATGAATGGAGGTGAAAGTATTGTTGAAAGTCAGTACCTGAATAATTATACGGTCATTTGTGACGCCGGATTCACAGAAATATTAGATAATTTGCCCATGACCTGCAGTTTAGGTGCAGAGGTGATAACTATTCGCAACTTCTTGCAATCACCATCACAAAGCAACCGTTGAAGTGACGAGGCATCTTCTATAACAATTTGCCCATAGTAACCAGAAATGCCGATGCTTATAAGGTTAGGTGAGTTTATTCTGATGCAATGGTGCCTGACTATCCAAACAAGCAGCAGAGACTCAAGTGTAGGAGAAGTAGAGCTGATGATGCTTTGTAATGAGACGTCTGATACATCAACATCTACTAGCGAGAGTCTCCTGAGCAGTGGTAGTTTAAGCACCCGTACATAATTGTCTGGTAACTTGCAAAGAGCAAAGGCGATGGTTTGGAGAGAGGAGGAAATCTGAGGGTTTAATGCTGGTGGTGATGGCATGAGCGAAGGGCATGAGAATGGCCCTATGTCATGTTGTCTCAAGCATGGTGGGAACAGGTAGTAAAACTCGAGCACCTGGAGATTGTTCAGTCTTGGCGATCGAAGCCAGTCGTCGACTGTGGAGTGCCTGCAGTGGAGGTAGGACGCCGGAATGCAGAGGCGGCGAACTGCGCTCTGACGCCCGGAGAGGATGGCCTCTGGAAGGTACGAATCATCATAGGAATTATCTTCACCGACATGTTCTCCTCTAAAAAAAGTTCCAGTGTATGTTACGCGGACGAGTTCCTCCGGTGTGGCGGAGTTCGCAGTGACCAAATCGAAATGTACTTGATCTAGAGGGTTAAAAAGACGTGGGACAGGGATCTCACGGCGGTCCAGATTCAGAGGAGCGGCGCGCCAAACAGGGCGCCACTGACGTGCGAGGATTTGAGTGCGAACGCCTTCCTTAGTGGATAGACGGGAGATGACCTCGCCGAGGATGGCGTCCGGGAGGTCGCTGATGCGGTCCGGACCAGACTGGTTCTCTTGATCCTCGGATCCAGTAGGCGCACCCTCGCCGGTTCCAGCCGCTACCGCCACACCACCAGAGGAAGGCGTCGCCGGTGGCGCGAGCCTCGCCCTCTTGGTGCTCGGGGCACCGGAGTAGACCTCCATCTCCATCTCCACTGCTGGGATCGCGCCGCCTGCGAGCGCCGCTATATGTGGCGTGGATCTGGACAGTCCAAGAAAGAGGGTGTGGCTAGGGTTTCGATACGCCGTCCGTTCGCCTTAAATAGCCGGAGCCTGGCCTCGGGCGACGAGCCAGACCGGCGTCACCAGAGGAGACATCCGTCGGACCCTTGGGTTTCCGTAGTGGTGCCACGTGGCGATCACACCCGAATACGTGGAGACGCCCGTCGAAATGTTGGGTTTCTGCAATCAATGCATGAACGTGGCTCCGCGTATAACACAAGCATGCCTCCATCGGCATCCCGACCGTGCTTGTCCTGGTAATATAGTCAACGGGCGCATTTGGAACACAAAGAGACACCAAGGTAACTCTGGATAATTACACGTCATGCATTTGTGAGTTTGACAACCGTGCCTGTGACCTGAAACACTGACACACAAAAAGTCGTCTTCGTGCATAAAGGATCGGGACGCTACTAAACATATAAAGTCGCCTTTCGTGCATTTGAGTAAAAAATTATACAACAAAAACAATTGTAACAAGGACAGTCGCCCGATTCTACTAGGTTTCCGTAATAAACGCACAAACGTGACTCTGGGTAGGAACAAACCATGCCTCCGTGGGCTGGATGTCTGTGCCTCTCCTTTTGACCGAGTCCACCGACTCATTCGGAACACAATCGGAAAACCTTTGTGCGCGACTCTATATAATAGCACGCCATGCCTTTGAGGGCTGTATGCCCGTGCTTGTGACCCTTGACACTGAAACACACATAGCCACGAACGTCGATGCCTTTATCAAGAAAGAAGTGTGACACAACTCGGTACTGAACCGTGTCTGTATGGACTTCACGTCTATGCTTTTAAATACAAGGAAATGAGCCTTTAAAATCAGCGTCTCTCATATAGGCAATTCCGTGCCTTACATAGTAAACGCCTGTGGTTGTGCGTAAGACAAAGGTTCAGTTCCGTGGGCTAGACGGCCGTGCATCTCCGTCTGGTCGAGTCTCACAGGCGAGCATGACTCTATGTAATACCATCGACCATGCGCAATAAACGCATGATTGTGACCCTGCCTAATACCAAAGTATGCCTCCATGGGCTTCTCGTCCGTGCCTCTCCGTCTGAACGAGTCGTCTGAATCATTCGGAACACAAGCACAAGCGAATATGACTCTATATAATACCACACGATGCCTTTGTGGATTTGACGCCTGTGCCTATGACCCTAATGACTGAAACACAGAGAGTCACAGACATACATAACAGTGGCTGCAGAGAGTGCTAGCCCATGCCTTCGTGGGCGTCACGTGCGTGCCTCTCTTTCCTACTGAGTTCGTGCCTCAGTGCCGTAAATAACTAAAGCACTGAGGGGCACGCCCGTGCGTGGTCTTCGTGTGCAACAGTGCATTTCGTACCTTGAAAGCCGTGGTTCTATTTAATGTTTCAAGCACCCATCTACCATTGACTTGCTACGAGTAGTACTTAACCCGGGCCCTCCTGTCAAAAAGAAAAAAGGAAGAAGTAATTAATCTGGACCCCTCCGCTCCCCGTCGTGGGTATTTAAGTTGTTTCATGGATTGACAGGCTATAGTCCATTTCTCCAGATCTACCGTGGACTCCAGATCCACGCCACATATAGCGGCGCTCGCAGGCCGCGCGATGCCAGCAATCGAGATGGAGATGGAGGTCTACTCCGGTGCCCCGAGCACCAAGAGGGCGAGGCTCGCGCCACCGGTGACGCCTTCCTGTAATGGTTTGGCGGTAGCGGCTGGAAGCGGCGAGGGTGCGCCTACTGGATCCGAGGATCAAGAAAAGCAGTCTGGTCCGGACCGCATCAGCGACCTCCTAGACGCCATCCTCGGTGAGGTCATCTCCCGTCTGTCCACTAAGGAAGGCGTTCGCACTCAAATCCTCGCACGTCGGTGGCGTCCTTTATGGCGCACTGCGCCTCTGAACCTCGACTGCACTGAGACTCCTGTCGGTCGTCTTTTTAAGCCCCTAGAAACAGTTCATATCGACGTACTGTCCATGCTCCCCAGTAAGGATGTCATTCGCATTAGATATTTTGGAACTCGGTGTAGTTTTCAACCTGACGTTGATGATTCGTGCCTTCCGGAAGCCATCCTCTCTGGTCATGGGGGCATAGTTCATCGTCTCTGCATTCCGGTGTGCTACCTCCTTTGCAGACCCTCTACAGTTGACGCCTGGCTTCGATCCCAAGACTGAAGAATCTCCAGGTTCTCGAGTTCTATTACATGTTCCCACGTTTCGTGGGAAAAACCATCACACTACCAAACAAAATCTCTTCATCCGCGCCCTCACCACCGACTTCCATGCTGTTGTTTTCCTCTTCACTGCACACGGTCACATTTGCTCTTTGCCAGATACCTGATAAGTATGCACGATCATTTAAACTTCCACTCCTCAAGAGGCATTCATTTTTGGAAGTTGATATATCAGACGTCTCACTACAAAGCATAATCAGCCATGGTTGCCCTGCCCTCGAGTGGCTCCTGCTTGTTTGCAATAACTTGGACCACTGCATCAGAATAAACTCAGGCAAAGTTGAAGTCATCTGTATCCTTTGTGAACTCGTTGTTGAGGATGCGTCCTCACTTAAACGATTGATTCACGATATTCAGAGCTGGCACTTGCAGATAACTGTCTTTTCTGCACCTAAGCTTGAGTGTTTGGGTAATTTTTATGAAGGATTTCCTGAATCCAAGATTGTTTTTGGCTCTACAGTTATCGAGGTACTAACCTTTTGCACTATACTCTTTACTTGCATTCCTTGCAGTGCCGAAGTTTCATGTCACGCGACCTTTTATCCAGCTAATTTTATGATATGTGCTTGACGCAGGCTTTGTCTGTATTCAATCTGTGAAGACCCTGCTTATCCACATGTCATTAAATCTGAACAAGGTTGTTGCCTTGATGCGATGCTTTCCTAGCCTAGAGAATCTGTTTATCGAGGTAACGATTTCTAGACATATTGAAAGCACATACAATGCATAGCTTACTATATTGGAGGCCTCTATCTCCCTTTGTAGTCCTCGAGTATTCTCACTCTTCATGCATTTTCAGGGAGGAGTATGCCGCGAGGAAGGTGTAACAAATAAGTGGCGCCACAAGCACCGGGTGTTTCTCAAACAGCATGACATTCGCCTGAAGACAGTAACACTGGAAAAATATGTACACTGCAACAAAAACATTGAATTTGCAACGTTCTTTGTTCGGAACGCAAAGGGGTTAGAGACTATGAGGCTTAAGTTTCTCTCCCCCCCCAGACAACATCACTGAAGGATTTTATGAACATCAAGAAGAGGTGCTTCAATGGGGCAACAAGTCTTCTAGACGTGCTCATCTTATATTGTCAGGGTATTGTAGGCATATGAACTTGGATTTAAAAGTACACATATGGACAAACCAGTGTCCAATCATGGATTTGCCGGATCCATTGACCTGTGGATGTTGAAAATGGTTATCCGGCTGTCAGAGATAGGTGTTGTTGTGTGCTTTCCAGTTTGGACTTCCAGCTTATACTTTATCCATTGTCTGTAAGGTTGTCAGGAACTTGTTTTTGTGCTCTTCAGCCGTGAAGCAACTCACAAGCTCAAAAAACTATCAAGTTTTCATGTTTTTGTGCACCGTCTGTATGTTTGGATTTCCTTTTGTGCATAGAGCGAGCGACTAAAATCATCTAGAACACGTAGTCATGTGTGATGTGACGGCCGTGCCTCTCCAAATAACTCGTTAGCTGAAGTATTTTACAATACAGAGGCGGGCGTGCCTCTTGTACCTGTAAGACTGTGCGTCTGTTGTCACTGCACGACACTTACTTTGTGCATGTCCGTGACTCTGTGCTTAACGTTTTGGGTGGAAACACGCTGCATAGTCTAGAACATAGTGTCTTGTAGAACCATGACAGTGCTGTTTCTGCAAATCGAGACGTGCTTGTCGTGGAACCGCTGTGCTTGTGCTTTGTTTAAAAGCGTCACCATCCATCTTCTTCTACTCTGATCCAACTACCTGGCCATCAGAGCAAGAGCGAGACGGTGAGAGATCGGCCATGGAGGCGATTCAGACGACCACCGTACGTCTTATCGAGGTGGTCAGGGAGAGCAACCCGCAGCCCAACGCGCTGCAGCGCCTCCAGGGGCTGCTGATGTCCGCCACGGCGCGTTCCTTCTTCGACGCCAGCTTCGCCACTGAGGGAGTCCTAGATTAGGGGGTCCTCGGACAGCCGGACTATATCCTTTGGCCGGACTGTTGGACTATGAAGATACAAGATTGAAGACTTCGTCCCGTGTCCGGATAAGACTCTCCTTGGCGTGGAAGGCAAGCTTGGCAATACGGATATGTAGATCTCCTCCCTTGTAACCGACTCTGTGTAACCCTAGCCCCCTCCGGTGTCTATATAAACCGGAGGGTTTAGTCCGTAGGACACCAACAATCATACCATAGGCTAGCTTCTAGGGTCTAGCCTCTACGATCTCGTGGTAGATCAACTCTTGTAACACTCATATCATCAAGATCAATCAAGCAGGAAGTAGGGTGTTACCTCCATCGAGAGGGCCCGAACCTTGGTAAACATCGTGTCCCCCGCCTCCTGTTACCATCCGCCTTAGACGCACAGTTCGGGACCCCCTACCCGAGATCCGCCGGTTTTGACACCGACAGCCGCCTGGCTCAAGGGTGCACTGTAAGACTTCATCCACAAGTTCAGCTTCGCCAACAGCAAGGTGAAGGACCTGACTGCTCGCCTCCATTCCATGCGTCGCCTCCGTAAAGGCCGAGTCTCCGCCTCGGCTTCCGCGACCAGGCTAGCCGGCCTCCATGGGAACGATCTCTTTCGCGCGCTGATGGCGCTGCAGCTCCCGGTCGGCACGCCGCCGGAGGACCACCTGGAGGTCGCTCTCGCCGCGCAGCGTCTCATCATGCATGATGACATCGACAAGTTCAGCCAGATCTACGGACAGATTGTTTACGAGGACACCTGCAGCGCCGTCCACGAGTCGACCATGGCGGCCTACTTCGACCACAGGTAAACTTTGGTGAAGCTCGTTCAAGGGCAGATCCACCTCGCCGACGCCACCCCCACTTCTCGTCCAACCTCTGGACTATCAAGGGCACAAGCCCGGGTGCCTTGATTAGGTCCTTGCCTTGGCTCTTCGTTCATTTGCTGCAAGCCACATCCCACATGTTTGGAGGTCGGGAGCAATCAAGAAAGGTGGTCCAACTTGAGGGAGTCAAGATCGTCTTCATCTAGCTCAAGTGGACCATGTGCAAGGCAAAGGTTTGCCCTTGATAGGTTTTCTATTTTACCGGTCTCATGATGGTAGTTGGGAGACCGGGTTATAGGATCGATTGTCGTACTATCAAGGGGGGCTCTCGACGAGTAGCTTGATCATATCATTCGTAGAGAGCTCAAACATTGCATCCTTGCATCATCTTTCTTGGTTCTTGTTTGCTTATCTTTGTGAGTTTTGGAGCTCTTGGTCATCTTGTTGACAAGCTCGAGTTCATCGAAAACGGAGTTCACTTGCATCTTCTATGATGTTTCCGATGTGGGAGGTTATGCCGGTTCTTCTCTGTTGGAGGTTTCACTCCTCTATGTGTTAGGCATACCTCCCCTGCCTCTTCTTACTATAACCATCTGTCTTGTATCCAACAAGCTTGAGTTTGCTCAATTCGGAGCTCATTTGCAGAAGTTATGGCAGTTCTGGTTTTATTGGATCCATCTGTTGTCTTTAGCTGCGTTTTGAAGGCATCCAAGTGCTAAAGCCTCTGTGGCGTGCGGTAGTACTGCTCAAGGGAGCGGTAGTACCGCAGGGGCCAGTGGTAGTACCGCTCCTTTGAGCGGTAGTACCGCTGCCTCTAGCCCAGAACGCTGGCATGCACGGAAGTAGGCGCGGAAGTACTTTTTACTTCCGCGTCCGACGCGGTAGTACCGCTCCTGGTGAGCGGTAGTACCGCTGCCTCTCATCCTGTCACTGATTGCGTGTGGTAGTAGGCACGGATGTAATTTTTTACATCCGCCCTTGCGCGGTAGTACTGCTCCCTGTGAGCGGTAGTACCGTGCCGCCTTTTTCTCCTAGCTACCTCCAGCGGTTGTAGGCGTGACAGTTATTTTTACTTCCATGGTCGCGCGGTAGTTCCACAAGGGCAGGCGGTAGTACCGCTCCTGCAGTAGTACCGCCCTGTTGCCCATTTGCAGTGTTGTTTCATTGGGCTTCTGCCGCCCTAGCGGTAGCACCGCTCGTAGGAGCGGTAGTACCGCTCGGTGCGGGCTGTGAGCATAACGGTTGGATTTTCCCCTCCTATAAAAGGGGGTCTTCTTCCCCAACGAACCTTATCCTTTGAGCTCGTGTTCTTCCCCCATTGTTGACCTTCTTCGAGCTTCCTAACTCTCAATCCCTCCATGGATTCTTGCTAGTTTTTGAGGGAAAAGAGAGAGGAGATCTAGATCCACATTTCCACCAATCACTTTCTCCTCTATGTGAGGGGAACACCTTGGATCTAGATCTTGGAGTTCTTGGTGTTCTCCTTCTTGTTCTTCCTCTCATTTTCCTCCCTAGCATTAGTTTCTTTGGTGGGATTTGAGAGAGAAGGACTTGGGCACTCCGTGTGCCCTTGCCATTGCATTTGGTGCATCGGTTTGAGTTCTCCACGTGATACGTGGAAGTTACAAGTTGAGAAGCTTATTACTCTTGGGTGCTTGGTACCCTTGAGCTTGTTCCTCTTGGGTGCTTGGGCGCCCTAGACGGTTGGTGGTGTTCGGAGGTCAATCATAGTGGTGTAAAGCTTTGGGCAAGCGTCGGGGTCTCCAATTAGGTTGTGGAGATGGCCCCGAGCAATTTGACGGGTTCAGTGACCACCCCCAAGGGTTGCCAAAGTGTACGGGTTCGGTGACCGCCCCCAAGGGTTGCCATTTGTACGGGTTCGGTGACCGCCCTCAAGGGTCCCTTAGTGGAATCACGGCATCTTGCATTGTGCGAGGGCGTGAGGAGATTACGGTGGCCCTAGTGCATTCTTGGGGAGCATTGTGCCACCACACCGCTCCAAACGGAGATTAGCATCCGCAAGGGTGTGAACTTCGGGATACATCGTCATCTCCGCGTGCCTCGGTTATCTCTTACCCGAGCTCTTTACTTATGCACTTTACTTTGTGATAGCCATATTGTTTCTTGTCATATATCTTGCTATCACCTAGTAGTTTATCTTGCTTAGCATAAGTTGTTGGCGCACATAGGTGAGCCTAGTTGTTGTAGGTTTTGTGCTTGACAAATTAACCGCTAGGTTTATTCCGCATTTGTTCAAGCCTAAACTATAATTATTTTAAAGCGCCTATTCACCCCCCTCTAGGCGACATCCTCGATCTTTCACACTTCAAGCATGCTTCTCTTGGTCAGAGACTTGTGCCTCTACATACTGCCCCTGCATGCCTCACGAGATAAATTGTAAAACTTAACATTTGACAGCAAACTACGCAAAACAACGATCATCTCCCCGACTTGCTGGAGATACGACGGTTGCTAAAAACATAACTGCTGATTTTATTTTTATTTTTTATAAAGAAAAACCACGATCAAAAACCCAGGATGTGCACAACCTGTCGGAGTAAATGACCACGGGTAGCCTAACCGACTCCCCCTGGCTTTAAAAAAATTATCGGGCCGATCGAGCCTTCAAGCACCCAAAGCACAGGGCCGCCTTCCCCTGGCCGGCTATCTCACAGGCTGACTACTGGAAGGCGGCCCGACCCTGAAACCTTCATGAAGAAAGCCACAAGAAGACCGACTCCACGATGCCAGCCACAAGAGGGCCGGCTCCCGGCAAGCGGCCAAGATTGCACCTTCAAGGACTGCACCCACATAACGATGACAAGACGGGGCGTGGCTACAGTAAAGTCTGCCACCCCCGAATCCCGGAGCACGCATGGCCACAGTGCGCCGTACGGGTCGGCCATCCCCCGTCCGGCGCGGCACTGTAGCCATGTTGATCATGACGCCACCCAGGACAGGCTGTCAGTACGACCCGCGGGCGGCGGGCCCCTTCAGCCAGAGAGATGCTTGAAGGCGGCCAAGCCCCCCTCCAGTCATCTTGGGGTGTAGCCGGCTCCCAATAGCCGGCTACCTCACTCCCTCGAAGTATGTGCATCATTAAGGAGACAAGACGAGGTAAGGCTACAGTGAGAGTCCGCCGGACGGCGGCACTGTAGCCATGCATACCTCGGCAAAGCCCTCGTCATCAGGGGCGAGGCTACAGTAACCAGCAGCCGGTGGGACCCACCAGTCGGCGGGCCCCAGCGGCCGGCAGAGAAGCCGGCGGGTACAGACACTGACGGCATGTACCCGCATCCAGCCAAATTACCATTATACCCCTGGGGGGTAGGCCTATATAAACCCCCCAGGGCACCCATGCAAAGGGTTGATCTCTTAGAGTTTTAGACACCACATAGAGAGAAGAGGAGAGCTAGCCTTGCCCTTCTTCCTCCTCTATCCAAACAGCTCAAGGAGCCACTTGTGTTGATCTAGTGATCATTCGGAGACCCGCCAGAGCAGGACTAGGGGTGTTATCTCCACGGAGAGCCCCGAACCTGGGTAAGATTCGCCGGCGTGCATGTCTTCGCCTTATCCCGTTTCCACGCACCGGCGATGTCTTACTGGCTCCCACAATGATAGGCCACCCGTTGGCATATGTCGCACCTACCACCCGACATTTGGCGCCCACCGTGGGGCCAGGTGCACCGTCGTCCGGAGACCTGTTCTGGACGGGAACCCATTTCCTTCCCAGCGAGCATAGCCAGCCTGGTACGCCCGATGGCGCTTGCCCCGACGCGCTGCAAGGCGTCGACGACGCCTGCGTGGCGAGCTGCCTCGCCGATCTTCTTGGCGAGGCTCGCATCTCCGACGAGCCTGCGTCCGACGCGGGCATAGATTGCCCCGAGAGCCGTCTCGTCAGCCTCCTCGACCAGCTTCACGTCCCCAGCGAGCCTGCTATGGATTTGGAGTCGGTCGGCTCCACCGACCCGATCCTTGTCGACTCCGACATGGCATCGCTTAACGCCTTCCCCACCAACGTGGTGATCATCGACGACCCTCTTCCTCGAGCCGACAGTGGCGGCAGCACTGTCACTGAGGTGCTGGTCATCAGCCATGGCGCCGCCTCAGGCGAGAACGCTCACGACGCCCTACAAGCGGCGCTACACGACCTGTCCGCCCCCATCCCGGCCGATGCCGACGCCGAGACACTGGAGGCACGCCGCCTCGCCCTCATCGCGGAGGGCCAAAAGATAGCATCCATGAGACGCCTCACTGAGGCTCACCAGCGCGAAGTCGACCGCGCCGCCTTTGGTACGCCGCCTCCTGGCGGGCCGAGCCAAGCCAGCATCGTCAAGAAGCGCGGCGCAGCCATCGCCAGCATGCTGGGAGCAGACCGCGCAGTCTACGCCACGCCACTCAAGAACATGCGTGCCGCTCAGGCGGCTGTAGACGAGCTGAACGGGCCGGGGGCCGACGAGCTCCCCTACATGACTAGACGCATCCAGCAGCTATCGACGTGGCCGCAGAATGCCATGAAGCCGGCGCCCGCGTTGAATGTCCTCCCCCACGCCGAGAGCACGGTGCGACATCCCGGACGCCGACTGCAAGCGGCGCCCGCGCGAGAAAAGACAAGGAGCCGGCTACTAGCCGCAGTCGGACTCGGCCCACAATCGAGGGCGACGCAGAAGGCCGCCCCCGAGCTGTGGAACGACCAAGCAGACCAAGCTTTTCACGAGTTGAAGAAGATGCTGACCACGCCACCTGTCTTGGCGGCGCCGACAGAGAAAGAGCCCATGCTCCTTTACATTGCCGCGACTAGCCAAGTGGTCAGCACAGTTATTATGGTCCAACGCCCAGAAGAAGGCCGAGCTCAGTTAGTCCAAAGGCCGGTGTATTATTTGAGCGAAGTACTGTCCACCTCGAAGCAAAACTACCCGCACTACCAGAAGATGTGCTATGGAGTATACTTCGCCGCCAAGAAGCTGAAGCCCTACTTTCAAGAGCACCCCATCATGGTCGTATGTACTGCCCCGCTTGCCCAGATCATAGGCAGCCGGGATGCATCCGGCCGGGTGGCCAAGTGGGCCATTGTGCTGGCTCCTTACATGATCTTCTACCAGCCTCGCACCGCCATCAAGTCCCAAGCATTGGCCGACTTCCTTGTCGACTGGGCCGAGACCCAATACCTACCGCCGGCTCCCGACTCCACTCATTGGCGGATGCACTTCGATGGATCCAAGATGCGCACCAGCTTGGGAGCCGACATCGTCCTCACCTCTCCCAAGGGCGACAAACTCAGATACACATTGCAAATTCATTTTGCCGCCTCCAACAACATGGCCGAGTACGAGGCGCTCATACATGGGCTCCGGCTAGCCAAAGAGCTCGGCATCCGCCGGATCCTGTGCTATGGTGACTCGGATTTGGTAGTCCAACAATCATCTGGCGACTGGGACGCCAAGGACGCAAACATGGCGAGCTCCCGATTCCTTATTCAGCAAATCAGCGAATACTTTGAAGGATGCGAGTTCCTCCACGTGCCACGGGCCGACAACGAGCAAGCAGATGCCCTGGCACGAATCGGTTCCACCAGACAAGCTATCCCAACCGACATCTCTCTCCAACGCCTCCTCAAGCTGTCTGTCAAGCCGTCTCCAGAATCAGACTCCATCTTTGTACCGCCTGACCCTGATGCAGTCGGATCCGACTTGGGGAACCCAGCAGGCGGCTCGCGGACTTCGATAGGCGGCCCGGGGACTGCCATAGTCGCACCCGGCTTGGGGACTTCAGAACCCGGCCCGGGGACTGCAGCAGTCGGCCCGGGGACTGCAGCAGTCGGCCCGGGGACTGCAACGACTCAACAGGCGGTGGCCAACTCCAACTCTTCACCACCCAACCAACCCACCCTGGTCGCAGTAGCCGTATTGTTAATAGAAGAAGTCACAGCTCCATCATGGGTCCAACCCATCCTCAACTTCCTGGTAAACAGAGAGCTGCCGACTGACGAGATCTCGGCAAGACAAGTTCAACGCCGAGTCGGAGCATACACAATAGTAAACAGAGCACTCGTTAGGCGCAGCGTCACTGGAGTCTTCCAGTGCTGCGTCGAGCCAGAGAAGGGTATAGCAATCCTCAAGGACATCCACCAAAAGGCGAATGCGGCCACCACGTGGCCTCAAGATCACTTGTCGCGAAAGCTTTCCGCCATGGGTTCTTCTGGCCGACTGCTTTGGAAGACGCCAAGGAATTAGTCAAATACTGCAAAGGGTGCCAAGTCTTCAGCTCCAAGCAACACCTGCCGGCTTCTGCACTCAAGACCATCCCCCTCACCTGGCCCTTTGCTGTCTGGGGACTGGACATGGTGGGCCCATTCAAGACGGCGTGCGGCGGCATGACACATCTGCTTGTCGCCGTGGACAAATTCACCAAGTGGATTGAAGCGAAGCCAATCAAGAAGCTGAACGGGCCGATTGTCGTGACATTCATCACAGATATCACCACCCGGTATGGCGTACCACACAACATCATCACCGACAATGGCACGAATTTTGCCAAGGGAGCACTGGCACGTTTCTGTGCGACACAGAGCATCCGATTGGACTTAGCGTCCGTAGCCCACCCACAGTCAAACGGCCAAGTCGAGCGAGCAAACGGCCTCATCCTCTCCGGCATCAAGCCCCGACTGGTCGTACCACTGGAGCGTTCGGCCGGCTGCTGGCTCGACGAGCTGCCCGCCGTCCTCTAGAGTCTGCGTACTACCCCGAACAAGTCAACCAGCTTCACCCCTTTCTTCCTTGTATATGGTGCCGAGGCTGTCATCCCAACTGACATTGAGTTCGACTCACCTCGGGTCACCATGTACATGGAGGCGGAGGCCAAGGAAGCGCGAGAAGACGGCGTTGACCTGCTGGAAGAGGGCCGGCTGTTAGCACTCAGCCGGTCCGCCATCTACCAGCAGGGTTTGCGCCGTTACCACAACTGGAAGGTCAAGCCAAGATCCTTCCAGGAAGGCGATCTTGTGCTCCGGCTGATCCAGCGAACAGCCGGCCAGCACAAGCTCTCGGCCCCTTGGGAAGGCCCCTTCATCATCAGCAAGGCCCTAGGCAACGACTCCTACTACCTGATCGACGCACAGAAGCCGAAGGCACGCAAGAGAGATGATTCCGGCAAGGAGTCGGAACGACCATGGAACGCCAATCTCCTCCGAAGATTTTACAGCTAAATGTAGTATGTACCACGCTACCTTTTGTATTAAGTACAAGACAACGGCCCCCCCAAGGAGCACTCAGGGACTACCCTCTTTTATCTATGTATGATGAGTGTCATACCTACGAATGTATTACTACATTTGTTTTCCTGTCCGGCACCGGGTTCGATCAGTCGGCCAGGGGACTTGCCGCCTTGAGTTATATTAAAGTTCTACCTGCAGTTAGACAAGTAGTGTGCCGGCACCCAAGCCCTCTCTTGTTGAAAGTTGCAGCTCGAAGAATCGACTGTCCGACTGGCAAGAGTCAAAGGCAGGAAAGGATGCCCACACGAAAAACGGCTAAGGACTAACAAACTTATATAACACAAGCCGGCCTCCCACCCCGCCAACCGGCTGTCAGAACAGCCGGCAGGCCGGCTTCCGATTCACCTTGCTACAATCTAAAAAAGCTAGAGTACTTGCCCTCCCAAACGGCCAAGCCCTTCCCCAGCCATAGAATGCAGAGCAGCTGTCCGGCTGGGAAGGCGGCGACCAAAGGAGGGCGGCAAAGGAAACAGCCAAAAGGATGAAAAGCAAATACAATCGGAAGCCAAGCACATGCATGATTATATTTACACAAAAGGCCTTCGAAAGGCCGGCGTTCAACATAGTTTGAATACACCCCCAGTGGGTGGAACTGCGCAAACTTAACAAATATTGTTCAAAGAGTAATAAACAGGAAATCAAAGACGGCGGATCAGGCCAAAGGTGCAACAAGCGAGCCGGGCAGGTTAGTGGAGACGGCAGTGTTGGCTGGAGATCATCACCGGCTGCAGGCGGCGCGCTCGCACACGCCTCATTGCTGGAGGCACGATCAAGCTGAGGCTGGCCGGTCGCTCCATCGTCTGGCACGGCGTCTTCACCATCCTCTCCCTCCTCCTCTCCGCCCTCGTCACTGGAGTCGATCTCCTCCGCCGAGTCTTCACAATCTGCTGGGTTCAGCCCAAACCACTCCTCCGGCTGAGCAACGCCGTCATCATTCACCTCAGGGGCAAAGGCACTGGTGTCGGTGTAGTCGGCGATCGCCGAAGCACGCTGGATGATAGCCGGCCGCACCGCCTCCAGCTCTTCATTGGCCTCCTGCCACCAGGTGGTCAGCTGGGCCAAATCCAGCGCCCGCCTGGCGCCTGACCAAGCTATAGAAGCCTTCCAGGCCTCGAAGCAGCCAACCGCTACCTCCAGCCAGTCGGCAGTCCGACTGGGGGTACAGGGAACCACCTCGCCGGGCCAGAGGGCGGCCAGCACTTGCGCCCCAACGCACTGAAGACGGCGGAGCATGCGGTGAGCCTGCTGGAGGCCGGCTTGGATCGCCAGAAGCTGCTCCTCAAGCGACCGGCGAGCATCCGGCGCAATCTCAGCTCCAGCCTGCCTTTGCGCGTCGCGGCGGGCCTCGATGACTTGGTTGGCGGCAACGGAGTAACCAGGGAAGTACTCTGCGCAAGAGAAGAAAGGAAGAAAACACAAGGTCAGAAAATGGACCAAATGGCAGGCGGCAAGCAAAGGGACGAACAAGAAGGCAGCCTACCGTCAACCAAATCTTCGATCCAGCCGTAGCCGTCGCTCAGCGCTTGCCTTGCCTCAACCCAGCTCGCCGCCTCGGTCTCGTATTCGGCTTGAAGGGCGGCCTCGCTGTCCTGCGCCACCTTCAGGGCCGCCTTGTGGCTCTCCTCCTGGTCGGCCAGCTTCTTGACCAAGCGGTCACGCTCCTGGGCCAAGGCGTTGCACTCGACTTCCTTGGCGCGTAGGGCGGTCTGGGCCCCACCCAACTGCTCCCTCAGGTCGGCATTGGCCTCTGCAGATATGGTAAAGAAAAGAAAAAAGGCAATAAGAAAGAAGTCGCGAGGGAAGATCCGGCCCGACTGCTCAGCAGTCGGCCCGAATATCGGGGACTACACCAAGTGGGTGCGCTGACGCGCCCCCACGTGAGATAAAAGACGAAGCACTCACTCCGGCTCTTGGTCAGATCAATGGTCTTCTGGTTCAGCTCCCGGACCTGGGAGTTGAAGGTAGCCGCGCAGAGGTTGTGATAATCCTGCAAATAGGACAGAGGAGCAAATAAGAGCAAGATAGCAATCAAATTCTACTAAGAAGTTCCAAGTCGCCTGCTCAGCAGCCGACTCGGAACTCGGGGACTACACCCATTGGGTGCGCTGACGCGCCCCCACGGAAGAAATCGAGAACAAGAAACAAAAAAGCGGGAAGACTCACCCGAATGGCCGTCCGCGTCACGAGGAACTCTTGAGTATACTGTTTTAGCACGGTGGCTTGGGATTGAAGCCGGTTCCGGACTTCTTGCGCCCCCACGTTCAACATGGTCGTCCCACCACCCGGCGTCCACTCCGGCGAGCTGGCGCTGGCCGCCTCCAGATCCTGGGCCAACGAGCTAAAGCCTGCAGCCTTCTGCAGGTCCGGCGCCAAAGTCGCCTTCCCTGCGCGATGGCGCGATGGCGACCGGACCACAAGGTCTGTCCTCGCGGCCGGCTCGCCTCCATCCGGTTGCACGGGCGGCGCGCTAGGCCGGCTGCCTTGGTCCGCCGTAGTCGGCGATGGCGGTGCCGCCTCCCTCTCCGGGACGACGATGTCGCCCTCCTCCCTCTCCACCGCCAGCTGGTCGCCGCCGGCTTCCTCCGGCGTGGGCACCGGGATCTCGGGCGCCACAGCGCGAAGGAGGACGACAAGCAGCGGAGGCCGGTTGCGCAGGGCCTCCGCCGCCCTCTCCGCGGATGCGGCCTCCGCCTGAGCCTTGGCCGCTGCGTCGGCTTGTGCCTCTGCCGACCTCTCCGTCGTCTCCTGCGCCGCCGTGGCAGCGGCCCCCCTCAGCTCCTCCGCCTCCCGCTCCTCTCGCGCCTCCCGCGCATTCCGCTCCGTCGCCGCTTGAAGCTCGGCACGGGGGTCCATGCGGCGGGCGCTTCCAGAACCTCCCGCCGCTCCAACCACGGAGGCGGCAGCGGTCCACTCAAGAGAAAGCGGAGCCCTGTATTTTTTAAGTCAAGACAAAGACTCGGAAGAATATCAACAAAAAAGAAGAAGGAATATGTGAGAGAATTGACACTTATGCCGAAACAATTTGTGGCTGCTTCACCACCTTGCGGAAGTGGGCAGCCTTCGCGGCCGCCTCGTCCCGCCTGGTCGCCGCCGCCGCGCTCTTGGGCTTCTTCGGCCGACTGCCGAATAGGCTCGGCGCGGCCCGGCGTTTCTGCGCGCCGCCTCGGACAGCCGGTGCGGCAGATGGGCCCGAGCCATGCTGATCGGACGCCGACTGGCGGCGCGGGACGACCTCCGCCTCGTCATCATCCGGCCAGTCGTCGAAGCTGGCTCCAAGCCCAAAGTCGCCTGCCTCGCTGCCTCCCCCCACGATGTCGTCGTCCAGAGCGGCCGCCCCCAAGTCGGGGTCATCCAAGTCGTGCATTGCCCGGTCGGGGAGATATTGGCGCTCCACCCCCGCTGCCCCGGCTACCGGTCGAAGGAGGGGGCTCTGTCAAGACAAGCCGACTGGTTAGAGTCGGCCAAGAGAAACTTGGTGACAAAAGTAAAGAAGAGAAGAAAAAGTAAGTTTACCATAGGTGGCGAATTGGCACGGGAATACGACTCCTTGCCAGATCGCCACACATCAGCGAGCTTGCAGTTCGCAAGGTAGTTCACCATGAGAGCTACCTCCGCATGAGGCATCTCCTTGGTACACAGCCGACTCGGATCGAGTTGGCCGCTCATTTGACAAATCATATGAGGACGGCCTTGGAGCGGGAGCACCCGGCGCGCCACGAAGGCGGCCAGCAGGTCGGGCCTGGTCAGGCCCTCCGACTGGACCATTACCCGGAGTCGCGCGATGGCGGCGGCTCCAGCAGGCGACAGTGTTCTGGCCCGATAGGACCATTGGGGCCACCTCCCAGCCGGCGGGCCGGCTGCATAAGCCGGCAAGTTGACGAAGTCGCCTTGCGGAGCGACGTTCTTCACATAGAAGTAGGATTTTTGCCAGAGCTTCACCGACTGGATCAGCGTGATGGGAGGAAAAGGGTTGTCGGCTACCGGCCTCCGCATCGCGATGAAGGCGCCACTCTGAGCCGGCACGCCCCTCATGGCGGTACCGAGCTTGGACTGGAAGAATTCCCCCCAGAGCTCGAGGGTGGGAAGGACGCCGAGGAAGCCCTCGCACAAGGTGACGAAGGCGGACAGCAGCACCACCGTGTTTGGAGTGAGGTGGTGCGGCTGGAGCTAGTAGAACTCGAGGAAGGAGCGGAAGAAGCCGCTCACAGGCAGGCCAAGGCCGCGCAGGCAGTGTGAGCGGAAGATCACCCGCTCGCCCTCCTCCAGCGCCGGCGAGATCTCCCTCTCCGGCGCAAGACGAACCTGCACATGATCCTTGCCAGGCAACCGCCGCGTCTTGCGGAGGAAGTTGATGTGGTCCTCGTGGACGTTGGAGCCGTCCCAGTCTCCGCCGCGCGACATGAGGGCAAGAAGCCGATGAAAAAGGCACGGCGATGGCGAAAGCACAGCCCCGCGGCGGCGAAGCTGCGGGGTAGTGCGAAGACTGGAGGGACGGCGCGGCAGCGAGGGGCTACGGCGATGAAGAAGAAGAAGAAGAAGAAGAAGAAGAAGGAGATGGCAGAGCGAGGGCGAGCGTGCGAGCGTCTGCCGCTACTCCTCCTCCCCCTATTTATAGCCTCGTGCGGCGAAGCCGAGGAGGCAAGGCGTGGGGGCGTGGGATTAACTGCGCCCACTCCCCCACGTCCCGCAAGTATTGCGCCCTAACGGCATGTGGAAACTGCCGTTGGAAGGCGAATGGCCCGTTTTGGGCCATAGAAGATCCACACCCGGGCCGAGGCGTGGAAGTGGCGGGCCCCGGCCTGCGGCGGCGTCCCATCACGAGCGTGGGCTGGCAGGCTCTCCCAGCCGGAGGGCGCCACGTGGTGCGCGGGCGGCAAGCGGCCGGCCCGCAACCAGGCGCGTGCACCAGCTGATTCCCGCCTTCAGATTTCGAAGCCTCACCAAGACGGCGCACCTGATCAAAGCCGGCTCCTAGCTGCTGGCTCCTCAAGATAGGAAGCCGCGAAGCCCAACCAGCTTCGGGGACTACTGTCAGAGTAAATGACCACGGGTACCCTAACCGACTCCCCTGGCTTTTCAAAAATTATCGGGCCGATCGAGCCGTCAAGCACCCAAAGCACAGGGCCGCCTTCCCCTTGCCGGCTATCTCACAGGCCGACTACTGGAAGGTGGCCTGACCCTGAAACCCTCACGAAGAAAGCCACAAGAAGACCGACTCCACGATGCCGGCCAAAAGAGGGCCGGCTCCCGGCAAGCGGCCAAAATTGCACCTTCAAGGACTACACCCACATAACATTGACAAGACGGGGCGTGGCTACAATAAAGTCTGCCACCCCCAAATCCCGGAGCACGCATGGCCACAGTGCACCGTACGGGTCGGCCATCCCCCGTCCGGTGCGGCACTGTAGCCATGTTGATCATGACGCCACCCACGACAGGCTGTCGGTACGCCCCGCGGGCGACGGGCCCCTTCAGCCAGAGAGACGCTCGAAGGCGGCCAAGCCCCCCTCCAGTCGGCCTGGGGTGTAGCCGGCTCCCAATAGCCGGCTATCTCACTCCCTCGAAGTATGTGCATCATTAAGGAGACAAGACGAGGTAAGGCTACAGTGAGGGTCTGCCGGACGGCGGCACTGTAGCCATGCATACCTCGGCAAAGCCCTCATCATCAGGGGCGAGGCTACAGTAACCAGCAGCCGGCGGGACCCACCAGTCGGCAGGCCCCAGCGGCCGGCGGAGAAGCCGGCGGGTACAGACACTGACGTCCTGGACCCACATCCAGCCAAATTACCATTATACCCCTAGGGGGTAGGCCTATGTAAACCCCCCAGGGCACCCATGCAAAGGGTTGATCTCTTATAGTTTTAGACACCACATAGAGAGAAGAGGAGAGCTAGCCTTGCCCTTCTTCCTCCTCTATCCAAACAGCTCAAGTAGCCACTTGTGTTGATCTAGTGATCATGCGGAGACACCGCAGAGCAGGACTAGGGGTATTATCTCCACGGAGAGCCCCGAACCTGGGTAAGATTCGCCGGCGTGCATGTCTTCTCCTTATCCCGTTTCCAGGCACCCGCGATGTCTTACTGGCTCCCACAATGATAAGCCACCCGTTGGCATATGTCGCACCTACCACCCGACACAACCGCACCACCAGGGAGATGAAACCACGATCTAGAACCCACGATGTGCACAACTGCATCGACAGTGAGATCGTGCACTCCTTTGCCGCTTCCCCGCCCTTAAATTTAGACTTCCGCCGCGGCCTTCTTACATAGAAACAACAGAAATCGCCATTGCTCTCCCACTCATTGTTCCCCACGAAAAACCTGGTTGCAGGAGGACCAACTGCTCCAGGGCATGGGATTGATCAAGGAATTCCTGGAGGTGCAGGCCCACGGCAACACCAAGTTGCACGTGATCCACACCAACGACTTGCACAAGCCGGCGACCACCATCGAGCAGTACGACCGACACCTCGAATTCGAGCGCCACAAGATCGTCGGAGTTGATGTGGAGTACACCAACGACGTTGGCAAAGATAAGAAACCAGCCCTCGTCCAGCTCTCTGTCGGCAACGATCATCCGGTGTTGCTCTTCCAACTGAGCTCCGCCGACAAGAACTGCACCAGGTTCGACAACTTCCTCGCCGACCCCAGATACACATTTGCTGGCTTCTCCATCGACGGCGACATAGAGATGCTCGGGCGCGTCGGACTAGAGATCGCCCACTTCGTCGACATCCAGAAGGAATGGAGGGTGCCTACAGCAACCAAGCCTCTGGACTCCCTTGGGGATGTCTCAGGCATCCTTGTCCACGACTACTACAACAACATGAAGAAGAAGCTCACCAAAGCAGAGCACCAGCGCTGGATGCGCATGCCCCTGTCCATGAGGCACATCGAGTATGCGGCAAAAGATGCTTACGCTGCGTACGAGATATGGAGCCGCCTCACCATCATCCAAGAAGGCCTCCGCCGGGCAAAACTCGAGAAGGAGCAGACCAAGAAGCGCGCAAGGTCCTGGGGCGACTACGACTACTGAAGCAGGTGGTCCCGGCCAAGAAAAGTAACTAGAAGATTGCTCATGCCATTCTAGATTTCCCGTTAGATTTGCTTTCTCTCAAGACTGCCGTTTGCTTGTTCTAAATTTAGATTTTCTTGTGTCCCAGTTAACCTTGTAGTTTGCTTCCAGTTTACATATCTTCTGAACAAGTTTATTTCCAGTGCAATGTTGCAGTTTTCTATTATTAGAATATATTGGCGTGAACTGAAAAATATAAACACAGTACAGATACTATACGATTAGCGTAACGCACAGAGCAGGTACA
Source organism: Aegilops tauschii subsp. strangulata (assembly GCF_002575655.3). NCBI lineage: Eukaryota > Viridiplantae > Streptophyta > Magnoliopsida > Poales > Poaceae > Aegilops > Aegilops tauschii. The sequence goes on along the minus strand of NC_053035.3, from coordinate 485,312,507 downwards.
CATAGCAATCCACAAAAATGACAAGCATGCACTGCACTAGTACCTTTGTGGACGCAGCATCGAAATGTAGGGACAACAATTACAGAATGCTCCTAAAAGCAGTGCACAATGTTCTAACAAACCATTGCACACACAAATATTAAAAATCGTTCGTATGGAACACTTTGGAAAAACATTTTGAATACAGAGGTAGTTAGGTGTTTATTCTCCTTGGAAAACATTGCTTACGCCCGTGACCCTCAGAGAAGAACACTACAGAGGCACGGTTGTCCGTCAATAACACCAACTACTTAAAACACCCACGAAGGCACTTCGGTGCCTCCACTCCTATGGAGACCGTGCCTAAATTGACTTCACGTCCGTTAATGAGGCCGAATGCCTTCGAAGACACATGAAACTCATAGGCCATGGCCCCCGCAATGAAAACGTGTCAATGAAAGCTTCTTGAAAACAGAGGCACACCTTCATGTGCTTGCATCACGATCCTTCGCGTCCCTACCTCCCTTAGAATCACGTCTGTGCCTCTAGTTCGTCGGGTAAAACCGTACCTCTGTCGTGCGTAACATGTTAAGAAAGTTGCTGACAACAAAAACATCAAAAAACCGAGCACTACGTCGACTCCGCTGGCACTAAACATGGCGTCATCGAAAACGCAGAGGCAGGAGCGTGCCTTACGGCTAGCTTCCGACGTATCGGGTCTATGAAGATTTACTTCCTTCTTAATATGTGTTGGGGATATTACCACTGGGCGTAAACCGGCCAGGAGAGGCCGGGTTAACCCCATAAGTAGTTCATCTGTATCTGAAGCCTATGAAGACAGACGGTGACCCTTCATGAAGGCCCAGGGCCCAAAGCCGGTTTAAGGCCTGTAGACACAAACCAGCATTGATATGTAAACTTGTGTTGTAAGATAGAGGTAGCAGAGACCGAGCCGGACACGATTATGAGCCGGCCTCGGAGTCTGTAAACCGACGGGCGTCAACCCATGTATATAAGGAGATGACCTGGCGGCGGTTCAGGAACAACAGACAACACCTCGAGACTCAAACAAAGCGTATTCGCTCCCTGGTCATCGAAACCCCATCAATTCCATCACAACTAGACGTAGGCTTTTACCTTCACCGTAAGGGGCTGAACTAGTATAAAACTCTCTTGCGTCCCTTGTCCGCTTTAACCCCTTTAAGCTAACCCGTAGCGATGGCTCCTCGACTAAGTCCTTTCTCTAGGACATCTGCCGTGACAAAACCACGACAGTTGGCTATCGCACGATGGTTTCAAGTTCTTGGAGGGTAACTTCGAAGGACTCAAGGGTTACGCTGTGGGCCGGATGACCAAAAGTCGTCACGGCAAGCTCTACATCGACGATGCAGGCTGGGGCCCCGAGGCCGGCTCACTCGAGTATGGGTACCGGGTCCCCTTTGGTGGCATACACGTCTTCATTGGCAAGATCGGCGAAACGGGCCCTGAGCCGGACATCTGCACCGACCTCGTCGAGACGGCTCAGCGTGCGAGATCTGCCCGGGTCAAGCCTGTCATGAAGCGTGCCTTCGTGGGAGTTATCCATGGAGGGGGATCCGAGGATAGATCAGAATCTGGTGGTGAGACCATCGTTTATTCCGGTGCTGAGTCATCGACCGGAGAGACCGAGTCGTTATATCAGTTACAAGATGGCCGGATTGGGGGCTGTTCCGATGGTGACAGTATTCCAGACCCCTTTGATGTGACAAACCGGGTTGCGATTTTCATGTCCGACACGCAACCGGCGCTCCACTCTTCGACCGCAGCGGCGATGATTTCCGGATCAGCAGCGGCGGCAGCAGCCGGGGCAGGAGGCCCTGTGCAACCACCAGCTCAGGTTCTATCTGATTTGTTTGACGCGTTGGCAACGCTGATGGCGGAGGTTAACCCGGCGGATCAGGATGCACACAATGCGGAAATCGCGAAAGTGAAAGATCAGATCACCTAGGCCAAAGCCTACTTAGCAGCTGAGGATACCAGGATAGCCGCGGAGCGGGCCGCTTTGGATGCACAAGCTTACCGGATTATGCTGGATCAGAGTGCGTCGAATAAAGTCCTGAAGAGGAGGCACCGATCTCGCCTGCCGCCGGTTTATGACGCTAGAAATCTCTTTAATACCCAGGAGCAGGGACTAGTAATCCGCCGGTGGTAAACCGGATGGAGGCACCAGGGCAGGAGCGCCAGTTCAGCCACGTTTGGTGGATCCGCATCGTCAGGACAATATGTGGCACCGCATGTCCCCACGCCACCGGGTCATTATTCTAACCCGATGGACAACATTGTCGCTGCCGCTTCACGGCTGGCGGCCATCCCGATCGAAGGCGATTCTCCAGCGGCAGTCGAGACGCGTCGGGTTAAGGAGCTTCTTCAGACAGCCTTGATTCAACAGGAGGCTTATTCGTATAGTCGCGATCGGATTCATTCCACTTCCCGTCCAAGCAGGAGTTACAGCAGGCTTATGGATGAACCGGCAGTGTCAAGCAATGCGCGGAACCGTGATCAGCCCCGTGGTAATAACCCGGCGGGTGGTGCTGGTGATGCTCAGGGGGTGGTGAACCGGGCTCGGGCATGCAGAGAGGCCGAGTTAGCGGCGCAGCATCAAGCCCGTCAGCTTACTCCGGTTCGTCCAACCACATCAGTGGAACAAGGAGTTACCTCTAGTTCCTTGGAAGTGCCATGTCTTGTCCCAGCGTTACGCAATGTGCGCCTGCCCAAGGATTTCAAGGGCCCGCGCAAGGTGCCGAATTACACCGCCGATTTCACTACAAAAAAAGACACATCCGTGACATTTTGGGCCGAACGAAATTTTTTTCTGTCATACATATGACACTTCTACGACAATAATTGTGACAAAACCCGGTATCATCATAGATGTGGTGGGCTCCTACTTCTATGACAAAAAATCATGACAGAAAATGGGCTTTTCGTCCTGGGCGGGCCGGAGACGCAGCTGCATGACATTCTTTGGGCCGTCCATGACAGAAAAAACCGTGGTAGAAGTGAGGGGGAGGAAAATTTCGGGGAGTTCCCGGTTACGGTGGGAGGTCGGAGGCCGAGCGATGCGCGTTTCTCTCGTACACGTACGCGCGTGTGTGCGAGGCGTTGGCTCTAACTGAACCCGAGCGAGGCGTTGGGCTCTAACTGAACCCGAGCGATTGCACTGCAGGCTACGCGTTACTGAACCCGAGCGATTGATCGATGGCTGTTAACTGAACCCGATCGAGCGATTCCTTCGCTACTGCTGCTAACTGAAGCCGATCGATTGGATGAACAGTGAGCGTTGCGGGGGGGGGGGGGTTGGATGAACAGTGAGCGGTGGGGTTGCCTCTGGATGAACAGGACCCCGTGGTGTGGAGGGCTGGATGAACAGTAGACGGTGGAGGGGTGCCCGTGGAGGGGTGGTTGAACAGGACCCCATGGTGTGGAGGGCTGGATGAACAGTAGACGGTGGAGGGGTGGTTGAACAGTAGCCGGTGGAGTAGCGCGCGGTGGAGGCTGGATGAACAGGAGCCCATGGAGGCTGGAGGAGGTCGACGGTAGCCCGTGGAGGCTGGAGGAGATCAACGGTGGAGATGAACAGTATCCCGTGGAGTCCCGTTTTGCGGTACGCCACACCCCTCCCGATGAACAGGACCCCCATTTCGACCGTAGGAGGTCCGTTTCATCCGTTTTGCGGTACGCCAGACCCCTCCCGATCAACAGGACCCCCTTTTCGACCGTAGGAGGCCTGTTTCGTCCGTTTTGCGGTACGCCACACCCCTCCCGATCAACAGGACCCCCATTTCGACCATAGGAGGTCCGTTTCCTCCGTTTTGCGGTACGCCACACCCCTCCCGATCAACAGGACCCCGTTCCGAACGTAGGAGGTCTGTTTCCTCCGTTTTGCGGTACGCTAGGCCTCGTTTCCATCGCATGTTCCGTCCAAGCCCTCCCGATGAACACGACCACGCATTCCGTTCCGACCCAGCCGGTTGGCTCCCACGCGTTCCGTTGCCTCCCCATGAACACGACGCATTCCGTTGCCTCCCCATGAACACGACGCATTCCATTGCCTCCCCATGAACACGACGACAACGTTGTTTCTCCGTTCCGACCCAGCCATGTCCACGAGCCCTGGCCGTACGTATGCGTGAGTAGGCGTTCGAGACCCCGCCCGTATGTACACATACGTGGCCGTATTTTCTTTCTTGCACCCCGGCCATTGTACGTACATGTACATGCTACGTGCGCGCCTCTACATCCACCAGTATATATGTACATACACGTTCGCTACCAGAATAACAACGCTACGTACGCTTTGACCAGGTGGGTCCCGACTGTCAGGCACTTCCTTGCGTGCGAAGATGTAACTGGTGGGTCCCAGCAGTCAGGGGGGAAACTTTTTTTCATGAAATACGGTGGCCCGTCCGGTGGGTCCCCGCTTTCAGGTGGAGGAATAATTATTTTGCACGTAATAAGGAGGCACTTCCTTGCTGCGGTCATGGACCCAGCTGTCAGCCTCTCCACGTACAGTCCACGTCCGATGGAAGCCGTTCCTTGACCATGTTGACCACGCCGCGCCGAGAGCACCAGGGCGGTGGACGACGGCGAGGCCTAGGAAGGGGACGACGCGGAGCCAGGGAAGACGCGGAAGTGGATGCCCACATGTAGAGGAGTACGAGGGTTCACTGGTTCGCTGCGGTGTGAGGCTGCCGTCGCCGCAGAATAACAGGGGGTGTGGGTGAGTAGAGTGATGGCCTGGCCAGTGGTGGGAGTAGTAGGGGGCGGTGAGGCCTCCGCCGCATCGCAGCCAGCCACGGGAGGCAGGAGCACGAGGCACGACCGGCGCTGGTTTGGTCGGCTGGAGCAAGAAGACCAGAGGTTGAAGAAGCACTATGGCCGTTGGATGGACATCGTACGGTCACTCGAGCTAGAATCGTGCATATTGACTAAGTTGACAAAGCCCTCCGTCCCCGTCAACTTAGTAGGCCCACAAGTCAGCCTGCCACTAAACTGGGTCCCAGCTAACAGGGGGAGTATTCATTTTTTTTGTGCGTAATAAGGAGGCACTTCCTTGCGTGCGAAGATATAGCTGGTGGGTCCGAGCTGTTAGTGGCGGTAATGTTTTTTTCATGAAATACAGAGGCCCTTTCGGTGGGTCCCTGATGTCAGGTGGAGGAATCATTATTTTGCGCGTAATAAGAAGGCATTTCTTTGCGTGCGGCCGTGGACCCAGCTGTCGGCCTCTCCACGTACAGTCCACTTCAGATGCATGTCGGTCGTTGACCACGTTGACCAGGCCGCGCCGAAAGCACCGGGGCGGTGGCCGACGGCGAGGCCTAGGGAGAGAACAACACGGAGGCAGGGAAGACTCGGCAGTTGTTTCCCACGCGGAGGGGAGTACGACTGTACGCGGGTTTACTGGTTCGTCTGCCGTCGTCGGAGAATAACAGCAGGTGTGGGTGAGTAGAGGGATGGCTAGGCCAGCGATGGGAGTACGGTGGGGTGGTGAGGCCTGCGCGGCAGCAGATCCGGCCGCTGGGAGGAGGGAGCAGGCAGTCCCGCCGGCGCTTGTTTGAGCGGCTGGAGCAGGAAGAGCAGAGATTGAAGAAGCACGATGGCCGTTCGATGGCCATCCAACAGTCACTGCTTGTGCGTCAACCTTTTTTTTAGGAAAGTCTCAAATCTGTGAAAACAGCATACAACCCATCTGCCATTATTTCTAATAATTTTACAGCCCATTTGCTAATTATTAAGGTCTTTTTGGAGCCCATATTCTTTTTGTTAGCATTACAGCCCATATTGTGGCCACGGTTAAAAAATTATATGAAATTTTGCATATTTCGGTGCGGTCCGAACTGTTTTTAATCCCGAAATTTTGACTCCCATTCAAACTGATTTTAAAAATAAATGTATATCAATATAAAATCCAACAATTTCTCCACGCATAAAAATTAATGTAATTTAAAATCTCGAAATGAAAAAAAGTTATTTGAAACTAATTGCCGGTTTGATGTGTTTTAAAAATGGACATCCCATTTCTTATTACTGATGGGCCATTTTCTCGGCCAGCCGAATGAAAGCTCTCCTTGTCTTGAAAGATTTGCAGCCCAACAGGCCTGACAAAGCGACTTACTTGGCAAATCACAAAAAAACTGGGCTGTGGTCGTGGACCCAGCTGTCAGCCTCTCCACGTACAGTACTCTTTCGATGGAATGTCGTTGACCACGTTGACCATGCCGCGTCGAGAGCACCAAGGCGGTGGACGACGGCGAGGCCTAGGAAGGGGACGACGCGGAGCCGGGGAACACGCGGCAGTGGATGCCCACGCGGAGAGGAGTACGAGGGTTCACTGGTTCGGCTGCGGTGTGAGGCTGCCGTCGCCGCAGGGCCTGGCTAGCGGTGGGAGTAGTAGGGGGCGATGAGGCCTTAACGGCAGCACAGCCGGCCACTGGAGGCAGGAGCAGGCGGTCTCCCCGGCGCTGGTTTGGGCGGCTGGTGCAAGAAGAGCAGCGATTGAAGAAGCAGCAGGACCGTTCGATTCAAATCCAACGATTACTGCTGCTAGAATCGTTTCTTGACTAAGTTGACAAGCCCTGCATACGCGTCAACTTAGTAGGCCCACAGGTCAGCCTCCCAACCGGTGCGCTCCAGATGTCAGTGGGAGGAATCATTTTTTTCGTGTAATAAGGAGGTAGTTGATTGCGTGCGGCCAGGCCAGTGGAGGGGGTAGGGTGGGCCGGGGAAGCCTGCGCGGCATCACAGCGGCCACAAGAGGAGGGAGCAGGCAGTCCCGCCGGCGCTAGTTTAGGCGGCTGGAGCAGGAAGATCAGAGATTGAAGAAGCACGTCGTCCGTTGGATGGACATCCAACAGTCACTGCTGCTAGAATCGTGTGTTCACTGACAAAGCCTTGCGTAAACAAGTCAGCCTCGAAATCTGTGGCGTGTACAGCCCATTTGCTATTATTTTTATAATTTTTACTCATTTTCTAATTCATATGGAAATTATTGCAACCCGTTTTCCATTTTTAGCATTGCTGGCCATTTTCTGGTCAGTACCAGGGTCAAAAAATTAACTAAATATGTGGGAATTTTTGAAAATTCACAAATTTTTGCTGGGGAACGAAATATTCTTAATCGAAAAATTAATAGCCATACTAAAACAAATTTAAAAATAAATTAGTACTATGTCATGTTAAATCCAATGAAATACGTATAAGATATCAGTGAAGAACAAAAACAAAAAAAGAAACTTATATCCCATTTGCTATAATTTTTTTGGAATTTTCAACCCCTTTTGATATTACTTTTAACAGACATTGACCATACTCTTAAGCCAGGCCGGAATGCATCCCTCCTCGTCTTGAAAGATTTGCAGCCCAGTAATTCGGAGAAAACAAATAGGCCTAGCTTGGGTATTCTTCAAAAAGAAATACTGGGCTACCTATTTTCCCAAAGAACTGTTGCATGAGCATTTAGCTTTATTTATTTATTTATTTACTTATTTATGTTTAGGGGACTATGAGCATGTACCTGGGCCGGATTCATGTGAGAGCCTCCCTTCCAGTTAATTATGGGCTTCTCTATTGGGCCTTCATCAGTGGGCTGCATGTTATCAACAAGTGGAAAATGTGTTCCGTATGAAAAATAGTATGCGCTACGTACGGTACGGGGAACTAAAGGATCGAACCGTGCAACGACTTCCAAAACATTGTGTTTGTCGTTCTAACAACACATTTGTTCAACCAATAGACGAAATATACTACTGATTGTACATTGAAAACAGCAAGAGCAGCAACCAGGGCTGGGGGCGCAACAGAAGCAGTAAGCAGGCCAGAAGAGTGAAGACGCAGCTCTCTCTTCCAAACCAAACATCAGCCATCATTACAAAAGGGCTACCAAAAAAGAACAAGTGTATGCATCAAACTAAATAAAGATCCTACTACACCAAGTGTACGCATCTAACTAACTGGCTCAGTTAGACGTTACTATTTATTAAGCTGTGGAGATTGGCTGATGGCTTGAACTAGATGGGTGCCTGACGGGGGAAACTCCAGCCAGCAGGTCGAAGTCTGATACTTGCGACCCTCTCTCATACTTTGGGCCGCAGAGCGTGGCGGCACATATCAGGGTATGGTGCATGCAGAGACGCATGGTACGATGTGTACACACAGTTTGGCCTGATGAACGAAACCGCGCTGCCATCATGATCCTTGCCGTCGGTTATCTCCTAGTTAATCAGATAATTTAGTCCGACAAACAAAGAGCGTGTACCAAGGATACTTACCAGCCTCCAGTAAAAAATTCTTGAAGGCCCAGAGAAGCTGGGATCCTGCTCAAAGACCTTGCAGTGACTGTGTTTGTATTCCGCGAAACAACACGTCCGGTACGTGTGAACGATCATCAATCTTTCGCCGTCGTCTGATCGAGCCAGGAACCACCTGCAACTACCATGCCGCTTTTCTTTGGAAGGTTCTGGGATTAGGAAGAGTAGGGACACTAGGCGGCCTACAACATCATATCAAGTTGGAGTCAAATAAAAAAGGGCTCTTGATTTAGTCAATCTTAAGAACAGCATGTTATGAGCATGAATATTTTTTCAGCAAATGTTGACAGTAATATAAGCAAGCCATCATGATATCATAGGAAAGTACTCCCTCTGTCCCATAATATAAGAACATTTTTCAAGCTATGTAAGCTTGAAAAACGTTCTTATATTATGGGACGGAGGGAGTAACATACTGCTGTAACAGCCATTTGTAGCGATGACTGGAGTAGGCCAGCAATACGTCCAGCCATAGAAGGAGTCAACCGCGTAAATGAAGCCCTTGTGTTCAATGGCATCAGAGAACCATGGAGGATGTATGATCCTGCGATGGATGTGCAGATTTATCCACTTACCGCAGTGACCTGTCAGATAGGCGAGACCGCGGTTGAAGAACGCAATTAGCCTGAAGACTTTATAATTCACAGATCTTGTGGGCACTTGGCAGATTACAACCTTGAGCAAATCAAACTCGGTATCATGTTGGCTACTGTAAGATTCCGAGTATTCTGTGTCGCGGTGCCAAAGCAGTGCAGTGTTAATCGAAGGAAGGGGGATCAATCGCTGGGTATAGACCTCCACGAGCATCCAGCTGCCACGACCGTCGACGAGCACCATCCAAGATGTGTTCATGCCGACCCAGTACATACCGTTAATGTAGTTGAGGCTGACGGGGATCGGATCGCAGTCAAGGGGGTTGATGCTCGCCACCCTACGATCGTTATGTTGCGTGAGACGCCGTTTCTGAAGATCAGGCGGCATCAGCAAGCAAGGAGCTGGCTTAAAAAGCTCCGGCCTGAGGGCTTTGAGTAAATGGTACAGCCCCGACGAGCACGCGGCGAGCGGCATATTACTGAGATTGTCCACACGCGAAACAATGAGCTTGATTACCTCTGTGGGGAGCGAATTCCAGCCACTCTTTCGGCGGACGCTGCTCGGTTCTGCCATTGTTAGTGCTTGCGTTTCGGACGAGGGGGGGAGACACCTTAGCGGGGATGGAAGATTAGACGAGATTATGTGCGGACAAAGATGGAGAAGCGAATATGTGCTGCGGGAAGTGGACAGGTGATGATGACTACAGCACGCCGCTTGAGTTACGAGACACATACCAGCAGCGTAGGGTCATGTCGATGCCAGACAACTTTCTTGAGTGATCACAGTACTGGTACTCCCTATAGTGCTATGCCCTAACTCCCTATAGGACTCTGCTCTACTACTAGCACCGGAGGAGTAGTATATTCTAATCTAAAATAGTTACAAACTTCAATGCCCGAGCGTGGAACGACTACGAACCGTGCTCAAAGACCGTGTCTACGTGGTGTTTGGACATGGGCGATGTAGCGACCAGACCTCAGACGGTCAAGTCTCTGTGCATCAGTGTCATCCCTGGATCAGTAATGCTGACACGCACAGTACTCGAAGGATTTATAACAGAGTAGCAATCACACACTTATTACATCGAATGTCTCAAAAGAGAACTTAATACAATAAATATGGCTTAAGGCCATCTAAAAACGATAACAGCGGCAGACTTGGAAGATAGGCGAGTCCATCAACTCGAACGGCATCACTGAGTATAGAACCACGACCTAAGGCACCTTACTCGTCGTCTGAAAAGTCTGCAACATGAAACGTTGCAGCCCGAAAACGGGTTAGCACATGGAATATGCTGGCAATGTAACACATAGAGAGTAATGAACAGAATAATGCTATACTACATGCATATTTGGCTGGTGGAAAGCTCTATGGTTACAGTTTTGCGAAAAGCCAATTTTTTCCTACTGCAAAGGAATAAATTTTACTTAACTATCATGGTGGTTGTTAAACATTGAGAATGGGTGACACCATCTCAATCCCAATTAAGTTTGAACATTAATCCCAACAAAATTAATTAAAGTAACATGATGAGATTCACATGATAATCCAAGTACTAGATACTCAAGTTGTCCATAACCGGGGACACGGCTAACCATGATTGGTTTATACACTCTGCAGAGGTTTGCGCACTTTTCCCCACAAGACTCGATCTCCTCCGTTGGGATTCTCGCACTACATGATGTTTGAGAAACGGATGACCGAGACATAGTCTTTCAGAAGCGTTTGCACCATGCGATCGGGTAGACAGTACCACCTACAACCCCTACATCTGCTAGTCTACCACTGTAAGAGTTCACACAACTTAATCAACTATGCTAGAGCCCATAATAGCTTGTGGCTGCACACGGAAGTTTCTAGCATGAATAATCTCATGATCCCTTTGAGCCTGGGTGGCGGTCCATAAAAAAAACAGGCAATCGCTGGAATACCCAAGTGCCTCAATCCACCCAGATGTGTGTTTAAGTAGCCACCTTAAATTGAACCATTAATTAACAATCTCACATCTGTCATGGATACACTCACCCAATCCACGTCTACTAGCATAGCATAGCAATATAAGAAAACGTAGATGTAACTCCCAAGGGTTTGGTAATAAACAGGGCAATAGGTTCTACCTCATCAGCTACTTCCCAACCCACAATTTAATCGGATCCTAATAATGCAATTGTTTGAGGATTGATCTAATGCAATAAAACTGGGTATGAAAAGAGGTATGATCAAAGTGTTACTTGCCTTGCTGATGATCCGTGAAACCTAGGGATTCGAAGTAGCAAGCGGCGCACTCCGGGTACTCTATCGCAAATAAACAAGCATACAATAAGTACTCGTCTAATGCACAGGTAAAACTCAAATAAGAGATCCAACCAGAAAGTTCAACTTAAGAACTCCGGTTTGCAAAAAGAATCAAATCAAACGAAGCAACGAAAGTCAAACGGCGAAAGAAACAACTTTCGTTTACTAATCTGGACCTAAGTCAAATTTTACAGTAGCAAAAACTTGTTTGAGTTGGTTAAACAGAAAGAGGGTTTCGAGACGAAACTCTAGGCGCTTGAATCACCTGATTCCGACAAACGAGCGAAAAGTTAAACCAAAACGAAAAGCAGATCGGAAATCGCGATCAGAAATAATCGCGGAAAATCCGAGAAAAAGAAAAACCGACAAACAGTTTAACGAACGGACGTTCGTTAACTGTAACTAAACGATGAACACGTTCGTTAAAACGAACGAACGCGCGAACGCTCGCTAAATAAGAAGACCGAAAAAAACAAAACAAAACCGATCTAAAATAAAAACCTAGGGTTTTCTAAAAAAACTGAATCGGTTTTCTTCAGAAAACCGGGCGGCGGGCGGCTACCTCGGCTCGGGGCTCTGGCGGAGCGACGGGAGGCGGCGTGGGGCGGCGGGGCTGCGAGCGGCGGCGGCGGCGGCGACCTTGGGCGGCGGGGCGGCTCGGCGGTGGTGCGGCTCCGGCGGCGGGGCTGCGGGTTTGGTGGCGGGGTGAGGGGCGGCGGCGGCGGCTACTTAAGGAGGGGGGCGGCGCGGCTTGGGGAAGGGGGCGCCTCGGGAGGCGTGCTCCTCCCGGACTCGGGCGGCGGCGGCGGTCTCCGATCCGGAGACGGCGGCGGGAGGCAGTGGCGCGGGCGGGCCGGCCTAGTTCGGCTGGGCTTCGGCCCAGTCGGGCGCGCGGGAGTTTTTTTTTAAACAATTCCGCCAAAACTGAGAAAAATTCTAGAAAATAAAATAAAATTCTAAAAATGCCAAAATAAATTTTTCACCGTCTAAATAAAATATTTACAATGAGATGAACATTTTCTTGGCCCTAAAATGCAATTTTGAAAAACGTGCAATTTTCCTAGATTCAAATAAAATAGCAAAACTCCAAATAAAATAAGATTTGATTTTTTATTAAATCCTCAATATTTCTTATTTTTGGGAAAGTCATTTTATTCCCTCTCTCTTATTTTTATAAATGAAATAATTGAAGATAAAATAAATAAAATCAAATGATCCTATTTTCAAAATTTGAGAAAACCCAAATATGAAAATAACGAAATCCCCAACTCTCTCCGTGGGTCCTTGAGTTGCGTAGAATTTCTAGGATCAAACCCAAAAATGCAATAAAATAAGATATGCAATGATGATCTAATGTATAACATTCCAAATTGAAAATTTGGGATGTTACAAACCTACCCCCCTTAAGATGAATCTCGCCCTCGAGATTCGGGTTGGCTAGAAAATAGGTGAGGGTGGTCCTTTCGTAGATCTTCCTCTCGCTCCCAAGTGGCTTCATCCTCGGTATGGTGGCTCCACTGAACTTTGCAAAACTTGATAACCTTGCTGCGGGTGACTCGGCTGGCATACTCAAGAATCTTGACTGGTTTCTCCTCATTAGTCAAATCACTATCCAACTGAATCGCCTCCAGTGGCACTGTATCTCTCAGCGGTATATCAGCCATCTCTGCGTGGCACTTCTTCAACTAGGAAACGTGGAACACATCGTGAACTCCTGACAATCCTTCGGGTAATTCCAACTTGTAAGCAACTTCTCCCATACGCTCTAAAACTTTGTATGGTCCTACAAAACGTGGCGCTACCTTTCCCTTAACTCCAAAGCGCTAAACTCCCCGAAGTGGAGATACACGAAGATAAACTCTGTCTCCTTAGGTTTTGAATCCGCATAGCTCTTCTGTCTGGATTGGGCTACCTTGAGCCTATCGCGAATCAACTTCACCTTCTGTTCAGACTCCTTAATCAAATCTGGTCCAAACAACTGGCGGTCTCCAACTTCATCCCATAACAATGGTGTTCTACACCTCCTTCCGTACAAAGCTTCGAAAGGGGCCATCTTCAAACTGGATTGATAACTGTTGTTGTAAGAGAACTCTGCATATGGCAAGTTATCGTCCCAACTAGATCCATAATCTAGCGCAGAAGCTCTCAGCATGTCCTCCAGAATCTTATTGACACTCTCGGTCTGTCCATCTGTCTGTGGATGAAAGGCTGTACTAAATTCTAGCCTGGTACCCAAAGTTTCATGTAACTGATGCCAGAACTTTGAGGTAAACTGGGTTCCTCTATCTGATACAATGCTCCTCGGAACTCCATGCAGACATACGATTCTGGTCATGTATATCTTTGCCAACTTAGCACTGGTGTAAGTGGTCTTCACTAGGATGAAATGAGCTACCTTCGTCAAATGATCGACTACAACCCATATTGAGTCATAGCCTGAACGAGTCCTGGGCAATCCCGTGATAAAATCCATGCCTAGTTTATCCCACTTCCATTCGGGTATCGGCAATGGCTGTAGCAATCCTGCTGGCTTCTGATGCTCGGCCTTCACTCTCTGACATACATCACAAACTGCTACATACTCCGCAATATCCTTCTTCATTCCGATCCACCAGAAAGTATCCTTCAAATCCAAATACATCTTGGTATTTCCTGGGTGAATTGAATATGACGAGTCATGAGCCTCCTGCAGAATCAACTTCCTGATCTCCGGGTCATTAGGCACATAAATGCGGTCCTCAAACCATAAGGTATCATGCTCGTCCTCACGAAATCCCTTGGCTTTTCCTTTGCTCATCCTTTCCTTTATTCCGGCAATCTCCTTGTCTGTCTTCTGAGGTCCTCTGATCTTATCCATTAGAGTAGACTGTATCTCCAATGCTGGAACATAGCCTCTCGGAACTATTTCCAAACATAGCTCGCGAAGATCCTCGGCTAATTCCTTCGGTAACTCTCCGGTCATGAGTGTGTTGACATGGCTCTTGCGGCTCAACGCATCTGCTACTACGTTAGCCTTTCCGGGGTCATAATGCAATCTCATATCATAATCCTTTATGAGCTCCAACCATCTACTTTGCCTGAGATTCAACTCCTTCTGCGGGAAGATGTATTTCAAACTCTTGTGATCCGTGTACACCTCACAGTGGTTTCCGATGAGAAAATGTCTCCATGTCTTCAACGCATGTACTACGGCTGCTAACTCCAAATCATGCGTAGCGTAATTCATCTCATGGGGTTTAAGCTGTCGTGAAGCATATGAAACAACTCTTCCTTCCTGCATAAGCACTGCTCCAAGTCCTCGACGAGAAGCGTCGCAGTATACTTCATAATCCTTGCGCTGATCTGGCAGAATCAACACTGGTGATGTAACCAAACATTTCTTCAACTCTTGGAAACTAGCTTCACATTCCTCAGTCCAGTTGAACTTGGTGACCTTCTTCAACAGCTCCGTCATGGGCTTAGCAATCCTCGAGAAATTCTCAATGAATATCCGGTAGTATCCTGCAAGTCCAAGAAAACTCTGGATCTCTCCAACTAATGTGGGTGATTCCCAGTTTGTCACAATGTCGACTTTGGTGGGGTCTACTGCTATTCCTTCTCCGGATATAACATGTCCGAGGAATCCAACTTCCTTCAACCAAAACTCACATTTGCTGAACTTGGCATATAACTGATGTTCTCTAAGCTTCTCAAGTACCAAACGCAAATGTTCCTTATGCTCCTCTTCATTCTTGGAGTAGACCAAAAATATCATCAATGAACACCACGGCGAACTTATCCAAAAACTCCATAAACACCTTGTTCATCAGGTTCATGAAATAGGCAGGTGCATTAGTCAGACCAAATGACATAACAATATACTCGTACAACCCATACCTAGTGGTAAAAGCCGTCTTAGGTATATCCTGCTCTCGAATCTTCAACTGATGGTATCCTGACCGCAGATCGATCTTGGAAAATACCTTAGCTCCTTGTAAGCGGTCAAACAGATCATAGATCATCGGCAGTGGGTACTTGTTTTTGATGGTCACTTCATTCAGTCCTCGATAATCAACAACCATCCTTAACGATCCATCCTTCTTCTCCACTAGAAGCACTGGCGATCCCCAAGGTGAAGAACTTGGGCGAATATAGCCTTTATCCAGCAACTCCTTAATCTGCTTCTTAATCTCCTCCAAATCCTTTGCGGGCATCCTGTACGGTCTCTTAGATATTGTCCCTGTGCCTGGCAAAAGCTCAATCAAAAACTCAATGTCTCTATCCGGTGGCATGCCTGGCAACTCCTCTGGAAATACGTTAGGGAAATCCTTCACCACTGGTACTTCCTCCTGTAAAACTCCTGATAAAGAATTCACCTGAGTCCTCTTTGGCACATGCCGGGATACATACTTGATCCTTCTTCCTTCTGGGATGGTAAGCAAAATCGACTTACTAGCGCATTCAATGTTCCCTTCATACTTCGATAACCAATCCATGCCTAATATCACATCCAGTCCTTGCGATTCCAATACTATTAGGTCCGAGGGAAACACGTAGTTACCAATCCTTAATGGTAACCTATCACACCCTAGACTAGCCATATACTCTGCTCCTGGCGAGGTTACTAACATGGGTGACCTAAGGGCTTAGGTTGGCAATTTATACTTATCCACAAATTCCCTTGATATGTATGAATGCGATGCACCATTATCAAAAAGAACGAGTGCAGTAAATGACTTAACCAAAAACTTACCTATTACTGCATCTGGCTGGGCTTCAACCTCCTCCACACTAACGTGGTTCACATGTCCTTTGTTGAAAGGGTTGGGCTTCTTCCCAGAGCTTCCATTGCCATTTCCATTATTAGCATTAGGACACTCATTAGCATAATGTCCAGTCTTCTGGCACTTGTAGCAAGTGACTTGGCTCAGATCTCTCTTAGCTGGGGTCGATGGGTTGGTACGGTTCTGTCCGTTGCTTCCTCCATTCCCATTACCATTCTTGGGTACGCTATGGTTGTGCGAACCTCCTGCTCCATGGGTATGCTGAAAAGGTCCTCCCGAATTCGGGGTAAAACGTGGCTTCTGATGAGCTCCAGAATTGTACTTCCCTTGTCCATACTTCCTCTTGCGGCTTTCAATCTGCTGCTGCTTCCCTTCAATCATGAGAGCTCTATCTACCAACTCCTGGTAGTTGTTGAAGGTTGCTACCATCAACTGCATGCTCAGCTCATTAGTCAGCCCTTCCAGAAACTTCTCCTGCTTGGCTGCATCTGTAGCAACATCATCTGGGGCATACGTGCTAACTTACTAAAGTCCTCCACATACTGGCCTATGGTGCGTCCTCCTTGGCGTAAGTTGCGAAACTCACGCTTCTTCATGGCCATAGCTCCTGCTGAAACATGGGCAGTACGGAAAGCTTGTTGAAACTGGTCCCATGTGACAGTGTCCATGGGGTGAGTGGCTGTGTAATTCTCCCACCATGATGCTGCGGGTCCATCAAGCTGATGTGCGGCAAAACGCACTCTCTCCGCATCTGTGCATCCTGCAGTGGTCAACTCCCTTCCAACTTTGCGGAGCCAATCATCTGCAACAATCGGCTCGGTGCTACTGGAATACACCGGCGGATTTAGCCTCAAGAAACGGGTCAAATGATCAACAGGTGGTGGTGGTGGTGGGTTGTTGTTGTTGTTGTTGTTGCCTTGGTTTTGTACTAGTGCTTGCATCAAGACATTCTGCTGCTGAATCAACTGAGTGATCTCCGGTGGGAAAACAAATCCGGTGTCGCGTCTCGGAGGCATCTGATGGGTTTAGAAAATATGAGAATTTAGAATAGAATGAGGTCTAGAGAGAAAACACTACCCATATGCACATGAGACAAACACAATCAATATCACTCAAATCAATTCAAACAAGGCATACAATCGATCTAACTATCGTCACAAAGTGCTCGGACTATACTATATACATGGGGGAATAATATTACTGATTATGGTGGTCTACTAGAAATTTTGATCGGTCGAAGACTCCATGATATCTGCTCCAGCTTCATCAACAAAGTCATCTTCACTGGGGTCCGAGTCGGTGTCGTCGATGATGATGTAGTTATCCGGGCAAGCTCAATCATCGTCTTCTCCTCCTGGTGCTGGGTCTCCCATGAATACTCCCATCTTGTTTATCAGGTCATCATTCTTCTCCAACAACGTGGCGATCTCCTCCTCATATCCATCGCGCGTAGACTTGAGTTCTTCCTCCAACTCCGTGATCTTGGTCAATGCCTTCTTCAGATCTATCATGCATGTGCACATTTGGTTCTCCTGGAGACGAATGTGTTGGTTTAACTCCTGGATGAAAGCTGCAATTGATCTATCCTTCTTGGTGCTGATCATCTCCCATTGCTCATCTCGGCACCCACAAATATGGTAAATGGTATCCTTAAGCTCCTTGTGGTAAACTTCTCCAATGCGTCCCATGGTGATGTGGGCTGCCATGCTCTTTCCTAGACTCCAGGTTGGTGCATCAAAGGAAAACTCTATGGGCTCGGTGACGGGCATGAACGTCCTTCCTGGAACTTGAACTTGAATCATCCAACGCTCCTCTTCTGGTAGTGTGGCGTTGTAGGTTCCGGTGAAGCTTGGTATTCCGATGTTCAGGTATCTAGTGACTTCCTTCAAGTGGCGTCCAAAGGGTGTATCTTCATCTGGTTGCAGGAACTTGTTCCTGGCATCCGCCATCCTAAAAGAGTGGAAAATGGAGAGGAGTAAGAAATGAGAAGAGAATAGTGATCTAGGGTTTAAGCTTAGTGGTCGTGTCCTACAGTCAGCGTGTGCTCTGATACCATCTTGTAGCGACCAGACCTCAGACGGTCAAGTCTCTGTGCATCAGTGTCATCCCTGGATCAGTAATGCTGACACGCACAGTACTCGAAGGATTTATAACAGAGTAGCAATCACACACTTATTACATCGAATATCTCAAAAGAGAACTTAATACAATAAATATGGCTTAAGGCCATCTAAAAACGATAACAACGGAAGACTTGGAAGATAGGCGAGTCCATCAACTCGAACGGCATCACTGAGTATAGAACCACGACCTAAGGCACCTTACTCGTCGTCTGAAAAGTCTGCAACATGAAACGTTGCAGCCCGAAAATGGGTCAGCACATGGAATATGCTGGCAATGTAACACATAGAGAGTAATGAACAGAATAATGCTATACTACATGCATATTTGGCTGGTGGAAAGCTCTAGGGTTACAGTTTTGCGAAAAGCCAATTTTTTCCTATTGCAAAGGAATAAATTTTACTTAACTATCATGGTGGTTGTTAAACATTGAGAATGGGTGACACCATCTCAATCCCAATTAAGTTTCAACATTAATCCCAACAAAATTAATTAAAGTAACATGATGAGATTCACATGATAATCCAAGTACTAGATACTCAAGTTGTCCATAACCGGGGACACGGCTAACCATGATTAGTTTATACACTCTGCAGAGGTTTGCGCACTTTTCCCCACAAGGCTCGATCTCCTCTGTTGGGATTCTCGCACTACATGATGTTTGAGAAACGGATGACCGAGACATAGTCTTTCAGAAGCGTTTGCACCTTACGATCGGGTAGACAGTACCACCTACAACCCCTACATCTGCTAGTCTACCACTGTAAGAGTTCACACAGCTTAATCAACTATGCTAGAGCCCATAATAGCTTGTGGCTGCACACGGAAGTTTCTAGCATGAATAATCTCATGATCTCTTTGAGCCTGGGTGGCGGTCCATAAAAAAACAGGCAATCGCTGGAATACCCAGGTGCCTCAATCCACCCAGATGTGTGTTTAAGTAGCCACCTTAAATTGAACCATTAATTAACAATCTCACATCTGTCATGGATACACTCACCCAATCCACGTCTACTAGCATAGCATAGCAATATAAGCAAACGTAGAAGTAACTCCCAAGGGTTTGGTAATAAACAGGGCAATAGGTTCTACCTCATCAGCTACTTCCCAACCCACAATTTAATCGGATCCTAATAATGCAATTGTTCGAGGATTGATCTAATGCAATAAAACTGGGTATGAAAAGAGGTATGATCAAAGTGTTACTTGCCTTGCTGATGATCCGTGAAACCTAGGGATTCGAAGTAGCAAGCGGCGCACTCCGGGTACTCTATCGCAAACAAACAAGCATACAATAAGTACCCGCCTAATGCACAGTTAAAACTCAAATAAGAGATCTAACCAGAAATTTCAACTTAAGAACTCCGGTTTGCAAAAAGAATCAAATCAAACGAAGCAACGAAAGTCAAACGGCGAAAGAAACAAGCTTTGTTTACTAATCTTGACCTAAGTCAAATTTTACAGTAGCAAAAACTTGTTTGAGTTGGTTAAACAGAAAGAGGGTTTTGAGACGAAACTCTAGGCGCTTAAATCGCTTGATTCCGACAAATGAGCGAAAAGTTAAACCAAAACGAAAAACAATTCGGAAATCTCGATCAGAAATAATCGCGGAAAATCCGAGAAAAAGAAAAACTGACGAACAGTTTAACGAACGGACGTTCGTTAACTATAACTAAACAATGAACGCGTTCTTTAAAATGAACGAATGAGCGAACACTCGCTAAATGAGAAAACCGAAAAAAACAAAACAAAACCGATATAAAATAAAAAAACCTAGGGTTTTCTAAAAAACCGAATCGGTTTTCTTCAGAAAACCGGGCGGCGGGCGGCTACCTCGGCTCGGGGCTCCAGCGAAGTCCGGCAGCTTCGGCGGGGAGACGGGAGGCGGCGTGGGGAGGCGGGGCTGCGGGCGTCGGCGACTCTAAAATGCAATTTTGAAAAACGTGCAATTTTCCTAAATTCAAATAAAGTAGCAAAACTCCAAATAAAATAAGATTTGATTTTTTATTAAATCCTCAATATTTCTTATTTTTGGGAAAGTCATTTTATTCCCTCTCTCTTATTTTTATAAATGAAATAATTGAAGATAAAATAAATAAAATAAAATGATCCTATTTTCAAAGTTTGAGAAAACCCAAATATGAAAATAACGAAATCCCCAACTCTCTCCGTGGGTCCTTGAGGTGCGTAGAATTTATAGGATCAAACCCAA
This sequence comes from Aegilops tauschii subsp. strangulata, assembly GCF_002575655.3. Lineage (NCBI taxonomy): Eukaryota > Viridiplantae > Streptophyta > Magnoliopsida > Poales > Poaceae > Aegilops > Aegilops tauschii. The sequence goes on along the minus strand of NC_053035.3, from coordinate 485,292,198 downwards.
AAATGCAATAAAGTATGATATGCAATGATGATTTAATGTATAACATCCCAAATTGAAAATTTGGGATGTTACAGGCGACAACCTCAACGCCAACGGTGCTGCTCCTGTTGCATCGTATGTGTTTCTGTCCTTCCTGTTCGAAATCTTGGTAGAATTCATGTTTCTACTCTATATCCTACTACTATGCTAGTCCAGATGATTAGTTTCATCTCTGTTATAGCCGTCATGATTTATTTTGTGCTTATCGGATTAAATCTCGTAGTAACTTGCTCATATATTCAACTGGCGCAACGTCCCCTACAGCCACTCCCGTTTCATGGACGGCCTGGTCGATGCCTCCAAGGAGCCCTTCGTCCACTGCTATGAGTGCCCGATGCCGTTTTGTGGCTCGCCGGCGGACATGGTGCATCACCTCACGGATGCGTGCAGCGGTCACTGCTGGCCCTTGGCGGAGAACATCAAGTACGAGACGTGCTACCCGTTCACCATGCCGGAGTCGCTGGAGGATCACCGCCGCCTGCTAGTCTCAGGGGAGGACGACAACGTCTTCCTCTTGATCGTGGGCACCGGCGAGGCCCGCGCAGGCCGCTGCCCCGTCTCTGTAATGTGCATCAGGGGCGACGCCGCTGACGCTGACACTGACACGAGGCCGATGTACGGGTGCGTGGTCAGTGCTACTACCCCTCCGGGTCGCGTGGGCGGCGACACTGGCCTCGTCGAACGGACTTGGACTCTGGGGAGCTAGGACTATCCCGCCAATGTGGACTTGGAAAACCCATGGCATCCTTTACCCGCCGACGCGGTGCATGGGGACTCCAAGGAGGTTCACCTGGACATACGCAGTATCAAGTTAAATGTTGATCATTAGTCTTTGCTCAATGTAATCCGCTGTCTAAGCATGTGGAGACTTCCATGCAGGATCTTGCTCTATTGGAGTATCGCGCATGAATAAAAGTGTATCCGTTTATGGTTTAGTCTAGAATCTTCCATGTATGAATTTTTACTACAGTACTGGTGAAAGACTTACGATGAACCATTTCTTACATCTCCTCTGCCCGCTTGCAAGTCATCCTGATTTAATCCCTCCGTCTAGGTGTATAAGGGCATGGTTAATATTACTTAATAGTATAGCCAACTGTTGGCTATAAGAAAGTGCCATGTCATCTGTAGCCAACATGTATAACAATCGATACTCAAAAACTAATTCTTAAAGATCATTTCTTGCAAAGCACAATAAGTGTTATTTCTTCACAAGTTTTGGATGCAGGTTGAACAGTTGAACGCTTTTGTTTGCAAAAGATACCTTTTTATCTATTTCACCCGGATGTTTGTGAGCTCTAGAGATGAAAGAATATCCGAAGAAACCTATCGATACCCGTTACACATGAGATGACCCCCACATCCTTTGTCAAAATAAACAACTCCCCGATCAATGCATTTCACTCTTCGGTGCAACGCACGGGCACCTTACTACTATAGATTAGTACGACCAAAAATTGAACTAACATTATATATAGTACGATAAATGCTGATGCATGTCACCTAAAATTATATCATTCAAAACTATGTTCAAATACAAATCCAACGATATAGTTTTTGTTGACATGCACTAACATTTTGTCAGTTAAATCTTCAGTCAAATTCAATGGGGGACTAATAAACCACGACCGATGTAGTACAAGTGTAGAGGGCGGCGCTGCACGGGAGTCTCACCTCTCACCCCGCTCGTGGCGCGGCAGTAAAGCCGTCATATAACAAAACCCAACCACTCCCAGTAATAAGTGGCCTGGTAAAATAAACGGACAAGCAACCATCACATCCCTCCGTCTTTTTTGCATTTCATCTCTCTGCATTTACTTTCTCTGGTTCATCTCGCACACTCGATCCCTAGCTACTACTCCTAGGGCCAGTTCTTTTGGCAGCTTCCCCAGCTTTTCCCACAAGACTAGTCACAGTGGAGAGTAACAATAAGGCGCCTCACTCATTTATTTGGGCTTCTAAACTACTACTCTGTCCTGGTTTATTCCTCACCATTGTAATTTGTGCTAAATTTTGACCAAAGATTTAACTGGTTTATTCCTCACCATTGTAATCCCTCCGTCTAGGTGTGTAAGTCATCTTATGAAAACAAAATAATCCCAAAACACTTAGGCGCGGTGCATTAACTTCTACTCCGTACCTCGTTTCTTGTTTCTTGACATATCAACCAATAAGAGATAAAGAGTGTGCATGCTTTTAATGACTTGAGATATCAAACACGACATGCAGTGGTTAGTTCATTGCACGCAATACTATTAATTAGCAAATAAACATTAACGTTTCTCGTTTTCTCCTCCTCCTTGGTCACGGTGCACAGCCTAAGATGACTTACTCACCTAGACGGATGGAGTAGTGCATGTGACATGCACTAACATTTCATTAGTTAAATTTATGATCAAAATTTGACACAGATTATAATGGGGACCAATAAACCAGGACGGAGGTAGTAGTTATGGGATTACTAATCTAGAAGCCTAAAAGAACTGGCCCCTGGTACTCCTACTAGTAGTACTCAAGTTGGAATTCCAATTGCACGGCACAACTTGTTCGGCAAAAAATTCGATACAGGGTGTAGGAAGCGGTTTGGGAATTTGCATGCCATTCCAACCAGTGAGATACTCCGTACAAAGTACGACAGAGAAATAACCACAGAGAAGGAAGCTAAAAGTAAACAATCAAACGAGCATTTTTGCATTTGTTTTGCATTGAGTCATTTCACAAGCTTGACTAGTGTTGTTTTTCTACTTTTACAAAAACCGCATCGTAATGTTAAAACGTGCATTTACACGTACATAAGTAATAGTAGTACTCCCTCCGTCTAGGTGTATAAGTCTTCCCTCCTTCTTGGTCACGGTGCACAACCAAAGATGACATATTGACCTGGACAGAGGGAGTAGCACAGTCTGCAAGCATATATCGAGAGAGACGTGTAGTGCGATAGTATATAGTAAAGTTTGTGCTATATGCACGTACTTGCAAAATGCGTACGAATACACAAGGTTTCCAAACTTTCCCTTTTACATACTTAATTAAGGATGCTAAAAATTCCTGAACGTTCGGGATTTATCATTTGCGTCCCAAAACTAATGAGATCGCCTTACGAAACAAAAATTATACTCCTCATAAAAGCCACGGCGCTCGCAGGAGCGCTTGCGGCGCGCCACGAGTGCCCTGGTGCGCGGCCGTTTCCCAGTGCGCCGACACAACGCCTCTTCCTCAGCCTCGCAACTCGCGAGGTGCTGATTGGCGGCTTGCCGGCGGGCGAGCGCGATCTCACCGGTGTGGTGATCCGGCGCCAACAGGTACTCCTCCTCGCTAGAAGCGTGCACCCGGTCCACGTACCGCCAAGCGTAGATGAGGCGCTTGGGCCCGACTGCACTTAGGGCGTCGGCACGGGCGTCCTCCGCCACCCTCACGGCCCTCGCACGAGCCTTCTGCCAAAGAGCCAATTGCCTGACTCTCTCGGACGCGACATAGGCCTCCCAGGCAGCTTGTTCCGCGGTGCGCTTCTCTTCCTCGGCCTTCTTCTCCGCCTCTATTTTGGCGCGCTCTGCTGGAGGCAAAGCCTCCCACAAGGCGACATCCATTTCTTTCCAAAGCTCCTCAAGGCTGGGGGGGCTCGGCGGGCGGCGCGGCATTCTCCTCATAGCGGGGAGCCGACGCGTCCTCCGGCGCATGTGCTGGCGAGATTGGGAATGCCGACGCGTCCACCTCGACGCCTCGCGGCGAGGAGCGGAACGCCGACGCGTCCTCCTCGACTAGTGGTGGCGAGGAACGGAACGGCGACGCGTCGCGTCGCGGCGAGGAGCGGAACACCGACGCGTCCTCCTCGACTAGTGGCGGCGAGGAACGGAACGGCGACGCGTCGCGTAGCGGCGAGGAGCGGAACACCGACGCGTCCTCCTCGACTAGTGGCGGCGAGGAACGGGACGGCGACGCGTGACCGTCCGCGCGGTGCGGCAAGGGGCTCCTAGGGCTTGGGAGGGGCGATGCCATGGTGGTCGACGTGAGAGGGAGGAGGAGGAGATAACGATGAACGTGAACGTGAGGGGGAGGACATAGCGATGTCGTGGGAGGCGCAGTATTATAGCGAGCAATGGCACACCTACGTAAGATGTGGACTGAGCTGCACTGACTTAACTGCAGGTCCAGTTGCGTCACTGACATGTGGGCCAGACCCCTGTTGGGCCCATATGTCAGTGACCCAATGCACCTGCAGTTAAGTAACAACTACGTGGGCATATTTGTTGGAGTAAATTACAGGGGAGCGAAGGGGTGGAAATATTGCTAGTCACAACGCATTGGGCGAGCGTGGGGGGAGGAGAGTCATGCATGCAGATTTTTTCACATGGGGTGGAGTGGTGGGACCGCCGGAGGGAGAAGGAGAGTTTGGCAGGCATATTGTTTCCACACATGGAGAGGAAAAGATTTGGAGACGAACGGGCTTCCTGCAGGTATGGGGAACGGTGCATAATAAGTCATCTTGCATGCCGGGCTAGGTATAGTCTCAAGTCATTAAAAACATACACGCCCCACACATGTTCATATTTCAAGGTGCACTAAATTATTGCATGCGATGATTAAGGCTGGCCATAATGGTGGTATCTTAGCTGGTATCATGCACACGGGAATAGCAAACATGCTGATGTGGCAAAGAATTCAAGAAGAGAGGGGGGTTAGAGTAACTAGTGTTCATGCATGCATTGGTAAACACATTTTTTTGTGAAGAACGACAACACTATTTGAGTACTTTTGCAGACTTCAAAAACTATTCCACCGCCTCTACTATCTTGCTAAGAGTAGGTGAAATTTTTGAATCGAGCCCTTTAAACTAGAAGGGAGGTAGTGGTACTCTAAGGCTGGTCATAGTGGGGAGTAACTTAGACTAGTAACATGCATATGTTACTAGTCTATGTTACTGTTGGAAATATGCCCTAGAGGCAATAATAAAATGGTTATTATTATATTTCCTTGTTCATGATAATTGTCTATTGTTCATGCTATAATTGTGTTATCCGGAAATCGTAATACATGTGTGAATACATAGACCACAACATGTCCCTAGTGAGCCTCTAGTTGACTAGCTCGTTGATCAACAGATAGTCATGGTTTCCTGACTTTGGACATTGGATGTCATTGATAACGGGATCACATCATTAGGAGAATGATGTGATGGACAAGACCCAATCCTAAGCATAGCACAAGATCGTGTAGTTTGTTTGCTAGAGCTTTTCCAAATGTCAAGTATCATTTCCTTAGACCATGAGATTGTGCAACTCCCGGATACCATAGGAGTGCTTTGGGTGTGCCAAACGTCACAACGTAACTGGGTGGCTATAAAGGTGCACTACGGGTATCTCCGAAAGTGTCTGTTGGGTTGGCACGAATCGAGACTGGGATTTGTCACTCCGTATGACGGAGAGGTATCTCTGGGCCCACTCGGTAATGCATCATCATAATGAGCTCAATGTGACCAAGTGTTTGGTCACGGGATCATGCATTACGGTACGAGTAAAGTGACTTGCCAGTAACGAGATTGAACAAGGTATTGGGATACCAGCGATCGAATCTCGGGCAAGTAACGTACCGATTGACAAAGGGAATTGTATACGGGATTGATTGAATCCTCGACATCATGGTTCATCTGATGAGATCATCGTGGAACATGTGGGAACCAACATGGGTATCCAGATCCCGCTGTTGGTTATTGACCGGAGACTCGTCTCGGTCATGTCTGCATGTCTCCCGAACCCGTAGGGTCTACACACTTAAGGTTCGGTGACGCTAGAGTTGTAGAGATATTAGTATGCGGTTAACCGAAAGTTGTTCGGAGTCCCGGATGAGATCCCGGACGTCACGAGGAGTTCCCGAATGGTCCGGTGGTAAAGATTTATATATGGGAAGTCCTATTTTGGCCACCGGAAAATGTTCGGGATTTTTCGGTATTGTACCGGGAAGGTTCTAGAAGGTTCCGAAGTGGGGCCCACCTGCATGGGGGGACCCACATGAACGTGGGTAGTGGGGGAAAGGCCCCACACCCCTGGTCAAGGCGCCAAGATCCCACCTTAGAAGGAATAAGATCATATCCCGAAGGGATAAGATCAAGATCCCTAAAAAAGGGGGATAACAATCGGTGGGGAAGGGAAATGATGGGATTTCTTTTCCCCACCTTTGCCAACGCCCCAATGGACTTGGAGGGCAAGAAACCAGCCCCCTCCACCCCTATATATAGTGGGGAGGCGCATGGGAGCAGCACCCCAAGCCCCTGGCGCCTCCCTCTCCCTCCCGTGACACCTCTCCCTCTCGCTGAGCTTGGCGAAGCCCTGCCGAGATCCCCGCTGCTTCCACCACCATGCCGTCGTGCTGCTGGATCTCCATCCACCTCTCCCTCCCCTTGCTGGATCAAGAAGGAGGAGACGTCTTCCCCAACCGTACGTGTGTTGAACGCGGAGGTGCCGTCCGTTCGGCGCTCGGTCATCGGTGATTTGGATCACGACGAGTACGACTCCATCAACCCCGTTCACTTGAACGCTTCCGCTCGCGATCTACAAGGGTATGTAGATGCACTCCCCTCTCTCTCGTTGCTAGATGACTCCATAGATTGATCATGGTGATACGTACAAAATTTTAAATTTCTGCTACGATCCCCGACAGTGGCATCATGAGCTAGGTCTATGCGTAGTTTCTATGCACGAGTAGAACACAAAGCAGTTGTGGGCGTCGATATTGTCAATTTCCTTGCTGTTACTAGTCTTATCTTGATTCAGCGGCATCGTGGGATGAAGCGGACCGGACCGACCTTACACGTACGCTTACGTGAGACAGGTTCCACCGACTGACGTGCACTAGTTGCATAAGGTGGCTAGCGGGTGTCTGTCTCTCCCACTTTAGTCGGATCGGATTCGATGAAAAGGGTCCTTATGAAGGGTAAATAGAAATTGGCATATCACGTTGTGGTTTAATGTAGGTAAGAAACGTTCTTGCTAGAAACCTATAGAAGCCACGTAAAAACATGCAACAACAATTAGAGGACGTCTAACTTGTTTTTGCAGCATATGCCTTGTGATGTGATATGGCCAAAAGGATGTGATGAATGAAATATATGTGATGTATCAGATTGATCATGTTCTTGTAATAGGAATCACGACTTGCATGTCGATGAGTATGACAACCGGCAGGAGCCATAGGAGTTGTCTTTATTTTTGTATGACCTGCGTGTCATTGAATAACGTCATGTAAATTACTTTACTTTATTGCTAAACACGTTAGCCATAGAAGTAGAAATAATCGTTGGCGTGACAACTTCATGAAGACACGATGATGGAGATCATGATGATGGAGATCATGGTGTCATGCCGGTGACGAAGATGATCATGGCGCCCCGAAGATGGAGATCAAAGGAGCAATATGATACTGGCCATATCATGTCACTATTTGATTGCATGTGATGTTTATCATATTTTGCTTCTTATTTGCTTAGTAAGACGGTAGTAAGTAACAAGATCCCTTATAATAATTTCAAGAAAGTGTTCCCCCTAACTATGCGCCGTTGCGAAAGTCCGTTGTTTCGAAGCACCACGTGATGATCGGGTGTGATAGATTCTAACGTTCACATACAACAGGTGTAAGACAGATTTACAAATGCAAAACACTTAGGTTGACTTGACGAGCCTAGCATGTACAGACATGGCCTCGGAACACAAGAGACCGAAAGGTCGAACATGAGTCGTATAGAAGATACGATCAACATGAAGATGTTCACCGATGTTGACTAGTCCGTCTCACGTGATGATCGGACACGGCCTAGTTGACTCGGATCATGTTTCACTTAGATGACTAGAGGGATGTCTATCTGAGTGGGAGTTCATTGAATAATTTGATTAGATGAACTTAATTATCATGAACTTAGTCTAAAATCTTTACAATATGTCTTGTAGATCAAATCACCCACGCTAATGTTTCCCTCAACTTCAACGCATTCCTAGAGAAAACCAAACTGAAAGATGATGGCAGCAACTATACGGACTGGGTCTGGAACCTGAGGATCATCCTCATTGCTGCCAAGAAAGATTATGTCCTAGAAGCACCGCTAGGTGACGCACCCATCCCAGAGAACCAAGACGTTATGAATGCTTGGCAGCAGCGTGCTGATGATTACTCCCTCGTTCAGTGCGGCATGCTTTACAGCTTAGAACCGGGGCTCCAAAAGCGTTTTGAGCAACACGGAGCATATGAGATGTTCAAAGAGCCGAAAATGGTTTTCCAAGCACATGCCCGGGTTGAGAGATATGAAGTCTCCGACAAGTTCTTCAGTTGTAAGATGGAGGAAAATAGTTCTGTCAGTGAGCACATACTCAAAATGTCTGGGTTACACAACCGCTTGACTCAGCTGGGAGTTAATCTCCCGGATGACGCGGTCATTGACAGAATCCTTCAGTCGCTTCCACCGAGCTACAAGAGCTTTGTGATGAACTTCAATATGCAGGGGATGGAAAAGACCATTCCTGAGGTATATTCAATGCTGAGATCAGCGGAGGTGGAGATCAAAAAGGAACATCAAGTGTTGATGGTGAATAAAACCACTAAGTTCAAGAAAGGCAAGGGTAAGAAGAACTTCAAGAAGGACGGCAAGGGAGTTGCCACGCCCGGTAAGCCAGTTGCCGGGAAGAAGCCAAAGAATGGACCAAAGCCTGAGACTGAGTGCTTTTATTGCAAGGGAAGTGGTCACTGGAAGCGGAACTGCCCCAAGTACTTGGCGGACAAGAAGGCCGGCAACACCAAAGGTATATGTGATATACATGTTATTGATGTGTACCTTACCAGCACTCGTAGTAGCTCCTGGGTATTTGATACCGGTGCGGTTGCTCATATTTGTAACTCAAAGCAGGAGCTGCGGAATAAACGGAGACTGGCAAAGGACGAGGTGACGATGCGCGTCGGGAATGGTTCCAAGGTCGATGTGATCGCCGTCGGCATGCTACCTCTACATTTACCTACGGGATTAGTTTCAAACCTCAATAATTGTTATTTAGTGCCAGCTTTGAGCATGAACACTGTATCAGGATCTCGTTTACTTCGAGATGGCTACCCATTTAAATCCGAGAATAATGGTTGTTCTATTTATATGAGAGATATGTTTTATGGTCATGCCCCGCTGGTTAATGGTTTATTCTTAATGAATCTCGAACGTAGTGTTACACATATTCATAGTGTGAATACCAAAAGATGTAAGGTTGATAATGATAGTCCCACATACTTGTGGCACTGCCGTCTTGGTCACATTGGTGTCAAACGCATGAAGAAGCTCCATGCAGATGGACTTTTGGAGTCTCTTGATTACAAATCATTTGACACATGCGAACCATGCCTCATGGGTAAGATGACCAATACTCCGTTCTCCGGAAAAATGGAGCGAGCAACCAACTTATTGGAAATCATACATACTGATGTGTGCGGTCCAATGAGTGTTGAGGCTCGCAGTGGCTATCGTTATGTTCTCACTCTCAGTGATGACTTGAGTAGATATGGGTATGTCTACCTAATGAAACACAAGTCTGAGACCTTTGAAAAGTTCAAGGAATTTCAGAGTGAGGTTGAGAATCAACGTGGCAGAAAAATAAAGTTCTTACGATCAGATCGTGGAGGGGAATATTTGAGTCACGAATTTGGCACACACTTAAGGAAATGTGGAATAGTTTCACAACTCACGCCGCCTGGAACACCTCAGCGAAATGGTGTGTCCGAATGTCGTAATCGCACTCTATTGGATATGGTGCGATCTATGATGTCTCTTACCGATCTACCGCTCTCATTTTGGGGCTATGCTTTAGAGACTGCCGCATTCACTTTAAATAGGGCTCCGTCGAAATCCGTTGAGACGACACCGTATGAATTATGGTTTGGGAAGAAACCTAAGCTGTTGTTTCTAAAAGTTTGGGGATGCGATGCTTATGTCAAGAAACTTCAACCTGAAAAGCTCGAACCCAAGTCGGAAAAATGCGTCTTCATAGGATACCCTAAGGAAACCATTGGGTATACCTTCTACCTCAGATCCGAAGGCAAGATCTTTGTTGCCAAGAACGGGTCCTTTCTGGAGAATGAGTTTCTCTCGAAAGAAGTAAGTGGGAGGAAAGTGGAACTTGATGAAGTACTACCTCTTGAACCGGAAAGTAGCGCAGCTCAGGAAGATGTTCCTGTGGTGCCTGCACCGACTAGAGAGGAAGTTAATGATGATGATTATCAAGGTACTTCGGATCAAGCTCCTACTGAACTTCGTAGGTCCACAAGGACATGTTCCGCGCCAGAGTGGTACGGCAACCCTGTCTTGGAAATCATGTTGTTAGACAACGGTGAACCTTCGAACTATGAAGAAGCAATGGCGGGCCCAGATTCCGACAAATGGCTTGAAGCCATGCAATCCGAGATAGGATCCATGTATGAAAACAAAGTGTGGACTTTGACAGACTTTCCCGATGATCGGCGAGCGATAGAAAACAAATGGATCTTTAAGAACAAGACAGACGCGGATGGTAATGTTACCATCTATAAAGCTCGACTTGTCGCTAAGGGTTATCGACAAGTTCAAGGGGTTGACTACGATGAGACTTTCCCACCCGTAGCCAAGCTGAAGTCCGTCCGAATCATGTTAGCAATTGCCGCATACTATGATTATGAGATATGGCAAATGGACGTCAAAACGGCATTCCTTAACGGCTTTCTTAAGGAAGAATTGTATATGATGCAGCCGGAAGGTTTTGTCGATCCTAAGAATGCTAACAAGGTATGCAAGCTCCAGCGCTCCATCTATGGGCTGGTGCAAGCATCTCGGAGTTGGAACATTCGATTTGATGAGATGATCAAAGCGTTTGGGTTTACACAGACTTATGGAGAAGCCTGTGTTTACAAGAAAGTGAGTGGGAGCTCTGTAGCATTTCTCATATTATATGTGGATGACATACTGTTGATGGGAAATGATATAGAATTCTTGGGAAGCATAAAGGCCTACTTGAACAAGTGTTTTTCAATGAAGGACCTTGGAGATGCTGCTTATATATTAGGCATCAAGATCTATAGAGATAGATCAAGACGCCTCATTGGTCTTTCACACAGTACGTACCTTGACAAGATATTGAAGAAGTTCAATATGGATCAGTCCAAGAAGGGGTTCTTGCCTGTATTGCAAGGTGTGCAATTGAGCACGGCTCAATGCCCGACCACGACAGAAGATAGAGAAAAGATGAGTGTCGTCCCCTATGCCTCGGCCATAGGGTCTATTATGTATGCTATGCTGTGTACCAGACCTGATGTGAACCTTGCCGTAAGTTTGGTAGGAAGGTACCAAAGTAATCCCGGCATGGAACACTGGACAGCGGTCAAGAATATCCTGAAGTACCTGAAGAGGACTAAGGATATGTTTCTCGTTTATGGAGGTGACGAAGAGCTCGTCGTAAAGGGTTACGTTGATGCTAGTTTCGACACAGATCTGGATGACTCTAAGTCACAAACCGGATACGTGTATATTTTGAATGGTGGGGCAGTAAGCTGGTGCAGTTGCAAGCAAAGCGTTGTGGCGGGATCTACATGTGAAGCGGAATACATGGCGGCCTCAGAGGCAGCACAAGAAGCAATCTGGGTGAAGGAGTTCATTACCGACCTAGGAGTTATTCCCAATGCGTAGGGCCCGATACCACGGTACAGTATGTTGATACTGCTTCCGCCGTCTATCAGGACGCGGGAAAATCTGGCAGCTCGCCTCTCCGTCGCGAGGGTGACATCCAAGACCATTGCATAGGAGCCAGGCGAAGGCATCACCTCTGGGTGGTCGGCCTGGCTCCAGCTGATTGGCTTTTCTGACCAGTGCATGAACTCGGGGGCGCTGGTGGCGACTGCATTTACTTCTTGGTGCTGTTGGCGTCGGCTGCGCTTGTCGTCGGCTTGACTGGTGAAGACGACGTAGGCGGCGTGCTCTTCGGGAAATTCGTCTTGGATGGCGCCGACTGCCGGCCGAGCCGCCGGCTGCTGGGGGGCTGGAGGCGGCGGGCCGGGAGGCGGAGGCGGCAACATCCCCTCGCCCTTGGTGATGCGGGTGAGCCAGTGGCATTTCCAGGTTGTGTGGTTGGACGGCTTCGCGACGCTGTGGAATTTGCAGGGGGCGTCGAGAGCTTGCTCGTAGGAGAAAGACGGCTGCCAAGCCGGCCTTCCACCCTTCTTCTTAGGAGCGGGCCGTTCTTCAGGCTGCTCGTCTTCAACTGTAGCCACCTGCCGACTGGCGGAAGTCGGCATGGGGGCCTTGCGCTTGTGATCGTTCTAGTAGGGGCGCCGATTAGGGTCGCCAGCCGGCGTCTTAGGAGCCGGAGCAATCACTTTCCCCGAGGCGTCCACTCGGAGCTCCGTCTTCATTGAGGAGTCGGCTGTGGCGTACTTGTCCGCGATGACCAGCAACTCAGCGAGGGTAGCCGGCTCATCGCAGAGGAGTCGGTGCTTGAGGAGGGTGCCCTTTCGGCACCCGGCGGTGAAGTACTCGATGGCCTGGACCTCGTGCACCCCCTCGCAGGAGTTGCGGAGCTCGGCCCATCGCGTGAGGTAGTCGCGGGTCGACTCGTTGGACCCTTGGACGTAGAGGGAGAGCTGGCGAGGCTTGGGAGGCCGCTTGTTGGTGCTGGTGAAGTTGCGGACGAAAACTTCGGTGAAGTCCAGCCAACTGTTGATGTTGTAGGGTTTGAGGCTGTTGAGCCATGTGCGCGCCGTGCCTTGCAGCATGAGGGGGACGTACTTCACGGCGACGCGCCGATTGCCGTTGGCTATGCTGACGGCCGTGGAGTAGTCGATGAGCCAATCTTCCGGCTTCACCGAGCCGTTGTACTTGGGCGTGTCTCTGGGGAGCGAGAACCCTTTGGGGAAGGGCTCGTCGCGGATGCGGGGGTCAAAGCATGGCGGGCCGACATCGTCTTCTTCTTCTAACGCCAAGGATCGAGCAAGGCGGTCGATCCTGTGGCGGGCGTCGTTCTCACCGACTCCTTCTCGGCGGCCGAGTCGGTCGCCAAGAGTCGGGTGTGTGATAGGCGGCGGAGTGAGGCGTCTTTCTCTTCGAGGTGGGGGAGGAGGCAGATTTCCTTGGTGATCTGCCGCTCGTGGGCGGCCCTCCGCGTCGCGCTCGATGGTGATGCGAGTCCGGCTGCGGCTGGCAGCCGGCTCCTTGTCTTTCTTCTGGCGCGCGCCGCTCGCAGTCGGCGAGCGGGACGTCGCGGCGTGCTCCCGGCGCGGGGGATGACTATCAGCATGGGCGCCGGCTTCGTGCCGTTCTGCAGCCGCGTCGATCAGCTGCTGGATCCGTCTTGCCATGTAGGGGAGCTCATCGGCCCCCAGCCCATCGAGCTCTTCTGCAACCGCCTGAGCGGCTCGCAGATTCTCGAGCGGGGTGGCGTAGACGGGGCGATCTGCCCCCAGCATGCTGGCGACGGCTGCGCCGCGCTTCTGGACGAAACCGGCTCGGCTCGGGCCGCTAGGCGGCGGTGTACCGAAGGCGGCGCGGTCGACTTCGCGCTGGTGGGCCTCGGTGAGGCGTCTCATGGAGGCTATCTTCTGGCCTTCCGCGATGAGGGCAAGGCGGCGTGCCTCCAGGGTTTCGGCGTCGGCGTCGGCCGGGATGGGGACGGAGAGGTCGTGCATCGCCGCCTGCAGGGCGTCGTGGGCGTTCTCGCCCGAGTTGGCGACGTGGCTGATGACCAACACTTCGGTGACAGCGCTGCTGCCGCTGTCAGCTCGGGGGAGAGGATCGTCGAAGACCACCACGTCGGTGGGGTAGGCGTCGAGTGATGCCGTGTCGGAATCGACAAGCATCGGGTCGGTGGAGCCGACCGACTCCATGTCTGCAGCGGGCTCGCTGGAGACGTGAAGCTGGTCGAGGAGGCTGACGAGGCGGCTCTCGGGGTAGTCTGTGCCTGCGTCGGACGCAGGCTCGTCGGAGATGCGAGTCTCGCCGAGCAGATCGGCGAGGCAGCTCGCTGCGTAGGCGTCATCGACGCCTTGCAGCGCGTCGAGGCAAACGCCATCGGGCGCAGCAGGCTGGCTGCGCTCGCGGGGGAGGAAGAGGGTTCCCGTCCAGAACAGGTCTTCGGACGACGGTGCACCTGGCCCCACGGTGGGCGCCAAATGTCGGGTGGTTGGTGCGACATATGCCAACGGATGGCTTATCATTGTGGGTGCCAATAAGACATCGCCGGTGCCTGGAAACGGGATGAGGCGAAGACATGCACGCCGGCGGATCTTACCCAGGTTCGGGGCTCTCCGAGGAGATAACACCCCTAGTCCTGCTCTGCGGGGTCTCCGCATGATCACTAGATCAAGGAAAGGTAGCTACAATCGCTCCTAGAGCTGTTGGGTTCAAGGGAGAAGAAGAACAAGGCTAGCTCTTGCTTCTCTCTATCTCTATGGTGTGTGTGCTGTGTTCAGAAGCTCTCCCTTTGCATGGGTGCTCCGGGGGGTTTATATAGGCCTACCCCCCCGGGGGTACAATGGTAATCCGGCTGGGCACTGGTCCCAGCCGTCAGTGTCTACGCTCGCCGGCTTCTCCGCCGGCTGTTGGGTCCCGCCGACTAGTGGGTCCCGCCGGCTGCCGGCTTATTGGTCGACAGGCCGGCCCCACCGCCTAGGGTCTTGTCGGCGGCTGCTTACTGTAGCCTCGCCTCTGATGACGAGGGCTTGGTCGAGGTAGGCGTGGCTACAGTGGGCCGTCTCGGGGGCTCTCACTGTAGCCTTACCTCGTCCTGTCTCCTTAATGGGGCTCCTGCTTCGAGGAAGGGGGCAGCCGGCTTCTAGGGGCCGGCTACGCCCTCGGCCGACTAGGGGAGGCCGGGCCGCTTCCGCTCTTCTCTCTGGCGGAAGGGGCCCGCCGCCTGCGGGCCGTACAGGAGTCGGTCGTGGATGACGTTGAGGCTGGCATGGCTACAGTGCCGAGCCGAACAGGAGACGGTCATCCCGTACGGCCTCCTGTGGCCATGCCTGCCTCGGGCCTCGGGGGTAGTGGGCCGCACTGTGGCCACACCCCGTCTTGTCACCGTTATGTGGGTGTAGCTTTGGTGGTTGTGGTCTTGGCCGGCTTCTTGGAGTCGGCGTTCTTCTTGGCCGGCTTCTTGGAGTCGGCCTCCCCGTAGTCGACCCGGGGAGGGGTTGCTGAGGCTGGGTCGCCTTCCGGGAGTCGGCTTCGGAGGTAGCCGGCAAGGGAAGGCGGCCCCATGCTTGGAGTGCTTGGAGGCCCGAAGGCCTGATAATTTTTTCAGAAGAACCAGGTGCAGTCGGTTAGGCTACCCGTGGCCATTTACTCCGACATGCCTCACGCGACACTGGCCTCCTGTGCCTGCGTCAACGTGCCTGTAGAACCTGCACTTCCGTGCCTCGTGTGCTTGCATCCACATGCCTGTAGAGAGGCTCCACTTCAGCACTACCACGTGACTTCACAAACGTGGTGCCTTCATTTCTGTGCCTACACGTACCTGCACCCACGTGCCTCACGTGTCACTCGCCCAGACTCTTACGTGCCCCGTAATGCCATACCTCATGTGACTTCACGAACGTGGTTCTGTAACCGAGTAGTCGGACCCATGCCTCTGCCGCCACATCTTTGTGCATCCAGAGAGTGCACACCCGTGACTTGAGAAAACACACGTACGTGCCTGTTGTGGATTCACCTTTTCTGCCATCCGTGCCTGAACCAACATGCCTTTGTGTTTGTGAGACTTCACAACCATGCCTCTTTAACCGAGCATTCTAACATATGCCTCTCCCAACGCACTCTTGTACTACATCCACAGGGTTGATACTCGTGCCTCGAGAAGCAGCATGTCTGTGCCTGTGTTGGCTTCATTTCCGTGCCTCCGCTGCTTACATCCACGTGCCTCACACGACACTGGCCTCCTGTGCCTGCGTCAACGTGCCTGTAGAACCTGCACTTCCGTGCCTCGTGTGCCTGCATCAACATGCCTGTAGAGAGGCTCCACTTCAGCACTACCACGTCACTTCACAAACGTGGTGCCTTCATTTCTGTGCCTACACGTACCTGCACCCACGTGCCTCACGTGTCACTCGACCAGACTCTTACGTGCCCCGTAATACCACACCCACGTGACTTCACGAACGTGGTTCTGTAACCGAGTAGTCGGACCCATGCCTCTGCCGCCACACGTTTGTGCATCCAGAGAGTGCACACCCGTGACTTGAGAAAACACACGTACGTGCCCGTTGTGGATTCACCTTTTCTGCCTTCCGTGCCTGAACCAACGTGCCTCACGTGCCTAACGAAACATGTGCCGTGACTCTTACATGGTCCCACTGCCACGCCCGCGTCGCTCCCGAGACTTCACAACCATGCCTCTTTAACCGAGCATTCTAACACATGCCTCTCCCAACGCACTCTTGTACTACATCCATAGGGTTGATACCCGTGCCTCGAGAAGGAGCATGTCCGTGCCTGTGATAGCTGCTTTTCCGTGCCTCCGGTGCTTACATCCACGTGCCTCACGCGACACTGGCCTCCTGTGCCTGCGTCAACATGCCTGCAGAACCTGCACTTCCGTGCCTCGTGTGCTTGCATCCACATGCCTGTAGAGAGGCTCCACTTCAGCACTACCACGTGACTTCACAAACGTGGTGCCTTCATTACTGTGCCTACACATACCTGCACCCACGTGCCTCACGTGTCACTCGCCCAGACTCTTACGTGCCCCGTAATGCCATACCTCATGTGACTTCACGAATGTGGTTCTGTAACCGAGTAGTCGTACCCATGCCTCTGCCGCCACATGTTTGTGCATCCAGAGAGTGCACACCCGTGACTTGAGAAAACACACGTACGTGCCTGTTGTGGATTCACCTTTTCTGCCTTCCGTGCCTGAACCAACGTGCCTTTGTGTTTGTGAGACTTCACAACCATGCCTCTTTAACCGAGCATTCTAACACATGCCTCTCCCAACGCACTCTTGTACTACATCCACAGGGTTGATACCCGTGCCTCGAGAAGCAGCATGTCTGTGCCTGTGTTGGCTTCATTTCCATGCCTCTGTTGCTTACATCCACGTGCCTCACACGACACTGGCCTCCTGTGCCTGCGTCAACGTGCTTGTAGAACCTGCACTTCCGTGCCTCGTGTGCCTGCATCCACATGCTTGTAGAGAGGCTCCACTTCAGCACTACCACGTCACTTCACAAACGTGGTGCCTTCATTTCGGTGCCTACACGTACCTGCACCCACGTACCTCACGTGTCACTCGACCAGACTCTTACGTCCCCCGTAATGCCACACCCACATGACTTCACGAACGTGGTTCTGTAACCGAGTAGTCGGACCCATGCCTCTGCCGCCACACGATTGTGCATCCAGAGAGTGCACACCCATGACTTGAGAAAACACACGTACGTGCCTGTTGTGGATTCACCTTTTCTGCCTTCCGTGCCTGAACCAACGTGCCTCACGTGCCTAACGAAACATGCGCTGTGACTCTTACATGGTCCCACTGCCACGCCCGTGTCGCTCCCGAGACATCACAACCATGCCTCTTTAACCGAGCATTCAAACACATGCCTCTCCCAACGCACTCTTGTACTACATCCACAGGGTTGATACCCGTGCCTCGAGAAGCAGCATGTTCGTGCCTGTGTTTGCTTCATTTCCGTGCCTTCGGTGCTTACATCCACGTGCCTCACGCGACATTGGCCTCCTGTGCCTGCGTCTACGTGCCTGTAGAACCTGCACTTCCGTGCCTCGTGTGCCTGCATCCACATGCCTGTAGAGAGGCTCCACTTCAGCACTACCACGTGACTTCACAAACGTCGTGCCTTCATTTGTGTGCCTACACGGAGCTGCACCCACGTGCCTCACGTGTCACTCGCCCAGACTCTTACATGCCCCGTAATGCCACACCCACGTGACTTCACGAACATGGTTCTGTAACCGAGTAGTCGGACCCATGCCTCTGCCGCCACACGTTTGTGCATCCAGAGAGTGCACACCCGTGACTTGAGAAAACACACGTATGTGCCTGTTGTGGATTCACCTTTTCTGCCTTCCGTGCCTCAACCAACGTGCCTAACGAAACATGCGTCGTGACTCTTACATGGTCCCACTGCCACGCCCGCGTCGCTCGTGAGACTTCACAACCATGCCTCTTTAACCGAGCATTCTAACACATGCCTCTCCCAACGCACTCTTGTACTGCATCCACAGGGTTGATACCCATGCCTCGAGAAGCAGCATGTCCGTGCCTGTGTTGGCTTCATTTCCGTGCCTCCAATGCTTACATCCACGTGCCTCACGCGACACTGGCCTCCTGTGCCTGCGTCTACGTGCCTGTAGAACCTGCACTTCCGTGCCTCGTGTGCCTGCATCCACATGCCTGTAGAGAGGCTCCACTTCAGCACTACCATGTCACTTCACAAACGTGGTGCCTTCATTTCTGTGCCTACACGTACCTGCACCCACGTGCGTCACGTGTCACTCGACCAGACTCTTACGTGCCCCATAATGCCACACCCACGTGACTTCACGAACATGGTTCTGTAACCGAGTAGTCGGACCCATGCCTCTGGCGCCACACGTTTGTGCATCCAGAGAGTGCACACCCGTGACTTGAGAAAACACACGTACGTGCCTGCTGTGGATTCACCTTTTCTGCCTTCCGTGCCTGAACCAACGTGCCTCACGTGCCTAACGAAACATGCGTTGTGACTCTTACATGGTCCCACTGCCACACCAGTGTCGCTCCCGAGACATCACAACCATGCCTCTTTAACCGAGCATTCTAACACATGCCTCTCCCATCGCCCTCTTGTACTACATCCACAGGGTTGATACCCGTGCCTCGAGAAGCAGCATGTTCGTGCCTGTGTTTGCTTCATTTCCGTGCCTTCGGTGCTTACATCCACGTGCCTCACGCGACACTGGCCTCATGTGCGTGCGTCTACGTGCCTGTAGAACCTGCACTTCAGTGCCTCGTGTGCCTGCATCCACATGCCTGTAGAGAGGCTCCACTTCAGCACTACCACGTGACTTCACAAACGTGGTGCCTTCATTTGTGTGCCTACACGGACCTGCACCCACGTGCCTCACGTGTCACTCGCCCAGACTCTTACATGCCCCGTAATGCCACACCCACGTGACTTCACGAACGTGGTTCTGTAACCGAGTAGTCGGACCCATGCCTCTGCCGCCACACGTTTGTGCATCCAGAGAGTGCACACCCGTGACTTGAGAAAACACACGTACGTGCCTGTTGTGGATTCACCTTTTCTGCCTTCCGTGCCTCAACCAACGTGCCTAATGAAACATGTGCCGTGACTCTTACATGGTCCCACTGCCACGCCCGCGTCGCTCATGAGACTCCACAACCATGCCTCTTTAACCGAGCATTCTAACACATGCCTCTCCCAACGCACTCTTGTACTACATCCACAGGGTTGATACCCATGCCTCGAGAAGAAGCATGTCCGTGCCTGTGTTGGCTTCATTTCCGTGCCTCCGGTGCTTACATCCACGTGCCTCACGCGACACTGGCCTCCTGTGCCTGCGTCTACGTGCCTGTAGAACCTGCACTTCCGTGCCTCGTGTACCTGCATCCACATGCCTGTAGAGAGGCTCCACTTCACACTACCACGTGACTTCACAAACGTGGTGCCTTCATTTGTGTGCCTACACGGACCTGCACCCACGTGCCTCATGTGTCACTCGCCCAGACTCTTACATGCCCCTGTAATACCACACCCACGTGACTGCACGAACGTGGTTCTGTAACCGAGTAGTCGGACCCATGCCTCTGCCGCCACACATTTGTGCATCCAGAGAGTGCACACCCATGACTTGAGAAAACACACGTACGTGCCTGTTGTGGATTCACCTTTTCTGCCTTCCGTGCCTGAACCAATGTGCCTCACGTGCCTAACGAAACATGCGATGTGACTCTTACATGGTCCCACTGCCACGCCCGCGTCGCTCGTGAGACTTCACAACCATGCCTCTTTAACCGAGCATTCTAACACATGCCTCTCCCAATGCACTCTTGTACTACATCCACAGGGTTGATACCCGTGCCTCGAGAAGCAGCATGTCCGTGCCTGTGATAGCTTCATTTCCGTGCCTCCGGTGCTTACATCCACGTGCCTCACGCGACACTGGCCTCCTGTGCTTCCCTCTACGTGCCTGTAGAACCTGCACTTCCGTGCCTCGTGTGCCTGCATCCACGTGCCTGTAGAGAGGCTCCACTTCAGCACTACCACGTGACTCACAAACATGGTGCCTTCATTTGTGTGCCTACACGGACCTGCACCCACGTGCCTCACGTGTCACTCGCCCAGACTCTTACATGCCCCGTAATGCCACACCCACGTGACTTCACGAACGTGGTTCTGTAACCGAGTAGTCGGACCCATGCCTCTGCCGCCACACGCTTGTGTATCCAGAGAGTGCACACCCGTGACTTGAGAAAACACACGTACGTGCCTGTTGTGGATTCACCTTTTCTGCCTTCCGTGCCTGAACCAACGTGCCTCACGTGCCTAACGAAACATGCGTCGTGACTCTTACATGGTCCCATTGCCACGCCCGCGTCACTCCCGAGACTTCACAACCATACCTCTTTAACCGAGCATTCTAACACATGCCTCTCCCAACGCACTCTTGTACTACATCCACAGGGTTGATACCCGTGCCTCGAGAAGCAGCATGTCCGTGCCTGTGATAGCTGCATTTCCGTGCCTCCTGTGCTTACATCCACGTGCCTCACGCTACACTGGCCTCCTGTGCTTCCCTCTACGTCCCTGTAGAACCTGCACTTCCGTGCCTCCTGTGCCTGCATCCACGTGCCTGTAGAACCTGCACTTATGTGCCTCATGTGCCTGCATCCACATGCCTGTAGAGAGGTTCCACTTCAGCATTAACAGTCTCAACACTAAAAAATAATAATACTGTAGCACACAAAAAACACAAGACAAGCATAACGAATCTTGATGCTCAAACGGACAGTTAAAGATTAGAGACGGTTCGATGGGTTCCATCTCTCCCTCCCTCTTCTACTAGCTTGCTTCCCCTTCCGCAAAGTAAATCTCGAAACCTTCATCACTCCCGCACGCTCTCCTCCTTCCTTCAGCACACAAATACAAACTCGAAATCGAGTTCGCGTCACCGGACAACCGCCACCGTGTTCACACTCAAATCCGACATACAAACAGCCACACTCTGCCGGCGACAACACCAATAACCCCGCCGGCTGCGGCGACCGACGGCGAGGACTTCAACAGTGGTGGCGGAAATCGCAACAAAAAAGGAGCAACGACACATTAAGCGGATGGAAGCGAAGAACACCGCACAAGTAATTGAAGGTAATTATTATTCTATCCCACTCCATTCCACCGGGTAGATCGTAGTGATTTTTCCACTTCCAGGAACAGCAACCCTAGCCACCGCTACCAAGGAGTTTTCCAATAACCTAAATCAATTTGCCTAACAAATTGAACTAGCGCAGAGATGAGATTTAATAGAAATGCTACTGCTCTCCGCCCTGGGATTTTGGCCATACAATTTGTGCTCAAAGGTAAAAAACCTGAAACATCAGTAACTAGAATACGTCGATAGATCCAAACCCCGCAAGCATCCTGAGAGGCCAAAACCGATAACCGTACGAGATTTTCTACATCCCTTGTCCCGTCAATGTAACCGTTTTTCAAATTAAGTGCCTCTGGTGTGAAATACCGTAAACAAAGAATAGGTGTACCCTGTGCTTCTAGGGTAAAACAACCCGTGCCTCTCTATCCATGCAAATTTGTTTTCACACCACGCAGGTTTTTTTCCTGTGACACTCGACTCTGCTTCTAACACCTGCCCATTTTTATGCAGCAATGACAAATCCTCACGAAGAAGCTAAAACCCAGCAAAATACTGACAAAGACCCTGCCGAAGAGCATGCAATCCAGCAAGCTCATGTCAAAGGTTTGAGCAAAAGTCTCCACTGTCCATCTACAAAAAAACTATATTGAGATATTAATAACTTAATGGCTATCCTTGACAACAATAACTTAACTATGTCTACAAATAGAACTACCTGCCACTTTTTATATATTTCTGTATAGAAAACATTAAAAATGTTCGCACACTATCTTAATTTTAATTCAAAAACAGTTTAACTTACCCAATAAATCTTCAACTATCATTGATGATATTCCTCCCATTATGAAATATCACCTGCAGAGTGCATTTTTGTCTTAGAAAATGCTTCACCCTAACTTCACTTCCCCAGCTGCACTCATAACCATAATTAATATTTTCTTCCATCCCCTGATTAGCTCAATCGGTAACAATAGTAATAACCTATCTTAACCCAAGAAAAGAAAACTAAAAATCCCCTTTGGGAGTTTCACATTCCTTATGCATAATCATGGAAGATATATATTTTAAATGTGTATCAATTATTTTCGGACAAAAAGAACATCCTTTTTTATTACCTGGTCATTATACAGGACACGAAGACGGTGATATTCAAAGCGCGGAAACAGGCAGCATGTCTCCTCATTCATCAGAAAAGGACACAGAACAAAACATGAGGAACAAACCACCTGCGGAAGAAATGATAACTTACACCAGGCTCAACAGGATTAAACATCTAGCAACAAGCAAAAAAAAAAGAGAAAATCAGATACAAGCACTGTTTTTACTCCTAGAGCAAAAAGGCAAAAGCAAAAGGACAATGCTGAAAACATCGTCGACACTAGTACCTTGCAGCATCAGCCATTACCTCTAATGGTACTCCCGCCAACAGCACCAACCGCCACGAAGAAACAAGGTGAACGCAAGAAGAAAAACAAGCGACAAAGGGTAGAAAAAGAACAAGACGATACCAACAGCAAAGGTTCAGATACCAATGATGACGACGATGACAGGGAACATGATGCAGGTTTCATTCCTACAGACGGCGATGTTGCCGAAGAGCATGATAGCGACGCAGAACATGACGACGATGTAAAAACACACTTATGTACTAATTTTGAATACCACTATTCAGCACTCAGGATCTAACGTTCCTTTCTAACGAAACCCTTTCTTTTTGTCTTCTGAAACAGAACAAATCAGGACAGAAGGACAGAAAGAGGAGAAAGACAAGCGGAAAAGAATTGGCAGCACCAACAGTTGACGAAGAACAGCAAGAAACAAACGAAGAGAAATGCCAAATCAAGACAGGGGCAGCATTCGCTCATGTCAAGAAAGCATGGAATTTACTTAAAGACCGTCATAAGCAAGATATTAGGACAGCATGATTTGGCAGCATAGAGAACTGCAAAATAATGGGCTCCATCTGCAAACCACTTGCAGCACACATCTACGACAACCTCGACACAGAAAGCATGACCATAACCTTCGGTGATGGTACCGAAGACAAGAAAATCAAGATTACCAAGGAAGCTATACACAAGGTGTTTGGATACCCAAACGGCACGGAAAAGTCAGCACCAAGGCCAGCGAAGAGCCCAACTTCAATGAAAGAACTGATGTCAGACCTTGGCTTCAAACATACAGATTTCAAGCCAAAAGAACTGTTCACAGAGCTAAACAATTGGTGGAACTAGATGACGAACAGTCAAACAGGAAATCAGTTAAAATATTTTTCCTTATTTTTTTCCACAACGTTGTCTGCGGGTCAAGCGCTGCTATCTTCGCCCGACAAGCTATAATGGTAGAGGACATGGACTATCCAGAGATGGCAACGATGGATTTCTGTGAGGTAATCGTCGAATGTATTAAGGAAGGAGCCAAGATATGGCAGAAACACAGAAATTTGCCTCAGGAAGAAAAGAACAAAAAGCATGTCAATGGTTTGGCACAGGGGCCAGTAATCATGTACCTCGACTCCCTGCTGCTGCCAACCGACACAAAAGAAATGCGGAAGATTGCAAAGACAATGGACAAGACCTCATTACCACGAGCAAACCATCTCAAAGAGAGTGACCTAGCGAAAATAGCTAGAGCAGACATGAAAAGGGATGGAAAAGCACGACTAGATGACTATGAATTTGGCAAAATACAGGTATAGTTATATTGTACATAAATCAGTCCTTCCCTTTTTGAAAACGGTTTCCATTCTAATCAACTACATTCCACCAAAACGATGCAGACATGGAAAGGAACAGCAGAGAGGATCTTCTATGCCAACACAGCATCAACTTCGTCTTCAATTCACCAGATAGCAGGAGAACATCGCAAACAACAGCAACACCAGAACACGACCAAACTGCTACCACCTCCACCCAAACGCCGGCGCGAACCACGTGTCGGCACCAGTGGAAGCAGGGAACCAAACAAAAGCATCAGCACAGGAGCAGAAGAAAGATTCCAAAGGATAAACAAATTGTTGGAAAAAGTACTCCATGAAGCAGAACAGATACCCGCAGTAACCACCAGGGCTGAACACCAATGCAATGAAAAGGAAAAGATATTGGATGAAAAAAACAAGAACCTAGTCGTGCAACAAACAATTGCCCTGATGGATTCATTAGAACAACTCAGACAATTTCAGGACATAGTTTGCACCAGGTACCTGACAGACAACGCGACCCAGCAGACACTAGAGCAAGCAGATCCAGCAGCCTCAAGTAGACTAGCCGATGCCAACCGCACGAATGAAATCGTAGCCACAACAGAACCAAGAGAAAGGAGAAAAAAAGACGAAGATAGGAAGAGAAGAACAAAATCAAGGGACATAGGCATTGACAAGAACAAGATAAAGCGGCAAAAACAGGTAAATAAATAGTAATGCATGGTGCCATACGCACCCTAAAGCAAACCCCTGTTTTCATACCTCAACTGAAAAGAACTGCCTCAATGCTTTCAGGAACGTACCAATAGCACGCCAGGCCAAGATGAACTCCAACAGCAGGATGGTGTCAACAACCCCAAAAACACGAATGAATGGAACAAACAAAGCAACCTCACAACAGACAATGCTACAACAACAACTACCCCAACACAAGCACAAGATACGATCGACGTCAGAACCTGTGAAGAGGTCAGTATGAACATCCATTTTTCCTTTCAAAACTGGATAGAGTTATAAGTTAACTGACAAACCTCCAACAAAATATAGGCTCAGCTGAAGAACAATCAAGGCAGCAGCCCCGCCAACCAAATGCAGGAGGCTAACCCACAATCAACCGTTAGCATAACAAACGACAAAGAAGAAGAAAACAACGAAGAGGAGGTAAACTTCCATAGCCCACTATTACCCACACCGAAAACTCATAAATGGCAGGAAAGAAAGTGAACCGCAAACTCATATTGTTTGATCTCCACGTATCACAAGCACTGCAAGACCAAGAGACAACCCGTGTTCAAATTGAACCCCATAGTGAACCTCAAACAGACGAAGGCGTCACAGAACAAGAACTTTGTGTACAAGAGATTTCCAGCGCCACAACATTGCAGATCACCATCACGAGTACAAAGGAGAAAGCCCAAGACATCCCAGCCGATGAGAAACAAGAGACTGTTATACCTGACAAAGAAACAGTAGATGCAGGCACGAATAACCCAGTCATCAACACGGAGGTAAAAATTCAACAACAACAACCACTTTTCAAAATATTTATGATGTCTGAACTACCTAATACACCCCGCCACGGCAATACAAAGATTATAAGGGATGTCTCACCCTTTTCTTTGAACAAATGCAGGAAACAAACGAGTACGCTGATCTCGAAGATCAAGAACTTCAAACAACAACATCTGAAGAGGTGAGGTTACAAAGCTCAGACACAAATGAAGTTCAATCTATAATTTCATTTTTTTATTAAACAGGAAGAGGAAGCAAGCAAAAGCACTGGCATAGACATTCAACAAGAAAAACTAGAGGACAACACGAGACAAGGAGAAGCCGTAGTACAAGCAGTAGACAGTCCTGCAACTCCAGAGATAGAGGTTTTATAAAAAAATTGTAACTGAACAGTCAGAAATGCACCCATTTCTTAAATATTTTTTGTGTTGGTGTAGGCACAAGAAGCTCAAGAAACCATCAACAGTCAAGACCATCAAACACAACCAGAGGAGCCCAATGAACAACCCGAACATGTTCTTCAAACGATAGACAATAATGCCACTGAAGACCAAGCCACAAAAAATTCACTCACCAAACAACAGGTACCAGAGACAGCGGCAGCGTCAACGACTGAAAAGGTGAACTTACAAAACCTGCAACTACGAAATTATAAAATTGCTGCGTGCACAATCAAATAAACTCCAACCTACCACATTTGTATTCACTCCAATGGACTCTCACTTTGCCACCTCTATGTTTGAACAGCTGCAAGAAAAAAACAAGGTCAGTGACGATGAACAGCAAAATAAAGAGCAAGAGAAGGACCCAAAACCACCACTGAACGAAGAATCAGCAGGAACAACAACAAATACACAGGTGAATGTTGGGGAACGTAGCAATAATTCAAAATTTTCCTACGTGTCACCAAGATCTATCTAGGAGATGCTAGCAACGAGAGAGAGGAGTGCATCTACATACCCTTGTAGATCGCGAGCGAAAGCGTTCAAGAGAACGGGGTTGATGGAGTCGTACTCGTCGTGATCCAAATCACCGATGATCCTAGCGCCGAACGGACGGCACCTCCGCGTTCAACACACGTACGGTTGGGAGAGACGTATCCTCCTTCTTGATCCAGCAAGGGGAAGGAGAGGTTGATGGAGATCCAGCAGCACGATGGCGTGGTGGTGGAAGTAGCGGGATTCCAACAGGGCTTCGCCAAGCGCTGCGGGAAGAGGGAGATGTGTCACAGGAGGGAGAGGGAGGCGCCAGGGCTTGGGGTATTTCTGCCCTCCCCTTTCCCACATATATATAGGGGCAAGGGAGAGGGGGGGCGCAGCCTTGGCCCTTCCTCCAAGGAAGGGTGCGGCCAGGGAGGAGTCCATCCTCCCCAAGGCACCTAGGAGGTGCCTTCCCCCTTTAGGACTCTCCCTTTCCCTTATCTCTTGGCGCATGGGCCTCTTGGGGCTGGTGCCCTTGGCCCATATAGGCCAAGGCGCACAGCCCTACAGCCCATGTGGCCCCCCGGGGCAGGTGGACCCCCTTGGTGGACCCCCGGACCCCTTTTGGCACTCCTGGTACAATACCGATAATACGCGAAACTTTTCCGGCGACCAAAACAAGACTTTCCATATATAAATCTTTACCTCCGGAACTCCTCGTGACGTCCGGGATCTCATCCGGGACTCCGAACAACTTTCGGGTTACCGCATACTAATATCTCTACAACCCTAGCGTCACCGAACCTTAAGTGTGTAGACCCTACGGGTTCGGGAGACATGCAGACATGACCGAGACGACTCTCCGGTCAATAACCAACAGCGGGATCTGGAT
The DNA here is from genome assembly GCF_002575655.3 of Aegilops tauschii subsp. strangulata. Classification (NCBI taxonomy): domain Eukaryota; kingdom Viridiplantae; phylum Streptophyta; class Magnoliopsida; order Poales; family Poaceae; genus Aegilops; species Aegilops tauschii. The sequence continues at coordinate 485,264,767 of NC_053035.3, read as the reverse complement.
ACCCATGTTGGCTCCCACATGTTCCACGATGATCTCATCGGATGAACCACGATGTCGAGGATTCAATCAATCCCGTATACAATTCCCTTTGTCCATCGGTATGTTACTTGCCCTAGATTCGATCGTCGGTATCCCAATACCTCGTTCAATCTCGTTACCGGCAAGTCTCTTTACTCGTTCCGTAACGCATGATCCCATGGCTAACTCCTTAGTCACATTGAGCTCATTATGATGATGCATTACCGAGTGGGCCCAGAGATACCTCTCCGTCATACGGAGTGACAAATCCCAGTCTCGATTCGTGCCAACCCAACAGACACTTTCGGAGATACCTGTAGTGCACCTTTATAGCCACCCAATTACGTTGTGACGTTTGGTACACCCAAAGCATTCCTACGATATCCGGGAGTTTCACAATCTCATGGTCTAAGGAAATGATACTTGACATTAGAAAAGCTCTAGCAAACGAACTACACGATCTTGTGCTATGCTTAGGATTGGGTCTTGTCCATCACATCATTCTCCTAATGATGTGATCCCGTTATCAATGACATCCAATGTCCATGGTCAGGAAACCATAACCATCTATTGATCAACGAGCTAGTCAACTAGAGGCTTACTAGGGACATGTTGTGGTCTATGTATTCACACATGTATTACGGTTTCCAGTTAATACAATTATAACATGAACAATAGACAATTATCATGAACAAGGAAATATAATAATAACTATTTTATTATTGCCTCTAGGGCATATTTCTAACAGTCTCCCACTTGCACTAGAGTCAATAATCTAGTTCACATCACCATGTGATTAACACTCAAAGTTCACATCGCCATGTGACTAACACCCAAGAGTTTACTAGAGTCAATAATCTAGTTCACATCACCATGTGATTAACACTCAATGAGTTCCAGGGTTTGATCATGTTATGCTTACGAGAGAGGTTTTAGTCAACGGGTCTGCAACATTCAGATCCGTGTGTGCTTTACAAATCTCTATGTCATCTTGTAGATGCAGCTACCACGTGCTACTTGGAGCTATTCCAAATAACTGCTCTACTATACGAATCCGGTTTACTACTCAGAGTCATCTGGATTAGTGTCAAAGTTGCATCGACGTAACCCTTTACGACGAACTCTTTTACCACCTCCATAATCGAGAAAATTCCTTAGTCCACTAATTACTAAGGATAAGTTCGACCGCTGTCATGTGATCCATTCCTGGATCACTCTTGTACCCCTTGACTAATTCATGGCAAGGCACACTTCAGGTGCGGTACACAGCATAGCATACTGTGGAGCCTACGTCTAAAGCATAGGGGACGACCTTCGTCCTTTCTCTCTCTTCTGTCGTGGTCAGGTCTTGAGTCTTACTCAATACCCACACCTTGTAACACAGCCAAGAACTCCTTCTTTGCTGATCTATTTTGAACTCCTTCAAAATCCTGTCACGGTATGCATTCATTTGAAAGTACTATTAAGCGTATTCGATCTATCCTTATAGATCTTGATGCTCAATGTTCAAGTAGCTTAATCCAGGTTTTGCATTGAAAAACACTTTTCAAATAACCCTGTATGTTTTCCAGAAATTCTACATCATTTCTGATCAACAATATGTCAACAACATATACTCATCAGAAATTCTATAGTGCTCCCACTCACTTCTTTGGAAATACAAGTTTCTCATAAACTTTGTATAAACCCAAAATCTTTGATCATCTCATCAAAGCGTACATTCCAACTCCGAGATGCTTACTCCAATCCTTAGAAGGATTGCTGGAGCTTTGCATGCTTGTTAGCATCTTTCAGGATTGACAAAACCTTCTGGTTGTATCACATACAACCTTTCCTCAAGAAAATCATCGAGGAAACAATGTTTTGACATCCTATCTGCAAGATTTCATAAATAATGCAGTAACTGCTAATATAATTCCAACAGACTCTTAGCATCGCTACGAGTGAGAAAATCTCATCGTAGTCAACTCCTTGAACTTGTCGGAAAACATCTTAACGACAAGTCGAGCTTTCTTGATGGTGATACTTACCATCATTGTCCGTTTTCCCTTTTAAAATCCATCTATACCCAACAGCCTTACGACCATCAAGTAGTTCTTCCAAAGTATATACTTTGTTTTCATACATGGATCCCCTCGGATTTTATGGCCTCAAGCCATTCGTCGGAATCCGGGCCCACCATTGCTTCTCCATAGCTCGTAGGTTCATTGTTGTCTAGCAACATGACTTCCAAGACAGGATTACGTACCACTCTGAAGTAGTACGCATCCTTGTCGTCCTACGAGGTTTGGTAGTGACTTGATCCGAAGTTTCATGATAACTATCATAAGCTTCCACTTCAATTGGTGTAGGTGCCACAGGAACAACTTCATGTGCCCTGCTACACACTAGTTGAAGTCATGGTTCAATAACCTCATCAAGTCTCCACCATCCTCCCACTCAATTCTTTCGAGAGAAACTTTTCCTCGAGAAAGGACCCGTTTCTAGAAACAATCACTTTTGCTTCCAGATCTGAAATAGGAGGTATACCCAACTGTTTTGGGTATTCTATGAAGATGCATTTATCCGCTTTGGGTTCGAGCTTATTAGCCTGAAACTTTTTCACATAAGCATCGCAGCCCCAAACTTTTAAGAAACGACAGCTTAGGTTTCTCTAAACCATAGTTCATACGGTGTCGTCTCAACGGAATTGCGTGGTGCCCTATTTAAAGTGAATGCGGTTGTCTCTAATGCCTAGCCCATAAACGATAGTGGTAATTCGATAAGAGACATCATGGTATGCACCATATCCAATAGGGTGCAGTTATGATGTTCGGACACACCATCACACTATGGTGTTCCAGGCGGTATTAGTTGTGAAACAATTTCCACAATGTCTTAATTGTGTGCCAAACTCGTAACTCAGATATCTCTATGATCATATCATAGACATTTTATCCTCTTGTCACGACGATCTTCAACTTCACTCTGAAATTACTTGAACCTTTCAATAATTCAGACTTGTGTTTCATCAAGTAAATATTCTCAGCATCTACTCAAATCATCTGTGAAGTAAGAACATAACGATATCCACTGCGTGCCTCAGCACTCATTGGACTGCACACATCAAAATGTATTACTTCCAACAAGTTGCTTTCTTGTTCCATCTTACTGAAAACGAGGCCTTTCAGTCATCTTGCCCATGTGGTATGATTTGCATGTCTCAAGTGATTCAAAATCAAGTGAGTCCAAATGATCCATCTGTATGGACTTTCTTCATGCTTATATACTAATAGACATGGTTCGCATGTCTCAATCTTTTCAAAAACAAGTGAGTCCAAAGATCCATCAACATGGAGCTTCTTCATGCGTTTTATACCAATATGACTCAAGTGGCAGTGCCACAAGTATGTGGTACTATCATTATTATCTTATATCTTTTGGCATGAACATGTGTATCACTACGATCGAGATTCAATAAACCATTTATTTTAGGTGCAAGACCATTGAAGGTATTATTCAAATAAAAAGAGTAACCATTATTCTTCTTAAATGAACATCATAATCCAATCATGTCTATGCTCAACGTAAACACCAAATAACAATTATTTAGGTTTAACACCAATCTCGATGGTAGAGGGAGCATGCGATGCTTGATCACATCAACCTTGGAAACACTTCCAACACATATCGTCATCTCACTTTTAGCTAGTCTCCGTTTATTCCGCAGCTTTTATTTCGAGTTACTAACACTTAGCAACCGAACCGGTATCTAATACCCTGGTGCTACTAGGAGTACTAGTAAAGTACACATTAATATAATGTATATCCAATATACTTCTGTCGACCTTGCCTGCCTTCTCATCTACCAAGTATCTAGGGTAGTTCTGCTTCAGTGACCGTTCCCCTCATTACAGAAGCACTTAGTCTCGGGTTTGGGTTCAACCTTGGGTTTCTTCACTGGAGCAGCAACTGATTTGCCGTTTCATGAAGTATCCCTTCTTGCCCTTGCCCTTCTTGAAACTAGTGGTTTTACTAACCATCAACAATTGATGCTCCTACTTGATTTCTACTTTCGCGGTGTCAAACATCGCGAGTTGCTCAAGGATCATCATGTCTATCCCTGATATGTTATAGTTCATCACGAAGCTCTAATAGCTTGGTGGCAGTGACTATGGAGAATCATCACTATCTCATCTGGAAGACAACTCCCACTCGATTCAAGCGATTGTAGTACTCAAACAATCCGAGCACATGCTCAACGATTGAGCTTTTCTCCCTTAGTTTGCAGGCTTAAGAAACTTGTCAGAGGTCTCATACCTCTTGACGTGGGCACTAGTCTGAAATCCCAATTTCAGTCTTTGGAACATCTCATATGTTCTGCGACGTTTCAAAAACGTCTTTGGTGCCACAATTTTAAACCGTTCAATATTACGCACTGAACTATCACGTAGTCATCAAAACGTGTATGTCAGATGTTCGCAACATCCACAAACGACGCTCGAGGTTCAGCACACCGAGCGGTGCATTAAGGACATAAGCCTTCTGTGCAACAATGAGGATAATCCTCAGTTTACGGACCCAGTCCGCATAATTTCTACTATCAACTTTCAACTAAATTTTCTCCAGGAACATATCTTAAACAGTAGAACCAAAGCGTAAGCTATGACATAATTTGCAAAGACCTTATGACTATGTTCATGATAATTAAGTTCATCTGATTATTTAATGAACTCCCACTCAGATAGACATCCCTCTAGTCATCTAAGTGATACATGATCCGAGTCAAACTAGGCCGTGTTCGATCATCACGTGAGACGGACTAGTCATCATCGGTGAACATCTCCATGTTGATCGCATCTACTATACGACTCATGTTCGACCTTTCGATCTCTTGTGTTCCGAGGCCATGTCTGTACATGCTAGGCTCGTCAAGTCAACCCAAGTGTTTCGCATGTGTTCCGAGGCCATGTCTGTACATGCTAGGCTCGTCAACACCCGTTGTATGCGAACGTTAGAATCTATCACACCCGATCATCACGTGGTGCTTCGAAACAACGAACCTTCGCAACGGTGCACAGTTAGGGGGAACACATCTCTTGAAATTTTAGTGAGGGATCATCTTATTTATGCTACCGTCGTTCTAAGCAAATAAGATGTAAACATGACAAACATCACATGCAAATCATAAAGTGACATGATATGGCCAATATCATCTTGCGCCTTTGATCTCCATCTTCGAGGCGTGGCATGATCACCTTCGTCACCGGCATGACACCATGATCTCCATCATCGTGTCTTCATGAAGTTGTCTCGCCAACTATTACTTCTACTACTATGGCTAACGGTTAGCAATAAAGTAAAGTAATTACATGGCGTTTTCATTGACACGCAGGTCATACTATAAATTAAGACAACTCCTATGGCTCCTGCCGGTTGTCATACTCATCGACATGCAAGTCGTGATTCCTATTACAAGAACATGATCAATCTCATACATCACATATATCATTCATCACATCCTTTTGGCCATATCACATCACATAGCATACCCTGCAAAAACAAGTTAGACGTCCTCTAATTGTTGTTGCATGTTTTACGTGGCTGCTATGGGTTTCTAGCAAGAATGTTTCTTACCTACGCAAAAGCCACAACGGTGATATGCCAATTCCTATTTACCCTTCATAAGGACCCTTTTCATCGAATCCAATCCAACTAAAGTGGGAGAGACAGACACCCGCTAGTCACCTTATGCATCAAGTGCATGTCAGTCGGTGGAACCTGTCTCACGTAAGAGTACGTGTAAGGTCGGTCCGGGCCGCTTCATCCCACAATGCCGCCGAATCAAGATAGGACTAGTAATGGTAAGCAAATTGAACAAATCATCGCCCACAACTACTTTGTGTTCTACTCGTGCATAGAATCTATGCATAGACCTGGCTCATGATGCCACTGTTGGGGAACGTAGCAATAATTCAAAATTTTCCTACGTGTCACCAAGATCTATCTAGGAGATGCTAGCAACGAGAGAGAGGAGTGCATCTACATACCCTTGTAGATCGCGAGCGGAAGCGTTCAAGAGAACGGGATTGATGGAGTCGTACTCGTCGTGATCCAAATCACCGATGATCCTAGTGCCGAACGGGCGGCACCTCCGCGTTCAACACACGTACGGTTGGGAGAGACGTCTCCTCCTTCTTGATCCAACAAGGGGTAAGGAGAGGTTGATGGAGATCCAGCAGCACGACGGCGTGGTGGTGGAAGTAGCGGGATTCCAACAGGGCTTCGCCAAGCGCTGCGGGAAGAGGGAGATGTGTCACGGGAGGGAGAGGGAGGCGCCAGGGCTTGGGGTATTGCTGCCCTCCCCTTTCCCACATATATATAGGGGCAAGGGAGAGGGGGCGCAGCCTTGGCCCTTCCTCCAAGGAAGGGTGCGGCCAGGGAGGAGTCCATCCTCCCCAAGGCACCTAGGAGGTGCCTTCCCCCTTTAGGACTCTCCCTTTCCCTTATCTCTTGGCGCATGGGCCTCTTGGGGCTGGTGCCCTTGGCCCATATAGGCCAAGGCGCACACCCCTACAGCCCATGTGGCCCCCCGGGGCAGGTGGACCCCCTTGGTGGACCCCCGGACCCCTTTCGGCACTCCCGGTACAATACCGATAATGCGCAAAACTTTTCCGGCGACCAAAACAAGACTTTCCATATATAAATCTTTACCTCCGGACCATTCCGGAACTCCTCGTAACGTCCGGGATCTCATCCGGGACTCCGAACAACTTTTGGGTTACCGCATACTAATATCTCTACAACCCTAGCGTCACCGAACCTTAAGTGTGTAGACCCTACGGGTTCGGGAGACATGCAGACATGACCGAGACGACTCTCCGGTCAATAACCAACAGCGGGATCTGGATACCCATGTTGGCTCCCACATGTTCCACGATGATCTCATCGGATGAACCACGATGTCGAGGATTCAATCAATCCCGTATACAATTCTTTTTGTCAATCGGTATGTTACTTGCCCGAGATTCGATCGTCGGTATCCCAATACCTCGTTCAATCTCGTTACCGGCAAGTCTCTTTACTCGTTCCGTAACGCATGATCCCGTGGCTAACTCCTTAGTCACATTGAGCTCATTATGATGATGCATTACCGAGTGGGCCCAGAGATACCTCTCCGTCATACGGAGTGACAAATCCCAGTCTTGATTCGTGCCAACCCAACAGACACTTTCGGAGATACCTGTAGTGCACCTTTATAGCCACCCAGTTACGTTGTGACGTTTGGTACACCCAAAGCATTCCTACGATATCCGGGAGTTGCACAATCTCATGGTCTAAGGAAATGATACTTGACATTAGAAAAGCTCTAGCAAACGAACTACACGATCTTGTGCTATGCTTAGGATTGGGTCTTGTCCGTCACATCATTCTCCTAATGATGTGATCCCGTTATCAATGACATCCAATGTCCATGGTCAGGAAACCATAACCATCTATTGATCAACGAGCTAGTCAACTAGAGGCTTACTAGGGACATGTTGTGGTCTATGTATTCACACATGTATTACGGTTTCCAGTTAATACAATTATAGCATGAACAATAGACAATTATCATGAACAAGGAAATATAATAATAACTATTTTATTATTGCCTCTAGGGCATATTTCTAATAGTGAAAACACATAATACCTCTTCATGAACTTATAGTTCAAGAACACGCATTTGACATTTCACTACTTTCCTGCATCGTAGAGAGAGGAGACCAATGAGCAAAAGGAGGGCACTGAAGAAGGGCAACATGTTCTTCAAAAGGCAGACATCAACATAACAGAAGACCAAGCCCCAAAATATTCACTCACCAAAAAACACGCAGCAGAGACGGCAGCAGCGACAACGACTGAAAAGGTAAAGTTACATATGTTGATCCTATCAAAGTATAAAATAGCTATGTGGAACCTCAAATGCACTGCCACTTGGCCACCTGTGTGTTTCAAAAGCTACAAGACAAAAACGACGGCAGCGGCGATGAACTACAAAAGAAAGAAGAAGAAGATGCCCAAAAACCTCCACTCAACGAAGAACAAGCACAACATTCAGCGGCAGCAATGAGAACAGTTGCAGAGACAACAGAAGCAGCAACGATTGAGGAGGTAAAGTTACATAAGCTGATTCTACGAAAATATAAGGTAGTTCCATTAGAACTCAAATTTATGATTGAACAGTTGCAAGACAAAAACCATGACAGCGATGATGAACACCAAAACAAAGAACAGGAGGATACCCAAGAAACTACACTCAACGAAGAACGAGTGGAACAGTCAGCATCACGAACGACAGCTCAACAGGTGAAGTTGCACAAAATGTTTCCACAAAATTATGACTTAATCACAATCAAAATAGCTCAAACAACGCACCGAACGCTTTGCTATTTTCCCATAACAGCTGCTATAATTAAAATAAAGTAGCAAGTTAAATTATTTCAATGCTTTTTCTATGATAACGCGGAAACACGAAGAAGGCGACCACGGAGATACAAGCAATGAAGCAGACACATACATTGTTCTAGAGAAAGAAGCATAAACCATCGAAGAAAACCCTACACCGTCGTACGATGCCAATTCCCCTGGCAGAGAGGTCAGTGCCAACCAGGTCGAGACTGAAAAACAAGACGAAAAAGACCACCAGCAAGACACGACGGTTGACAAGGAAAAACATGATGCTAAGAAAGACACAGACAACTCAAATGAGGATGGAGCAGAAACTGAACAAAAGGGTACAACGCAAAAAGAAGAACAGAACATACCGCAAGAAGCAGAAGGAGAACAAGAAAGGAACAACACTGGACAGGACATATCTTCCAGCATCGAAGCAGGCAAGACAATAGAAACTTAATTGCTATCATGTGATCTTGTGACTTGGAATTATTTACATTAAATTCAAAATCATCGCAGGCACAATGGAGAAAGGGGACAAAGATAGTGATTCCGTCAACAAAGCCATCGAAGACCTGTACAGCGCTGTATGCAAGCCATGGACACGGAGAGAAATGTAAGTTCATGCAACTAACACAAAACACATTATTACACACGATCATTTTGACTGTATCATGTGTAAACTAAAACATTTTTCTAAATATACTTTGCAGGGATGAGCTTTTCATTACAACGAACAAGTTTGATGTCAATCTAGGCCATGTCGCCGAAAGTTTCAAGGTCGTTAAATCAGTACGCACCGAAGCAATCGAGCCCATGCTAACAATCTTGAGAAAACAACTAAATGGCACAGGGAGAAAGATTCTGTCGTTAAGCAACACTGTAAGTAAAGATCACGGCAAAAGAATCACGTTTAAAACAATATATATGACTTTATAAATAGATAAACTTCCCCTATAACTGAACTGACAAATTCCCTTTGTGTACCTGTGACAAAACAAGCAGCACTCAATAAAGGAAGCCGACGACGAAGATCCAATGTGCTACAGAAATAATGATCAAGAACACATTAGAAAAAAATTACTACCTGCCAAGCTTACATCATTTTTCAACATGCAAGAAGAAGAAAAACTGCAAGATTATAACATGGTAAGCAGATCAGCTTGCGTATATGTTATGCAAAAGTTCTCTTTTTATTTTATGTTTCTAAATATAAGAAGATTTCCAAATATTTTCTTTTTATTTTTTGTTTTGCAGTTCCTTCTACCATGTTCGTTGCACGGGTTTGAGCAAGACGAAAATACAAGTCATTACTTCACCATTACAGTTAACATGCAAAAATAGCGCTTTCAACTCCTTGACACTTCAACTGCATATCCAGGCACAATAGAATTCTTCAACAATGTAATCAGCAAATTAATGAAAATATGGAAGCACGTAAGCACAGAGCTACAGCTTTCACAAAAAAGCATCGGCCATTTCAAAAGGGTCAAACTGCAGGTGCCACTTCAAGGAGAAGACACATAAACACTTCCAACATATCACTTCTTTCTTTTTTTTCAATGCAAGATTCAATACTACAATTACTGAAATAATTCTGTTCTTTCGTCTTTTCAATGCAACAATTACCACTATCATTGCTCCAACACTTCTCTTCTTTCTGTTTCTTGAATGCAACAATCTTACTAGTACCATTCCTCTACATGCAGAATGGACAGCGCATTCTATATGTACATGAACCTGAAGCACTACTCCAATGATGGAACAGCAGCAAACTTAGAGCCAGAACAAGTACCAGAGTTGGGGAAAAAATTCTATATCAACTAATCAGTCAACACAGAGGGAATACTAAACTGTCATCAAGTGTACAACAGGTTAGTCTTTTCAGAAACTAATCCTTACAATTTTGTGACACTAGAAGAAGTAATATTTTTTTAATTATTATTTTTTGATTCTAACAGATATGCTGAAGTATGAAGTTGATATGGGAGACAAAGAAATGCAACAGACAGAATGGTGCGTACTAGAAGAGTTTCTGCCAAATCCAGAGCCAAAAGAACATATTATGCATGCGACAACCACAAAAGAGCATGAAGTTATTGATATATCCAGTAAACACAAAGAGGTTATGGATGTCAGCAGCCACGCCGTCGCCCAAGAATCTTGCACAGACCACGAAGAAAAGGATCCACCAATAGAACCACATCAACCACCACCAGACGACAAGATACCACACCATGCTGAAGCTGGAACGGACGAGCAAAATATCAACAGCAATATCCCGAGCATAGAGCAACTAACAGGCACTGATTTAAAAGAGGATGTCAGAAGCAACGACGCACCAAATGCACAACAACAGGTTTCTGAGCAGAAGAAACAGCCTGTTCTTCTTCAAGAAGAAACGGGCTCAACAAGCAATCAGCAAGGCACCTCCAGCACCATCTCTTTAGACTTCCTAAAACCCAAAACAATGGAAAAGCAAAAAGAAGTTCATGAATTTCTTTCAAGCCTTAACCCGCTCCAACTAGACGAATACAACGAGCATGTAAAGATGGGCGTTGAATTCGATGTAATCAAAACATGGCTGAATGACCATGAAAGCTATGAATTCGACAAAGATGCCAAGCCATATCTGACAATCTTGCAGCAAGAATCGGGAGAACATTCAATGCCTCAATCATCTGAGAACAGCTCAGACAAGAAAATCTCAGTCAAGAAGAGACCGGTAAAGCCTTCAAGAAGGCTCCATGGAAAAATCATGATTCCTACTTTTATCCCAGGAGATTTCAAATTTATGAACAAAGCCATAGCACTTCATGAATACCTATTCAGCAAAGAAGGACAGGACGAATGCGGAGAGTAAGTACTTTCTCTTGTCACAACAAAAAAACAAAGAAATGTTGCCCCTTTTTAAACAAACCTAACTAATGTATAAACTTTTTCTGCTTGTAGTGTAAACGTATATATTAGCTCGAAGCGACCCGATTGGATTACAAGAAAACAAATAATGGAACAGCTACAGAAAGGAGATAATGGACAGATGGAGGGCTCCATCGCAAACGCATTGTTCGAAGAATGGACAGTGCAGCAACAATACAACACAACCGATAAAGCCATACTTCCCACAGAATTTGCAAACGTATGAAGTCCAATTTGACAAAAACACTTGCATCATTTCAATGATTACAAAGATTGAACTAAAAAGTAGAAAACTTTTTGGTCGCAGATCGTGCTCGGTGTTAAAATTGGAGAAAAAGGAGGACTAGCAGAATTCAATGAGGACGAAGCATTGAAACAGTTTGCACCCCTTGTAACAGGGAAGGAACTTTTAAAGAAAAAGCTGGTAAGTTAATAGAAATATACAAACATAATTCATTTTTCCTTAGATTGCACATTTACATGTCATTTAATTCTCCTGACAAGAATGAACTTTAACTCACTCTGTCTCCAAATACCGCAGATTATGATACCTCACAACACAGCTAAACACTACACACTGTACGTGCTCAACAAGTACACGAGCTCCATTGACATACTTGACTCACTGAATTACAGAGACGGAGACGGAAAAACTACATGGAAAACACACCATAAGGATCACCCAGAACTGGTACGTCAATTCAACCTTGTTTTCTAATTGGTTTTCCAATTCCTGCATTCCCTTGTTTAATGCCAAAACCCAACAATAACACCAAACCATAATCACAGATTAAAAGGATGCATGCACTCATGAAGAAGCATTACGGCGAAGCGGAGCTACGAGCCAACAGCGAACCGAACTGGTCGAGGATAGTAGAAACACCTAACAGAGTTTGCGTGCCAAAACAGCAGGGTACCCAATGCGGACACTCCATGGTTCAATTTGCAAAATACTGGAATGGCATTGATCTCATAAAAGATGATGAGGATTTCGATGTAAGTGAATAGTACGAGAGCAACAATTTTAATTTTTACAAGCAGCACTACTTGAATACTTCAATTATCTCATGAAAGAAAAATAAAAGAATATCCAATGACCTCCATGCAGCAAAGCAACGTAGATGCCGAGTGGAAACCAGAGTTCCTTTTTACAGCCATATTTGGTGAAACAAACCAAGTAAAGTGCGAGGATCTACCTGGAAGAATCAAAGAATTCAAACCAGAAACTTCAAAGTTCTTTTCCACCAACAAAGGTAAGAAAATCATTTCCACTTATCTTTTTTTTTTGTAATAACCTACCCATCCCACGGTTCACCAATGTCTTTCGTATCACGAAAGCTTACATATTACATATCTGCTTCCGCTGACAGAAACAGATGAAACAAAAAGGAAAAAAAGACGAAGCATCAGTCCATACCCAAAACATTCTCATTGCTTCCAACACACAAAGGAAGTGTCTGACCTCTTTCATCTAGTCATGAGCGACAGCTGGCAGGAGGAATACAAAAAGTGAGTTGTTTTCTATTGCACCTCAAAATAGTTGGACAGAGGCCAAAAATAATGTAAAATTTTGTTTCTCACTGACCGTGACCTCCAAAATTATTTTATCTCCATGTCGCAGCAAAACTATATTTAGGCGCATCCGCAGGGATAGTGAAAGCACGCAACTTACTGGAGCCCAACTGAAGGCAGTATTTGGTCCAAGACCAGCACAGACGAACATACCACATCATGTGGAAAAGAGGGTCCTCGATGACATAGCAGAAATCTGGGAAAGCAGACAAGATTCAAAACGGAGTGACAGAGTAATATTAGGCCCAAACTTTGCAAAGGTAAACTTTTAAAAAGCAAAATCTTGTCTATATTGCAACACCTACTCTTTTTATATTGTTACACGGCTCTTTTTTCTAACAGTTTTTTTCATCATAAATATTGTTTGCAGCATATATTGGATTTAAAGAAACACAAAACTAGTATTACAAAATTTAAAAATGAATTACAAAAAACAAAGAATCAGCTGGTTCCCATGTATCTCAAGGAAAATCAACGCAAAAAGCTCTCAACAGCAAACATGGTAACAACCCTTTCCTCCATGACAAAATCACAAAATATGTGTTCTATTAAATTACTTTATATTAAACTGTCATCTAAGCAACAAGTATTTTGTACGCAGATATTCATTCCAATGGAGAAGCATGACCGCTATGTACTATATGTGCTGGACAAATACAAACACAAAGTTCACATTATTGATCCTCGAGAAACGACTCCAGAGGAATTTGAGAAAGAAAAGATAGACATGGATAAATTGGATCTAAAAGAAGCATATCGAGTTCTTCAGGAAAATGAAGATGCTAAAAAAGAAAGAGAAAGACAGTTTCAGGAATATCATGTTCATAAGTCGGCAATCGTAAGCATTTATACATAATAATTTTTTCAGTTTTACTAGTGCAATATTAAAGCAATTACTTACAAAATGTCATATTCCCAGGTACCTAGGTTTAAAGAAGTCTTCAACACCATACTTGAACAAACAATGAATCCAAACAAAACAAGATGGCAGATTCATACCGTGCAAGATGTTCCAGTGGTAGAAAAGGGAGAATCAACATTTGCTGTTTTAAAGCTTGCATTCATCTACAATGGTGAAAAGTTTGTCGAAGACCTGGAAGATTTGACAGTAAGTTTATATATATTTACTTATAAACAACTTATATGCACAAACTCTAATAATATACTTCTCTTCTCGGCAAAATTTCACAGGATGAGGTCGAAGACTGGAGGGCAGAGGCAATGTACATTCTCTTAAGTAGCGAGATGAATCAGGTCAAAGCTAATGAAATGGGTGACGAGATTAGCAAGATCTTCAGCAAAAATGAAGACTAAAACTTTTGATTTAGCCCGCGAGGCTAATTCTATCTAGACGTGAGAAAACGGTTTATCAATAACTCACATTTCTATGTAATGTAGTTAGAAATTGCGTGTTCATATTGAAAAGAGAACTATTTCGACAACAGTGCCTCTTACATCATCAGAGAGTGCCAGTAATGCAGTGACTCCCAGAACGAACCCTTACGCATGACTCTGGAGACCACCCTCCCGTGCCTACAGAGGCGACATGGCCTTGTGCCACCAAAGCCTGGGTCACCATGCCTCCGGGCAATATCCACACACACACATACCCTTACGCGTGACTCTGGAGACCACCCTCCCGTGCCTCCAGAGGTGACATGGCCTTGTGCCACCAAAGCCTGGGTCACCATGCATCCGGGTAATATCCACACACACAAATACCAAGAACGCCTCAACCGTGGCTAGCTCCTACGCACACGTGACTTCACATGCTTCAAACCCGTGCCTCTGGAGGCAACATATCAATGACTTCACGTGACTTCACATGCTTCAAACCCGTGCCACCGGAGGCAACATACCAATGCCTTCGTAGTATGCACACATGTGAATGCACGCACAAACCTATATATCCTCAACAAAAGCCTAGCTCTTAAGCAGACGTGACTGCACATGCTTCAAACCCGTGCCTTCGAAACAAAGCAGCTTGCCTTTTTGCATGACCTGCTATATAAAAATTAAACAAGCACGTTCCCTCGCGCCGGAGGCGCCGTGTCACACCACAAGGTACAACGCGCCGCACGAACCAACACGTCGCACGACCAACACACACTTCGACCTATGCCCCCCCTTCAAGATGTTTATGAAAATTAAACGAGCCGAAGGCGAGCCGGAGGTTCCCTCGCGCCGGAGGCGCCGTGTCACACCACGAGGTACAACGCACTGCACGAACCAGCACGACCAACACATACTTCGACCTATGCCCCCCCTTCAAGATGTTTATGAAAATTAAACGAGCTGAAGGCGAGCCGGAGGTTCCCTCGCGCCGGAGGCGCCGTGTCACACCACGAGGTACAACGCGCCGCACGAACCAGCACGCCGCACGACCAACACACACTTCGACCTATGCCCCCCTTCAAGATGTTTATGAAAATTAAACGAGCCGGAGGTTCCCTCGCGCCTGAGGCGCCGTGTCACACCACGAGGTACAACGCGCCGCACGAACCAGCACGCCGCACGACCAACACACACTTCGACCTATGCCCCCCCCTTCAAGATGTTTATGAAAATTAAACGAGCCGAAAGCGAGCCAGAGGCGCTTTTCTTCAATTTAGTAAAGTTATACACCCGTGCCTCTCCTAGTGTTCACCTGTGGCTATAAAGAAGTCACACGATTGAACGATTCTGAAGACTGCCTTTTTACATTAAAAAGTTGTTTTTTTCTTTACTTGAAAGGTCACATTTGATAGTGTTGGTAGTCCCTGCCCGTAACTACCCCATAAATCTCCATTACCCGGAAATATAATGGGAACAAAAAGGGAAACGAGAAAGGGAAACAGGGAACCAACCGCGCGAACTGGTATTTTCTTTGTGTTTTCGTGCGGAAAGAGAAAACAGAAAATTCTGGTAGTTCGAGGGTCAAACTGCAAAACGCACGAAACCACAAACCGGAAAGGGAAAACCGAAAACCAACCGCGCCAAGTGGTTTTCCCTCGCGGGAGCGCTCCGCGCGCGACACTTGTCATGCGCGGAGTGCTCCCGAAGCGCTCCGAGCGCTCGTTAACTAGTTGCTCCCAAAAAAGGCCCACTGCGCCAAATAGCAGGCAGACTAATGGGCCTGGTGTGCCGGTGGGCCGGCCCGATTAGAAGCTGGGTCGTGCCTGGGCTGCAGGCTGCAGCATGCGGGCCGGCACGGCACGGCCCGTATACATCTCACAAATACACATTCACATTTTTGTTTTTGTTTATTCAAGATATATAATTTTCTGAGGGGCCAAGATTTGACAAGCGGTATAGTGCAAGGAGCAGTAAACAGCCTTTCCGACCAACTCAATATAACTTGCATGCAAATCCTTCTCCTTTCATGAGCCCCTCTGCAGATACCCGTACCCCCGTTTGTGCATGTGTAGCGCTTTTGTCTATCTATCTGATCCTGAGACGCTAAATGTTCTGATGAATCACACCGTCGTCGATCAATGGCTATCTACTCGATGTCGCTCACAACGGGCCTGTGCGCCCTATGCGTATGTGTATATAGTCCCGACTCTTGTTGCCATCGTTACGGTGGCTATAGCTTGGGCTCGCCTGATGAAGAAGACCCGCGGCGACACAGCGTGAGGACCTCACGGCATATATGTTCAGTCGAACTGTTCAAGAGTTGTATGCAGTATTGCTTTGTGATTTGGAGAGCAAGTTGTACTTTGTTGTGTGTGCTGCTACTACCATGTACTAGTCCAGGTGCTATCAACTACCAGAAAAGGCAGTGCATGTATTGTAGCTACAAATTACCACTCCTCATGATTACAGTTTCCAGCAAGTGTGATTTGGTACCTAGTACTCCCGCCCTAAAGAAATATAAAAGCGTTTAGATCACTATCTAAATGCTCTTATATCTGTTTACGGAGGGAGTATGTGTCCGAGGATTATTGGGTGTTCAAACAACAGAAGCATCATATGTAATTACTGTACCGGCTGATGATGCCAAGTCAATTTTGTTCTTGACTTGCTGGTCTGAATATATTTCTCTTTATATTCTTCTTCTCTGGAGCACGATTGTGGCGCCGTTTGAAATTTTGATTTGTTTTGCTGTACTGCTAATGCTATCTTTTACGCCGCATGCACCTCCACTGAATGTGTTGTCTGACTTGGCATCATACCTTTGCAGCCCATAAAAATCTTGTGATGCTAATTTAATTTTCTTCTAGTGACTCTCTAGGCCATGCATTTCTAGTTTCTTCAGTTTTGTGTCTTGAAGCCTTCAAATCTACATGCTTACTCTGTCATTTTCTGAAAGGTCCTCTTTTCCTTCAGGATTCCTGCTGCTTGTTAGGGTGGGCAACGTTCCTGAAAGTTCTGCTGCCTGCTTTAGCTTGCAACGTAGCTTCTCGCCGATGGATTCGCCATTCATGGACAGGTTCGTCAGATTGCCGTAGATTACTTAACGGTGGTTTCAAGTTCAACTTTCAGACAGATTATTGTTCTCCACTTGGAAAAAAAGTTCCTCTTGATTCTCGCCAAAGACATCTACTTTTACTGCAGTAAAGATCCACTGCCGCTGTATGATAAGCATCTACGTATACGTACTGAACTAAGAAACTGAAAGCCGATCGATTGCATGATCAGCTACCGGTTAATTAACATAGGTGATTGCATGCTCTGGTTGATCCTAAGAGATCATCAAGTCTAACAACAGTCTTTTGCATTCAACCTTCGTACTTTACATCATGCATGGTTGTAGTACAAACGAAACCCAGCTGCATGCATGCATGCGCACACTTGATCGCGTACGTACGCACGTGCACGGTCGGTTTCCAGACACAACACCTAGCAGCTTACTTGCCGGGCACGAAGTTGGTGGCGAAGGCCCAGGCGTTGTTGTTGACGGGGTCGGAGAGGTGGTCGGCGAGGTTCTCGAGGGGGCCCTTGCCGGTGACGATGGCCTGCACGAAGAAGCCGAACATGGAGAACATGGCGAGGCGGCCGTTCTTGATCTCCTTCACCTTGAGCTCCGCGAACGCCTCGGGGTCGTCGGCAAGGCCCAGGGGGTCGAAGCTGCCGCCGGGGTAGAGCGGGTCGACGATCTCGCCGAGCGGGCCGCCGGCGACGCGGTACCCCTCGACGGCGCCCATGAGCACGACCTGGCAGGCCCAGATGGCGAGGATGCTCTGCGCGTGGACCAGGCTAGGGTTGCCGAGGTAGTCGAGGCCGCCCTCGCTGAAGATCTGGGAGCCGGCCTTGAACCACACGGCCTCGCCGAACTTGACGCCGTTGCGGGCGAGCAGCTCGGGGAAGACGCAGCCGAGTGCGCCCAGCATGGCCCACCGGCAGTGGATCACCTCCAGCTCCCGGTTCTTGGCGAAGGTCTCGGGGTCGGCCGACAGTCCCGCGGTGTCCCACCCGTAGTCGCCGGGGAACTCGCCGGTGAGGTAGCTCGGGGGGTCGCCGGAGAGCGGGCCGAGGTAGAGCACGCGGTCGGACCCGTACCACGGGCTGCCGGACGACACCGGCTTGGCCTTGGCCGCGGTCTTGCGCATGGTGACGCGCGCCTCCCCGAAGAGCGCCGACGACGGCAGGTCCTTGACCGCCTTCCCGGCGAAGGACGAGGGGGAGAGCGCCATCGCGGTGGTCGCCATTGCTTCAAGAAGACTCGTGCGTGTCCGGCGTCCGTGCTCTCTGAGAGTGGGGCTGTGGTGGTGTATGGCGGGATGGTTTGAGAGGAGCGGCGGAGGCAGCTATTTAACCCGGCGGGAGGAAGGGGAAGGGGATGAGACGGCGGGGGCCAAAAAAATCTGGAGCTCGGACGCCATTGGCGGGGTGGATATCGCGGGTGAGGTGGCGCGGCGGGAGCCTCAGGGTGGAGGGGACAGGTGTGGCTATGGCTCATGATCGCCGTGGAGGTTGGGCGATTGGGTGCTGTGGATTTTCTTGTGGTCGTGGGTTTTTCCACGGATTTCTTCAGCAGGTTTGCTATTTCTTCAGATCACGGGCGTGTCCGGCTACTCACTCCACTTGGCAGTTGGCACTCGTCGCTGATAATTTCACAGGGGACGCAGACGTGAACGTAGCGCTCGTTCACGTGGAAGCGTCGGTTTTAGCCGTGACCCACGAGAAGCTGTGAAAAACGTAGGTGTTGTGAAGGGGATGGCAGATGTAGTTTTCACAGTGACGGTTGTTCTTATCCCAAGCTGGTTAACTGCAACTTGACATTTTTCGCAAACTTCTCGGTGGTATCCATCTGTTCAGGAAGCAAATTCTATGGCTCATCTCATCCATCATTTCTATTCTATCTCTGGTCAAACTCCAAATTGGGCTAAATCTGCCATTCTTTTTAGTTCTCATGTTAGTCAAGCTACTATTCAGGAGATTAAGCAATTTTTTCCTGTTTCAAATTTGGATAGTAATTTCACCCATCTTGGTCATCCACTTATTCTTCATGCTAAGAATAGAAGTGTTGCTTATAACTTTGTGCTTGACAAGTTTAAGAATAAACTGCCTGCTTATAAAGCCAATATGCTTTCTCATGCTGCTAGGTTGGAATTGATTCGTTCTGTTTTCTCAGCTATTCCTGTTTATTATATGGCTAACATTTTGTTCACTAAGAAGTTTCTTGCTAAGCTCACTGATGTCATTAGGAATTTTTGGTGGACAGGTGTCAGGGAAAATGATTCAAGCAGGAGTCTTTGTCTTCGAGCATGGAAAGATATTTGCAATTCTAAAGAAGAAGGTGGCCTAGGTATAAGGAATTTGAAAGCGATTAATGGAAGTCTTGTTCTTGCGGCTGTTTGGAGAATTGCTTAATCCCCTTCCTCTCAGCTATATTTGGTCCTTCAGGCTAAATATTTCCATGACTCTTCTATTTGGACAGCTACTCCTTACTCTCCTAAATCTGCTTTCTGGACCTCTGTTTTCAAAATGATGCCTAAGTTAAGAGCTCATTCTTTTTATCAATTGACACAAGGTAATATCTCAATCTGGAGTTCTCCTTGGTGCACTCTTTGGACTAGCATTCATGACTATCTTAATATTCAGCAACCAAGTTTTATTTATCCTTCTTTAGTTAGGGATCTTTGGCTCCCTGGCCAAAAAGTTTGGAATAATGGTTTAATACATTTACTTTTTCAGCAACCTATGGCTTTAGTCATTGCTCAAACTGATATCATTGATGATAACGGCCCAGATTTACTCTGTTGGAATCTGACACCTGATGGAATTTGTTCTTCCAAATCTGCTTATAAGCTTTGTTTGCAGGAAATTCATACAAATCCTAGAGATGCGCCTTCTGTATTATCTCTGGAGCTCAAGGACCTTCTCAAACTGGTCTGGAAACAAAAGCAGCTCATTCCTAGGGTGCAAACTTTTGCATGGAGGCTTCTTAGGAGAGCTTTACCTACAGGCTTGCGGGCAGGCCGTTTCTCTAATCATATCTCTCCCAAGTGTTGTAGGTGTGGCATTCAAGAGGATGAGTTCCATTTATTTTTCCTATGTCCTTTTGCACGAGCTACTTGGTTTGCTTCCCCTTGGTTCATTAGGTCGGATGTTTTAGTCCAAGGCCATGCTTCTATGCATTCCATTCTCATTGCCTTTCTTCGCATGGGACATCCATACGGTTCTATTTCAAACATTCTAAACTTCTTGTGGTGTCTTTGGAAGGCTAGAAATGATTATCTCTTTGATAGGAATAAGGCTCCTCCTCATCATGTGCACCTTGCTGCTAAAGCTTTGTCTTCTGATGCTTACATTGATTTACCTCACTTGTCTCAGATGCAGGTGACACCACAAGTACAACTTCCTCTTGATCAGCTTCCTATGCAGGGACGAACTCTCCGGTCGGATTTGCTTGTTTCGGGCCCCAAAATTTACTCTGATGCAGCTTTCAGATCTCGGAAAGTTCCTAGTTTACCACAAGGAGAAGTTGCAACGGGAGTGGGTATTTATATTTCCTTGGCTCAAGATCAAGTGAATATGCAGATTGAAGCTTCTGCTCCTCCTACTATTTCTCCTCTACATGCTGAAGCTCTGGCTCTCTCTTTTGCTGCTCAAGTGGCTAGTAAGCTCAATATTCTTCGACCAACATTTCTCATGGATTTCCTCTCACTATCGTCGGTGGCTGCTATTGGAAGGATAGTAGAATCTACCACTCCTTGGTGCATTAGGAAGCCTTTGGCTACTTTCTTCAAGCATGCTACCAATCTGCAGCCTCAAGTCTTTCATATTTCCAGAGAAATAAATGGCATAGCACACAATGTAGCTCAACAGGTTTTACATCAATGTGTTCAACCTGAAGTTTGTTGTTTTGCTTCAGCTCATAGGCATACTTCATGTCCTGTTGTATCTCTTCTTTCCAACTTTCAGGATCAGGAGTTTGTAATTCACGATGTACATTGTTACTGAGCTCAATGAATTTGGCCCTTCGAGCGCCTTTTGTTGTTCAAAAAAAACTCGTACACTCTTTTTTTTTGTAGGGAAGTAAAGAGTTGCCTGGATATTGTTCCTGATGTTTTGCATCTCCAATTTGAGACCCCCTCGAGGCACCGTATGCATTCTTAGTTGACTGGTCAATGGAGATTAGGCAGAAAGCTAATAATCTACATCTAGGTACTAATCTTGACGTGGTGTCTTGGTCCTTGACTACTACTGTAGCAAGTTGTTCTCTACTAAATCTGTCTATTCCAATATTGGAAAAGATGTTTCTAGGGCACATCATGAGTGGATTTGGAATTTTGATCCCTCACTCAACCAAATTTGTAAAACAAAAATACAAGAAGTGAAAGGAATTTAATCAGTGATCAATTTGATTCTTCTATTTGATTAAAATTTATTACTTACCGCTTTCTTTTATTTGGATATGGGGTCAAGAGAGACGATTTAGTCTTTATTTCACAAGCGGGTATAGCGGATCCTATATTCGTGTATACAATATACAGAGAAGGATATGTCGAAAAGGTACTTCCTTTTATCTGAATCTTTATGTGGCAGCTCTTTCAAGATTTAATTTCTAACTATGTTTAACAAGAGAAAGTGTGTTAGACATAACCCTGTAAGGTTGAAATAACAGGATCTTAGATCTCTTAACTAGAACACCATTTAAATAGAATATTAGTGACTAACTGTGATTGGCATATGGACTCATAGAGGATTGCCCATGATGTCTGCACCTTGGGGCCTTAGGGTAGATGGTAGCAGGAAGCCGCTGGAACAGCCCACTGGTGGCTGGCGGTGGAGACGGTCTTGTGAGTCCCCGTTAACACACTTTTAGGATCGGTTGTTAGGAGTTGGGGGTGGGGGGCATACGTACGCAAGTCATCCCTAGATGGGAACGACCTCCGCCTTTTATATTTGACACTACGTGGTTGCTATGTCTTGAGCTTTCGTTGTTTTCTTCCTTGAAGAGGAAAGGGTGATGCAGCAAAGTAGAGATAAGTATTTCCCCCAGTTAAGAACCAAGGTATCAATCCAGTAGGAGGAACACACAAGTACCCAATAGATGCACGTGCACAAACTAACAAACACTTGCACACAACGCGAAAAAGGGATTGTCAACCCCTTCATGGTCACTAGTAAGAGTGAGATCTGAAAAAGATAGATATAAAAGATAAGTAAAAGGCAAAATAAATTACAGCAAGGTATTTTGGGGTTTTTGGTTTTATAGATCTGAAAATATATGATGGAAAATAGACCGGGGGGCATAGGTTTCACTAGAGGCTTCTCTCTTGAATAAAGCATACGGTGGATAAACAAATTACTGTTGAGCAATTGACAGAAAAGCGCAAAGTTATGACTATATCTAAGGCAATGATCATGAATATAGGCATCACGTCCATGACAAGTAGACCGACTCCTGCCTGCATCTACTACTATTACTTCACACATCGACCACTATCCAGCATGCATCTAGTGAATTACGTTAACAAGAACAGAGTAACGCCTTAAGCAAAATGACATAATGTAGAGGGATAGATCCAATCAATATGGTAAAACCCCCCATCTTTTTATCCTTAATGGCAACAATAGAAATACGTGCCTCGCTACCCCTTCTGTCACTGGGTGAGGACACCGCAAGATTGAACCCATCACAAAGCACATCTCCCATTGCAAGAAAAACCAATCTAGTTGGCCAAACCAAATCGATAGATCGGAGAGAAATACAAAGCTATCTTAATCATGCATAAACAAGTTCAGAGAATACTTAAATAATATTCATAGATAATCTGATCATAAATCCACAATTCATCGGATCTCAACAAACACACCGCAAAAGAAGATTACATCGAATAGATCTCCAAGAACATCGAGGAGAACATTGCATTGAAGATCAAAGAGAGAGAAGAAGTCATCTAGCTACTAGCTATGGGCCCATAGGTCTGTGGTAAACTACTCACACATCATCGGAAGGGCAGCAAGGTTGATGTAGAGGCCCTCCGTGATCGAATCCCCCTCAGGCAGAGTACCGGAAAAGGCCCCGAGATGGGATCTCACGAGAACAGAAGCTTGCAGCGGCAGAAAAGTATTTTTGGTGTGCCCTCTGATGTAAGGGGAATATTTCGGTATTTATGGAGCTGGAATTAGGGTTAGAAGACTTGCGAGGGGCCCACAAGCCTAGGTCCCCCTCCCCCCTTGTGGCCTCCTCGTGGGTCTTCTGGCCTCCTCCCGAAGCTTCGTAGTTGTCTTCTGGTCCAAGAAAAGTCCTCAAAAAGTTTCGTTCCGTTTGGTATTGATTTTCTGTAAAAGACAAAAACAAGAAAAAACAGTAACTGGCATTGGGCACTAGGTTAATAGGTTAGTCCCAAAAAAAGATATAAAATAGCACCATAATGCATATAAAACATCCAAGATGGATAATGTCATAGCATGGAACAATAAAAAATTATAGATACGTTGGAGACGTATTAGTGGACCATAGACCGAAACCAAAAGTAAGTTATTGGTGCCTCCGATCTGAGCACAATCGTTCGGGGAGGAGACTTTGTCTCCCATATTTTCTCTCGGTTAACAACAACATGAGATCAATTTCAACATTCTTCCCTTGATAGTATGCTCAACAAACATCATAAGCCACTCTCAATAGAAATAATATACCAAAGTAAGGTGTTGCAATGACAGATGAAGTGTCACTTAACCTCAATACTTATAGTATATCATCTACCTCAAAATGGAATACATAATACTTTATGGGAGTTGGTTTATTTGATGGTCCTAAATTTCCAGGATCAAAAAGCTTCCCTAACCCATGCCGACAACCTTATCATAGAAGGGTAAATGCTAAGCCTTACTTAGAGGAACCTCAAAAACTTACAAATCAAACATCGTATGTTTGATCATGAACTCTATATTTCACAACAATGACATAATGTCAGTGGTTTTGGCAATACCAATTGTCTAGTTGTTACTCGCATAGAGAACTGCATGTTCATGATCGAAGTAAGTCATTTAAGTATGTTGTCTACCACAGTACCACTACCATTTCGGGAATAAGATTCCTTTGACATACAACTTGCCCGATAGCCTCTTAACATGCCATGAATTCGTTTGCATCATTGATTATTTCATGATTTTCCTTTATGAGCTCCTCGACGAATCTCCTCATGCAACATTGTAGATGTAACTTTACATGGAAGTCCTCATATCTACACATCTTGCCAAACCAATGTCTGATTAACCCACAAATTTGAGGTTATCAAACTCGTTATGAGTGAGCATGTTATCTTTATTGCCTTGCATATACTGCAAAAACTCAATATCGGCTCTCCAGTGGTCTAGTTCTGGATTACACATTTTTTTACCAAATATCCTGATTGTAAATAAGTGGGCGCGGTGATACTTTAATACATGGCGCTTCTAATAGCTGAAGCATAAGGAACCGACATTACCTGATCAGTTTAAATGGTTCCTCAAACACTTAAATGTCCAACTTTATTGCCCTCGACTTTAGGAGCAACTGAGATAGAGCACTAATGCACAATGTGTTCCTTTTGGGCTCCATCGATGTATTCCATCATAGTAGGGCTTATAATCCTCTTGGACTTATGTCTCGGTGATTCTCCATACATTTAATGCATGAAAAATCACCAAGATGCTATATGTCACTATTGGGAGACAGAAAATTCTTGGTTTAGCCAGTGAGTTTTCATCTACATAATGTAGTGAACTTACTCCCCCAGACTTAAGGTACCATTGTATAAATGTTTGACTTAGTTCATAAAATGAATTATTTACACAACATGCCTTGTGTTACCTTTCTTTCATGAAAAAACCTTCTAGCTGAGACACGTAAAACATTGTTTAAGCCAACATAAAAACATGACATGAGCATCATGACAATTCCATAAATAAAATATGTCATCACAACAAATCTCCTCTCTCTTTACTATGAGCATTTTGGCTACAATCCTTTAACCTTTCGAGTTTTCCCTTAGCGTAGAACGTAAGTGGGGATTGTCTAGATTTTCTCTAGTGGGGATTGTCTTTATAAAATATATAGATTTGCATCACTCTAGGGCGGATGGCGGAGAAGAACTTAATGTAGTGTGACACGTTATTACAAACAATGTTTGGTCAGAAATATAATCATACGCCACATGTTACATTAATATCATAATCGACATTAGACTGGCAAAATTTCCAGTTTAGCATCAATGTGTGCTTCATATTATTCATAAGGCGGTAAGTACACATAAATAAACCATGATAAAAGGAGTTAGAACATTAGTGTGATTTCATTCATTCTTCTATAAATAAAATTTGTTGCATCTTAATCAAAGAATTAGCCTTAGTGTGTGCTTTTCATACACTCTCCAAACAAGAGTTCTCATTAGTTCCATCTTAATTAGAAAAGATTATATGCGATTGGATTGGCCCCCCTACACGACAGATTTGGACTACTAGGAACAAAGTTATCTTTGATAAATGTGTGATGGATCGCCATTGGAGGGCATTTACTCTAGGTGTTTGTTTCTTCTTCTTCTTTCATGGACATGTCCGCGGAAGACATAGGACAGATCTAGCCTAAAGGATGGGAAGGCCAATTTTATGCATAAGGAGATGACGTTGAGGCATGGCGAAGCCGGTAGAAGTGTTGGGAGTGAGCACCTGAACCGTAGAGCGAGTGACTCGTTGATGATCAATGCCGCATGCCTTGTGCCTATGTTGTGGAGGCTTCTTTTGAATATTGTGATAATTTTCTTCTTGATATGTAATAAGTTGGGTGTGACACTATGCTTTCGTGCTATCAGTGTTTTGTTGCTTGTAATGGATGAAGACTATGAGCTCTAATGGTGTATGGGACTTAGCACATTTTTCTGAAAGAATCAATATGGTAGTGTGGACATTCACGACAAGTTTCTATTAGTGCACCAGCTCACTATTCCTTCTCTTTCTCTCTCACTATTTGTAACAATCATGTCTTTTGAGTTGTGCCTAACGGAAAAGGGTTTAATCTGGTTGGAGAAAGTGAAGTACCACTTGTCAAAAGTACATTTTCTACACTTAATATTTGTTGTAAAGTATGCAATTGAAGTATATATGCATAGGTAAACTGAATTCATGCATCAACTTTATCTGATACCAATTAATTTGCTGAAGAGTCTGCATAAAACTTATTCCAGTTTATAAACAATATGCGAGGTTTATATCAATTCAGGTACCTCCACTTTGTTTTGGTCTGATCCTTGAGAGATGTTTCTTTGGTAAACTCTTGGCCTCACATGTTTTCATTTGACATCAACTATAATTGCTACGTTAGGGATATAGGGTCAGCTATTCACCTAGCAGGTTGTTTCATCTTCCCTTGTGTGAGGAGGCCTATGCTCCGTTTATGCAACTCCAAGTTTGGAGAG
Organism: Aegilops tauschii subsp. strangulata; assembly: GCF_002575655.3. Lineage (NCBI taxonomy): Eukaryota > Viridiplantae > Streptophyta > Magnoliopsida > Poales > Poaceae > Aegilops > Aegilops tauschii. The sequence continues at coordinate 485,238,014 of NC_053035.3, read as the reverse complement.
ACCAGGTTGTTCATCCCGACAATAAAGATATTTGGAGTTACCTAGCTGCCCATGCGCTTCTAGTGTTGCCAAAGCATATAAGGCTCTAATTGGTTCTCGTAATCACATCCAAGCAACTGAATGGGTTTAGAAAGGGTTTTTCCATATGAAACACAAAGTTTTCTTCTACTTGTTGGCAAATAATAGATTAAACACTAGAGCATTGTTGCAAAGGAAAAAAGATTAATCATTCTTGATTACACCTGTGGCATGCATGGAATGTACACTTTGAAAACTAGAGACAACTCTTCGTTGACTGCCCATTTGCCAACCACCGTTGGACTTATATTTTTCCCACATTGGATCCACCTCATGGAAGTATTTAAAAAATTATCAAGCATTTCAAGGGGATGATGGCAATTCCTTTCACCAAAGATCTTCATTCTCATTGCTTGGGCTATGTGGTTGATAAGGAATAATTTAATTCTTAAAGGTATCAACTGAGCTTATACAATTGTAGAAGAAAGTTCAAGAAGAAATCAAGCTCTACACAAAAAGGAAGAAAATTTGTAATCGTCAAAAATTCCACATTCCACTAAATCAACGCTTTGTAACACCCTCCTTTCTTAGTAATATGCAGCGAGAGAAATCATGATGTTTTACGGAAAAAGCACCCAACCATTTGTGATGCAACTTCCACACAACCACACTATGGACCCAAAGGTGGCCATCCGGGCCGAACATCACAGGCTGGTCCGGTAGCACGTGCGCACGGCACATAGCAGGCTCGACCCACCATAGGACTAAACGGGCCATGCCTAGGCCGCGACACATTGTGTATCATGCTCGTTCGCTTAGGCGAGGCGCTCGTGGCAAGCATGACACAACCGATTAGTAGCAAACTGCACTTTTTAAAGATTTTTATGTATTTTTCTTTTTTTTTAATAATTGGGCTAAAATGGCCCGCGGGTCATGGTCCATAAAGGCCACATGTGCCCTGCTCGACCCGTTTGGTTAATGGTGATGTCTCGCTTGATGCGGGATAGTAGCACGTCTCGCTTCAAAATGCGCCAGATGGGCTAGCCTAGCGCGGACCACAATCCTTCAACGCTCTTTTTTTGCCCCCCCCCCATCTTTTCTTTCACTTTTGGTTTTACTTTTGCTTGTATTTTGGAATATTTCTAAAATACCTATTATAAAAATCACTTTACAGACTAATTTGAAAATGTTAATCGCTCATTAGAAAAATACAAAACATGTATAAAAATGTTTCTAATGTGTACAAAAATTGTACAATGTGTATGGAAATAAGTAGACATCAAAACATATATATGAAAAAAAGTTAATCGTGGATATGAAAAATATTAATGTGAAAATATTCCTAATGTATGCAATAAAAATATGTATATGAAAAAAAGTAGAAATCAAACATATATACTCCCTCCGTCCGAAATTACTTGTCGGAGAAATGAATGTATTTAGATGTATTTTAGTTCTAGATATATCCATTTCTATTCATTTTTGTGACAAGTATTTTCGGACGGAGGGAGTATGGTTTAATAAATGTTAATAATGTATTTAGAAAATGTTGAACATGCACATAACAATATTCCCGATGTATACAAAACATGTATTACAATGTGTATGGAAAAAGGTAGACATAAAAAAAGTTTTCAAAAATATTAATCTTGTATGTGAAAAACAATAAATATGTATATAAAAAATGTTCTTGGCTTATATGAAAAAAAGTTGACGTCAAAATATATGTTTGATAAAAATCATGTATTTGAAAAAATGTTCAACGTGCACACAAAAAATGTTTATACAATGTTCACGTAGGGTATTAATTGAATCCGAGTGAACGAATAAAACACGAAAAATGGTTCACCGGGAGGGGGGGGGGGTCCCTTAGGCAGGAGACATGCGCTATACTCGCTATAAGTGAGATACATTCTTTGCGTTTAGTTAATTTGTCGTGCCTGTCCCCAGAGGCGAGACCCGTGTGCCCACACGGCACGACCCGCTTATAAACAGACCTCCGTGTGTCGTGCCTAGGCCGGACTGTTGCCCACCTTTGCCATGAGCTGAATTAGACATGAATTTATTAGACTCAAATGGGAGGCTCACAATCTTGCAAAACATGGTCTTTCGTTAGGGGGTCATGTGTGTTTAGGCCAACCTGGAGATCTTCTCTTCGTATCTGTAAACATTGTGACGGATTAATAAAGTTTTGCGAGTTTGTCTAAAAAAAGGAGTAAATAATTTGTCCCCCTTCGCTCTATCCTGCAAAATACGAGGACCAGTACACAAAAGCGGCAGGGGGCCTTCCGCAAAAGTGCCAGCAGCACCGCCCAGGCGCCGGATCTCGCCCATCCTTCTCCCATCGAACGGCCCATAAGTCGCTAGCGCAGTAATCCCCACGTCGCACAGGCTACCTTCTCGGCCACAGGCTCGCTAACCCTAAATCTCCGCCTCGTCCGTCGTCGCCACCACCATCGCCGTTCCGCCGCCGCCGCCGCGCCGTACCCCAGACGCCCCCGCCCCCGCCCCCGTCCCCGGCCTCTCGCCAGCGTCGCCGTCCCCCGTTCTTCCCCGCCGGGACGCCGCGCTCCTGCCGTCTCCGTCGCGTCCCCCCCGGTCTTGGGCCGTCGGTCTCCTTTGCTTGAGGTATGAGCCAGGTCGTTTCCATCCAGCGATTCCCCTGGTTCAATCCCTCCCGTTTGGGAGGAAACCTTCGCAATTTATCGGTGCACACCATCTAGATCCGCCCCCTGAGGATAATTAGCCAATCCGAATTTGCGAATAGGTCGAGGTCTGAATAGGGTTAACGATCTTGTTTGAATTCAACGGGGTATGTTCTTGTTGGGATTTATTGGGAAGTTCTGGAGTTGTGCGTAGCAGGGGGCCTAGAATTCAAAGGGATTTGTTCTTGTTTGTTGGTTAGGCGGGGGGGTTGTTCATTGCAGGTGTTCTTCCCTACACTGGCAAAATCAGAATCTTTTCAAGAGTGTGAGCATGTCGGGGTGAATCAGGGGGATGGGGGTTTGCCGCATTCGTTTGTTCTGATTATCTTTGGTCCATCACTTTAAATAAAATTTGACCCACGGACACTTTGTTTTATTAGCGGAAAGCGCCTGAGGAGGCTGTGCCTCGAACGAGGGTGGGCGCGAGCATGCCACGGATACTGCTAGCAATCCGAGCACTGCTCGAGTTCTCATTAGTCCATTGCTTATGTTATCCCACATGTTCTTTCCAATGGGTTTCCTAGTGGGAGTACATCTCAGATAAGCCAAACATGGTCTTTCTTTTGGTGCCTAGTTGTTCTGAACTTTTCCCCTTTTTTTGTACTCTCTTGACCGCACTAGGTTGTGTGTATTACTGACTTCTTTATCTGTCCGTGGTTTCTATTTTGCACTTGTCTCCATATTGCTAATGCATGATTAATACATTTGTCATAAGTTAGTACTTATAATACTGCTCGTTTTAGATGTTGGGATCTAATACTGTATCTCTACAGTTTGTCATTATTTTGGTTGCAAATGGCGACTGAAGCTGCTTCTCACATCTCTGGCGGTTCGGAGTCAACAACGGTGGCGTTGCTAGAACAACTTACTGAAGTATTTGGCAAGCTGAAGTCCCACACAGAAGCATCCCTACAATTGCAAAGTGGCATTCAGTGGGAAGATATCAAAGTACATTTCCTGAACCTTGAGAAGTCATACAGAAGCAAGTGCGATGAACTGGAAGAAAAGCAGAAGGCATTAGAAGAACAGAAAGCCGGAGGTCGTAGGCTGATTGCTGAGAAAGAAGCTGATCTTTCTGCAAAAGAGCGTGCTTCTGTGAACAAGCTTCAGGAGCTGAAGGATGCTGCCGTCTCTACCCTAGCAGAGGTGCGCAAAAAATATAATGTCGAGCTTTCTGAGATACTTGATGCCAATGGAAGCAAAGACAAAAAGGTAAAAACCCCAACCGACGACACCAATACATCGCTCCCTTCAGACGAGCATAACTCTGCTAAAGGGTCGGGCAAGCCATCTGAACCTTCACCAGTTGAGGTTAAGCCACGCCCTGCACTGAAGGAACTCTGTGAGCAGATGGACGCTAAAGGCCTTCTGAAATATATTTCAGAAAATTCAAAAAAACTTGCTGGCTTTCGTGATGAACTTTGTGTTGCACTTAAATGTGCAACTGACCCTGCGCGCTTCGTACTTGATTCCTTGGAGGGTTTTTTCCCAGACCAACTGCCTGGGGATATAAATTACTCCGCTCAGGGGCAGCGCAGAAGCTGTATTGTTTTGATGGAGGCTCTAGCACATTCAATAGGAATGAAGGAGCCGGGTGGCAAACACCCTTGGAGCTCTGAAATTATGGAGCAAGCCAAGGCAATTGCCAAAGAGTGGAAGAGTAAGATAGCTGAGGTTGACCTTGATGCTTCTGATGGCTACTCATTGGAAGCACATGCATTCCTGCAGCTTCTTACAACTTTTAATGTTGATTTGGTGCTTGACGAAGATGAACTATACAAGATTGTAGTTGCCATTTCTCGTCGCAGGCAGACTGCTGAGCTATGTCGCTCTCTTGGTTTGACTGAGAGAATACCAGGTTGGTATCCACTCAGAATGCCGCAAGGCATTATCATCCCTTAATTTACCAGGCTGGTGCCGGTCATGATTTACTGCTAGGCCCCACAACCATCTATCTATGGAATAAATAGCTTACTACTATGTGAATACCGTAGACGTTATGTATAAATGCGGTATTCTATGGTCCTAGTGCTGATCATTTGTTCTGCAGGTGTTATTGAGGAGTTGATTAAGAAACACAGGCAAATTGATGCAGTTCAATTCATACAAGCCTTTGGGCTGTCAGAGGCTTTTCCTCCTGCTCCTCTCTTGAAGGCATATGTAGATGAGATAAAAGGCTCACTTAACAATAAGGGAGATGCCGGTGCAACTCCTTCAGTGGTCTGTTCTCTCTACTTACTTTTTGACACGTTGATGATTTTCAAACACATGTTAGTTATTAGTAGCGCAGGATTTATCAACTCCACACTTCTTGCTTTAGGAATTCACTGCTAAAATACTCTCCTTTATTTTCTTGCTATAAGGATTGTTCATGTTGATGTATCAGGATGTATTTGGATGAGCTATCAGTAATCTTGCGAACATTAAATTAAGAAGTCATAATTGAGAAATCTGTTGTTGTATTTAGCCCCCAAAAAACTTTCGTCGTGCTGCTGTCTGTGAATGATACAAGACTGAATTATTAGGTTGTATAGCACCCAACTGCCTCATGTCATTCCCTTGCTTCAGAATCCAGAGTAGTTAATGTACATGGTGGATTATTGTCTATTGCGTTCTGTGCTTAAATAGTTGCATGTCTAGTTTTCTTATCATCTTATCCAGTTTCCATTTGTTGAGAATTTTGAGCTAATTGTGTTGTGATTTGATAAAAAAAACATGTGCAGGATGAGTTGAAGAACCACGAGCTAATTGCATTGAGGGCCATAATCAAGTGCATCGAGGAGTACAAGCTCCAGAAGGAGTGTCCACTTGGACCTCTCCAGAAACGCATCAACGAGCTGAAACCAAAGGGCGCGAAAAGGCCATCAGGTTCTGCTAATCGCAACTACGCGAAGAAGCAGCGGGTCTCTGGCGGTGGCACTTCAGCTCCTCGGAGGCCCACTGTGGCAGCTCCCCGCAGGCCCGCAGCTCCAGTCGGCACATGGCAGCAGCGCGCCCCTCCGCCGGTGCCCGCCTACCCCGACAGGTACGGGGTCGCCGCCGACCGGTACCACTACGCGCCGCCGCCTGCCGCAGCGTATGACGCGGCCACCTATGCGGCCTACGGCGGCAGTGGCGAGCAGTACAGGGCCGCCGCCCCGAAGCCGTACCAGTACAACCCAGGATCAGCAGCCGCCGCCGCCGCCGCCGCCGCGTCGTACAACAACATACCCCAGTATAAGGTCGTGTATGGCGGCCCCGGCGCCCAGCCGTCCGCGGCAGGCGGCTACGCGCCCTACGGCGGCGCGGCGGCGCAGCAGCCCCAGCCTGCCGCTTCGTCTGGAGGCTACCTGAGCTACGCCGCCGGGTTCGGCTACCGCCCTTCGCAGCAGCAGTAGACGATGTGAGCTGAAACTACCCTGTTAGGCCTTTGCTCTTGTATGCAATGTGTACTTGGCTCCCTGGAACCACCCTCCCTAGAGGAGTGGTGGAGTTGTTTACCATCCATCCATCCCCTAGTGCATCTTGTAGGTGCTGTAACTTGCTTTTTCCCCCCAAATCTTGTCGGTGTAAGAAGTCATAAAGAGATTTGTGGTGCTACATGCATCTTACTTAACTGCCAGTAGCCTCTGTCTTTCTGTCTGCATTAATTAGCTGTTGCCGTGGTTGCTTGCTTGGACCTCATCAAGCTGTTGGTTTGCGTTTCTAAGTGAATGGTTTATGTGTGTGTTTGATGTGCAAACTGCAAACCTTTTTGGATGAGAGCGTGGACAAGAAGAAAAGATGGAGGCACAAACAGAAGAAGTTGAAAAGCTCGTCGGATCTGTGCTGTCTTCCTAGTAACAGGGCTGGATTCCTGAATCCTGTGCTGAGACCGACTGTGCTAGTTTTTCGATCGAACTGGTCACTACGCCCACTGCCGCCACTCCAGCCCCCGTGGGCAGCCACCTACCCCCCCTCGGGCTTAGAGCATCTACAACCGGACATAACAATATGACCCCTTAAACGCTTGCGGACGCGCTTGGTCAGCGACCAGACGTGTCCGTTTTGAGCCCTTATTTATCCATCTGCGCAGCCACACTACTTATTTTTCTCCTCATATGTCCGGTCACTTGCACGTGATTGATGGAGACAAAGAGAGAGAAATAAAAGAACGAATAAAGAAAAGAGAAAAGGTGGTCCGGGTGGGGCTGCGTCCTACGTGGCGGACTGCCCAGACGCGTCCGCAAGCCCTCATATCCTCCCCATATTTGAGATGGATATAAGGGTTCGCGGACAGCCCCCGGGCGTATAGGGATGATATGGGGGGTCCGATTGGATTACGTTTTTTCTTCTCTCTCCTGTCCGGTCACTGACCGGGGCGTCCGCGGGCATATGAGGGGTGGTTTGAGAGGTCTGGTTGTAGATGCTCTTAACTTGCTTGTGTTGTCCCTCAAGATGACAAAGGGGACGAAACCCACCAGGTTTTGCTTGCCCAAACCCACCCCACAAGAAAATCGCAAACCCGTTCTCGTCTTCGTCACCGTGCACGGGGCTAGTTTTTTGCCTGTCCCCTAAACCCACAGGGAACCCGTCCCCACGAGCATATCGTGCAAGACCGGGCTGCTCACCTCGTCTTTAACTTCTTGCGGACGTTGAAGTTGGATGGAGGCTTGGGGATCGGATTGGAAAGCCCTCGGCCTACTCTTCCTCGGGCCACGGTAGACGCCACCACTGAGTTCGTCACTGGTGGTGGCACCCTTTCTTCTTATTGCAGGACGCGTGGAGGGTTTCTGGAGGGAGGCGGCTCGATGGCACAGAAGGTGGTCGCGCAGCGCTGCGAGATGGGATCGAGCTCACGCGGTGGCGGAAGGACTAGATTTAGGTTTAGGATTGTGTGTGTCCCGTGTGTTGTGTGGTGTGCGACTGTGCCCTGTGCGAGACGGCTCAAGCGAACGAGCGAGGGGTGCTCGTGCACTCGAGGGGCTGGGGCGCCTGGCCGGTTGTGTACTCGTATTCGTGTATTTAGATGGGCCTCGAGGCTGGATGAGTAGATGGATTTATGTTGACGGGTTTCGGGATCGAGTACCCGTTTTACTAAAACGGGTTAAAACCCATGAAACATGCTAGGTTTTATAATGTACCCATCAGCAGCCCTGTGGGTTTAGAAAGATGCCTATCCCGTCCCTTAATAAGATAAAAACCAACAGAAATGCGGGTGTCAGGGCCCATTTCCATGTTGAGTTGTCCCGCCAAGACGGTTCGTGGCCGGCGTGCGGGCGTCCATTTCATTTTTCACCCCAATGAGAAGTGTGAATCATCTCTCTCCTCGTTTAACCCTGAGCCGCCCCCACACTCGTAAAAAATGCATGGCCGGCCGACTGTGCCGCTAAGTCCTGTGAAAAACGGGGCACTTCCTTGTACCCCTCCACAGACAGCATATCAGGTGACACGGGCCTTCCCATGCTACCGTGCTACGGGTATTGGCAACCGTGCGAGCAGAATTGAAGGGACGCGATTGTATAAGCCCATAAAAGATGCTCCACTGGTCAATTTTCCGTTGATCCATGGGACAAATTACTAATGACACATACTCCTTCCGTTCGAAAATGTGAACACTTGTCGAAGAACTGAATGTATCTAGATGTATTTTAGTTCTAGATACATCCATTTTGACGACAAGTATTTCCGAACAGAGGGAGTAAATATGTGGGGGAAAATAGATGAAACGAAAAAAACATAGGCTCCATGACCGCAGCAGCAATCACGGCCATGGAAACGGGTCTCCCTTTTGTAATATATCACTTTTCTAGTGTGGCTTGTACTATGACATTAGCTAAGTGGATGCTTGCACACTGAGCATGTTGGTGTGATACGAATCCAATGGCTGTCATTGCTCTGTAGTACTCCGTGGCACGCCGCACACGGTATGTTCCCCCTTCACACGGTACGTACACCTGACCTCCCCCTTTGCCACCCCCCACCATCTGGACGACACGCGCAGGTACACTGGGCACGCACGGGTGTCGGCTGGGCGGCGCGCCTTGCATCCCACCCGATGCAAGGCATCGAATCGCGCCAACCGTCCGCGTGACCGTGACGGCTGCTCCTTTGTTGCCTCCTACTTTCCCCTGCTCCGCCGCTCGCGGCCTCCTTTCTATATACTCCAGAATCCACTCCCCCACTCCACTCGCCCTCTCTCCCCCGAGTCTTCCCGAGTACTTCTGTGTGTTCATAGCCGTGAGATCAGATCAGATCGACCAAAGAAGAAGAAGAAGAAGAAGAAGCGAGGGAGAGCAGGCGGCGGAGGATGGCGGACTGGGCGCCGGTGGTGGTGGGGGTGGTGCTCTTCGTGCTGCTGTCGCCGGGGCTGCTGTTCGAGATGCCGGGGTCGCACCGCCACGTCGACTTCGGCGGCCTCCACACCAACGGCAAGGCCATCTTCGTCCACACCCTGCTCTTCTTCGCCGCCTTCACCATCCTCACCCTCGCCCTCCACATCCACATCTACGCCGGCTAGATAGATCGATACACCATGTACTACCAGTAGCCTAGCTCCTGCCTGTCTGCGTACTCTTCTCTTGCTCGGTCGATCGATCCCCTCCATGTAATCCGCTTGTAATCCGTGCTTGCCGGATCTCTCTGTACTGCCATCGGTTGAAGAAGAAGCGTGTTGAGGTGCTGCGCTATGCCTGTTCATTTATCTGATCTGATCCGATCTGATGAGATGTCTTTGTCACCGTGTGAGGATCGATCTGTTGCAACGAGTTGGTTAGCGACTGACTTCAGTAGTAGTGGCTTAGTCGCTGGGCATGCTACTGGAGTTGGTCGTCATCATCCACTTTCCGATTAATTCTTTTAACTTTCTGCGCAAATGAATATGTATTTCGGCTCATCAAAGCCACTGAACTGAAGCATCTTTTGCCAGCCGCCGGAGGGACGAACAAAGTCCGATCCACCTAGAAAGCTCGCTTTGGCCTTTGTGAGCAGAGGGGATGGATGAAGCAGAGATTCCTAATCCACATTGCTCCTGATCCATAGTGCTCATTGCTAACGGAAATTTGAAAAAGAAATCAAAACTCAATTTTTAAAGTTTCAAAAAAATCTGGTTCCTAGCCTAACTCTTAAATTTAGGGAGAGAATTCCTTATTGGGTCTGTCTAGGACACATCTAACCTGATGTCCACTATGTTTGTGGTCTATTTTTTTTTCAGCTTTTTTTTTCCTTATTACTGCCTTATTTGTGGGATCTTAGATGTGATATCCTTATAAAACATCTAGATGTGAATTAGACAAACTGTTCCTTATTTGGCCATTTCTTAAAATTTGATTCTCTATTTGGTCCAAAATTAAAAAAATTCCTTCGTTATTTGACACTTTCCATTTTAGACACTAAATGGTTTAGAGAAAATTCCTTATTTGACACTGTCTTAAAATCTGGTTTCTTGACACTGGAAAAGTTTTTCTTTCCTATTTGACACTAGTCTTAAATTTTATTCCCTATACGACACTTCCGTTCATTTTGAGCCTAAGTGACATCTGAAAAGACGATTTTGCCCCTCATGCGGTATGTGCGCGCGCGCGTGTGTGCTGCTGCGTGTGTGGATGCACGCGCACATGTGTGTTGCTGCTGCGTGTGTGTTTGCTACTGCGTGTGTGTGTGTACGTGCGCGTGTGTGTGCGCTGTTGCGTGCCTATGTGCTGCCTGCGTGTGTGCTGCTGCTGCTGCGTGTGTTGTTGTGTGTGTGTGCACGCGCGCGTGCATGTTGTTGCGTGTGTGTTGGTGCATGTGTATGTGTTGCTGCGTGTGTGCTCCTGTCCTCGCATGATGTTGCGTGTGTGCGCTATTGCCCCCACACATACCACATGAGGGGCAAAAGAGTCTTTTCAGGTGTCATTTAGGTTTAAAATGGACGAATGTGTCATATAGGGAATAAAATTTAGAACTTGTGTCAAATAGGGAAAAAAAACTTTTCCAGTGTGAAGCAGATTTTAAGATAGTTTCAAATAAGGAATTTTCTCAATGGTTTAAGAGTGAAGTGAAAAGACCAGTTTGCCCTTAGTCCATTGTGTAACTATCCTGGATGTAGTAAAAAAAGCAACCAGTTCACCCATATTTTAGGGATGTTTAATGGATGCTGCGCATATATGTGTATGCTCTAATATTTTGTTCATTAAGTAAGTCTGTGCGTGTAAAAGCATAGAAATACACTCGCAGAAAAATACAGTACCATATACAATATTTTGGTTAGTCTCGCCGGCCGATTAACCCACGGCGCTGAGGAGGTCTCGGCCTTGCGTCCACGCACATGGCGCCGTGACGCGCGGGTTGCGTCTCCTCCGAGCCGAGCCTGGCGGTCTGCGTGCGTGTCTTCCAACTAAAATGATTCAAACAAAATAAAAACAAAAAATAACTAACCGCTTTCGTTCTCGAGCTTCTTCCAACTGATGCAGCCGTCTGAGTCACCGTCGTCAGACCAAAGCCTGAGTCGCTGGAGGAAAGGTCGATGAAATCCCCATCGGATGGTCCGGCCTCGTTGATAGCCCCTTGCATAGCCCGAGTCGTCGCTGCTCCTCGACGACGAGCTCCGGATGATTCCGGTAGAGCTCCACAATGTAGTCCTCATAGACGCGTGTCATCTCGAGACCCTCAAAGGCCTCCGATTTCCCCGCACCTCGCGGCGGGAGACCGCTGGGGGGTCAATGGCGATGAACATCAGGACATTGCGACTGTCGAGGGGGAAGTTGAACTTCGCATGCCTGTCATAAAGGCTCACTGCCTTCACGTCGTACCTCGCCGCTAGCTCAGCTGACTGGTGTCTCGGTCCTTGATTTCTGACACCCACGCCCCATGGCCGGTGCCTTACACTGTAGTACTTCCTTTTCGGCGACGGCGACGACGGTAGGTTGGTGGAGGAGCGGGAGGGGGGAAGCGTCACCGCGTGCTCGGGTCTGCTGCGCACCGCGACGCGGATCAAACCTCAAATTGACGGCGTAGAGCTTTGGCAGGTGGATCCTGCCACTTCGAGGGCGATGCTTGTCGATCATTAGATTGTGGTGTTGGCGGTGGCGCCGACGAAGGTGCAGGGTGGATTTGGGCGGCGACCAGCGTCAATGCGGTGTGAGCGAGGGAGAGAGGTGGTCCAGGGAAGGGGGAAATTTATCCCGAGGTTGAGGCACGATCGAGTAGATATACTCGACGGCCTACGCGAGGAGTATAATCTTTTAGGGGTAAAACCGGATAAGGGTTCGGCTATGTCCGGTTTAACTCCTCAAAACGAAATTTTTACTCCTTTAACCTGTTTTGAGGGATTGACCGGTTAGAGATGCCATAACAACGTTTATTATCATGTATTAAAATAAAATAACTCCCGCAAAAAAAAGTTTATTATCATGTAAATGTACACATTTGTAGACAACATCCGATGTGCACGTCTATTTTTAAAACTTCACAAATGTGATTTTTGAATTGTTTGAAACTTGGGGCTCCATGGGTTCATTTTTTTTGAAGTATGTTTGTATTCAAATCACGAAATAATACAAAAGTCGGGCTCCATGGGTACTTGTATGGTGTGACTGGCTCCATGAGACAAGTAGTCCATTTTTGTTTCTGCGTGCAGTGCAGGTCCTTTATTGTTAGGTGGCGAGATAATTAGTCCTGATCGTAACGTACATACATGGCTCCAAGTGACGATTTCGTCGCGTAACATCGCCACATTGTCTTTTCCCAACGTGCCGTGGGACGAAGATTAGCACGTACCGTCGACGCGTCCCCCGGCCCGTCTGCGTCCGTCCGTGCCGACCACCTCTCCCCTGGCGGTGCGGTGCGTTCACCGGCAGGCATGCATCGCAGGAGCCGAGGCCGAGGCCGTGGACGCGGTCGCCGCACGGCAAGTCGGCACCCGCCAACGTGAGGCCCGCGCCCATCGAGGCCCCGCCACGTGGCCTCACGCTCATCTGATCTGATTGATGTACTCACGCTCGCCCACCCCCCTACCTCATCACTCCAGCAGTACCGCTACAGTTCAGTTCGACAATCTTCTAGAGACGGGCACCATCATCCGCCCGTGAGGCTTCCAGCTCCGGCGAACCCGCCCGCTCGGCCGAGAGATACCGCGACCATGTCCATCTCGCTGCGCCTCGTGATCCCCACCGCAGCGCCCTGCCCCGTGCCGCCGCCGCGGACGGCGCGGAATGCGGGCTGCTCTCCGCTCTCTGCGGCCGCCGTGCCGGTGCGGACCACGGGCGCGCTCAGGTGAGCCTGCTTGCCGGGTTCCCTCGGCGCCCGCTCTCCTTCCGTCCGTGCGATTCGCTTACCCACCGCGCCGTCTGGTGATCTTATCGTCTTCCTGTTTGCAGGGGATGCGCCGCTCTGCCGCTGAGGCCGCAGTCGCTGGTCCGGCCATGCCGGAGCCGGGGGAGCGGCATCGTCTGCAACGCGTCGGCGTACCTCAGCCCGCCGACGACGCAGTGGGTCTCCGTCGCGGCCGCCGCGTGAGTGCCTCGCCCCCCTCCCCTCGTCGTCGCTACCCAACCATAAACCAGTACCTTTCTCCGGCACGATTTGCCCGTGCAGAAACGCATGAGCCTTTCCGGCAGTACTGCTTTCCGGGCTCCGAATCTGCTCGCTCTTTTGCCTGCGAGGGCAGCGAGATTTCACAGCTCTTGGAGACAGGAGCAAACATCAACACACTTTACAAGAACTACTCCCTCTGTTCCTAAATATAAGTCTTTATAGAGATTCCACTAGATGGACTACATACGGAACAAAATGAATGAATCTACACTTAAAATGCATCTATATACATCCGTATGTGTTTTATAGTGGAATCTCTACAAAGACTTATATTTAGAAACGGAGGAAGTATATAGATAGTGACGAACGATGCCAGGTTATCAGTCTGTTTACACCTGAACATAACACGGTGTGTTTAATAAACTAGACACACAGTTTACTTGCAGCGCCATACGGTGTGATGACGGATGATGCCAGATTTTCGGTCTGCTTGCACTTGAACATAACACCGTGTGTTTAATAGCGCCACTTTTGTATCACAGGACAATGCATGGTTTTCGTATTAAAAGTTTGAATGTCATATTACTCGAACGCAGAAATTGACCCAAGGTATCAATTCCAGTCACGTCAACACCATCAGTCTGTTGAACAGAACTTACAGGGGTTTCGCTCCAGTTGGTGACTTGCTTAGCTTGCCACAGAACCGTAGTATATCTACTTTATGCTTCCGGTGTATCGTAAGTACTAGCGTGTATTCATGTTGCGACGGTAACTGTTGACGCCGAGGTGGTGATCTTGCTTCAGATCTTGGATGAGTTACTGGGGGGCTGTTCAGGCCATGACTCCCAAGTTGTAGTTGTTTTCTTGAGGACCGGGCAATCTTGTATAACTGAAAGTGATGCATTCTTCGAAAACTCAGCTCCTACTATTCACCTTGTAGATTTTTTATTCTGCAACATATTTGGTTTTGTCATAAAATGATTGGATTATTCTGAAGAAGCACACAGTGTAACCTTCCACCCCCTCAACGATTATTATTTGAGCATTTATTTATCACTCTTTTGCCTCTTGCAGAGTGCTATTGCTTGCTAAAGGCACAGGCATACACAAATCTTTCCTCGTGCCATTGTTTGTTCTGCAAGCACCTACCGCCGTAATCTCATGGATCAAGTAAGATTCTGCCATTTGGCCCAAAGAATTATCTGATGATACCTTTTCCCCTTTCCTTGCTATAGCTACTGGGTGTTTATTCTTTTTGAGACAAGAACACTTACTTTTGGCCTACTTATCCTGTGGTGTCTATTCCTAATTTTAGGAGTGAATATGGGCTGTGGACTGCTTTTCTTGCGCTTGTGGTGCGTTTGTTCTTACCCTTTCCAGGTAGAGTGACAAGGAAGATACATACGTCCTGCTTAAAATCAAGTATGATATTTGATGAGACATGGAACAGATATATGTTACTTATGCATGTGCGTCTGTCTATTGCAGGTGAGCTAGAGCTTCCACTGTCAACAATGCTGGCTGTCAGCGTTGCTCCTTACCAGGTGATGAATGTGAGGTATGTAACACTCGCCATTTTGAAAGACATTAGCTGTACTGCTAGCCTACTGCTGCGTATGTTAGGTTCTTAGCTTTACAGTTTATGTCCTGGTTGTTACTTTTCCTCATTCTCTCCGGTCCTACTTCCTATCTACAGGGGAACTCAAGGTGGCGCGATAGTGTCGTTGGCACTAGCTGCGTATCTCGCCTTTCAGCACTTCACCAGGACCGGAGGAATAGGAAAAGCCTTTGATCAGGGATCGATAGTTGCGACCATGGCCATCATCTGTATCGCAGTTATCAATGTGATCCTGCTGTTCTGAGTTGCCAAGGGCTACTCCAGAGCGCAGATGAATAAAGAGAAACCTTGTAGTGCATCATCCTGTCGGACCTTGTAGCTTGTTTTATCGTAATAAGAATGACCTGTGAGTTGTGACATGACTGATAGTATGTATCTTCATGTATGGTATGGTTTGCGCAGTAGTTGTGTCTTGTGTGATACAGTGTTAGTGTTCAGTTCTTCTTGATGGCCAGTTTCTCTCCCCCTTTGTCGATCCTCTTGCTCATCTTGGCATCAAAACTTGGTATCAACGCAGCGCAGCAGTTTATTTGTTACTCTTTTGCCTTTTGCAGTGTGCTATTGGCTTCTAAAGAGATTGGCATACACAAATCTTTGCTCATGCCATGGTTTGCACAGCAAGCACCTAGCAGTGTAATCCCATGGATCAAGTAAGACGCTGCTATTTGGTGCAAAGAGCTATCTGATTCATTTCCCGTTTGTTTGACATAAGAATACTCTCTTTTGGCCTGCTTATACTATGGTATCAAATCCTAATGTTAGGAGAGAATATGGACTGTGGACTGCTTTTCTAGCGATTTTGGTGCGCTTGTTCTTACCCACTCCAGGTAGAGTGACAAGGAGGATTCAAACATCAGGCTAACATTGATTGGATAATCGATAAAACATACAACTGGGGTATGTTACTTACGGCGCATGCTTTATGTCTATGGCAGGTGAGCTGGAGCTTCCACTCTCAACAATGTGGCTTATCATCATTGCTCCTTACCAGGTGATGAGTCTGAGGTATGAAACATTCTCCCTATTTTGGCTATACTGCTACTGCTGTATCTGTTAGGGTATTACTTTTTTCTCATTCGCTCAGATTCCTACCTCCCGTGCACAGGGGAACTCAAGCTGGCAGGATACTATCTTTGGCGGTAGCCGTGTATCTCGCCTTTCAGTACTTCACCAGGAACAGAGGGTTGCGCAGAGCCTTCCGTCCGGGATCGATAGTCGCGACCCTGGCTGTCATCTGCATCACAGTTACCAACGTGATCCTGCTGTTCTGAGTTGCAAAGAGTTCACCCCTTGTTGTAGGCCTGACTGTCGAGGGGAAGAGGAGGAACTACTCCAGAGTGCAATCTATTGATATATGTATCTTCATGTACGGTATGCTTTGCACAGTGATTGTGCGTTAGTGTTCAGTTATCCCTGATCCCCTTTGTTGATCCCCTTTGTTGATCCTCTTGTTTGTCTCTGCACCAGAACTTTGGTATCAACAGATCTCAGCAGATTGTCCGCGCGCGATGGAGGCACGCAGATAGGGACGGGGCTTTAATTTTGGATTTTCTCTGGTCCATAACAATTTCACAGGCATCTCTTATGTTTTGACGACAATTTTTGTCGACTCGGGGTACAATCAAACTCAAAGGAGGGACAAAAAAGAGCAGGAAAAAAATCTTTGGAATTGAGGAGCCCCTTGGTATAAGAATGTACTCCCTATTTGGCATACGATTTTCTCCTAAGCCAAAATTTTCAAAAGTTTCATGGTTTGACCAAGTTTATGGAAAAAATATTTAACATTTATAAATATACCACATGTATATCCTACGAGAATGCATTTCTTGATGTATTTGATGATATTGATTCTGTGTTGTTGATGCTTTCATTTTTCCTATAATTTTGGTCAGACTTTAAAGCGTTTGACCTGAGTTAAAAATGCATATGCCTTTGCAAAACAAAAAGGAGAGAGTAATTAAAATGCATATGCCTTTACAAACCAAAAAAGGAGAGAGTAATATAAATAAAGATATTGTTAGTAGAAGATGAGTTATTCGATTTTGTTGTTGTTGTTGCGGGGAGCTATTCGACTCTGGTAAACCATCATAGGCCGTGGGTGATGATTGATGGTGAACACTACTTGAAAATCCAGTTCCTCATCGTATCGTTGAAACCTTGAAATCGGCGTATTTTACGCTCTATGTTATGAGCCGTAGTTCGACGAAAAGGTGCAAAAACAAAAGAGATGATGGAGCTCGATAAATTTCATCATCTTGAAGTTTGAAAATTTCAAATTCCGGAAAAAGAGAATCTACCCCCGTGTTCCTCAAATGTGCAGTGACGACATTTGAATCGCCCCCGTCATTCTGCGCTTCATCGGGCCCAAAAAGCGACCGAATTTGGAAAAGAGAAAAAAAGTTTTTTTTTTTGCAGAATGCTCCCTTGTACATTTTCCTCTTTTCCATTCCGTTCGTGGCAAAAAGATAAAAAAAATAAAAAAAGGTGGAATCAGATTCAGTTACCACTCATAGACCGCGGCTCGCCTCCCCTCCACCGTCCCTTGCATTTCTTCGCCGATTCCTCCTCGTCGCCCTCCCCCCTCCCCTGGCGACCTACCACCGCCGCCCAGCCACCGCCGTGCCCTAGCCCGGCCTCGCCGCCGCCGGCCTCGCTCCCCATACCCCTCCCCGCCTCCGCCTCCCACGCGTCTCCGTCGCCTCCTCCGCCTCCCACGCGCGGCCGCGTCCCGCATCGCCGCGACCCCGTCCGATCCCGAGGTACGAGCTCCAGCGATTAGCCAGGCCCTCGCCGCCGCCCACGAATCTCGGGCGCGCCGTCTAGATCCGGCCTCGGTAGGCCTCAGACGAGCGGCGGTAGCTTTAGCCGCGTGCTCGCCAGGAACGGGCGGAATTTCGGGGCACCATAAATTTCCTTGACCGGCGGTATTTCAGTACAGTTGCGCGTCACGCCCCAGAGTTTGATTCACCACGTATGTGCTAGAAGGCCTTGTCCAACAGAGTAGCTCGTAGCTTGGCGACCGGAAAGAAGGAACTCATTTTGTGTATGCGGTGTCGCTGTTTTCTGCACTGGGTTGTGTGGCAGGTCATGCATCGGACACAAATGATCGCAGATCTTGTCATTGTATCATCTAGCGCCCTCGGTTGTCGATTTGCCATGCATAGCGAGGTTAAATCGCCGGTGCTGTACTTTGTTACTTGCTCGCGTCAAGTGCTTGTACTGAAGTCCTGGGAAAAACTTGTGTATATTTATCAAGTGCAGGTTGACTGCCTTCATCCAGTCCTGTCAAGGACAATGGCCTTGTCCAGAACGTTGCCACTTTTGCAGATATATCATTTAGCACTCTTGAAGTGTTAATTTGCCATAGAGAGGTTAAATCGTCGATGCTGCGCTTCTTTCCTTATTGGCTTCGCGTACCTCTATTTTTTTGACTATTTACTGTAGAGCAACAGCCCCACGGTCCTTTTATTCCAGAAATTTTTGCCCAAGCCTGCTTATGTGCATTTGTTGGGCTCAGGCTGACTGCCTTCATCCAGTCCTGTCAAGGACAATAGCCTTGTTCAGAACGTTGCCACTTTTGCAGTTATTGCTTGTCACCCTGTTTAAGATGGCATGCCGGTGTTAGGTTCGATGTTATGACTTAGAAACACTTCTGCAAGGCCTGTTAAAGAACTGGACCAGTATTAGTTGGTGTCTGGTTCCCTTTTCCAAAATAGAGATACCCCAGGATGGGTTACACAGTTTTATTTATCTCCATTTTTACCAAAGTAAATTTTGTGTGTCTTATTGCATTGACTTCTCAGTACTTATTTATGTAAACATGTTCTTTGTACTGCTGCACTATGGTTTAAATGTCAATATATTTCCAAGACTATGTTTCAGATTTCTTTCCAATTTTTCTATGCCCTGGCGTGTTTTATGCCTACTAATTTTGATGGCATTGAGATAAATTATCTGATATGAAATCCATCTTCTTGTAGCTTGTTTGAGCATCCGTTCGTACAGTATGTCGGAGAAGCCATCTGATGATACTACTGGCCAGGTGAGGCCTGAAGGAGATGTTTCTGATGTGAAAGTGGAAACTGCCAACCAGGATAAAGGAAATGAGATGCCATCAGCACAGCAAGAGGTATTATCTTTTGTTAACAAGTGTAATGATTAACCTTGTGTGCTTGCATGTTTCCATCTGTACGATTTTACTAATTTACTTTCTACTGTAAAAGTGTCAAAAATATATTCCATAAGCACAATCCGACTTTACCGAGTATTTGCAGGAAGCAGTAATCAAGAAAAAGTATGGAGGAGTACTGCCCAAAAAGTCACCACTCATATCCAAGGTATCATTGCCTTAAATATATTACTACCTATTAGATGTATATATACAGTTTATGTCATCTATGTATAAAGCAGTCAGGGAAGTAAGATCAATTTTAGCTCCATATCCATTAGTTTCAACTGTGTTCAAATGTCTATCAGGACCATGAGCGAGCTTACTTTGATTCTGCTGATTGGGCTCTGGGAAAGGTATTCTACCGTTCTTTTCGAAAGCTATATGGATTTTGAGGAAGCAATGCAACTCCTACGCGATCTTGCTCACCTGATCGTTTGGTTTCCTGCAGCAAGGAGGACATCCTCAAAAGCCTAAAGGGCCCCTTGAAGCACTTCGGCCGAAATTACAGGTGCTAAAACTGGCACTCATTGTTTGCAAGAATGTGCTTACCTTGTATTACACCACTGTTGATACTGTATCCGTTTCACATTATCCGCTAGCTCTTTCATTAGCGTATTTGCTGGTCTTTCTATTAACCCAATATATTACATATCCATTTTTTGGCCTACTATTCAAAATGAACTCAGTTCAAGGTACCTGCCCCCTAGTTCTGTTAGTAATTCTTTGCTTGTGGAGCTGATTTTGCTATCAAACGTACTACACCACTACTGTTGATACTTTCTCCGTTTGGCACCAGCTGCTAGCTGTCCCATTTGCGTATTTGGGGTTCTTTCTAGCAATCCAATAGATCACATATCCAGTTTTCTGGCCCAGTATTTAAACTGGATTCAGTGTCAATTACACGTTTTGCCACCTCATTCTCGTTAGCAAGCCTTTGCTTGCGGAGCTGATATCCTTTTGCTGTCAAATGCGGTAATAATTATGAAATTAACTTGCATGCTACACTGAATTTATTTGGTCGCTTACATCTTCCTCGATCTTCCTGCAGCCTACCCAGCAGCAAGCCCGTTCACGACGGTTCCTTCATGCATCTACTGACAGCGACGGTACTTCATATTTACAAGATACCATGCAGGCAATCCAGTACATTTATCTTGCCATCGTCACAAGCATCGCTTTGCCATCTTTGCCATTGCAGAGGGTGCCAACTCGCCTACGGAGGCTACGACCCCGAACCAGGAGTCCACCCTGAGCCAGGAGTCCACCGAGGAGGCCAAGGCCGCCGAGAACAAGGAATCCACCGAGTAGCTCCCATGCCTTTTTTGAACGGAACTCTGCCATTTGCTGCGCCCATGCCGTCTCGTTGCTCTAGTAATAAGTATTCCGGACGTCGTGTAACGCCTGCTGAATTTTGAACTGAAGTGTCGCAGACATGCTGTTATCCACCGCGCTATGCCATTCCATGGCTGTTGATGCCTGTAACAGTTCGGTATGGGATCGGGAACATTATGATGATGTCGCACCGAGTGTCGTCCGAGTCGGACTCGGACAGAATAAAAGCGTGAGAGCCTGAAATTTATGCTGGTACTGTGCTAGTTTCTCCGTCCTGCAGTGCTGACGGTACCGTGCTGAACCGGCTGCCTGCTGTCTGAAACCTGGGATGTTTCCTCACGCACTGTAAGGTTTTCTGTTTGAACAGTGCGGTTTTGTGAAGGAGTCCTGTAATCCTGTTTGGTGTGTTGGTCTATGGTGTCTTGGTACCACATAACGGTTTCGCTCGAAATTTCCGAATTCCAAACGTGTTCATGACATGATTTCAAAACATGGTCCGAACTATAACAAGATAACTGGAGAACGTTTCTTCCGGACTTATAGTAAATCCAAGCACTGCCAATCACCTAAAATCTGTTTTTGTTTTTGAAAAAAACATAGCCAAAAGTTGAGAGATATGATTTCATTTTTATGTATATAAGAAAACAGAGATCTGATAGATTCTTTAGAAAAAACAGAGACCTGATAAAAAATATTGAGTCAAGAGATATCAGATTCTTTTTTTCATGTGGAGAAATATTCCACTTGTTTAACGGGCCGGGATCGGACGCCGACATGTGAGTCCACGGAGTACACGCTGATATGTGGGCCATAGGCCCGGTAGAGGCCACTCAGAAAATAAATATTCGCTTACCCAAACCCTAAAGCCTCGTCGTCCCGTCCTCCTCCATCGCGTCCCACCCAACCCTAACCCACACCGCCGCCGCCTCCCTCCGCCTCCGGATCCACCCGCACCGCCGCCGCCGCCGCGACCATGGGCTTCGACGTGGGCGTCGTCCCCTTCAACCCGGACGGCTGGGGCCCTCCCGACGCCCCGGGCGCGGCGCCGCTGCTGGGCGGGGCCGTCGCGACGGCCTCCATCCCCTTCGCGCCCTTCTCCCGCTCCGACAAGCTGGGCCGCATCGCCGACTGGACGCGCAACCCGGGCCACCCGGGCGCGCACGGCCACCACGCGGCCGCCGCCTCCCGCGACTCGGTCTTCGACTTCTCCTCGGCCGACGACTCGCTCGCCGCCGCCGCCGAGGACTCGTCCTTCAGCCTCGTGGACGCCAAGCCGCCGCCCAAGCACCCGCGCTTCGGGCCCAAGTGGCGCTTCAACCAGCGGCCCCAGCTCCCCCAGCGCCGCGACGAGGAGGTCGAGGCCAAGCGCCGCGAGGCCGAGAAGGAGCGCGCCCGCCGCGAGCGCCACTACCAGAACCACCGCTCCCACCACCACCAGGGCTTCCGCGGCAACCAGCAGAACACCGCCAAGCCCTCGGTCGACATCCAGCCCGACTGGACCATCCTCGAGCAGATCCCCTTCGCCAACTTCACCAAGCTCTCCTTCGCCGTCAACGACCAGCCCGAGGACCTCCTCGTCTGCGGCGCCGTCGACTCGTACGACCGCGCCTACGACCGCGTCAACCCCAAGACGGCCCGCCGCCTCGAGCGCTTCAAGAACCGCCAGTTCTTCAAGATCACCACCACCGACGACCCCATCATCCGCCGCCTCGCCGAGGAGGACAAGGCCACCGTCTTCGCCACCGACGCCATCCTCGCCGCCCTCATGTGCACACCCCGCAGCATCCTCTCCTGGGACATTGTCGTGCAGCGCGTCGGCAACAAGCTCTTCTTCGACAAGCGCGAGGGCTCCCAGCTCGATCTGCTCACTGTCAACGAGACTGCGCAGGAGCAGCTCCCTGAGAACAAGGATGACATCAATTCCGCGCCGGCTCTTGCTGTCGAGGCCACCTACATCAACCAGAACTTCTCGCAGCAGGTGCTGGTACGTGATGGCGAGAAGGTTACCTTTGATGAGCCTAACCCGTTTGCCTCTGAGAATGAGGAGGCGGCGCCTGTTTGCTACCGTTATCGCCGCTGGAAGCTGGACGATGATATTAGCATCATTGCTCGCTGTGAAGTGCATGCTGCCGGTGTTGATCCGAGTGGTGCTCGCCAGTTCCTCACTCTTAATGCACTCAATGAGTTTGATCCTAAGATTACTGGTGTTGACTGGAAGCAGAAGCTCGAGTCCCAGCGCGGAGCTGTGCTTGCTACAGAGCTCAAGAACAATGCCAACAAGCTCGCTCGCTGGACTGCCCAGGCTTTACTTTCTGGCGCAGACATGATGAAGTTGGGTTATGTGTCACGTGTGCACCCCCGCGACCACTTCAACCACTCCATACTCACTGTGATGGGCTACAAGCCAAGGGATTTCGCTACCCAGATCAACCTCAACACTGCAAACATGTGGGGAATTGTCAAGTCAATTGTGGACATATGCATGAAGTTTGAAGAGGGCAAGTATGTGCTTGTGAAAGATCCTGCAAAGCCACAGATGAGGATCTATCAGGTTCCTAATGATGCATTTGAGAACGATTATGTTGAAGAGCCACTTCCAGAGGAGGAGCAGATTCGTCCGGCTACAGATGATGTTGATGCTACTGCACAGGAGATGGATGCTGCTGCCGAGGCAGAGGCTAATAAAGCAACTACTCAGGGTGGTGACGGTGAGAAGAGTGCAGACGCTGCTGCTGCTTGAAGGGTATAATGGGCCATCTTGCTTTATCTAGATAATGTTTCTTTTCTGTTTTATGATCTGTTTTTGTGGATTAAAGAGTTGAACTGCCTTGTCTTGATACAGTGGTCTTATTTTGGTCCATGAGAAAACTTGTTACTCTTAAATTTCGTTCTTAGATGTGCTAAGCTTAGCACCTACTGTTTTGGATTAATGACTATGCTGGTAGTTGAATATTGGTTCTATGTGGTTGATCTGCTGTGTATGTTTTAGCCATTGTGTATGCACATCTGTTTTTTATGCCTTGCCACCAAATGCATCATGAAAACCTTGTGGCACATAGTAACTTCAGATTACCCCGAGTTGTCTTGCAATTTCCATGCTCTGTGGCAATGGCTAAGCTTGCTGCAATTTCCAGGAACACTTTTTATGTACTGCTGATAGTTTTCCATCCTATACCAATGGGGGGAAAGTGAACAGCTTGTTTAGGCCTTTATATGCTTTCTTCAACAATCACTTTCCTCTCATCTAATCTGACACTTCTGTGTATTTTTGCGCCATTGTTGTATGTTTCCATGACAGCATAAGAATATGCTTGCCTTTTTCTGTTCTTCATATGGGATGAATGCTTCTGAATCTATCTGCATTGCATACGAATTTGTTTCACTTTTTTCTCCCTTGTTGCCTTTGCCGGCTAAGTGTGTATCAGTTAAATGCCTTTTGCTGTGTTGAGCTTGATAATCTCTTTTGCCAACAATCATTTTCCTCTCATTATCCTTCATATGGGATGAGTGCTTCTGAATCCATCTGCTTTGCATACAAAGTGGTTTCACTTTTTTCTCGCTTGTTGCCTTTGCAGGATAAGTGTGTATCGGTTAAATGCCTTTTGATGTGCATTTCTTACTGAAAGTGTTTCCTGCTATATTAATTTGAGGAAAATGGGCAGTTGGGTTGAGCTTGATAATCTCTTTCGCCAACAATCATTTTCCTCTCATTTCAAATGCATCTCATTGTTGTTTTTATGCCTTTGGTATCACGCTTTTCTTTTGATGAAAATTTAGGAAACTATATGATGCCTGGAAGCTTATTCAATGCCTTCAGATTTGCATCTTTTGAGCTCTGCGTGCAGGACTAGCATGTTGTGTTAGTTCAGATTTGATGTATGCTGAAATTTTAGAGGCATATTTGTTCATGCTTGGCCAGTGATGAAAAACCTATTAATCATACCATCTTTTGGGACTGATCGGTTGCTATGTGTCCATGCTGTCTTTCTGCAATTCTGAAGCCAAATTGAACAGCTTTTTAGTGTCTACTAGTTGAACCGTCTTGCATTCTTTAAAATATGTTAATAATTTTTTGGACAGCGCATGATCCAAAAAAAATTGAGGGCTACAGATTCCATCGCAACTCTTCCCTTTCTTTTTTGAGTTATAGCTTGGTTGTGTGGTATGGAAGAAGATATGCACTGGGCTCCGAGCAGCAAACATTGCTGTGTTCTGATGGAGATGCATTTGCCTAGAAAGCATTGTCTGACTGCTCACCATTGCATTTCAGAACCATTTGTTCATCTATTAAAGCATGAGCATCAGGGCTGCATTGTACCAAGGCCTGGGTTCTTTGTACCATCGTCTTGCTTTGCCAGATTCGGCTGTGTCAAACTACCAAGGAAGGAAATCTGGTCGGCCTGCCCATGTTAATGGGCAACCCGCTTACCAACCTTCCTACATCTCTTATCACCATTTTTGTCGTGAGATTCTGCAAGCTTGTAGCTGAGACTGCCTCATTCCAGCGTATAAAGCATGCTTGCTTTCACTAGAAACTGCAGGATTTTGTGTCTGGAGCAAGCTGCAATTCTGTGTGCTTGTTGTCAACCTGTCTTTTTGGTTGTTCTTGGGGGATTTTGCATCGGGGTTTAGTATGGCGACTATTGATATTTTGTCTCGTTCGTCGTAACTGGCATCTTCTTGCCTGCCGACCATCTGTTATATCCCCCCCCCTCCCCCCCCCCTCCCCCCCCCCCTCCCCCCCCCAGGATTAAACTAAATTATAGACAAGGATATGTCTGAATTTTCTTCATGTGGAACGATCTAATCTTCTCTATGAGGCCAATGATCTTGCTCCTATCTGACGACCGTACAACCTTCCCTTTCTCGGGAGAATCAAACAATTTGTGTGTTATTTTGCTTGTTATGTTTTGCAACCTCATGTCTGAATTTATTGTAGAGGACGGTGAAGATGGATATTTGGTCTTGTTCGTCGTAACTGGCATTTATTTGCCTTGCCGACCATCCTGCTATATCACCACCCATATTCTGAGTCCTCTTAATTAGTACTCCCTCCGTTCTTAAATGTAAGTCTTATTCCACTATAAATTATATACGGATGTATATAGACAAATTTTAAAATGTAGATTCACTCATTTTGCTTCGTATATAGTTCAGAGTGGAAAGACTTATATTTAGGAACGGAGGGAGTAGTACATACCATTAATTAGTCGTGCATATTTTAGTCTTTCGCTCCTATCTGACGACCTTTCATCAGTAAGGGAGAATGATACAGTTTTGTTTGTATGGTTTTTTTGCATTGTACATTTAAAACTTTAAATTAATAAGTTGTAGATGTCTTGATTATTGGCATCTACTTGACTTGTTGGTGGAGATTGTATTTGTTTTTGTTGGTTGTAACTGGCATCTACTCCCTCCGTTCCAAAATAGATGACCTAACTTTATACTAACTTTGTACTAAAATTAGTACAAAGTTGAGTCATCTATTTTGGAACGGAGGGAGTACTTGACTTGTTGACCATCCTGCCATATCACCACCCAAATTGTGCCGATGTTGCTGATGAAGTGTGTCGATGTTGCGAGCATGTCGCGCTGTTCTTTTGTGTTCCAAAGGCAGCCTGTCACGCTGCAAACATGGCATGTGACCTTGTAAGGGCGGTTTCCTTTGCCGCTACAAGTCGAACACACATGGGCAGAGCATGTTTTCTTGTTTATTGTGTAAGCATGACATGTGTTGTGAAGTTTTTTCGGGAATGCATACATGTTCCATATTAATTGTTTTATGTTGCTTGTGTTAATTTTTCATGTTACATGCGTTGTGAACATTTTATTGCCACTAGAGAATTTGTTGTATACACATAATTTTCATGTTGAATGTGATTGACAAAAAATGTTTCCTTTCCAAAATACGATCACATACCCGTGAAGTGTATGTGGAAATGTTTCACCATGCTAGAAACATTTTTTTGCACGTGTTGCGTGTAGGGGAGCACGCCACTACAAAGCTGGCCGGTGCTTCAATACCGGCTACCGCCGCCACAGACGGGTACCGCATCGTTGTGAAGTCTGGTTGGAGCCATTGCAAGCTCGAGGTGCCACTGATGTTGCAAGCAAGGACCCGTGCCGCTACAAAGGCTAGGTGGCGTTGTTGCAAGTCAGGTAGTTGTTGCAATGTTGGGCGCCTCCACTATAAATTGAGATGGGACACTGCAAGGACACTATAAGGCTAGATGTCATTCATGCAAAGCCGAATTGCCATGTTTCAAAGTCAAATCGTCATATTTCAAAGCCGAATCACACACTAATGCAAAGTTGTAGCTCTTCTCCATCGGTTGACGACCGTAACTTTACATCATGTTGTAAATGATGTAATGTTTTTTTGCATGATTATTGTGAGAGAAAGCCATCAGGGAGAGACGCGATGATCCATCGAGGGGACGTCGGTTCCAGGGATACAAGAGGGGGAGGCGTTCGTTGCGGGAGAAAGCGCAACGACAGTTGGGCAAGGGGAGATTTTCCCTAATTACAATTAATCTTAACACCCCTCCCCCTAATCTACGCTTGACCATGTAGAATCATCTCATGATTGTCCAGATAGCTCTATTATCTCAAAAAGATTCTTGTCCAAAAGTTCTTCATAAAAATCTTTGATGAGCACCTGAAACACAAACTCACAAAGAGAAACAACGTAATGTGATGTTTGAACAAGGATATCTCAAGAAGAGACTCCCCCTGATACTTGCAAGTCCCGAAGTCGTCGCATACCAATTCCATGAACATATTTTTGTAATGTAGAATTTGGTAGAGACTTGATAAACAAATCAGCAAGATTTTCGCATGATTTAAGAGCATCTCCAGCTGTTCGCCCCCCAGGGGCTAGAAAAAATCGCCGCTTGGGGGCGAACCGGCGATATTTTCGGTGTGGGGGTGATCGGATTCCCAGCCGCCGCCCCTAGGTCGCCCCCAGACGCCCTTTTGGTAAATAATTTTAAAAAGACATTCGGGCAAAATTCGGCAAACACGACATAGATTCGGCGATATTTAGGTGTTCCACAGTTTTTTACATATAGAAAACATAAAATCTACTAAAAAACAAAGGCCTGCTGCCGCGCCGCCTACATGTCGAAGAACTTGCTGAAGGCGGTGTAGTCGCCGTCGTCCTCCTTCTCCTTCTCCACACGGCCGTCCCTGCTGGACCCCTGCCCGGGCTCGCCCTGGCGGACTGGTTTGGCCGGCGACGGTGCCTCGTCGTCGCTGTCCTCGAGGACGACGACGCCTCCCTCGTCGCGGCTGTTGGAAATATGCCCTAGAGGCAATAATAAATAGGTTATTATTATATTTCCTTGTTCATGATAATCGTTTATTATCCATGCTAGAATTGTATTGATAGGAAACTCAGATACATGTGTGGATACATAGACAACACCATGTCCCTAGTAAGCCTCTAGTTGACTAGCTCGTTGATCAATAGATGGTTGCGGTTTCCTGACCATGGACATTGGATGTCGTTGATAACGGGATCACATCATTAGGAGAATGATGTGATGGACAAGACCCAATCCTAAGCCTAGCACAAGATCGTGTAGTTCGTTTGCTCAGAGATTTTCTAATGTCAAGTATCAGTTCCTTAGACCATGAGATTGTGCAACTCCCGGATACCGTAGGAATGCTTTGGGTGTACCAAACGTCACAACGTAACTGGGTGGCTATAAAGGTGCACTACAGGTATCTCCGAAAGTGTCTATTGGGTTGGCACGAATCGAGACTGGGATTTGTCACTCCGTGTAAACGGAGAGGTATCTCTGGGCCCACTCGGTAGGACATCATCATAATGTGCACAGTGTGACCAAGGAGTTGATCACGGGATGATGTGAGTTACGGAACGAGTAAAGAGACTTGCCGGTAACGAGATTGAACAAGGTATCGGGATACCGACGATCGAATCTCGGGCAAGTAACATACCGATAGACAAAGGGAATTGTATACGGGATTGATTGAATCCCCGACATCGTGGTTCATCCGATGAGATCATCGTGGAACATGTGGGAGCCAACATGGGTATCCAGATCCCGCTGTTGGTTATTGACCGGAGAACGTCTCGGTCATGTCTGCATGGTTCCCGAACCCGTAGGGTCTACACACTTAAGGTTCGGTGACGCTAGGGTTATAGGGAAAGTATGTACGTGGTTACCGAATGTTGTTCGGAGTCCCGGATGAGATCCCGGACGTCACGAGGAGTTCCGGAATGGTCCGGAGGTAAAGATTTATATATGGGAAGTCCTGTTTTGGTCACCGGAAAAGTTTCGGGTGATATCGGTAATGTACCGGGACCACCGGGAGGGTCCCGGGGGTCCACCAAGTGGGGCCACCAGCCCCAGAGGGCTGCATGGGCCAAGTGTGGGAGGGGACCAGCCCCAGGTGGGCTGGTGCGCCCCCCCACAAGAGGTCCAGGGCGCAGGAAAGGGGGAAGGGGGGAAACCCTAGTCTCAGATGGGCCTAAGGCCCATCTAGTGGGGCGCCCCCTCTCTCCCCTCCTTTGGCCGCCCCCCAAGCCCCATCTAGGGCTGGCCGCACCCCTTGGGGGGGGGAACCCTAGATGGGGGCGCAGCCCTCCCCCTCCCCTATATATACTTGAGGTTTGGGGCTGCCATACAGACATGAGAACGTCTCTCTTTCGGCGCAGCCCTACCCCTCTTCCTCCTCCTCCTCTCCCGCGGTGCTTGGCGAAGCCCTGCGGGATTGCCACGCTCCTCCACCACCACCACGCCGTCGTGCTGCTGCTGGATGGAGTCTTCCCCAACCTCTCTCTCTCCTTGCTGGATCAAGGCGTGGGAGACGTCACCGGGCTGCACGTGTGTTGAACGCGGAGGCACCGTTCTTCGGTGCTTAGATCGGAATCAACCGCGATCTGAATCGCTACGAGTACGACTCCTTCATCCGCGTTCTTACAACGCTTCCGCATCGCGATCTACAATGGTATGTAGATGCACTCCCCTTCCCCTCGTTGCTAGATTACTCCATAGATTGATCTTGGTGATGCGTAGAAAATTTTGAATTTCTGCTACGTTCCCCAACAGCGGCATCATGAGCTAGGTCTATGCGTAGTTTCTATGCACGAGTAGAACACAAAGTAGTTGTGGGCGTAGATGTTGCGAATTCTTCTTGCCGCTACTAGTCTTATCTTGTTTCGGCGGCATTGTGGGATGAAGCGGCCCGGACCGACCTTACACGTACGCTTACGTGAGACAGGTTCCACCGACTGACATGCACTAGTTGCATAAGGTGGCTAGCGGGTGTCTGTCTCTCCCACTTTAGTCGGAACGGATTCGATGAAAAGGGTCCTTATGAAGGGTAAATAGAAATTGGCATATCACGTTGTGGTTTTACGTAGGTAAGAAACGTTCTTGCTAGAAACCTATACAAGCCACGTAAAAACTTGCAACAACAATTAGAGGACGTCTAACTTGTTTTTGCAGCATGTGCTATGTGATGTGATATGGCCAGAAGATGTGATGAATGATATATGTGATGTATGATATTGATCATATTCTTGTAATAGGAATCACGACTTGCATGTCGATGAGTATGACAACCGGCAGGAGCCATAGGAGTTGTCTTTATTTTTTGTATGACCTGCGTGTCATTGAATAACGCCATGTAAATTACTTTACTTTATTGCTAAGCGCGTTAGCCATAGAAGTAGAAGTAATCGTTGGCGTGACAACTTCATGAAGACACAAGGATGGAGATCATGATGATGGAGATCATGGTGTCATGCCGGTGACAAAGATGATCGTGGTGCCCCGAAGATGGAGATCAAAGGAGCAAAATGATATTGGCCATATCATGTCACTATTTGATTGCATGTGATGTTTATCATGTTATGCATCTTATTTGCTTAGAACGACGGTAGTAAGTAAGATGATCCCTTATAATAATTTCAAGAAAGTGTTCCCCCTAACTGTGCACCGTTGCGAAGGTTCGTTGTTTCGAAGCACCACGTGATGATCGGGTGTGATAGATTCTAACGTTCGAATACAACGGGTGTTGACGAGCCTAGCATGTACAGACATGGCCTCGGAACACATGCAAAACACTTAGGTTGACTTGACGAGCCTAGCATGTACAGACATGGCCTCGGAACACAAGAGACCGAAAGGTCGAGCATGAGTCGTATAGAAGATACGATCAACATGGAGATGTTCACCGATGATGACTAGTCCGTCTCACGTGATGATCGGACACGGCCTAGTTTGACTCGGATCATGTATCACTTAGATGACTAGAGGGATGTCTATCTGAGTGGGAGTTCAATAATCAGATGAACTTCATTATCATGAACATAGTCAAAAAGTCTTTGCATATTATGTCATATCTTGCGCTTTAGTTCTACTGTTTAAGATATGTTCCTAGAGAAAATTTAGTTGAAAGTTGGTAGTAGCAATTATGCGGACTGGGTCCGTAAACTGAGGATTGTCCTCATTGCTGCACAGAAGGCTTATGTCCTTAATGCACCGCTCGGTGTGCTGAACCTCAGCGTCGTCTGTAGATGTTGCGAAACATCTGACATACACGTTTTGATGACTACGTGATAGTTCAGTGCGTAATGCTAACGGTTTAGAATTGTGGCACCAAAGACGGTTTTTGAAACGTCGCAGAACATATGAGATGTTCCGAAGACTGAAATTGAGATTTCAGACTAGTGCCCACGTCAAGAGGTATGAGACCTCTGACAAGTTTCTTAAGCCTGCAGGGGAGAAAAGCTCAATCGTTAAGCATGTGCTCAGATTGTCTGAGTGCCACAAATCGCTTGAATCAAGTGGGAGTTAACCTTCCAGATGAGATAGTGATAGTTCTCCATAGTCACTGCCACCAAGCTAGTAGAGCTTCGTGATGAACTATAACATATCAGGGATAGTTATGATGATCCTTGAGCTATTCGCGATGTTTGACACCGCGAGAGTAGAAATCAAGAAGGAGCATCAATTGTTGATGGTTAGTAAAACCACTAGTTTAAGAAGGGCAAGGGCAAAAGGGGATACTTCATGAAACAGCAAGTCGTTTGCGGCTCTAGTGAAGAATCCCAAGGTTGAACCCAAACCCGAGACTAAGTGCTTCTGTAATGAGAGGAACGGTCACTGAAGCAGTACTACCCTAGATATTTGGTAGATGAGAAGGCAGGCAAGGTCGACAGAAGTATACTAGATATACATTATATGAATGTGTACTTTACTAGTACTCCTAGCAGCACCAGGGTATTAGATACCGGTTCGGTTGCTAAGTGTTAGTAACTCGAAATAAAAGCTGCGGAATAAACGGAGACTAGCTAAAGGTGAGATGACGATATGTGTTGGAAGTGTTTCCAAGGTTGATGTGATCAAGCATCGCGTGCTCCCTCTACCATCGAGATTTGGTGTTTGCGTTGAGCATGATTGGATTATGTTTATCGCAATACGGTTATTCATTTAAGGAGAATAATGGTTACTCTGTTTATTTGAATAATACCTTCAATGGTCTTGCACCTAAAATGAATCTCGATCGTAGTGATACACATGTTCGTGCCAAAAGATATAAAATAGTAATGATAGTTCCACACACTTGTGGCACTGCCATTTGAGTCATATTGGTATAGAACGCATGAAGAAGCTCCATGTAGATGGATCTTTGGACTCACTCGTTTTTGAAAAGATTGAGACATGCGAACCATGTCTATTGGTATATATGCATGAAGAAACTCCATGCAGATGGATCGTTTGTACTCACTTGATTTTGAATCACTTGAGACATGCAAATCATACCACATGGGCAAGATGACTGAAAGGCCTCGTTTTCAGTAAGATGGAACAAGAGAGCAATTTATTGGAAGTAATACATTTTGATGTATGCAGTCCAATGAATGCTGAGGCATGCAGTGGATATCGTTATGTTCTTACTTCACAGATGATTTGAGTAGATGCTGAGTGTATTTACTTGATAAAACACAAGTCTGAATTATTGAAAGGTTCAAGTAATTTCAGAGTGAAGTTGAAGATCGTCGTGACAAGAGGATAAAATGTCTGTGATATGATCATAGAGATGAGTATCTGAGTTACGAGTTTGGCACACAATTAAGACATTGTGGAAAGTGTTTCACAATTAATACCGCCTGGAACACCATAGTGTGATGGTGTGTCCGAACATCATAACTGCACCCTATTGGATATAGTGCATACCATGATGTTTCTTATCAAATTACCACTATCGTTTATGGGTTAGGCATTAGAGACAACCGCATTCACTTTAAAAGGGGCACCACGCAATTCCGTTGAGACGACACCGTTTAGAGAAACCTAAGTTGTCGTTTCTTAAAAGTTTGGGGCTGCGACGCTTATGTGAAAAAGTTTCAGGCTGATAAGCTCGAACCCAAAGCGGATAAATACATCTTCATAGAATACCCAAAACAGTTGGGTGTACCTCCTATTTCAGATCTGGAAGCAAAAGTAATTGCTTCTAGAAACGTCCTTTCTCGAGGAAAAGTTTCTCTCGAAAGAATTGAGTGGGAGGATGGTGGAGACTTGATAAGGTTATTGAACCGTCACTTCAACTAGTGTGTAGCAGGGCACAGGAAGTTGTTCCTGTGGCACCTACACCAATTGAAGTGGAAGCTTATGATAGTGATCATGAAACTTCGGATCAAGTCACTACCAAACCTCGTAGGACGACGAGGATGCGTAATACTTCAGAGTAGTACGTGATCCTGTCTTGGAAGTCATGTTGTTGGACAACGATGAACCTATGAGCTATGGAGAAGCGATGGTGGGCCCATATTCTGACAAATGGTTAGAAGCCATGAAATCCGAGATAAATGGATCTTTAAGAAGAAGACGAACGTGGACGGTAAGGTTACCGTCTATGAAGCTCGACTTGTGGCAAAGAGTATTTCCACAAGTTCAAGGAGTTGACTACGATGAGATTTTCTCATCCGTAGCGATGCTTAAGTCCGTCGGAATCATGTTAGCATTAGCTGCATTTATGAAATCTGGCAGATGGATGTCAAAACAAGTTTCCTTACCAGTTTGCGTAAGGAAAGGTTGTATGTGATACAATCAGAAAGGTTTTGTCGATCCTAAGGATGCTAAAAGGTATGCTAGCTCCAGCGATCCTTCCATGGACTAGAGCAAGCATCTCGGAGTCAGAATATACGCTTTGATGGAGTGATCAAAGTTTTTGGGTTTATACAAAGTTTGTTAGAAACTTGTATTTACAATAAAGTGAGTGGGAGCGCTACAACATTTCTGATAAGTATATGTGAATGACATATTGTTGATCCGAAATGATGTAGAATTTCTGGAAAGCATAAAGGATTGTTTGAAAGGAGCTTTTCAAAGGAAGACCTGGATAAAGCTACTTACATATTGGGCATCAAGATCTATAGAGATAGATCAAGACGCCTAATGATACTTTCAAAGAACGCACACCTTGACATGATTTTGAAAGAGTCCAAAATAGATCAGCAAAGAAGGAGTTCTTGGCTGTGTTACAAGGTGTGAGTATTGAGTAAGACTCAAGACCTGACCACAGCAGAAGAGAGAGAAAGGACGAAGGTCGTCCCCTATGCTTCAGACGTAGGCTCTACAGTATGCTATGCTGCGTACCGCACATGTAGTGTGCCTTGCCATGAGTTGGTCAAGAGGGTACAATAGTGATCCGGGAAAGGATCACATGACAACGGTCGAACTTATCCTTAGTACCTAGTGGACTAAGGAATTTTCTCGATTATGGAGGTGAAAGGGAGTTCGTCGTAAAGGGTTACGTCGATGCGAACTTTGACACTAATCCGGATGACTCTGAGTAGTAAACCGGTTTCGTATAGTAGAGCAATTATTTGAAATGGCTCCAAATAGCGCGTGGTAGCATCCACAAGATGACATAGATATTCGTAAAGCACACACGGATCTGAAAGGTTCAGACCCGTTGACTAATAACCTCTCTCACAAGCATAACATGATCAAACCAGAACTCATTGAGTGTTAATCACATAGTGATGTGAACTAGATTGTTAATCACATAGTGATGTGAACTAGGTACTTGAAAACTCTTTGGATGTTGGTCACATGGTGATGTGACCTATGAGTGTTAATCACATGGTGATGTGGACTAGATTATTGACTCTAGTGCAAGTGGGAGACTGTTGGAAATATGCCCTAGAGGCAATAATAAATAGGTTATTATTATATTTCCTTGTTCATGATAATCGTTTATTATCCATGCTAGAATTGTATTGATAGGAAACTCAGATACATGTGTGGATACATAGACAACACCATGTCCCTAGTAAGCCTCTAGTTGACTAGCTCGTTGATCAATAGATGGTTGCGGTTTCCTGACCATGGACATTGGATGTCGTTGATAACGGGATCACATCATTAGGAGAATGATGTGATGGACAAGACCCAATCCTAAGCCTAGCACAAGATCGTGTAGTTCGTTTGCTCAGAGATTTTCTAATGTCAAGTATCAGTTCCTTAGACCATGAGATTGTGCAACTCCCGGATACCGTAGGAATGCTTTGGGTGTACCAAACGTCACAACGTAACTGGGTGGCTATAAAGGTGCACTACAGGTATCTCCGAAAGTGTCTATTGGGTTGGCACGAATCGAGACTGGGATTTATCACTCCGTGTAAACGGAGAGGTATCTCTGGGCCCACTCGGTAGGACATCATCATAATGTGCACAGTGTGACCAAGGATTTGATCACGAGATGATGTGAGTTACGGAACGAGTAAAGAGACTTGCCGGTAACGAGATTGAACAAGGTATCGGGATACCGACGATCGAATCTCGGGCAAGTAACATACCGATAGACAAAGGGAATTGTATACGGGATTGATTGAATCCCCGACATCGTGGTTCATCCGATGAGATCATCGTGGAACATGTGGGAGCCAACATGGGTATCCAGATCCCGCTGTTGGTTATTGACCGGAGAACGTCTCGGTCATGTCTGCATGGTTCCCGAACCCGTAGGGTCTACACACTTAAGGTTCGGTGACGCTAGGGTTATAGGGAAAGTATGTACGTGGTTACCGAATGTTGTTCGGAGTCCCGGATGAGATCCCGGACATCACGAGGAGTTCCGGAATGGTCCGGAGGTAAAGATATATATATGGGAAGTCCTGTTTTGGTCACCGGAAAAGTTTCGGGTGATATCGGTAATGTACCGGGACCACCGGGAGGGTCCCGGGGGTCCACCAAGTGGGGCCACCAGCCCCAGAGGGATGCATGGGCCAAGTGTGGGAGGGGACCAGCCCCAGGTGGGCTGGTGCGCCCCCCCACAAGAGGTCCAGGGCGCAGGAAAGGGGGAAGGGGGGAAACCCTAGTCTCAGATGGGCCTAAGGCCCATCTAGTGGGGCGCCCCCTCTCTCCCCCCCTTTGGCCGCCCCCCCAAGCCCCATCTAGGGCTGGCCGCACCCCTTGGGGGGGGACCCTAGATGGGGGCGCAGCCCTCCCCCTCCCCTATATATACTTGAGGTTTGGGGCTGCCATACAGACATGAGAACGTCTCTCTTTCGGCGCAGCCCTACCCCTCTTCCTCCTCCTCCTTTCCCGTGGTGCTTGGTGAAGCCCTGCGGGATTGCCATGCTCCTCCACCACCACCACGCCGTCGTGCTGCTGCTGGATGGAGTCTTCCCCAACCTCTCCCTCCCTCCTTGCTGGATCAAGGCGTGGGAGACGTCACCGGGCTGCACGTGTGTTGAACGTGGAGGCACCGTTCTTCGGTGCTTAGATCGGAATCAACCGCGATCTGAATTGCTACGAGTACGACTCCTTCATCCGCGTTCTTGCAACGCTTCCGCATCGCGATCTACAATGGTATGTAGATGCACTCCCCTTCCCCTCGTTGCTAGATTACTCCATAGATTGATCTTGGTGATGCGTAGAAAATTTTGAATTTTTGCTACGTTCCCCAACAGCGGCCACGGAGCGCTTTTGGCACTAAACGATAGTACTTGGATCATGATCAGTGGGAAGGGTATCTGCAATCTTTTCAGTAAAGTATATGTCGACACTCTTAGTCTTACGGTCAAATGATTCTCCAGAATCAACATAGTTGACGGAAATTTCCTGCACCCCTAGTGACTCTTCGTGATTTCCCAATATGCATGAGTCCGGGTGTTCCGATGTCCCAGCCAGTGTGTGCAAACTGAAGCTGGGTTGTGGAGGTTGCCCTTCCACTGGGTGTATACTACCCATCAGGTGTTTGTCAATGTTGAGTTGACTTGCATTTACTGACTCCGAGGTTTTTCTCCTCGATTTTCTTTGCTGCTTGCTAGAAGCATGCTCCAGGTCAGAGGTCGTACTACTCCCCCTCTTTTTAGGAATAGGGAGTTGAATGGTTTTTATTGGTACCTCCACTCTTTCAGGCGCATTTCTGGCCGGATTTAAGGATTTTGTAACACCTGTTAGACCAGTAAATGAATCTGGCAGATTATTTGCAAGACGTTGCAAATTAATGATTTTCCAAACTTGGAGTTCGGTCTCTTGGGTACATGGATCACAGGATGAAATGACTTGAGCATTCCAATCAAGTTCCGGACATTCTTTCTGGTACTTGAAATCTCCCCCTAATGCCGAAAAATGCCCCTCATTAAATATGCAATCAACATGACAGATTGTGAACAGATCCCAGTAAGGGGTTCCAGGTACTTGATAATCGACCGCGATTTGTACCCCACATAGATCCCCTGTTTCCTGTGTGGGCCCATAGATGTCCGTTGTGGTGGTGAGATCGGGATGTATACAACACATCTGAACTTACGTAGATGGGAAATACTAGGAGGATTTCCACGTACCAATTGTAGAGGGGGAGTACTGTGATATGCAGTTGGCCTCAATTGTATCAAGTCAGCAGCGTGTAAAACGGCGTGACCCCAACAAGAGGTTGGCAAGTTGCAATTCATCAACAATGGTCTTGCAATGAGTTTGATCCTCTTAATCAATGATTCAGCCAAACCATTTTGCATATGGACATATGAAACAAAGTGATAAACTTCAATCCCCAAAGTCATGCAATAATCTTTGAAAGCACGTGAGGAGAATTCTGCGGCATTGTCCATTCCAATTGACTTAATTCGACTTTCTGGATAATGGGCTTGCAACTTAGTGCTACTTCTCGAGCTTGCGTTGATTCTTCCCTTGAAGAGGAAAGGGTGATGCAGCAAAGTAGAGATAAGTATTTCCCTCAGTTAAGAACCAAGGTATCGATCCAGTAGAAGGCACAAGCAAGTACCCAATAGATGCACCTGCACAAACTAACAAACACTTGCACACAACGTGAAAATGGGGTTTTCAATCCCTTCACGGTCACTAGCAAGAGGATCTAATAGAGATAGATTTAAAATATAAATAAAAGTTAAAATAAAGTAAACACAAATAAATTGTAGCAAGGTATTTTTGGGTTTTTGGTTTTATAGATCTGAAAATATATGATAAGGAATAGACCCCGGGGCCATAGGTTTCACTAGAGGCTTCTCTCTCGAAGAAAGCATACGTTGGGTAAACAAATTACTGTTGAGCAATTGATAGAAAAGCGCAAAGTTATGACGATATCTAAGGCAATGATCATGAATATAGGCATCACGTCCATGACAAGTAGACTGAAACGATTCTGCATCTACTACTATTACTGCACACATCGACCGACTCCTGCTTGCATCTAGTGTATTAAGTTCATAAGAACAGAGCAACGAAGCAAGATGACATGATGTAGAGGGATAAACTCAAGCAATATGATATAAACCCATCTTTTTATTCTTAATGGCAACAATACAATACGTGCCTCGCTACCCTTTCTGTCACTGGGTGAGGACACCGCAAGATTGAACCCATCACAAAGCACCTCTCCCATTGCAAGTAAAACCAATCTAGTTGGTGTAAGTGCATCTAGTGCCACACCTAGTTGGTTTTGGAGTATTGACGATAAACTTTGTTGAGGGACTAATGTGTTTGTGAGAATTGCAGGATAACACAGGTAGTAGTCCCTTATTGATTCGGTTTACCTACCAGAGATGACCCCTAAAAATGTGTGAAGACATTGAAGACAATGGTGGTCTGTGAAGATATTCACAGTGAAGATTATGACATGAGAAGACATTCACATGAACACTATGGAATACGAAGACATAGTTGTTTCATAGTTTCCTTTTCTTCTTTGTTGAGTCATAGGAACCACTGTACTGTTAAGTGGGGTCCAAGTGAACAAAGTCAGAGTGACTGATGTGATGCTCAACCAAATCCTATGTCTTCGAGCGAAGACAATGAGAGCAAATCTTATCTAGAGCTGGATGAGTCAGCTTTACTTGTAGCCCAGTCAAGCTCCCGCGTGTGTTTGAAATCTGACCGTTGGACACGTGTCAGTTCCTTAGTGACCCAGGGTCATTTTCGGACAAATCAGGTCGGGTTGCCTCCTGGCTATAAATAGCCCACCCCCTACACCATAAATTGGTGGCTGCTCAAGTTAGTGCACGGCTTTTGTCGTTTGAGAGCAACCCACCTCCGAAGCATTTGAGAGAGAGATCCTTGCGAGGACAAAGCCCAAAACACCTAGCGCCAAAGAGTGTTAGGCATCACTGAAGTATTTCTGTCCGCGTGATATGAAGACTTGTTACACTTGAGGACTGTGAATCCTCCAGCCGGTTAGGCGTCGCATTCTGAGCATCCAAGAGCCATTGTGGATTGCCAGTGAACGAAGTCTGTGAAGGTTCGAAAGTCTACCTTGAAGACTTACCAGAGTGATTGGGCGAGGACTAAGTGTTCTTAGCTCAAGGGGAATAAGGTGAAGACACGGTCTTCTAAGTTAAATCTCAGCCTCCCTAACCAGACGTACAGTTGTCACAGCAACTGGAACTGGTCTACCAAATCCTTGTCCTCACCAAGCAACTAGTTCCATCCTTCCCTTCCCTTTACTTACAGTTTGTCTTCGTGAAGTCATTGCCTGCTTGCATGATCTGATTGTCTTCACTATGTGAAGACTGTTTGTTGTTTGGCTTCATACTATCTTCCATCCTGATCCATACTACCTAGCTCCTGATAGTCTTCGTGCTCTCACTTCATTGCTTACTTGACTATGGCTTGTCTAGTGTAGTCTACCTTCCGCTGCATATCAATAGGTTCATTTCTACTGTTTGTCTTCAAAGCCCCCGTGTTTTGAAGACTTTCATAAAAATCGCCTATTCACCCCCTCTAGTCGATAACTAGCACTTTCAATTGGTATCAGAGCAAGGTGCTCCCTTGTTCTGTGTGATTCGGTTTAACCACCTGGAGTTTAAGCTATGTCGA
Organism: Aegilops tauschii subsp. strangulata; assembly: GCF_002575655.3. Lineage (NCBI taxonomy): Eukaryota > Viridiplantae > Streptophyta > Magnoliopsida > Poales > Poaceae > Aegilops > Aegilops tauschii. The sequence continues at coordinate 485,198,378 of NC_053035.3, read as the reverse complement.
CTGCAGGGATAATCAAGGTCTCTGCTGTGTGCCTTGTCTTCGATGGCACTGATTACCCCTACTGGAAGAATAAGATGCGTATGCATCTTGAAGCCATTGACGTTGACCTCTGGTATGTCGTCAAGAACGGCGTTCCCAAGGCTGGTGAAGGTGTCACCGCTGCTGATGCCAAGAGGTTCATTCAACTGGACTCGACCGCCAAGAACATCATCTGTGGTCATCTGACCAAAGGACAGTATGGCCGTGTGAGTGCACTGGAAACTGTGAAGCTAGTCTGGGACTGGCTCTACAAGGTCAACGAAGGCGTCTCAACTCAGAGAGACTCAAGGATTGATGTTCTTCGCAACCTCTTCAACCTCTTCAAGAGAAACGACAATGAGAATGTCCAGCTCATGTTTGATCGCCTCACTGATATCACAAATGAGCTTCGCGCACTTGGCGCCACTGAGATCACCAAGCACGAAATCGTCAAGAATCTTCTGAGATCACTTGACAGCTCATTCGACACCATGGCCTTTATGATTCAAGAATGTCCAGACTTCAAATATCTCGATCCGTCTGACATACTCGAGAGGCTCAACACACATGAGTTCCAGTTATCTGAGAAAAGAGACATCTATGGCCCCAACTATGGCCGAACTCGTGCTTTGAAGGCAAAGGTTGTTTCCTCATCTGAAGAAGAATCTGACTGTAGTTCTGGGGATCCTGAAGACATTGGAAAGGAGTTTGCTATGCTTGTGAAGAAGTTCCAGAAGTTCACCAAGAAGAAAGACTTCAGAAAGTCTTCAAGACTAGCTCAAGAAATGATGAAGCTTCCTCTCGTGGCCACAAGAAGAGAACATGTCACAAATGCAAGAAACCTGGTCACTACATCTCTGAGTGTCCACAGTGGGACAATGAGACCAAGAAGAAGAAGAAGAGCAAGGAATATGATTCTGATGACAAGAAGAAGAAATCCTCAAAGTCTTCTTCAAAGTCTTCATCCAAGTCTTCATCTCACAAGAAGAGCTCATCCAGCAAGGCCCGTGGATTTTTTTGGCAAGGAGATGGATTCAGAGGAGGAGTCTGCTTCTAAGGAGGCGAAGGTGGAATTTGAGGAGGAATCCGATTCAGGCGTGGCAAGCCTGGCTCTAGCTTCAGCCTATGTCGCCAAGTCCATCTTCAACACTGAAGACAATGGCCTCGTCACCAACGATGATGCTAATGATGAGGATGACTCTGCTCCCACCTACTGCTTCATGGCACGTGGTGCCAAGGTAAACTCACGCGATGCTTACTTTCAAACATCAATTGAAGATGACTCTCAATGTGAATCTAAACCTAGCTACAAAACACTTGCTAAAATTGCAACTGAACAACAAACTGCTATGGAACATATTCAAAAGTTGCTAGACAAAAGCGATGACCTGTTGGACGTGGAAATGGCCCGAACTCAGTCCTTAATTGAAGACATAAAAAATCTTCATGTTAAGTACGAGGAACTTGAAAGTTGTCATGAAACTCTCTCAGCTACTCATGAGAAGCTTTCCTATGATTATCTTCAAAGGAAGCAAGAACTTGAGAACCTGAGAGCGTCTCATGAAGATCTTCAAAAAGAGAACGAGTCACTCTGCGCTCAACAGATCAGTTCCGCTCAGGAAGGTTTTGATCCACCATGCCTAAAATGTCTTGAGCGTGATAATGCTGTCTCTGTTGCTGAATGCTCTACTGCTGCCACTGTTGCAATATCTTCAACTGGTGATGTGGTAACTAACCCCCCTGCTGAGGATACCACCACTATTGCTGATGAGAATGCCAAGTTGAAGACATTGCTTGAAACAGGGATGTACAAAAGTCTCAAAGGGCATCAGACACTATGTGATGTCCTCAAGAAATAGATTCTGAACCGAAACCCTAGGAAAGAGGGTGTTGAGTTCAAGAGGAAAATGAATGTTGATGGTTCCTACTGGATGCCTGAGTAGTACCCCAAAACAACATGGGTTGCTGCAAAGGGACCTTCAGTGGATCCGTCTACCTTATCTGGCTTCACTTGTGCTAACCCGATTATCATTGATGAATCCTTTGATGCAAACTATAAACTGTTTAAGAATCAGAATGGTGAAGTGTTTGCCAGGTATATTGGTACTAACTGCAGGAATGGACCACCTTTCAAGAAGATCTGGGTGCCCAAAAGTTGTCTTGAGAAACTTCCTGTGAATGTCATCATGACACCACCTGGGAAGAAGACAAACCCCAGACCAAAGGCTTCATATGGTCCAAAGGCTTCATACAGACAGAGGACTCACCAGAGTCACCCTAACGCCAATGTTTTGCAGGGAAACCATACTCAGACTTATGAATATGAGCGTGTTTCGTCAAACCGCTATGTTCATAAGACCAAGAACTTTTCTGCTTATTCTTATGAGTATTATTCACCTCCTGCAAGGCTATTTGCTAGGGCTCCAAAGCCGAAGTTCTCAGATGCTGCACTTAGACTCATTGCTTCTAAGCCACCCCTGAAGATGTGGGTGGTTAAGAAAAAATAACTCTCTTATGCAGGGAAAGGTCTCCAGCCGGAAATCAAAGGCTTCTGATGCTTATGCTGGGGACCTAAAACATCTTGTGGGGCGCAAGATAAAATGTCAAAATGGTCTTACTATGTATTTTGTCCCAGGATTCCTTGACAAACATCCTATTTATCCTAACAAAGATCTGAACTTTAATAATCTGCTTGTTCGTTAAATGTTTATGCTTCACAATACCCTTGGTGAAGCCTATCCCCCAAACTGCACTGTAGGGTATGACACCAAAGGCTTCAGAATGGATTATGGACAGTGGATGCACTAACCACATGACTGGTGATCGAAGTCTTCTTATGGACTCAACCCTACGTCCATCTGACAAGAGTCACATCACATTTGCTGACACCGGTAAAAGCAAGGTATTGGGTCTAGGTAGAGTTGCAATCTCAAAGGATCAGCACATGGATAAAGTGATGCTTGTTGGATCCCTTGGTTTCAACTTAATGTCTGTCTCAATGCTTTGTGATCCGAACATGATTGTGATATTTGGAAAATATCGTTGCCTTGTGCTTATGGAATTTGACAAATCTCTAGTCTTTGAAGGGTATCGAAAAGACGATCTATATATGGTAGATTTCTCAGCAGGACCACAATTGGCCGTATGTCTTCTAGCAAAAGCTTCAGAGTGCTGGCTCTGGCATCGAAGGCTAGGGCATGCTGGCATGAGGAAATTGTACACTCTCACGAAGAAGAAGCATGTCGTAGGCCTCGAGGGCGTCAAGTTCAAGAAGGATCATCTATGTGGTGCCTGCGAAGCTGGAAAGATGACTAGGGCCAAGCATCCCTCGAAAACAATCATGACGACAACTCGTCCCTTCGAGCTGCTTCACATGGACTTATTTGGCCCTACTCACTACGCTACCCCCACTACCACTGCTTGTCTCTATGGTTTCATCATTATTGATGATTACTTTAGATATACATGGGTGCACATAATTCTCTACAAGAATGAAGTGCAGGATGTCTTCAGGCGATTCGCCAATCGTGCCATGACCAACTGTGGCATCAAGATCAAGCATATCAGAAGTGACAACGGCACATAATTCAAGAACACCAGCCTCAACACTTATCTTGATACATTGGGCATCACACATGAGTTCGTAGCTCCTTACACACCTCAGCAGAATGGCGTCGTGGAGCGCAAGAACAGAACCCTCATTGAGATGGCACGGACGATGCTTGATGAGTACAAGACACCAAGAAAGTTTTGGCCTGAAGCCATTGATACTGCATGCCATGTCATCAACCGTGTTTATCTTCACAAGCTTCTCAAGAAGACATCCTATGAGCTCCTAACTGGTAAGAAGCCAAACGTCAGTTACTTCAGAGTATTTGGTGCTAGGTGCTGGATCAAGGATCCACATCACACTTCAAATTTTGCACCGAAAGCAAATGAAGGTTTTATGCTTGGCTACGGAAAGGATTCACACTCCTACAGAGTCTTCAACCTCTTTCACTATAAAGTGGTTGAAACTATGGATGTACGATTCGATGAGACTAACAGCTCGCAAAGAGAGCACATGCAAAATGTGCTAGATGAAGCCTCACCAAGTGAATCTATCAAGCTTATGGGTACTGGAGAGATCATACCTTCAGAGGCACAGGCTGAAGAAGAAATCATCATTTCTGCACCTAATCAACCCGAAGACACTGCTCAGCCTGAAGTCAATGCTGAAAACGAAGACAATGATCAGCAAGAGCAAAATCTTCGTCTAGTTCATCCTCGTGTTGCAAATGAAGTACATATTGAGAAGATAATCGATAGCATCAATGCACCTGGTCCACTCACTCGTTCAAGAGCAACACAACTAGCAAATTTCTGTGGGCACTTTGCATTTGTCTCTATATCTAAACCCAAGAAAGTTGATGAAGCCTTCATGGAACCTGAATGGATTCAAGCTATGCAAGAAGAGCTTCAACAGTTCGAGCTGAACAATGTTTGGGAACTAGTAAAGCGTCCTGATCCTCGCAAGCACAACATCATAGGCACCAAATGGATCTATCGCAACAAACAAGATGAGCATGGTCAAGTCGTCAGAAACAAGGCTCGACTCGTTGCTCAAGGTTACACTCAAGTAGAAGGGATTGACTTCGATGAAACATTTGCTCCGGTGGCTAGGATTGAAGCCATTCACATACTGCTAGCCTATGCCAACCATCACAATATCCTTCTTTACCAAATGGATGTAAAGAGTGCCTTTCTCAATGGCAAATTGAAGAAGAAGTGTATGCTGCACAACCACCTGGTTTTGAAGACGCAAAGCATCCTAACATGGTATACAAGCTCAACAAGGCACTGTATGGCCTCAAACAAGCCCCTCGCGCTCGGTATGAGACGCTCAAAGATTTCCTGAAGAGCAAAGGCTTCAAACATGGTTCCCTGGATCCCACACTCTTCACGAAGACATATGACGGTGAACTGTTTGTATGCCAAATCTACGTGGATGACATTATCTTTGGCTGCACTGACAATAGATACAGTGATGAGTTTGGGTACATGATGCAAGAGCAATATCAGATGTCCATGATGGTTGAGCTGAAATTCTTCCTCGGTCTTCAAATCCGTCAGCAGAGCAACGACATCTTCATATCACAAGAGAAATACCTCAACGATTGCTTGAAGAAGTTTGGAATGCAAGACTGCAAAGGATACACGACGCCAATGCCAACCAAAAGTCATCTTGGCCCCGACGACAATGGTAAAGAATTTGATCAAAAGGTATACCGCTCCATGATTGGCTCTTTACTCTATTTATGTGCATCTAGGCCAGATATAATGCTTAGTGTTTGCATGTATGCCCGATTCCAAGCGGCATCAAAGGAATCGCATCACCTAGCAGTGAAGCGAATTCTTCGATATTTGGCTTACACCCCAACTCTAGGATTATGGTATCCCAAGGGTTCAGAGTTTGATCTAGTTGGATTCTCAGATGCTGATTATGCTGGTGACAAGGTTGATCGCAAGTCCACATCAGGCACATGTCACTTTCTTGGACGATCGCTTGTCTGTTGGTCTTCAAAGAAGCAGAACTGTGTATCCCTCTCCACTTCTGAATCTGAATACATTGCTGCTGGATCTTGCTGCGCTCAGCTTCTATGGATGAAGCAAACTCTCAAGGACTATGGCATCCACCTGAAGCAAGTTCCACTCTACTGTGATAATGAAAGCGCCATCAAGATTGCCAACAACCCTGTTCATCACACGAAGACAAAGCACATTCAGATCCATCATCACTTTCTCAGAGATCATGTCATGAAGGAAGATATTGATATCATTCACGTCAACACTGAAGAGCAATTGGCAGATATCTTCACAAAGCCCTTGGAAGAGAAAAGGTTTTGCAAGTTGCGGTGTGAGCTAAATATCCTAGAATCCTCAAATGTCCTGTAATTGGACACACATCCTAACGCTTATGCATGTTGATGACTTAGATGTGGCAACACATGAAGTAATGTATATCTTCAATCAATGAAGACATACACTCTAAGTGTGAATACATTAACGCGGAATTTGACTTCGGAGCGCCACGATAATTGTGCGCCGTGTCTAGGTCTAATACTTCCTATATGGTGGGTAACGCCACCACCAAAATCTTCTTGAAGTGTTTCATTTGGCGTCATGATTGCATAATCTTTGCATTTGGTTTGTATTCAAACATTGATTTGACCTCATGGTTTATCTTCGCAATGTTGAGTTGGTCTTAGACTGATATATATATATATATATATATATATATATATATATATATATATATATATATATATATATATATATATATATGCGTGTTCTGTCCTCTACAACATTCACTTATAGCTATGTCTTCATACCTGAATTTTTCTGATCTAAGTGAATGTGATCGGACCCTAACCCCTTCTGTGCTTCTTCCTCAAATTCTATCTATCCAAGTTATATGCATTCTGTTGAAACCTGTCAAATGTCTTCACTGAGTCCTTGTCAGAAGAAGACACAGAGACAAACATTTAAATCTGTTTTAATGCTATATCCCTTGTGCCTGAATACCGGAGAAGCCGGAACGACCACCCGACAATCCAGGCGTGCGTGGGAACATGGAACAACTTCCAATAAGTTGCATGGAGGCCACATGTCCTTCAGATGTGAACCGCCAGGGGCACCTGCGTAATTACGCTGTGCAGTCCCTTTCCTTATAAATACACACACCCCGCGGTCATTATCTCTTCTTCCACCTCGCCACCTCGCTCAAACCCTAGCGCCTCCGCTAGTTCGCGTCGACGCCGGAGACGAAGCGCTTAGCTGCCGCGATTTCTTCGACGCCGGCCGTGGACCTCGTCCTCTCCGCCGCCGCCGTAGGTGTCTTCCGCCGCCAAGTTAGGGCGCGGGAGATTGAACTTCTCGGCTTCTAACTTTGCCTCGTCCAGCAGTTCGTCAGCGGTAATTAAATCTCACTTTTTACTGTCTTTTTGATCCGTCAAATCCATCCACTTCAACCAAAAGTGGTTTCTACACTTTCAAATCTGGATCTGTCTCTGTCTGCATCTCATATCATGCTAAAGGTATTCACTTATTCTTCATAACTAGTTAGATTCCTCACTTGTACTTATTCATGGATTCGTACAAATCTGGAACCAACTCTCTTCAAATAAGTGAATGTCTTCGCTTTATGAGGTTAATGTCTTCAAACTGATTTATCTTCAAAATCTTCTGAGAATGCATATGACCTCTTCCCCTTCCCTCGCACCTCTAATGCTGTCACATGTACATGTCCGTGGGAGAAGCCCTTGGTTCTCATAGTCTGCATTCATTTGCAGAGTTCTTACAACATCATATTCACTCCCCTGAAGCAAGTTCTTGTCTGACCAGTAGACGAAAGCCTTTCGCTGTTCTGAAGCCTATCTGCTTGAATATCATGGCCACAGAAAAGTCTGCTAGGAAAGGTGGCAGCCAGCACAGAGGCAACACAGCTCTAGATCTGCCTCCGGATCTGTATGAAATGTACAAAACTGATCCTGAAGAAAATTACAATCAGCGCAAGACCCGAATCCAATGGATTCGAAGATATTGGGTAGAACAGTGGTTCAAGTACAACTTTGTCACTGCTGAATATGCTGAGAAGAATGCCATCAAGCGCCCATGGGGCGATATTCTGTACAAGAATCTGCAGCCAAAATCGAAGCCTGAAGCTATCGCCCAAGGTTTCTACCCATGCATGGTCCGAGGACCGAAGCTTGAGAATGCCGACCCATCATCCATGTTATGGTGTCGCAAAGACAATCTTTTCAAGAGCAATTATTAGTTTGCAAAAGAGTCAGCTGCAAAGAGCAAGAGGGATCTTGGACTCAACTTCAACCCTGGTCCATCTTCTCCAAGGCTGGATGGCGCACGTGAAGCTAATCCCAATGTCATCGGCCCCTTCAACAGCTTCAACGGGCTCCTCTCTCACATTGCTGCTCAGAGGGATATAGTGGATCACTCCACTGATGACGCAGACTCTGAAGATGCGCCAGCACCACCGAAGCAGAAGAAGAAGAAATCAAAAGCTTTGAAGCCCTCTGCCGCACCAAAAGCTTTGACTGTGAAGCCATTGAAGACTGCACCTCCTGAACCCAGTGTGCAGTCTAAAGACTTGTCTCGTGTCTCCAAGAGGACGAAGAAGACGGAGAAGCCCAAGAAGATCTCTGGGCATGAACTGACTCCTGCTGCCGTTCTGCGCAACGAGGAAGACACCATTGATCTGTCTAGTGATGAAGATCTTGGTGATGAAGCACTTGAGATGCTGATCAAGAGCAAGCAAGAGGCAGAAATCTTCAATGATCTACCCCTCTTTGATGTTGATATTCTGAACAACTTCATCGATGAGTCGTTTGGTGACCAGAGCATCAGTATTGATGATCTTCAGCTGCCTGTGGACATAAGCGTCACGTTTCACAGAGCCATTGCTAATGAGTTGGCCTTGGCTCAGAAAATCGTCGAGCTCAAAAACAAGATTGATTATGAGAAGGCGCATTTCAAGAAGAATATGGCCAAGCTCAGTGTGGCTGATGTGCAGATCTTCAAGAAGATGCTGCATGATCTTAAGGAACAATTCCACAAGAAGCGTGAAGAAGCAAAAGGCTCACGGGAACGCATGAAGTACTTTGCGCAGAAATGTGTTCAAGCACATAATGAAGCTGAGAAGAGAAAAGCTCTTGGGCGTCCTGGCATCGACCCCAGGATGGCTGCCAAGCAAAAGAAGAAGCCTGCTGCGGCCCAAACTGAAACACCAAGGCAGGAAGAACCTCACATTGTCTTCCCTACCAGTATGACTGGCTCGAAGCCTAAGGTCACCTCAGCAGCTTCAGAGCTGAAGAAAACGAGGGCAGCTGAAGCCGAAGCCAGGAAACACAAGCACAAGGATACTTCTGATGATGCCCCATCCAAGAAGAAATTGAAGACAAAGTATTCAAAGAAAGAGCGTGCTACAGCCACTGAGCCCCTCATTGTTGAACCCATTTCTGTTGCCTTTCCTGCCTCAACCAACCATGAGCATCGTCTTGTGATCCATGAGCCTGCTTCCAAAGAGGCTCCAGAAGATGAACAAATTCCAGCTGCTGACCTCAACTCAGTTGAAGACATTGGTCGTGAAGACAATGTTGATGATGATGTAGTCCTTCCTCAGCTCGAGCCCCAGTCGGTATCATCGCCTGCTCCAACAAGCAGTGAAATTATCAGCATTGGTCGTCCATTGACGCCAATCGCTCAGGATGACTCATGGGCCGAGCGCCAATAGCAAGCTAGACACCCCAGTACATGATGAGACACCCAGAACTCCACCACCTCAAGCCACCACTCCGGTGCTTGACAATGACAGTTACATGGTACAGACCACTCCTTCACCAAAGGCGTTGTCCGTATTTCGCAGGCTTCGCAAAGGCCCCAGGCCACAGGTCACCATGTCGAGCATTCCATAAGGGGAAGTGCACCAAAGCTCAGTCGCACGTCAAGTATTTCCTGAAGCCACCCCTACTGCGAATGCCTCTGAGTCTGAAGCCAAAGTCGCCGAAGACATTCCGGCTGCATCGGCCGATGAAGAAAGAGAAGAAGAAAGAGTTGACACACCCCCAGCAAGTGATCAAGTCATTCTCAAGGAGAATGTGTTTGTGCCCGACCCTCCTGTCCTTGAACAAATGGAGGTTGAAAACACTGAGGCTGCCACCAACAACGCCACTGAAGCCAATGACACAGTCATGGCTGGAGACAATGTGGAGCCTGATGACAATGCTGCCACTGACACCATTGTCCCACCAATCAGCTCTAGTGATGATGTTCCTCCTCCAAGGCCGCACACCATTGAACAAGCATTCAATCGTGAAGGACAGCTAGTCACAGTCAGATGGCCAGTTATGGTTCCACCCACTGCTCTCGGACCTCAATATGATTACCATGTGGAGCAGAGGCCTCAAGTTCATAAGCCCAAGCCTATGCTACCAAGGCTTCCAAGTGCTCCAACGACACAGGGTTCTTTTAGCGTGCTCAGCTTGAGAGAGCACAACACTTTCTTTGACAGTGCCAAGAATCCTTACACGAAGCCTAAGATCTCTTCAGATAGATTTTGGAGTCATCAGCAGCGAAGCTACTACTCCTGCATTCTGTACAATCAAGAGCGGATCTTTCCACACATGCGTCTAGATTGTGAAGCTATAGCTGGGCTGCCCTGTCTTGAAGAAGCTCTTGACTGCTTTAGGGATGTTGGTCTTCTGCCGTTTGTGGCAGACAAAGAGCACTAGAATGAAGAGCTTCTGCTGCAGTTCTATGCCACACTTCATATTCGCGGCTACAACAGGGATTCGAAGACATGGATCCTTGAGTGGATGTCAGGTGATGTACATCACGAAGCGAAAGCTCAAGACATTATCGAGCTTACTTCCCTGCCCACTCCAGGTGAGTTATACGAGCTTGGTTGTCAGCGTCATAGAGATGAACTGCAGAGTATCTTTCAGAGCCCCAAATCAAACATGAGTCAGATGCTTAGTATGATGAAGCCATTGCCTCAAGATGCAGAATACCCAAAGGAATTATTTGTAAAGGACCTCGAGTACTTGCGACGCACAGTATACCACATTTTGAGGCGTACTCTATGGCCGATCAAGGGACATCTCTTCTGAAGCTAAACTTGAAGGAGCAATGAAGACTTTGGTATTTTATATCATCAATGGCATCATATTCAACACCCAGGATTTCTTCATCAGACAACTAGCTGCTTCTGGGATTGATCTATTTGGCCTAAAGTTCTATGCTCCATGGGTGATGCGACTGATCAAGCTCCACTCCACTATTGGCTATCAGCCCTCAGCACGCAACCACATTGTTTTTCTGCCTGAGGTTGATCTGTCCATTGAAGCCATCTACCCAGAACCTGCCAAGAAGCCTCTACATCTTCAGAATGCTGAACACCAAAGCTTCACGCAACCAATCGAAGGAATTCTTGTCCCCAATGCTGCAACCCCCGCTTATCCTCTGGCTGGAAATATGAGAGTGCCACATCGTGCCAACACCGAAGCCACTGCAAGTACGGTTGCCCAAAGGCCTCGGAAGCGTTCTCGTGTACTCAATGACCGAGAGCTTCTTGTGGCATTACATCAGAAGCAGGATAAGCATCATGACTGGCTGAAGCGTCAGATGCTGAGTATCTTGGTGGATGTCAATCGCATTCGAAACTTGGCCACCAAGGACTCGTTTGTTGCCCATGAAGCATGTCGGCGGTCCTGGAAGAGTCTCACAATGCTCTGTCCTGAAGACGATCTTCACGAAGATGGCTTCACAGAGAATTTCAAGTTTGATTCAAGGGCTACACAAAATGCAAGCTGGCGTCGCACGCCGTCTATTGAAGACTCTGAACATTCGTCTTCGGCTGCAACAGTTGTTGCGAGAGTAGTCGATGAAGAAGACGACGCCACTTCACCGACCATGGCTGCCCTGCATCTCGACACTGCGTCAGGCCCGTCTGCACCACCTAATTCCAACATCGACCCTGCTCCATCATCTACTCCCACTGGGAACGAGTAGATACTCTATGTCTTCAAACCTTTTTGGTCATTACTGACAAAAGGGGAGAAGCTTATGAGTTGATAGTCTTCAAGCGGGTCCATATGGGTGGTTGCATTATTTTTGCTAAGTCTTTACAACTCTCGTCTTTTGAAACATTTGGTTCTTTGAGTTGTAACACTTAAACTCGATGGTCGTCTGCTACTTTTTCTGCTACCTTGTGATGCGATGATAAATTCCGCATGAAGACATTCTGCAGACGTCCATTTTTCATTGTGCATGTCATTATCGTCATTATATGTTTATATGCACGATGAACTGTCTTCATAAGTTGAAGAGGATCTCCACAAAGTAAAACCTGCCATGTGCATTTGCATTCAAAGGCAAACTACTTATATGCACATCTTCAGGGGGAGCCTTTTGCTACTTATGAAGATAATACCTTAATTCTTAACTTTCACATACTTTTATCCCCGTTGAAAACTTCAACCAGTTTGTCACCAATCACCAAAAAAGGGGGAGATTGTAAGTGCATCTAGTGCCACCCCTAGTTGGTTTTGGAGTATTGATGACAAACTTGGTTGAGGGACTAATGTGTTTGTGAGAATTGCAGGATAACACAGGTAGTAGTCCCTTATTGATTCGGTTTATCTACCAGAGATGACCCCTAAAATGTGTGAAGACATTGAAGACAATGGTGGTCTATGAAGAAATTCACAGTGAAGATTATGACATGAGAAGACATTCACATCAAGACTATGGAATATGAAGACATAGTTGTTTTGTAGTTTCCTTTTCTTCTTTGTTGAGTCATAGGAACCACCGTACTATTAAGTGGGGTCCAAGTGAACAAAGTCACAGTGACTGATGTGATGCTCAACCAAATCCTATGTCTTCGAGCGAAGACAATGAGAGCAAATCTTATCCAGAGCTGGATGAGTCAACTTTACTTGTAGCCCAAGTCAAGCTGCCGCGTGTGTTTGAAATCTGACCATTGGACACGTGTCAGTTCCTTAGTGACCCAGGGTCATTTCGGACAAATCAGGTCGGGTTGCCTCCTGGCTATAAATAGCCCGCCCCCTACACCATAAATTGGTGGCTGCTCAGAGTTAGTGCACGGCTTTTGTCGTTTGAGAGCAACCCACCTCCGAAGCATTTGAGAGAGGGAGATCCTTGTGAGGAAAAAGCCCAAAACACCTAGAGCCAAAGAGTGTTAGGCATCACTGAAGTCTTTCTGTCCGCGTGATCTGAAGACTTGTTACACTTGAGGACCGTGAATCCTCCAGCCGGTTAGGCGTTGCGTTCTGAGAATCCAAGAGCCATTATGGATTGCCAGTGAACGAAGTCTGTGAAGGTTCGAAAGTCTACCTATAAGACTTACCAGAGTGATTGTGCGAGGACTAAGTGTTCTTAGCTCAAGGGGAATAAGGTGAAGACGCGGTCTTCTGAGTTAAATCTCAGCCTCCCTAACCAGACGTACAGTTGTCACAGCAACTGGAACTGGTCTACCAAATCCTTGTCCTCACCAAGCAACTGGTTCTATCCTTCCCTTCCCTTTACTTACAGTTTGTCTTCGTGAAGTCATTACCTGCTTGCATGATCTGTAAGTCTTCACTGTGTGAAGACTATTTATTGTTTGGCTTCATACTATCTTGCATCCTGATCCATCCTACCTAGCTGCTGATAGTCTTCGTGCTCTCACTTCATTGCTTACTTGACTATGGCTTGTCTAGTGTAGTCTACCTTCCGCTGCATATCAATAGGTTCATTTCTACTGTTTGTCTTCAAAGCCCCCGTGTTTTGAAGACTTCCATAAAAAATCGCCTATTCACCCCCCCTCTAGTCGATAACTAGCACTTTCAGTTGGCCAAACCAAATCGATAGATGGAGAGAAATACAAAGCTATCTTAATCATGCATAAAAGAGTTCAAAGAAGACTCAAATAATATTCATAGATAATCTGATCATAAATCCACAATTCATCGGATCTCAACAAATGCCCCGCAAAATAAGATTACATCGAATAGACCTCCAAGAACATTAAGGAGAACATTGTATTGAAGATCAAAGAGAGAGACGAAGACATCTAGCTACTAGCTATGGACCCGTAGGTCTGTGGTAAACTACTCACACATCATCGGTAGGTCAGCAAGGTTGATGTAGATGCCCTCCGTGATCGAATCCCACTCCGGCGGAGTACCGGAAAAGGTCCCAAGATGGGATCTCACGAAGACAGAAGCTTGCGGTGGTGGAAAAGTATATTTGGTGTGCCCTCTGTCGTAGGGGTAATATTTGGGTATTTATAGAGCTGGAGTTAGGGTTAGAAGAGCCACGAGGGGCCCACAATTCCCTAGGAGCGTGCCCCCCTAGGGCGCGCCCTTGTGGCTTGTGGCCGGCTCGTGGGTCTCCTAGCCTCTTCCTGAAGCTTCGTGGATGTCTTCTGGTCTAAGAAAAATCACCGTAAAGTTTTATGCCATTTGGACTCCGTTTGATATTGATTTTCTGTAAATGACAAAAACAAGGAAAAAAACAGAAACTGGCACTGGGCACTAGGTTAATAGGTTAGTCCCAAAATTGATATAAAATAGCATATTAATGCATATAAAACATCCAAAGTAGATAATATAATAGCATGGAACAATAAAATATTATAGATACGTTGGAGACGTATCACTTAATGACTTGCCTCATTATCTTGGTAAATGCATGGTTCCTTGTGGATAAAAGACACACATGTGACCATCATGTAGATGCGTCAATGAGACCATCAAGTACCTGAAAGGTCCAGATAATCGTTGAATGGGACCGCAAATGTCTCCTTGAATACTGAAAGAACATGTGGTGCCCCCATGTTTGGTTTTGGTAATTGATGACAAACTCTATGGACTAATGGTTGCCTTGAGTTATAATTGAAGGATTTGTCCATAGGGAATTTCTTGAAGTCCATCTGTTGGTTTCAAGGAGTTTATGTGTTGACCAAGGTGCTATTCAAGGAATTATATAAAGATTGATCATGGTTCATTGTTGATCAAGACTAAGTCAAAGAGTGAATCAAGTTGTTCAACTCACAAAGCGTAGAAGATGTACCGAGAGGGATCAAGTGATCCCGTGGTATGGTAAGCATTGTCCATTACGCTTTGTGTACTAACCCATGGTCTACGTGAGAGTTCTATGTGGGGTTAGGTATGTTTCCATGGGCTTGAGTCAAGAGGAAGATCTCATATAACCCATGGAGGATGACATCAAGTGGTGATCGTCATCAAGATTGTCGTGTGCAAGTTCAAGTGAAGCATCACGAAGAGATCATGCTTGAAGCTTGCCGTCCATTGTGGTGACAATGGACTTGTGAAGATGTGCCAAAGATTGGCTCACCCATAGTGGAGTATGGGGAGCAATCAACTAGTCTTCATCAAGCCAACACAATCAAGAAAGGTGGTCCAACTTGAGGAAATCAAGATCGCCATCATCTAGCTCAAGTGGACTATGTGCAAGGAAAAGGTTTGCCCTTGATAGGTTTTCTATTTTACCGGTATCATGGTGGTAGTTGGGAGACCGGGTTATAGGATCAATGGCCGTACTATCAAGGGGGCTCTCAAGTGAGTAGCTTGATCGTATCATTCGTAGAGAGCACAAACCATTGCATCCTTGCATCATATTTCTTGGTTATTGTTTGGTGTTTCTCCTTGTGAGATTTGGAACTTATGGTCATCTTGATGAGAAGCTCGAGTTCATCGAAAACGGAGTTCATATGCATCTTCTATGATGTTTTCGATGTTGGGGTTTTTGCCGGTTCTTCATTGATAGGGGTTTCACATCTCTATATCATTTGCTCAATTCGGAGCTCATTTGAAGAAGTTATGGCAGTTTAGGCTTTTCTGCATCCATCTGTTTTGCTTAGGCCATTTTGTTGCTCCCTAGAGGTAGTACCGACTGATGCAGCTTGAAGCTACGTCGGTATTTCCCCAAAGAGGAAGGGATGATGCAGCACAACGACGATAGGTATTTCCCTCAGTGAAGAAACCAAGGTTATCGAACCAGTAGGAGAACCAAGCAACACAACGTAAACAGCCCCTACACAGAGATAACAAATCTTCGCAACCCGACGTGTAAAAGGGGTTGGCAATCCCTTTTGGGTAGCGGCGCCCCAAGAAGGGCAAATGGACGTGAGGAAATTGTAGTAGATTGATAGATCGAACGCCAAATAAAATAAATAAGAAAACGCAGCAAGGTATTTTTATATTTTTGGTTTAATAGATCTGAAAATAAATGCAAAGGAAAAGTAGATCGCAAAGGCAAATATATGAGGAAGAGACCCGGGGGCCGTAGGTTTCACTAGTGGCTTCTGTCGAGAAAATAGCAAACGGTGGGTGAACAAATTACTGTTGGGCAATTGATAGAACTTCAAATAATCATGACGATATCCAGGCAATGATCATTATATAGGCATCACGTCCAAGATTAGTAGACCGACTCCTGCCTGCATCTACTACTATTACTCCACACATCGACCGCTATCCAACATGCATCTAGTGTATTAAGTTCATGGGAAAACGGAGTAATGCAATAAGAACGATGACATGATGTAGACAAGATCTATCTATGTAGAGATAGACCCCATCATTTTATCCTTAGTAGCAACGATACATACGTGTCGGTTCCCCTTCTGTCACTGGGATCAAGCACCGTAAGATCGAACCCACTACAAAGCACCTCTTCTCATTGCAAGATAAATAGATCAAGTTGGACAAACAAAACCCAAATACCGGAGAAGAAATACGAGGCTATAAGCAATCGTGCATAAAAGAGATCAAAGAAACTCAAATACTTTAATGGATATAAAAAGATATAACTGATCATAAACTCAAAGTTCATCAGATCCCAACAAACACACCGCAAAAGCGTTACATCATATGGATCTCCAAGAGACCATTGTATTGAGAATTCAGCGAGAGAGAGGAAGCCATCTAGCTACTAACTACGGACCCGAAGGTCTACAAAGAACTACTCACACATCATCAGAGAGGCACCAATGGAGGTGGTGAACCCCATCCGAGATGGTGTCTAGATTGGATCTGGTGGTTCTGGACTCTGCGGCGGCTAGATTAATATTTCATCGACTCCCCTAGGGTTTGTGGAATATTGGGGTATTTATAAAGCAAAGAGGCTGTCCGGGGGGCACCCGAGGTGGGCACAACCCACCAGGGCGCGCCTGGGCCTCCTGGCGCGCCCTGGTGGGTTGTGCTCTCCTCGGAGCACCCCCAGGCGCAGCCAGGGCCCATTACGTGTCTTCTGGTCCATAAAAAATCTCGGTAAAGTTTCGTGGCATTTGGACTCCGTTTGATATTGATTTCCTGCGATGTAAAAAACATGCAGAAAACAGCAACTGGCACTTGGCACTATGTCAACATGTTAGTACCAAAAAATGATATAAAATGGCTATAAAATGATTATAAAACATCCAAGATTGATAGTATAACAACATGGAACAATCAAAAGTTATAGATACGTTGGAGACGTATCACCGCGCCGGACAGCGGTAGTACCGCTTGTGCGGTACTTCCGCGGTCCAGTGTCGTGCGCACTACCGCTTGTTTTTAGCTTCTGGATTTGGTTTTCCTCTGCGCGGAAGTAGAGCGGCAGTAGTGGGCGGTAGTACCACGCTGTCCTACTCTACTATCATGGTTTCACGTGTACACGCAACACCTAGTGGTAGTACCGCTCCGGCGGCACTACCGCCTCCTTGAGTTTCCGAGTTGCACGTTACGGCTGAAACTACCGGGCCAACGGAAGTACCGCTCGCCCGAGCGGTACTACCGCTTGTGTGCGGGCTGAAGGCATAACAATTGGATTTGGGAGGGCCTATAAAAGGGGGTCTTCTTCCCCATTGCATTTAATCTCTTGAGCTCGTGTTCTTCCCCCATTGTTGACCTTCTTTGAGCTTGCTATCTCTCAATCCCTCCAATGATTCTTGCTTGTTCTTGAGGGAAAAGAGAGAGGAGATCTAGATCCACATTTCCACCAATCACATTCTCCTCTATGTGAGGGGAACCCCTTGGATCTAGATCTTGGAGTTCTTCGTGTTCTCTTCTTTGCTCTTCCTCTCATTTTCCTCCATAGCATTAGTTGTTGTGGTGGGATTTGAGAGAGAAGGACTTGGGCACTCCGTGTGCCCTTGCCATTGCATTCGGTACATCTGTTTGAGTTCTCCACGGCGATACGTGGAAGTTACAAGTTGAGAAGCTTATTACTCTTGGGTGCTTGGTACCCTAGAGCTTGTTCCTCTTGGGTACTTGGGCGCCCTTGGTAGTTGGAGGTGCTTCGGAGCTCAATCATTGTGGTGTAAAGCTCCGGGCATGCGCCGGGGTCTCTGATACGTCCATTTTGCATCATGTTTTCTTACTGTTATTTATGATGTTTTTATCCATAATAATGCTTTTTGGAGTAATTATAATGCCTTTTCTCTCATAATTTGCAAGGTACAGACCAAGAGGGAGAATTCCAGCAGCTGGAAATCTGGACCTGAAAAGGCTATGTCAGGCTACCTATTCTGCACAACTCCGAATGAGCCAAAACTTCACGAAGAATTTTTATGGAATATTTAAGAAATATTGGAGCAAATAACTACCAGAGGGCGTGCCCTGGTGGGTTGTGCCCTCCTCGGCCCACCTCCGGTGCCCATCTTCTGGTATATAAGTCATTTTGACCTTAAAAAAGGAGAAGGCTTTCGGGACGGAGCGCCGCCGTCTCGAGGCGGAACTTGGTCAGGAGAACTTTTGCCCTCCGGCGGAGCGATTCCGCCGGGGGAAGTTCCCTCCCGGAGGGGGAAATCATCGTCATCATCATCACCAACAACTCTCCCATCTTGGGGAGGGCAATCTCCATCAACATCTTCAACAACACCATCTCATCTCAAACCCTAGTTCGTCTCTTGTATTCAACCTTGTTGTCGGAACTATAGATTGGTGCTTGTGGGTGACTAGTAGTGTTGATTACATCTTGTAGTTGATTACTATATGGTTTATTTGGTGGAAGATTATATGTTCAGATCCATTATGCTATTTAATACTCCTCTGATCATGAGCATATTTATCATTTGTGAGTAGTTACTTTTGTTCTTGAGGTCACGGGAGAAGTCATGTTGCAAGTAATCATGTGAATTTGATATGTGTTCGATATTTTGATAGTATGTATGTTGTGATTCCCTTAGTGGTGTCATGTGAATGTCGACTACATGACACTTCACCATATTTTGGGCCTAAGGGAATGCATTGTGGAGTAGCAATTAGATGGTGGGTTGCGAGAGTGACAGAAACTTAAACCCCAGTTTATGCGCTGTTCCGTAAGGGACCGATCGGATCCTAGAGTTTAATGCTATGGTTAGAATTTATTCTTAATACTTTTCTCGTAGTTGCGGATGCCTGCGGGAGGGTTAATCATAAGTAGGAGGTTTGTTCAAGTAAGAACAGCACCTAAGCACCGGTCCACCCACATATCAAATAATCAAAGTAGCGAACACAAATCAAACCAACATGATAAGTGACTAGATGAAATTCCCGTGTACCCTCAAGAACGCTTTGCTTATCATAAGAAACCGTTTTGGCCTGTCCTTTGCCTTAAAAATACTGGGCTATCTTGCTGCACTTTTGTTACTACTATCGTTACTTGCTCGTTACAAATTATCTTGCTATCAAACTGCTACGCTACTTAGAATTTCAGCACTTGCAGACATTACCTTACTGAAAACTACTTGTCATTTCCTTCTGCTCCTCGTTGGGTTCAACACTCTTACTTATCAAAAAGAGCTACAGCTGATCCCCTATACTTGTGGGTCATCAAGGTTATTTTCTGGCGCCGTTGCCGGGGAGTGAAGCGCCTTTGGTAAGTGGAATTCGGTAAGGAAACATTTATATAGTGTGCTGAAATTTTTTGTCACTTGTTACTATGGAAAACAATCCTTTGAGGGGTTTGTTCGGGGTATCTTCACCTCGTTCGGAACCACAATTAGCTACCCCTCAACCTACCACACCTACTAAAAATATTGAATATGAAATTCCTTCGGGTATGATAGAACAACTGCTAGCTAATCCTTATGCAGGAGATGGAACAGAACATCCTGATATGCACTTGATATATGTGGAACAAATTTGTGGATTGTTTAAGCTTGCAGGTCTACCCCGAGATGAGGTGATGAAAAAGGATTTCCCTTTATCTTTGAAAGGAAAAGCATTGACATGGTATAGGCTATGCGATGATATTGGATCATGGAATTGGAATCGCTTGAAATTGGAATTTCACCAAAAAAAAATTATCCTATGCATCTAGTTCATCGTGATCGGAATTATATATATAATTTTTGGCCTCGTGAAGGAGAAAATATCGCTCTAGCTTGGGGGAGGCTTAAGTCAATGTTATATTCATGCCCCAATCATGAGCTCTCAAGAGAAATTATTATCCAGAACTTTTATGCTCGACTTTCTCATAATGATCAAACCATGCTTGATACTTCATGTGCTGGCTCTTTTATGAAGAAGACTATTGAATTCCGATGGGATCTTTTGGAAAGAATTAAACAGAACTCTGAAGATTGGGAACTTGATGAAGGTAAAGAGTCGGGTATTAAACTTAAGTATGATTGTGTTAAATCTTTTATGGATACCGATGCTTTTCAAAAGTTTAGCACTAAATATGGACTTGACTTTGAGATAGTAGCCTCTTTTTGTGAATCATTTGCTACTCATGTTGAACTCCCTAAAGAGAAGTGGTTTAAATATCACCCACCTATTAAAGAAGAAACTAAAAAACCAGTACCAGTTAAGGAAGAGGCTTTATAATGTTGATCCAGTTGTCCCTTCTGCTTATATTGAGAAACCACCTTTCCTTGTTAGGATAAAGGAACATGCTAAAGTTTCAACTGTGGTTAACAAAAGCTTTGTTAGAACACCTAAACCTGATGAACAAATTAAAGTAGAACCTAGCATTGCTATGGTTAAAGATCTCTTAGAGGAAGATATGGATGGGCATGTTATTTACTTCTGTGATGAAGCTGCTAGAATTGCTAAAACTGATAGGAAAGATAATCATAGACCTGTTGTTGGCATGCCTGTCATCTCAGTTAAAATAGGAGATCACTGTTATCATGGTTTATGTGACATGGGTGCTAGTGTGAGTGCTATTCCTTACACTTTATATCAAGAAATTATGAAAGACATAACACCTGCTGACATAGAAGAAATAGATGTTACTATTAAACTTGCTAATAGAGACACCATATCACCAATTGGGATTGTTAGAGATGTTGAAGTCTTGTGTGGGAAAGTAAAATATCCTACTGATTTTCTTGTTCTTGGCTCCCCACAAGATGACTTCTGTCCCATTATTTTTGGTAGACCTTTCTTGAACACAATTAATGCTAAGATAGATTGTAAGAAACAAACAGTTGGTGTTAGCTTTGGTGGTGAGTCTCATGAGTTTAATTTTTCCAAGTTTAGTAGAAATCTTCATGAAAAGGATTGCCTAGTAAGGATGAATTAATTGGTCTTGCTTCTATTGCTGTGCCACCTACTGATCCTTTAGAACAATATTTGATAGACCATGAAAATGATTTACATATGCATGAAATAAATGAAATAGATAAGATTTTCTTTGAACAACGTCCTCTACTTAAACACAATTTGCCTATTGAAACTCTAGGAGGTCCTCCTCCACCTAAAGGTGATCCTGTGTTTGAACTAAAACAATTGCCAGACACTTTGAAATATGCTTATCTTGATTAAAAGAAGATATATCCTGTTATTATTAGTGCTAACCTTTCAGAACATGAAGAAGAAAGATTATTGAAAGTTCTAAGGAAGCACCGAGCTGCTATTGCATATACTCTTGATGATTTAAAGGGCGTTAGTCCCACTCTATGTCAGCACAAAATTAATATGGAACCTGATGCTAAACCTGTTGTTGATCACCAACGTCGGTTAAATCCGAAGATGAAAGAGGTGGTAAGAACATAAATATTAAAACTTCTGGAAGCATGTATAATTTATCCTATAGCTGATAGTAGATGGGTAAGTCCTGTTCATTGTGTCCCTAAGAAAGGAGGTATTACTGTTGTTCCTAATGATAAGAATGAGCTTATTCCACAAAGAATTGTTACAGGCTATAGAATGGTAATTGATTTTAGAAAACTAAATAAAGCAACTAGAAAGGATCATCACTCTTTGCTTTTTATTGATCAAATGCTTGAAAGGTTATCTAAGCACATACACTTTCGCTTCCTTGATGGATACTCTGGCTTTTCACAAATACCTGTTTCTCAACCTGATCAAGAAAAGACCACTTTTACTTGTCCTTTTGGAACCTATGCTTAGAGACGTATGCCTTTTGGATTATGTAATGCACCTGTTACCTTTCAAAGATGTATGACTGCTATATTCTCTGACTTTTGTGAAAAGATTGTTGAAGTTTTCATGGATGACTTTTCTGTTTATGGGAAGTCTTTTGATGATTGTTTAAGCAATCTTGATCGAGTTTTGCAGAGATGTGAACAAATAAATCTTGTCTTGAATTGGGAGAAGTGCCACTTTATGGTTAATGAAGGCATTGTCTTGGGTCATAAGATTTCTGAGAAGGGTATTGAAGTGGACAAAGCTAAGGTTGATGCCATTGAGAAAATGCCATGTCCTAAGGACATCAAAGGTATTCATAGTTTCCTAGGTCATGCTGGTTTCTATAGGAGATTTATCAGAGACTTGTCTAAAATTTCTAGGCCTCTTACTAATCTTTTGCAAAAGGATATTCCTTTTGTGTTTGATGATGATTGTCTTGAAGCCTTTGAAACACTCAAGAAAGCTTTAATTTCTGCACCTATTGTTCAACCACCTGATTGGAACTTTGATAACCACAAGTATAGGGGATCGCAACAGTTTTCGAGGGTAGAGTATTCAACCCAAATTTATTGATTCGACACAAGGGGAGCCAAAAAATATTCTCAAGTATTAGCAGTTGAGTTGTCAATTCAACCACACCTGGATAACTTAATATCTGCAGCAAAGTATTTAGTAGCAAAGTAGTATGGAAGTAACGGTAACAGTAGCAAAAGTAACAGTAGCAGTTTTGTGGTAATTGTAACAGTGGCAACGGTAAAATAACTAAGCAAAGAGCAATATGTGAAAAGCTCATAGGCATTGGATCAGTGATGGATGATTACGTCGGATGTGATTCCTCATGCAACAGTTATAACATAGGGTGACACAGAACTAGCTCCAATTCATCAATGTAATGTAGGCATGTATTTCGAATATAGTCATACGTGCTTATGGAAAAGAACTTGCATGACACCTTTTGTCCTACCCTCCCGTGGTAGCGGGGTCCTATTGGAAACTAAGGGATATTAAGGCCTCCTTTTAATAGAGTACCGGACCAAAGCATTAACACTTAGTGAATACATGAACTCCTCAAACTACGGTCATCACCGGTAAGTATCCCGATTATTGTCACTTCGGGGTTAACGGATCATAACACATAATAGGTGACTATAGACTTGCAAGATAGGATCAAGAACTCACATATATTCATGAAAACATGATAGGTTCAGATCTGAAATCATGGCACTCGGGGCCCTAGTGACAATAGAGTTGGAGTTGAGGTCGGTGGAGCCTCAGGGGGCCCACGAGACAGGGGGGCGCGCCCAGGGGGGAAGGCGCGCCCCCCACCCTTGTGGACAGGGTATGGGCCCCCTGGTGTTGATTCTTTCGCCAGTATTTTTTATAAATTCCATAAATATTCTCCGTGAAGTTCCAGGTCATTCCGAGAACTTTTATTTCTGCACAAAAATAACACCATGGCAATTCTGCTGAAAACAGCGTCAGTCCGGGTTAGTTCCATTCAAATCATGCAAGTTAGAGTCCAAAACAAGGGCAAAAGTGTTTGGAAAAGTAGATACGATGGAGACGTATCAAACTTGCCTTTTGAAATTATGTGTGATGCTAGTGATTATGCTATTGGTGCTGTTCTAGGACAAAGAGTTGACAAGAAACTGGATGTTATTCATTATGCTAGCAAAACTCTAGACAGTGCTCAAAGGAATTATGCCTACTACTGAAAAAGAATTCTTAGCAGTAGTGTTTGCTTGTGATAAATTTAGATCTTACATTGTTGATTCTAAAGTAATGGTTCACACAGACCATGCTGCTATTAAATATCTTATGGAAAAGAAAGATGCTAAACCTAGACTTATTCGTTGGGTTCTCTTGTTACAAGAATTTGATTTACATATCATTGATAGAGAAGGAGCGGAGAACCCCGTAGCTAATAACTTGTCTAGGCTTGAAAATGTGCTTGATGACCCACTACCTATTGATGATAGTTTTCCTGATGAGCAGTTAGCTGCAATAAATGTTGCTAATAGTACTCCTTGGTATGCTGATTATGCTAATTACATTGTTGCTAAATATTTACCACCTAGCTTTACATACCAACAAAACAAAAAATTCTTCTATGATTTAAGACATTACTTTTGGGATGACCCACATCTTTATAAAGAAGGAGTAGATGGTATTATTAGACGTTGTGTACCTGAGCATCATGCTCTGAGGCTTATGGAGGGCATCATGCTAGAGATAGAACTGCTCACAAGGTACTGCAGTCTGGATTTTATTGGCCTACTCTCTTCAAGGATGCCCGTAACTATGTCTCACCTTGTGATGAATGCCAAAGAATAGGTAATATCGGTAAGCGTCGGGAAATGCCTATGAATTATTCACTTGTTGTTGAACTATTTGATGTTTGGGGATTTGATTACATGGGACCTTTTCCTTCCTCTAATGGGTATACACATATTTTGGTTGCTGTTGATTATGTTACTAAATGGGTAGAAGCTGTTCCAACCAGTACTGCTGATCACAACACCTCTATTAAAATGCTTAAGGAAGTTATTTTCCCAATGTTTGGACTCCCTAGATATTTGATGACTGATGGTGATTCACACTTTATTCATGGTGTTTTTCGTAAAATGCTTGCCAAGTATGATGTTAACCATAGAATTGCATCACCCTATCATCCTCAGTTTAGTGGTCAAGTTGAACTTAGCAATAGAGAAATAAAATTAATTTTGCAAAAGACTGTTAAAAGGTCCAGGAAGAATTGGTCTAAGAAATTAGATGATGCACTTTGGGCTTATAGAACAACATATAAAAATCCTATGGGTGTGTCTCCTTATAAGATGGTTTATGGAAAAGCTTGTCATTTGCCTCTGGAGTTAGAACATAAAGCTTATTGGGCAGTCAAAGAACTCAATTATGATTTCAAACTTGCTGGGGAAAAGAGGTTATTTGATATAAGCTCATTAGATGAATGGAGAACCCAAGCTTATGAAAATGCAAAATTGTTCAAAGAAAAAGTTAAAAGATGGCATGACAAAAGAATTCAGAAGCGTGAGTTTAAAGTCGGAGAATACGTTCTTTTGCACAACCCTTGTTTCAGATTCTTTGCAGGAAAGCTCCTCTCGAAATGGGAAGGCCCATATGTCATCGAGGAGGTTTACCGGTCTGGAGCCATCAAAATAAATAATTCCGAAGGTACTAACCCGAGGGTTGTCAATGGGCAACGAATAAAGCATTATATCTCAGGTACACCCATTAATGTTGAAACTAATATTATCCAAACTTTGAAACCGGAAGAACACATAAAAGAGTCGTCCCGGAACACTCCAGAATCATGGAAATAAGGAGGTACGTGATACGGTAAGTAAACGGACTCCGAAAAATCCGCAAAAATATTTTTTGTCAGTTTTGGAATATTCTAAAATTTTGGAAATAAAGAAACTATCAGGAAGCGTCCCTTGGTGGGTACAAGACACAAGCCTGGCGCGCCCAGTTGGGTTGTGCCCACCTGGGACACCTCCCGCACTCCGTTTTTCTCCCGTATACTTGTCCTCCAAGATAAAAAGTCTATATATACTCCCAGAACGTGTTGATCACCGTACCGCAGAGAAATCCTCTGTTCCCTTTTCTTGCTATTTTCGGTCAAATTTATCAAGCCAGGCATCATGTCTTCCTCCTTCTCCAACAACATGGAAGAAGATGCTTGGCTGATGAAGATCGAGACGAAGAGGGAGGAGCCTAAGGACGTCGTCAAGGGAGACAAGGGCAAGGAAGCTACCGTAGATCCATCCCCGGTGGCAGCACAAGCACTGCTGGCCGATGAGGAGGAAGAAGATATCCTTACGCCCTACCTTACTCACCTTACTACTACTGAGATTGAAGCTTTTCGTGTCATTGAAATAGTTCGCATACAAAATAAGTATCTCACTCGCGAAAATATTTTGCATCAAGAGCATATCACCTATCTCCGGAGCGTCATCCGTCGATTGGAGAATCTCTTGATCCTTAAGGATAGGATCGCTACATCACCACCACCATCTTCTTCACCACCAAAGGAGAATTGAGTATCGGGTATGGGCACTCCCCTTGGCTTCCGCCAAGCTTGGGGGAGGTGCCCCGGTATCATATCATCCCACTATCTTTTTGCTTCTACAAATCTTAGTTTGATCTTTTTGCTTTAGATGAAATAAAGTTTAGTTCGATCCTTTCTTTTCGAGAGTTTGCTTAGTGATCTATCATTGTAATCGTGTGCAAGCTATATAATAAAGTTTAGTTTGAGTTTTTGTTTTCTTTACCTTGTTGCAAATAAAAAAGAAATAAGAAAAAAAAAGTGAATGAATAAAAGAAAGGAAACAAATCAATAGATCATATACTAATCCTATGGTAGGTGATGGCACCACATAAGGAAAAGTATAAGTAGAAAATTTTATTAGAGATTGACAAACATAGCATTAGTCAACGATGCAACTCATGAAAGAATTAATAAGGGAAGAGAAGATTCACATATAAATATACTATCCTAGAAATCTTTTGTGATTGTGAGCCCTCATCAAAATATTATATGCCAAAATTGTTGACGTTGGACAAGGAAGAAAACTTAATGATTTATTTTTGCTTATATTCACATAGAAGTCATATTGTCATAGATCCTTCAACATGTGGTGCTTGCCCCTATCTTTGCTAGCCAAAACTTCCGCACTAAGTAGAGATACTACTTGTGCATCCAAAAGCCCTTAAACCCAAATCTTTTTCAAGTTTCCACCATACCTACCTAGGGATTGAGCAAGATCCCTCAAGTAAGTTGCCATCGGTGCCAAAAGGCAATAAAAATTGCTTCTAAATATGTGAGATCATTTAGGGTAAGAGAAAATTGAGCGTTGTACGAACTTGGATGGCAAAGAATAAAAGCGACAGACTGCATAATAAAGGTTGTCATCTTAAGGGGCAATACAACGTGAAGTTCTCTTGCACTAAGGGATTGAGCATGCAAACAAATAAGCGCATGGCAACTCTGCTTCCCTCTGCGAAGGGCCTATCTTTTACTTTCATGTATCTACTTTTATGCAAAGAGTTAAAGTTTACCTTCTATTCCCTTTTATTTTTCTCTTTTGGCAAGCATCATGTGGTGAGGAAAGATCTAGGCACATATGTCCAGTTGAATATAGATAGCATGAGTTATT